>NW_020950062.1:8271873-8433099 GCF_900497805.2 Vombatus ursinus | reverse complement strand
AAGAAAGAAAGAAAGAAAGAAAGAAAGAAAGAAAGAAAGAAAGAAAGGTCCACGTAAGCTTGTAAGACTTCAGTATTTTTCATCGGATTTTAAAATAAATAAATAAATCGCCACACCCCCCTCCCCCCAGTTTTGGGAATCTTTTTTTTTTTTTATTTTCCAGCAGGACTAGGAGTCTTGTTCCTAATGAGGGAATGATAAACATGGTTAAAAAATTGATATACTGAAAAATACAACTGTTTTCGAGTTAATTAAACTCCCAAATGGAGATGAAAGATGGCAACACTGCAACATGTCACATGTCATTAAAACTTTAAAAAAGACAATCAGGAGATGGAGACAAACATGCTCTGATGGTCTGAGAACTCACCTGATTTAAACTCCATTGAAAACACATGGGCTATAATCAAAGCTAGTCTTTAAAAAATGGACAATTTGCCAAAAGCATGCTTAATATATAATATCATAAAAAGTGGTTTCATGACAAAGAACCCAAAAACTGTCAAAATTTTGTGAATTCAACAAGTTATGTAAAACAAGTGATTACAGTAAAAGGAAAACACTGCATATTAAAAGTTTTTTAAAGATATAAAGTATAACAGTTATTATATATGTCAATAAATTTAATTATTTTGTCCCAATAAGTTCACACATCACTTTACATACACACATATACTGTTCTACAAATGTATTCTGTCCCCATGATAGATGTCAGCTCCTTAAGGGAAGGGACAAGTTCACCTTTATACTGGTATTTAATTGACATATAGTAAGCACTTAATAAATACTTGTTAATTATGAGAAATTAATGAGAACAAAGACAGGAAAAAAAGCCACTGGGTTTAACAACAAAGGGGCCATTAGTAATCTTGGAGAGAACTTTTCCAGGCAATTAGGTAACTGCATGTACAGAGCAATAGGCTTGAAGTCAGGAAACCAGAGTTCATATCCTGCCCCACACATTAGCTGATTAACCCTGGACAAGTCACTTCACTTCAGTCTCAGTTTCCTCAACTATAAAATGAGTACAATAATAGCATCTACTTCAAAAAGTGTTGGGAAGCTTTGCAAAATTTAAAGTGCTCTACTATAAAGGCAAGCTATTGGCATTATTGTTATTATTGTAAGAATTGGAAGCCATACTCCAAAGGAATGAGTGGATAGCAATGAAGGGGGTTCAGGAAACATACACTGACCTTTTAAAAGTTTGGGAGTAAAAGAGAAGAGAGAAAAAATGTTTTCAGGGAATGATATTTATTTGTTTTGTTTTCTGAAAGACTACAAGAGACTTAAAAGCATTTTCAAAAACATTTATTAAGCATCTATTATGTGCCAGGTAATGTAAGCTAAGCACTAGGGAGAAGGAAGGAAGGAAGGAGAAAAAAGACAAAAAAACAATTCCTGACCATAAGGAACTTACAACTCAATGAGGGGAACAACAAACAAACAAATACACACAAGGCAGGATAAACAAGAAATAATTAGCAGAAGGAAGGCACCAGAATTCAGAAGGGTTGGAGAAGAATTCCTGTAAAAGATGGGATTTTAGTTGGGTCTTAGTAGGTGGAGTTGAGGAGGGGGAGTATTCCAGAAATGGGGGACAGTCAGACAGAATGCCCAGTGCTGAGATATAGAGTATCTTGTTCATGTAACAGCCAGGAAAAGAGACAGTAGACTGAAGAGAGGATACAAGATTGATCTAGTAAAGTTATGGAGGAGGAGAAAGCAGAGGACCAAAGATACACATGAAGGGGTTAAACTTAAGGAGGTAGACAGAAAAGGGAAAAAAATGGGTGAAGACCATTAAGAGAGAAGAGGCTAGAAGAATACAAAAGAAAGCTAAAGGAATTCAAGGTCAGATGACCTCAATATTCTAAATAGGAGGTAAGATAATCAATTCAGAATAAGAGGTATTTTGCTTAAGAAAATCAGTAAAGATTTGTATTGATTCTATGGTGAAGGTTCTCAAAGTGTGTCCTGGGATCTTCAAGACCTTTTCAAGAGACATGTGAAGTCAAGACAATTTTCATAATAATACAAAGGTATTTTAATTTTCAATACAGTAAATACAGAGATATAACCTACACAAACAAAAGCTACTGAAGGTAAGGGGAGTCTTCAATGATTCAAGAAAATCATAGAGTCCTGAAACCAAAAAATATGAGCAGTGCTACTGTACGTAAATACATTTAAAGTTACTAAAAAAAAAAAAAATTTTTTCCACCTAAAATGTATCCCTTCTAGAGAGTAATTAAAGGTTCTTCATAATATGAATACCTTGAAATTTTACTATATTATAGTTCCCTGGGCTTGTACAATACAAGAGCAAGAATGTTTTTTGGTTGTCAAACTTTCAAAATGCTGAGTTAAACAATCTTTATGAAAAAACTTCACTTAGTATTTACAACCAAATACATACAACACAGATGTTCAAGTAATACTACCTGAAAAAAAGAAATCTAGAAACTTGAGTCAATCACACCAATACATTTAAAATAGGTGATCTGAATGTTATCACAAAGTTTTCAGATCTTGCTAACATCCATAGATCTACACTTGATTAGCCTCAATAGGCTGAGAATCATCTTGTATTTTCAATACTAGAAATGATTTCATGAACACATCAAAAAAAATTTCAAAGATAAAGAAAAATATTACCAGGACTATGAGGTTCAAAGAGAGTACATTCTGTTCTCTAATTCATAACAAAATTCACATGCTCTCAAAAGTGGTAGTTAAGTTTAAAGATACAGATAAGATTAGGAGAAAGAAAGCCACGTAAGAGGTTTGAAAAGTTTAGTAGTAAGAAGAGTTTAGAATTTCAGGAGGTGTACCAGATGTTTCTATATAAAGCTAAGGCAGAGGGTCCAGGAGACAGAAACCCATAATGTCAAAGGCTACTCAGATCAAAGAGAATAAAAGGAGGAGCCATCAGCTACAGAATTGTCCATTATGTGGAAGGGATCAAGACATGCTAAGCTTCAAGCAAAACTCAAATTGAAATCAGTTGAGGGTATTGCAGTGTAAGAAGGAATAAGAAAGATGAGAAGCCCACTTCTTCAAGCACTTTACTTAGAAAAGGAAGCTTGGCAATCAGGCTAAATTCTGAGGTCAAGAGTATGACTAAAAGGAATCTATTTCAGAATGTTTAAAAAATATTACTATGTATTTATTAATGGTCTGTAAGACCTTTCACTTTAGTTGCTATTACTGCACACAGTGCATCTTTCTCTGTGTGTCCATCTCCTAATATCCTTTAGTAAGAAACATTTTAAATGAAGCTGTGCGCAATATCTCATTCAAGAATTTTTTTTTTCCAGAAAAAGTTGTATAGACGTTATCCCGTTCTATTCGAATGAATAGACCTTCTAGACCTACAACAGTATCTCACAGGTGTAAAAGAAATTCCACCCATTTGTCTAAAATAAGTCCTGGTGTCGGCTCCTGTTAATTCTAACTTTATAACAAAAGGAAAAAGGAGACTTTACTATTAAGATTTTTTTTCAAAACTACCAAGAAATACTTAGAAAAAATCTAAATTTCTCTACTTCTTAGTTCCCCTGGCTCCCTTCAAGAATCAGCTCAAATCCACCTTCTGCAAGGGGCCTTTCCTGATCCAAATGCTATATCTTCTCTTCTGAGAGTCTTATTCAGTATATAAAGAGTGTAATACATTATTTGTTTTACTAGCTTAAAACTGCATCAAGACTTTTTAGAACCTCCTTTATTTTTATGTACCTAGTTTGTTTACTACATTTCCTGACAAAGTGGATAAAGAGATAGCCAAGAAGACCTGGAGTTCAATCACTGCTGACACATACTGGCTGTGTGACCCTGGACAAATCATTTAACCTCCAGGCAAATCTCTATACAAGGTGCCAACCTGCGCTGGTTCAGGTTCTCACTAAGTAAGCTCCCTATACTCATGAAATCACAAACTGAATCCTTAACCTTAGATCTGTCTTATCCTCCCCCCCCATTAGAAAGTGAACTCCTAAAGGGCAGGGTCTATTTTTGCCTTTCATTCTATCTCCAACATTTAGCAAGGTACTTAATGACCTAAGGACTGATTAATGTGTTCTTAAAGTGTCAAAAAAGAAAGGTTGGATAGATTTCTATTTCCAACACCATGATGCTCAAATAAAGTAAAAAAGTGACGAAAATGTCCATAGGCTTTGATGATACCCCAATCTCTCTCTCTCCCTGCCTTCCTTCCTCTCTCTCCCTCCCCTGCCTCCTATATACAACCCAGTAATTATAGAAGCACATTTTTTCTGGGACCAAATAACAAAAAACAAAGTAGATGCTATTTGATTGGAGAATAGCTAAATGAAATGTGGCACATGAATGTATTCGAATATTACTGGGCTGTAAAGAAACAAATAACCTAATAAATAAGTGAAGCATGGAAAGACTTACATGGAATGGATGCAAAGCAAAAAGTAGAACCAAGAAAACAACATACAAATGGCTAACAACAACAACAACAAAAAAAACAAAAACAACAACAACAAAAAACCCCAGAAAACAAAAACAATGTAATATTGCGGAATTTGAATGACTAAGCTGGGACCCAAAGAAGATAAGAAGACAATTCTCCCTATTTCTTTGCAGAAACTGAAGTTTATGAGTATGGGATACTACATGAAACATTAGTATTTTTTTTTTTAAATACAGGGCTTAGTTTGGCAGACCTTTTTTTTTCCTACTTCAAAGGGTTGTTGTGATCAAATGATGTAAAGTGCTTTGCAAACCTTAAAAGTAGGACAAAAAGGTGAACTATTATTTCATTTCTTCATACTTTTAAAATAGCAACGGCCGCCTGGCTAAGATGGAAAAAGGAATACACTGGGAAATATAATTGATATAAGAACCAGAAGATGTAAGAATCAAAAGATTTAGGTTACATGAACAACTCTGCCACTTACTGGCTATGAGAACATAAAATCAAATAATTTCTCTGAGCTTTGGTTTTAGGATTATTCTTAAAAAGTTAAAATTGCCAACAAGGTTATTGTAGGGATCAAATGGGCAAAAGAATTTTAAAGTCATTTCTAAACCATAAAGCATTACCTAAATGCAGTCTTTTTTTAATTGTTAACATAATCCACATTAATGAAAACACTGCTTTCATTGTAACATAATGAATGTTAGATTTTTATTCAAATAAAATTACAACAAATGTTCAAATGTTGATTAAAAAACATTTCAAAAAAAAAAATCTAGGGGCAGCTAGGTGGCGCAGTGAATAGAGCACTGGCCCTGAAGTCAAGAGGCCCTGAGTTCAAATCCAACCTCAGACCAAACACTTGACACTTACTAGCTGTGTGACCCTGGGCAAGTCATTTAACCCCAAATGCCTAAAAATAAAACAAAACAAAAATAAATAAATAAATACAAAAAAAAAAAAGAAATATCTCAGTGTCTGGCTATCATTGAGTCTACAGATTCTCTGTAGTTCTACAGATAGTTCTACAGATGCTACAGAAAACAAATGTTTTTATCAAACATATCTTCAATAAGAACTGACTATGAATAAATTTAAAGAATTTACATTAACTTGAACATTTTGTGGTCCAGGTTTGCTGTTGCTGGTGCTGCTGTTCAGTCTTTTCAGTCATGTCTGACTCCTTGTAATCCCATTTATGGATTTCCTGGCAAAGGCACTAGAATGGTTTGCCATTTCCTTCTTCAGCTCATTTTACAGATGAGGAAACTAAGGCAAACAAGAGCTAAGTGACTGGCCAGAATCACACGGCTAGTATCTGAGCCCAGATTTGAACTCAGGAAGATGAGTCTTCTTAAGTTCAGACTTAGGGCTCTTTGCACTATACCACCTACTTCCCCTGGTTTGGGTATCTAGTCCAAAAAGGTAGGAAGAAAAACACTTCTCTGTTCTCAAATAATTTCAGGTTTCCTAATCCAAATGAATTACATCCCACGATAATGAAACAACCAGTAATGACCAAATGAGGGAAATCATGGATTAAAGGAATAGCGGCAGAAGACTTGGCAGTGGACAATGTCCCTCAAAAGAGGGGAAGAGAAAGATTCAAAATACTACAAATTAGTGACCTTGATATTTCAAGAACAGATAAATCCTAAATCTTAAGAATAACAAGGGGCAAATTACTAAGAGTCACTAGTATCAATTCAAGACAAATTAACATGTTTTCCTATTTTGACAATTCCTCTCAGGAAATCTTTTGTGAATACAATAGGGAAATGTAGATTTAAAGGAGGTCTCTTGTGACATGCCCCATCAATATCTTCTCGATAAAGACACAGAAAGCACGCTTGTCAAGTATGTGAATATTGAAGACAATGGAAGATAAATAAAATGAAAGGACAGAAACAGTATTCATAAATATGGGATAAAAAGATGGGTCCATTCTTTCAAAATTAAATTTAACATGAAGAAATGCAAGGTCCTGCATGTAAGTTCAAAAACCCCAGCTATACAAGGTGGCAGAGAGGTGAACCAACAGCAGATCATGGGGCTTTTTGTGTTTGGTTTTTTTTTCAAAGGCATGGACAAACCAATTGTCACATAGATACTAAAGTATGTTACATAGATACAAAGTATGTCCTTG
Source organism: Vombatus ursinus (assembly GCF_900497805.2). NCBI lineage: Eukaryota > Metazoa > Chordata > Mammalia > Diprotodontia > Vombatidae > Vombatus > Vombatus ursinus. The sequence continues at coordinate 8,426,506 of NW_020950062.1, read as the reverse complement.
TACTGCATTACTAGAAGTGTAAGGTAAAAAAAAAAAAAATTAGGGCACAACAGTCCTTTTTATTCTACGTTGGTGCAATGCTGTATTTAGTCCTGGGCTCAATTTGGGGACCTGACAAACTATCCCAGGGCATAGTGAGAGGCCTCAAAATAATGGTTGGGGGGAAAAATGAAAAAAAGGAATGGCTGAAGGAATCTGACCTAGATGAAACAAATGGGAGGGGCTGTGTGGTACACAAGAATTATCTTCAAATATCAAAAGATGAAACCACAACTGTAAAACATTTAGTATAGTGTCTAGCTCCTACTGTATGCTAGAAAGACAGGATGCTGGCAGAAAAATAGAGTAGATTACTCCTACTGCCCCTTCTAGTTCAAGACATCAATCTCAAAGGAATAAATTAATGGCTTCTCTCCACAGCCTAAGTGTTACGGAAAGTGCTGATCACAAAGTTCTCTTCTTCTACTTCTTACATCAACTATAAGCTATAAAAATAATATATTTATCTACTCATTTATGAGATTTTTGGAAAGTAACTGGATGAAAAGAGTTTTCAAGTTGAAATATTAGATACTATATTATCAAAAGAGTTAATGATTAGTTGGTTTTACTTGACTTTTTTCTTTATCATAAGAATTTGTTGGGAGATAAAGAAATAACTGTGATGTAAAAACAAAAGGAATTAATAAAAAGATATCAAGGAATCTTTTTTCCAGAAACTCAGAATTATGACTGATTATTTTAAAAAACCAAAGATTGAAGGAAGCAGATAAGACAATAATGCTTTTGAACTGAACCCACAGACTACAGGCAATGCGCATAGCATGAAAACAACATCCCATTTCACAGTGTTTTTTAAAGTTAGTATTCTGAAGATATTATCATTAAGAATATCTACAATTTGTTCAATTATAAAGGGTTTATGATAACCAAATTAACCATCTAATGTATCTAGCAAAGTAAACAACACATTAATTTTAGCTTGCTCACTTCTCCCCTCTTTTTAAAAATCCGTTTTTATTAATAGTTTTATATGTTTTCTTTGTCATAAAACATTTTTCTTAAATATTTGCTCATTTACCATTTTTGGGGGGGTATAATGGACAAGAAATATCAAACAGCAAAATGTTTATGGAACATATCAGGATATTTGTAGCAACAGCTTACTTGATATTATGCAAGAGAGTTCTCTCTCCTTCAGCTTATGAAAGGGCTAGGGACATTTTTCTCTTATCTATAAACAACCTTAATATGTTTAAAACAAACTTCAAATTCTGATTTCTTATAGTGTTTGATATATGAAACAGAAAGTTACCCTAAAGATAAATGAAACATCTGGTGAAACATGTAATAAGATTTAGGCTCATATCTGCTACTGAAATTAGTATTCCAATGTAATAGCTACATGCTTCATATGAAGCTGTAAGTATGACTTAAGGTAAGAAATTAATGCTATTAAAAAGTATATTATCCTTAGGAATCTGAGCCATCTTTATACAATGGGAGTAAAGATTATAGTGCTCCATTACATCATTTCTACAATGAAGCTAATTTCTAATATGCAGCCAATCAGGAGAATACTTTTAAGAAACAATCAGTAATTGATTAATCTATTTATAAAACATAATTAAAATTAATCAAGACAAGTAGCTGCCAGTAAGAATTAACTAAGAATCTAGAAGAAAAATAAAATCAATCTTGAGACCAAAAATCTAAGCAGTAAAAATAACATTACTTAAAAACTCAAAGTTAGCTTTCATATTCCATATTCAAAAATCTTTTTTCTGCATTTACTTCTTAGACTTCCATTTTTAGCCATAAATAACCACAACAAAATGTTATGCTTACTACCAACATATACTGCTTTGCATTTGTGACATTTTTAAAAGTCCCAATTGTGCCATGAAGGGTTCAAAAACCAAGGAAAAGTCTGCACAGCAGGAGGAAAAACCCACTTGTTTTATAACAGCTGTGAAAGATCAGTTCTCTGGAGTAATTGAAATCAACTGCAAACTGAAGTGTTTAGAAATAAAATGTTTCCATCATCTCACGCTATCAGCTACTTCCATTAGTACTGATGAAAGAGACACTAGATTTTACTCAGTGTTATTAATGCAGTGAACCTTACTCACATTGGAAAGAGAATACAATTACAAACTAATCCTACCATCAAACCCAGAAAGTCATCAACACAGAAAAAGAACTCATTGAATTTTCTTGAATCTTTATTGTTTGAACACAAAATTAGTAACAAAAGTTTTTGGAATTATAATTACTATTCATAAAAATAATTCAGATGATATACACTGAAAGAAAATCATGTTACTTTAAATATTAAGGCACTCAGATAAAAGTAAGCAGGAGTTAGAATAAAGTTCAAAGTCAATAGACTAACAGAATAAAATTGCTGATAAGTAGCTCAACCCTATAAGAAAGCTCATGACCTAATCAATCAACCAAGAATTTATTAAATGTTATCTTTTACATCTAGGACATGTATCCATTTGGAGCTTACTGATGTATGTCTTGTGAGGTATACATCTATTATCAGTTTTCTAGCAATTTTTGTCATGATCATTACCCCAGTAGCTGGGGCTTGGGGTTTATCCAGCACGAGGCTACAAAGTTCATTTGCTTCTGTGTATTATATACTTAATCTGCCCTTCTGATAAAGCTCTGTATTTTTACAACAGGACCAAATTCTTTTGATAATTATTGCTTTGTAGTATAATTTTCAAATCTGATACTGCAAGGCCACCTTCCATCTCATTTTTTTTTTCATTATTTCCCTTAAGTGCCTAGGAGCTTTTGTTCTTCCAGATGAATTTCATAATTTTCCCCTAGTTTTACAGAGTAAACCTTTAGTAGTCTGATGGATATAACAATAAATAAGTAAACTTAAGTAGCATGGTCACCATTATTATACCAGCTCAGTCTATCCATGAACAATTAATATTTTTCTAGTTATTCAAGTCTGTGCTTCCATTAACAGTGTTTTGCAGTTGTATTCATCTCTCCCATGTGTTTCTTCTATTTCCAAATATCTTATATATTCTGTAGTTATTTTAAATAGAATTTTCCTATCTTCCTGCTGGGGGTTATTGGTAATAGATAAAAAATGATTTGTATCCGGAAATATTGGCTAAGTTATTGTTTCAATTAATTTTTAGTTGACTCTCTAGGGATCTGCAAGTCCAGTATAACATCATCTGCAAAAATCAATAGTTTTGTTTCTTATTTATTTATGTTTATTAATTCAACTTCTTTTCTTCTCTTATCATTATACCTAGAATTTCTAGCTCTGTAACAGTAGTGGCAACAAAGGAGTTTTTGCCTTTACCCCTGATCTTACTGGAAAGTGTTCTACCTTGTCCCCATTATGAGGGTACGCACATATGTACTTTCATGTTTGTAACATAGAATTTGGTAGTGGTTCACAGGAGCAAAAAGATGGAGGAGTAGGAAAAAGAGGAAAAATTATATAACCAGATAAAGCACAAGAAAAAGAAACAAATCAAAACTCCGAAAGGAAAGGGGTGACAAATCAGAGAAGGGGATCAAGAGTGAGGAGAGGAGAGCCAATAGGGCCACCTAAAAAAGATTAAGGTAAAGTAGCTAAAAGAACATAGTATAAGAGTTAGAAAAATCATAACTCAGAAAAAAAAAAACAATATTAAAGACAGATGGAGAAATGTAAATCTAACTCATAATTTTAAATGAAAATAGATTAAACAATTCAATAAAACAAAAAAGAGTGATAAATTGGGTAAGAAAACAAAACATTACAATCTACTGATTACAAGAAACATGAATAAAAATAAAGGCATATACAAAATTTGGTAGAAATCACTTTTTTTCTATTTTGGCAATCTATGTAATATTAATTGTTCTTTTAGTTTTTTATAGAATATGCATGTTAATCCATCTACACCCAGTGATTTCCCACTCCGCTTCCCCTTTGGAAGGCTGATTTATGACTTGTTCACTTTTTCTACTTTAGGCTATTTAAATTCTCTGTTCCTTATTCTGTTAATCTGAGCACTTTACATTTTTGTAAATATTTATCAATTTTAAGTTGCTGATTTCAATGACAAATAATTGGAAAAAAGTCGTGAATTTTGAACTTTTCTAAAATTGCATTCAGATCCTGAGCTTCTTTCTTACTTATTTTTCAGTCTGATCTGTCTAGCTCTGAAAGAGGCCTATGGTTTTACAGTCTATTTGTCTGTGCAGCTCATAATTTGTTTTTCTTCATCTTTTAAAAAAAACAAATTAGCTAACAGTTTTTCTACTGTATTGGCTTTTTGAAAAATTCAGTTCCTAGTTTTATTAATTCAGTGAGTTTGCTTTCCATTTTGTTCATCTCTTCTCTTTTTAAGATGTGTAGTCTCATTTTTTTTTAACATGTTGGTTTTCTAGATTAAGCTGCATATGCAGTTCAGTGACCTATTCTATCTTTTGCTGATAAATGAGTCTAGAAATAGAAATTTTTGTCTAAGTAATGCTTTTGCTGCATGCCCAAAATTCTGACATGTTAACTCATTGTTGTCCTCTTTAAGGAAATTATCTATGATTTGTTCTTGGATACACCAATTCTTAATTAAGTTATTTAGTTACCAGATAATTTTTAATCATTTCTTCAATGTGTGTGTTTTCTTCCCTTTTTTAATCAGTTCAGATGAGAGTGAAGTTCAAATGTCAACCAATCTCCCATCCCTTCCCTCTTTGTTTGCATAGAATTCTACTTGTGTGCCTTGATTATGTGGGAAAATTTTCCTCTTCCTTTCCAGCTCCAATGTATTTTATTTCTCTTCCCCAATTTTTCTATTCTTCACTTAAGATCAAGATTCTTATGCTTTCTGTCTAATTAGACTTCCTCTATGATCCCTGATGATAATAGGGTTTGGAAATGACACGCAGCATCTCCTCATTGTAGAACATAGAGTCAATCATTGTTTAGTCCCATATTATTGCTGCCTTATGTTAACCTTTTATGTTTCTCTTGACTTCAGTGTTTTCATTTCAAAGTTTCTACTAAGCTTTGGTCTTTTCATCAGAAATACTTGGAAATCTTCTACTGCATTAAATTTCATCATTTTCTCCCTTATAGGACTATACTCAGTTTGGCTAGGTAAGTTATTCTTGCCTATAAGTCTTGTCTTCCAAAAAACTGTTTTCTAAGTTCTTTATTCCTTTAAAGTGCTGGCTACTAAATTATGCATGATCCTTACAGTAGTTCTTCAGTACCTGAATTCTTGTTTCTGGCTGCCTACAATCCATCTTTGATTGAGAAGCTATAGATCTGGGATATAATGTTCCTAGGAATTAGTGAGTTTGTTTCTCTGTCTCTCTCTGGGGGTGATTACACTTTGCCCTATGGATCTAAGATATCTGATTTCTTTTATGATTTTTTTTAAGTGAGGCAATTGGGGTTAAGTGACTTGCCCAAGGTCACAGAGTTAGTATGTGTCAAGTGTTTAGTCTGAGGCCGGATCTGAACTCAGGTCCTCCTGACTTCAGGGCCGGTGCTCTATCCACTGCGCGACCTAGCTGCCCCTATGATTTCTTAAAACATGATGTGTAGGTTCTTTTTTTGGCCATGGATTTCAGGTAGCATAGTAATACTCAAATTCTCTGCCCTTTCGAACAGTTGTTTTTACTATGTGACATGTACACTGTCTTTTTTTAGTCAAGTAATCTGCATTTGTTTTAAGACTTCTTGTTGTCTCATGAAGTCAGTAGCTTTTATCTAGTCCATTCTAATCTTCAGGGAATTTGATGTCTGGGCAAGGTTTTGTATCGTTTATGTCAGTCTATTAATTTCCTATACAATTCTTTCTTCTGTAGCTTTCCAATTTTTTCTTCTAGTGTTTCCATTTCATTTATAAAAAACATTAAGCTTTAAAAAAATTCTTTGAATCATTTCTTCCTGGTATTCTAGTTGAATTTGTGCCCAAGCTGTCTTTTCTTTGAGATTTTGCTTGTAGATATTTTGGTGTTGTTATCTTCTTCTAAGCTTGGTCTTTCTTCAGTGTCTCTATCACTAGAATAGTTTGTTTTGTTTTATGGTGAGATTCTTTCTTCCAATCTACTTTCTTGCTTTAGATTTTATGTTAGGGCTGGTCTCTGCATACTTTTGGAGGGAAAGTGTGGGTTGGATGCTCCTGACCATATCTTGTCCTTAGAGTCCACAGACCTCTCTCTGCCTCCGTATGCCTATCTAGGCAGGAAAAATGGTTCATGAATTTTTTCCAGAATTCCTGATCAAGCTTGAGTGTGATACATTTTCTAGATCCATTTAGAAGAACTGTTAAGGGCAAGAGGGAAGCTCACCATACTTGCTGATATTTTACCATCTTGGCTGTGCCTCCAATTAAATTTATTTTTGCTATTTCTTTGTCTAAAATAATGGCTGCTACCTTTGTGGAGTTTCTTTTTAAAGTTCAGTTGAGGTAACAGATTTTGCTGCAGTCCCTTATTTAATTCAGCACAAGCTACATATTTCAAGTGTGTTTCTTGAAAAACACACACACACACACACACACACACACACACACACATACACACCCCCTTTGATAGATATTTGGAAAAAAGAAAAAAAGATCCCAGAATACAATACTCCAAAAGGCAAAAGATTTAGTCTTACAACCAAAAATAACTTACCCTAAAAAGTTAAGTATAATGAGGGTAGGATGGAGCAGAAGACACTTTTAGTGGAATGGGAATTTTTAAGCTTTTCTGACCAGAGTTAAACAGGAACTTTGAAATACAAAAACAAGAGTCAAGAGTTATAAGGTAAATTTCTTTAAGCAACCAGAAAGGCTAATGATGATGTAATGTTAACATTCTAATAGAGGGAGAAAAAACAAATGTTGATCTAGAACTTCAATGTCTTCAAAGGGTACTGAGGGAAAACCTGAGGTTCTAAGGGTGCATCGGTTCAGTTCTGAGGGCTTGAAAAGGGAAAAAAGAGTGGGCAGCTAGGTAGGCAGGGGATAGAGCACTGCACCTGGAGTCAGGAGGATCTGAGTTCAAATCCAGCCTCAGACACTTACTAGCTAGCTCTGTGATCCTGGGAAAGTCATTTAAACCCCACTACCTAAAAAAAAGGGGGGGGGGAGAAGGAAGGATAAAAGGAATATACTACTTGGAAGAAGAGTTGGGGGGCGGGGGAGATCTGGTATTTCTCCTAACTGGAATAGATGTGAAGAATATACAAATAAGGAGAAAGTGGTGAAGAGTCATCAGATGAAACTCTGATATGAAGAAAGCAGTGTTAAACACAGGAAATATATGGAAGGGAGGGAGAAGGCAAAAAAGGGAAATGGGGGTGGGAGAGGAGAGATAATACCAGGGAAGAACTGGTCCATGCTAAACAAAGTTCCTAGGGTAAAGCCACGATGGCAATGACATAGAGAAAGAACTCATATCAACATTCCCCTCCGAACAACTTTAAAATACTTCAAATCGAATTCTGGAGTGGCAGAGACAACAAAAGGTCAATGTGAGACGGCCAATGTAGGAGGTCAGAAAGACAGATCTGTGACAGAAGGTGGGGGGTGGCCCTGAGCCCACGGAGACAAATTGCCAGTGGTGGGACTCGGTGGTGGAGACAGAAGCAACAGCAGCTTTGGGAGCTCTCAAGCCAGAGATGGTAAAGGGACCCAGCAAATGATCAGAAAGAGATTAGAGAGGACCTTGTGCCGCCACTGGACTCAGGACCAGATGCTATTTGGCAAATCCACTGCCTCAACCCCCTTATGGATCATAATTCAATGGTGGTGAGGAACACTTTGGGTTAAGAAAGAGCAGGAGCAACTGCTTTTGGTCACAAAGAATGATGGAGCCTGAGGAATAGTAATATCACTTCATGGAGCAGGGCTTCTGAGAGGAATTGCTGATTATAATCCCCAGGATTAAGGACCCTTCCTGGTTAAGGACCAGAGTAAAGACCAGAAGAGAAGTGACCACACCTCTCCCCGTATCCCACCACCTTGAAAACACCAAAAACTTACAGTAACTCTGAAAACAGCAGTGTGATGAGGCTTAAAAGCTGGAGACAGTGTCCTTCTCCCTCCCCAACACCAGGAACAGTGCCCAACTTCAACATAAAGTTCAAAATCAAAAAATGGTGTGGGAAAATGAGCAAACAACAAAAGAACCTGACCATAAAAAGCTGCTATGGTGACAGGGAAGAGCAAGACACAAGAAGACAATAAAATCAAAACAGCTACAAGCAAAGCCTCAAAGAAAAAACGTAAACTAGACACAAGCCCAAAAAGAATTCCCAGAAGAGTTAAAAAATTATTTTCAAAATCAAGTAAGTGTAGAGAAAAAATTGGGTAAAGAAATGAGTGCAAAGGAAGAAGATTATGAAAAGACAATTAACAGCTTGGTAAAAGAGGCACAAAGGGAAAAAAAACACCTTGAAAAACAGAACTGGTCAGACAGGAAAAAAAAGGTACAAAACTTCAATGATGAAAAATAACTCCTTAAAAAGCAGAACTGGCCAAATTGGGGGGCAGGGGGTACAAAAGCTCACTAAAGAAAATAATTCCTTAAAAATCAGAATTGAGTAAGTGGACGCTAATGACTTCATGAGACACTGAGAAACAATAAAACAGTCAAAAGAATGGAAAAAATGGATGAAAATGTGAAATATTTCATCAGAAAAACAGCTGACCTGAAAAATAAATCAAGAAGAAAGATTTTTAAGAATTATTTCAAAAAATTATCAAGGAAAACTACCCTGAAATCCTAGAATCAGAGGGCAAAATAGAAATTGAAAGAATCCACTGATCACTACCAGAAAAAGATCCCAAAAATGAAACTTCCCAAGAAAATTATAGCCAAATTTCAGAGCTCCCAGGTCAAAGAGAAAATATTTATTCTAAGTGGTTTTTCCCCACGACAGCCAAGCAACAAGCAAGAAATTTCAGTGAGAAATAAAGCAAAATGTATTACTTGGCAAGATGGAATTGAGCTTGCCCATCCCTAATGATGGGATAACAATGGGTGATATGAGACTGGACTAACAAGGAACAATGCCTTAGCTTAATTGGGCAACAGCTTAAAAAAAAAAAAAGGCAAAAGGAGTCAGCTTCATATATCAGAAAGCACACTATTAACTGCCCCTTAATAGCTTTGTGAACATAAGTCAAATAACTTCTTTGAGCCTATGTAAAATAGTAATAACCCACTTTCCCCTATCTCTCAGAATTATGATAATCAAATGAGATAACACATGTAAAAAAATTATACCAAAATGGTAAAACATCATAAAATTTGTAATTTTTATTCAAACCTAGATGAATTGGTCATTCACCTGAATGAAAAAATCACAGAAAAAGATTCTTATATCATGTACAGTAGGAATTTTCCCTGCAATAATATCCCTAACAAGTTGTCATCCATTGCTAAAGAGTCACTGGAATTCTGCTTGGCAGCCCATTCTATTCTACTTTTGGAAAGCTAGAATTCTTAAGTAGTTTTTTCCCCCTTCTATTAAGTCAAAAGCTGTCTCTTCAACTCCTATTCACTAATCCTAGTTCCCTAGAGCTAAATAAAAACAATTCTTCCAGAAGACACATCAAATACTTGAAAATAACTATAATATTGAAGACAATTACATAATAACCACCAAGAATTTATAGATCATTTTATGTTATTTCACTTAATCTGCATAATAGCCCTGTGAGGTAGGTGCTATTATTATCTACATTTTACAGATGAGAAAACCGAAGCTGAGAAAGGTTAAGTGACTTGGCCAGGTTCTCAGAGCTAGTAACTATCTAAGACAGGATTGAAATTCAGGCCTTCTGCAGCCCCAGTTATTCAATCTATCCACCAGGCCACCTAGCTATCTAAACTTGTTCTTTTCCAGGCTAAAGATTCTCAGTTTTTTTCAACCAATCTTTTTAGATCTCCAGTCTTCTTCACCTTGGTTAATCTCTTCTGGATACACTCTAATTTGATAACATTCTACCTAAAATGTGACAACACAATGCTCCATACACCATATGACCCATCAAAACAGACTATAATGTAACTATAAACACTCCCTCATTCAGGACAATATGCTTCTGTTATTAATGCAGCTTCAAACTGCTATTCCTATAGTACTTTCCTTATCTATAAAATGAGGGGGTTGGACCAACTGATCTCTGAAGTCCCTGCCAAGTCTAATATTCTATATACAAAAGTGAACTCCTCTATCTTCTCCCTTGACCTATCAACCAACATAGCATCAATTAAATGCTTTACTATGTCTCAGATACTCTCCAGCACTGAGATACAAATAAAAAGCAAAAGTAATCTCTGCCCTCAAGTAGTGTACGCTCTATTGTGAGAGACAACATGAATAAATAGGAATAAGCAAGATACTTTCAGAGTACAAGTATCTATGGAACATGTTGAAATGTCTATTTTTGTCCTTGGTACTACCATCTACCAGTCACCAGGACTAAAAACCTTCAATCCCCCTATTCTCCCTTGAATTCTGTATTCAGTCAGTCACTAAATTTATTAGAATGTGAGCCCCTTGAGCACAGGAATCGTTGTTGCCTTTCTTTGTATCTTAGCATACAGTATATGATGAAGGGATGCTTACTGATTCTTTAAATGAATATACTTAGCTCCACAACGGCTCTTGCAAGCATTTGTCACATCTGCACTTCTGCAACAACTATCCTAATACAGGACACCCATGACCTTTCACCCAGACTACTATAATTGGTATATCTCTCCAGGCCCTCTCCTCTTCATGATCCAACCACCACACTAATAACAAAGTCATCTTCCTTATTTTAGGTCTAGTTATAACACTACCTCTTCAAAAACCTTCACTAACTACCTCCTCAACAAAATAATAAACTCTCCTTAGCCTAACATTTAAAGTTCTTTGCAATCTGGCTTTAGTCTACCTTTACACACATATTTCATACTTTTATAATAAAAGCTAAAGCTAAAGTACACACAGACATCTGATCTCATCTTGACCACCATGTATTTCCATATTCCATTTTGCCCATGGCCAGAATTATACCCCCCCCCAAAATCTCCAAATGTTAAAAATTACTTTCCTTCATTTAAAAACCAAAAAAAGCGCTTGTCCTAGGAAAGCTTCCTTGATAACATCATTAAGTAAACCCTCTCCTTTTCATGTCTCACTTACTCACTTCACTTATGCATTTACTTGCTTTATATTACATATTTGGTACTGATCTTAGAATGTTATTTTCTGTTTGCCAATCTACTTCTTTTTCCATAAAGCACATTCACTGCACATAAAGATATGTTCATATCTCCTTATAGAAATGTATATATTCTCTCTAAAATGTTTTCGCTGGGTGTCTTAGGTATTTTATTCCAACAGCTTCATTTCCTTGGGAAAGGCTCAGTCTTCCTCAAACCTTTATTGACTAAGTACTACAATATTTCTCTAGCAAGTATTTAATATACTATTAGCTGAATTTCCCCATCTCCTCTCTAAATGTCCTAAAATCCTGTGCGAGAGTAAACAGTATTTGCCAAATCATGAATCTTGAGAAATGCTGCTGCATAGTTCAGCAGAAAGAGTGCTGAATTTGAAGCCAAGAGCTTGGAGTTCAAATCCTAGTTCTGCTTACTATCTATGTGACCTTAGATTTCACTTCACTGAAACCTCACTTTCTTCATCTGTAAAATTGGGGAGGGGGGGGGACTAAATGACATCTTAAGATTCTTAAAACTCATTTTTATGATTCCCAGGAACAACAGTTCTCAATCTTACCCATAAAACACCAAATTTCCCATGAACTGCCTGATTACCTGTTCCTACTTGCTATCCCTTCATCTCAAAATTCACTGTAATTACTGAAACAGAGCTTCTCTTGTTCAAAAATGAAACAAAGCTAGGTCTTTACTATCAAAATTCATACTCAATACAAAATCATGGACATTGCCACATAGTTATACCAAGTGGTACCAACTGGAGACTATATTAGCTATCACATACATATAGACTGTCCTAGACTGCCTCAGTAACAAAGAGACACACTGTCAAATATATTATTTTCATCATTTCCTTTCAATAACAGAGAAACTCTTCTCTCCTCCATTTAACATTTAAAAGCACCAATACCACAAACTTTAACAGGAAATCACTAAGCTTATCAAAACTCCTTCTGTCACTTTCTGGTGACAGTTCTCATTTCCTGAATGTCAAGAGAAAAACTAAGTAATTCTATTCAATGTTTTCCAATTCTTAAAAAGTAAAGTCATAGTTTCTCTAATGTCTAAATCTTTGCTGCTTTAAGTGCTTTTCCTTCTGTCTTATCAGTGGGGAAAAAAAATCACTCACAAGATGTTTCTTCATCTAAATCAGTGGTTTCTGAAGTACACTGACTGTGGTGAATCACTAGGGGTTTGGGACCAATCAATCAGAAGATCAGTCTGATCACACCCATGAACAATCAAATCACCAGATGTTTCTAGCACAATTCCACTACCTTCTTCACTCATTATCACCATACTCCTAACTGCTGCCAGCTAAGGTGACAAACTTCTTCCTTTCTGCATCTATGAAACTGAAGACACTAGTTACTCACAGACTTTCTACACCAGCTAATCCAGGTTATAATCACAACCCAATGCCAATGGGAAAATTCATTACCACTTCCCCCAGATCACCACATGGCAATGTCTCATTTATTAGTGAGAGGAAGTCTTTTCAGTACTGAAATTCACATGCTTTGCTATTTACATTGATTACATTATTTGAAAAATCAATTACTTTTTAAAAAATTGCCTAAGTCTACCCTATCCCCAAGAAGAAACAGAAGGATTTTTTTAAAAGAGAAATAATCATGATGACTAACTCATTAGATAGTCACTAGATAAGTATGTCAAACTACCCAGTTTTAAGGGTTTGTAAAAAAAAAAAAATTTAAGTTTTGCTAACAGTAAATATACAGAATGACATGAGCAACCTTATTTGGTCCATATATCTCACAGTCACATGTCATATACGGTATGTTATTAACAGTAACTTTCTAAAATGACAGCAAAAAGGGTTTTGTATCATTAAAAGCAAAAATTAATCAAAAATATTGTTTATCTAACCTTTTTAAATTTCTATATTTGTGTATGTTTTATAATGTACAAACATATTAGTACAGTAGTACATGCATATAATTGCTAAATACATATACTGGGACACAACCCCAAATCTTGTACTGATAGAGTATATACACGATCGAGAGACAGAGACAGGGAGAGAGACAGACAGACAACATTAGTTTAAATTTTAGTACAAGTTTTTGTTTTTTAAACAAAAGTATTGGCACCTTAAATATATGTGAAGAAAGAACATTATTAGGAATTCACTACTTGCATTAACAGATAAAAGTTTCTATTCCTTGACTCTCTTAGTATATGTGTTTTACAGAGATCACAAAATCATAGACTTAGAGCTGGGAGAGGGCCCTTAGAGGTCATCTAATACAGATTCATAATTTTACAAATCACCTCAAAAAAGTTAAATAGTTTTCCCCAAAACACCTCAGGAGTAGTAGCAAAGTCAAGATATGAACCTAGCTACCTGGGACTTCAAAGTCGATCTTTACCATACTCTACAACACCACGTAATAAGAGAACTACTTCACAACTCCATAAGGAGAGAAACAAGCTGTGAGAAGCTATTGGTCAATTTAAAATCAACAAGAAATTAAAATAAAATATATTGAAAATAACGAATCAATGGGAAAATTGTTTAAATAGTAAAAAAACAATTTATACATAACTTTTCAAAAGTACATTTTTTTTTTTATTTTTTTTTTTTTATTTTAGGCAATTGAGGTTAAGTGACTTGCCCAGGGTCACACAGCAAGTAAGTGTTAAGTGTTTGGTCTGAGGCCGGATTTGAACTCAGGTCCTCCTGACTTCAGGGCTGGTGCTCTATCCACTGTGCCACCTAGCTGCCCCAAAAAGTGCATTTTTATCACATTGGGACCTACACATACATTGTATTTTTCCTCAGCCTCCTATTTTCTAGGAGTTTTTACTTTGCAAAACTAATACAAGTATCCTTATACAAGAGAAATTCAATCAGAAAAACCATTTAATATCTATGAAGGAAGACTACATTCAAGATTTTATTAATAAGAAAGAATCTCTTCTTAATGTTTTTGTAGTATTAAATCACCACTCTATTTCCATTTATTAGTATTAATCAGACTGAAACATTCGGCTTAAATACCTACACTTCAAGTTAAAAGTCAAAACAAGATAGTTTATCAAAGTATGTTAAATTTTGTGATCAGTATAATTCAGGTATTAACTATTAAGGAAGCTAAATCCATTCCATAATACCTCAAAGAAGTTTGTCAAAACCACTTACTGCCATCTGAAGGAACACTAAATAGATGGCAATGTCGTATCCTCATGAAACCTCATATTCATTCATTCAGTTGCATTAGATGTTTGGTTGTATGTAATATACTCATATATATAATGACACAAAATAGTGACAGCACTGAACTGCATCCTCAGTTTTCCTTTTAGAATACTAATTACACAAAAGACACACAAACAAGGAGAAAGAAGCATGGTCAACTGACCTTGAGCAATTGCTCTACCCGCAAGGTTTTAATCTTTTAAGAGGTTCTTTGTTTTAAAGTCAGAATAACTGTTGTGCTTTTACTTGTAGTCTGAGCAAGGCTTTTTCTTTTTGCCTAGGTCCTCTTTGAATTATACCAAATTAAAGTTTAAAACACTGAGATGACAAGGAACCTTAGCAATTTAAATAGACAAGCCTTGAAATAATATTGTGATCAAAGTATCAAGCAGCCTAATAAAACCCAGGTGGCTGGGACATATCATATACATGGTCCTTATTACCTCAATTGCCCTATTTAATCGATTTCCTGGTGTCAACAAAAGTTTGTTATTAATTCCTCCACTTATGGACCTGGTTAAGTTACTTCAGCTTTCTGATAAGATACCATTTTGTCCAAAGAAAAGCTAAAACATGGAAAAGTCTCATTTCAAAAGTTTCAGACCTATAGCCACAGATGTTAAAAACCTGGCCATAAGGGCAGCTAGGTGGCACAGTGGATTCAGTGCGAGGCCAGGAATCAGGAAGACCTGAGTTCAAATCCAGCCTCAGAAACCTACTAGCTGGGTGACCACAGGCAAGTCACTTAACCTGTTTGCCTCAGTTTCCTCACCTACAAAATGAGCTGAAGGAGGAAATGGCAAACCACTCAAGTATCTTTGCTAGCAAAACCTCAAATTGGTCACAAAGAGTCAGATACTATGGAAACATCTAAGCAACAACAAATATCAGGCCAGTCTAATTACAAAGGGAGCAGATGACTCATGCTTACCATGGCTTCCAATGGGCTAATGTTAACTCCAAAAAAATTTTTTAAAAGGCATACATAAAAGAAAATGTTGTACAAAGTTACAAACTTGACATATAAATAGGAGACTGATCCAATGATAAGTAAGTTATGTGGTGATTTTGCTATCTAATGTCCCTTACTCATACACAACTTTTTCATCATTCAAATGGTGCCCGAGGTATAATGTGCACTAATTCAAATACTTCTTGTTACAACATGCATTATTTAAGACTGTCTTTCCATGTATACAGTTTTCAATGTCCTTCTCTTTTAAAGAATCAAAAATATTTATGATAGTAATGTTTCTTATGAAGTTTATCTTACGAAATAATCACTATAAAAGTGGTAAAAATGCTGAGATTATTAAATTCATTGCTCTTATTTTAGCACCAATAAATTCATCAGAAGTATCACACACACAATACAAAAAAAAAATGTAAAATTATGTATAAAGTAATATTATCAAAAAATAAAATAAAAATATCCCAGACCTGACTCAGTCATTCCTCCTAGGTTCTGATGGTTTGTCTGAACAATCATACAATCATCTCTATGTCCAACTGATGACAATTTCCTAAGTTGCACTTATAAGAGTTTGATTTTAAAGACAGTTTGTTGTTTTGGTCCTAAAAGATTTCATCTTAACTGCTCAAGCATTTTAGGAGTGGCACCCAGTGTTCAAATAGATTTCCCTTTTCATATTCTTTCATTCTGCTCTCCCAGATGGTATTCACAGCAGATTGCTAACGCTGCACAATGTACCATTTAACCATACTGTGTACTCAGTAGTGTAGGAAACTTGCATGACAGGCTTTATCAGTATTGTCTGATTAAGTCATCTGCAAAGCAATGAAAACAGCTTCACTTTCGGCAAAATCGTGGTATTTAATCAATCATATTTATATGTAAGGCAAACGAAGTCATCTATTAAAACCATCATTTGGAACTCTATTCACTGGTCCTTAATATGGCAACAAGAATTAATTTTTTTTCTGAAATTCTCAGTTTTACCAACATTGTTAAATTGATTTAGTACACAATGTGGGAGCAGCTAAAGTCACACAATGGAGAGAGTGTCAGGTTGAGTCAGAAAGACCTAAATTCAAATCCAGCCTCAGACACTATCTTTGTGACCCTGGGCAAGTCACTTAACCTGTGTTTGCCTCAGCTTCTTCATCTGTATAAAGGGGATAATAATAATACCTACCTCCCAAGGTTGTTGTGAGGATCAAATGAAATAATAGTAAAGCACTTAGTGCAACACCTGGCACATAAGTGCTATATAAATATTTATTATTATTATTATTAACAGAAAATGCTCTAAACAACACTGATTTACAAATATTGATTTATAGAAGTTAACTGGTATTAAGGCATCTGACCTGTTATTATGGGACAGCTACAAAATATCCACATAACAACACTTTTCTACCTTAAAGGCCACACTTTTATGTTAATTTTACTTAATACTTACAAAATGTTAAAGGTTTACTGCTTTCTCCCAGACTACAGACCATAATAACTTTCCCTCACATTTCCTTCCTTACTTTAACAAACCTTTCAGTTTTCATTTTTTTAAAAAAATCAGAATTAGATTAAGATTTTTAAAATCATTTCATGGAAATTTTAGCATTCTAGCATAAGGCAACAATTTAGCTATTGGTAAATAAGAACATCAATTGAGTCATTTTAGCAAGTAAATACAGGTAAAAAAAAATTGACTATTACTATTATTGAGATGCCTCCAGGATGAACAGAGGGAATGTAATGGTAGACATATATCACACTGAAACTTGGAAATGAATTTTAAGTCTGGGTTCTAACAAGATACCAGGGCCTCACTATTTGTGCCTCCTACTGAGCCTAAAATGTGCCAAGAGATAAGAAATAGGCAATTCTTACCCTGTTACTCAATTTCTCAAACAAAACAGTTCATGAAAACCTTCCGCAACTTCCTCCTTCATAAGCAATGGTTTCTAAGTATTTATTCTAAGATAAATTTTAATATAGATGGTCTCAACTTTTGTGACAAAAAGTGTTCTTGGGAGCACAAAAAGGCATTTTAAATCGAAATTAGCACATATGCATTTGTCTGAACATGTTCAGAAACCAGTGCCCGAGGAGAAAGAAGAATGGTATTTATCTTTGTAGCCACAGAACCTAAGGAGTACCTGACATATAATAGGCATTTAAAAATGCTTAGGGAATTGGGATTAAGATTAGTATCTATACAATGGGTCACCAGTATGCCAGAGACACAGTAGGCACTCAATAAATGCTTAATGATTCAATGATGTAGACATTGTGTAACTATAAAGCACTACATAAACTATTATGTTCAGAAAATGAGGGCTGAGTCTATTAAATGACATCCAATGAACAACACAGTTAAGTGTAAAGCAGTGAAAACGAAGCGCCTATAATGAAGTCTCATTTATTTTTTTGGAAGCAAAAACTGCAGAAATGTAAAAATACAAGAATGACTGATAGAGGAGACCTGAACAGGCCATCAAATAATGTCATTTTTCTTTTGACTCCTAGTTAATTAAAAGATTTTAAAGGAGAACTAGGAAGATGCTCTAAGAATTAGAATATGTACCTAAACATATTCAAAGTACCCTATAACTTAAGAGTTTGAAACTTATCAGTATTCTAGGAAAGATGTGACCACTATTGATTTAATGGTTTCTTCATGCATCTACTTATGAATCTCACTATTATACATCACTAGAATCTTGATTTAAAAGATGCTGGGCCCTATTACCCTTCAAATAACTACTTCTCTTAGTTAAGTTTGTGACAACAGGATAAGAGTTTTAACAACAAATCCATCTTCATTACCACGTACAATATCAGATTGTTAGGCTGAAATGTAGAGTTCTCTTAAGAGTACTCTAGCAATTCAATGATCTCCAGTATATTCACCACTTCAAGAACAATTCAACAAACTTTTCTTTAGTGTATGAGATTATAGCTTCAACAAACATGTTATTATCCTTAACAAATAATCAAAAGTTGATTGAGATTAAGAATTGAGAACCTCTTCAGTAAATCAACCCAACTTTTAAAATGCTGTCTACAAGAATTTAGCCAAAAATTATGCATTGTTTTTGAAATATTTGGTTTCCATAAACCAGTTTTTTTTTCTACATAGGCAAATGAAGTATAGGTGATCTACAGTTTCAGACACCTTATTATCTAGCTGAACCTTGAATATTCACATTTCCAGACAAACTGAAAATACCAAAACCACATAATTTTATTAGTTTTCAGACTACCTCTTCAATACTTTGGGCCAGGTCACAAATCTTGACAGAAAATGATTGAACCACAGATATCAGCAATCATGCAGTGATAAATGGCACTACTTAGGACAGGAGCTGAGTGGAATTGAGACTTTAAAATTTCAGGTTCTATTTGACTCCCTGGAAAAATGTTCTCATAACCCAGAGAGCACAAGAGAAGGTGAAAATCTACCTAATGAAATCTGATTTAATTTTAAAAATCAGAAAGGTTACCCAAATTACAAAAGTTCTTCCTTTAAAAAAAAAATCAGTCATATTTATAGATTATTAACTATCACCACAGAAGGGCAATTGCTTGGAATATTAGGCTTTCAACTAAAAAAAGTATCTCTGGAATGAAAAAAGGTAAATCAACAAATTTATATACAACTTTTCAGGAATGAAATTTCTATAAAGCACACAACATACAACTGGTATCACTTTCTAATGCAACTTTTATATTTGTCAAGCTATGTGGTCTGAGAATTATCTGATAGTAGCATTGCAAATAACCACAGAGAATTTACAAGTCACACAAAATAATTTCCAGACTCTTATCTAGGAGTATAATTCACAAACTCAGCATTTTATACTATCCCCCTGACATAAATCATCCACCTGAAGTTTAGAACTCTAGCCAGCCCCACCCCCATCTTCATATATAATATACTGAATTTGAATTTCTTAAATAGTTCTTGGTCTAAATATAGGCTGCACTTCTCAGTTTTTACTTACAGGGTTGGTTTTTGTTTTTTTTTTTTCCTTAGTGCTCAAAGAAACCTCATTTTAGAGATGCAGCCTATATTTGTATTGGACCAATACAGTAAAGCCTCAAAATGTCCACAGCCAAGGTACACATTAACATCAACCAATGATCAATGTCAAATTAAAACTGAACCCTGATAGAAGAGAGGCTGAGGGAATAACTTGATAGTTCCATTACCTTTTAGAAATCTGATCATTATTATGCTATTTCAGCTCTACAAGTGTAAACGGCATGACCCTGAGTATTTATTTGTATGTATGTGTACACATATAATAGAAATTATAAAAATATACACAATTACACATACGTATATATGTGTGCATATAACAAGCTGAAATATATCTGCAAAGCCATTTGAATAAAGTCATTACTTTGCCAATTTTATAAACCCAAAACAGTAATCGTTGTACATTTCTGTACATGCCACAGAAATAAGCAGAAAATAAAGACTGAATATTACTAGTATATGACATTTGTGATGAAGGTAAAAGAAAAACTAAAAGATTTATTTAAAAAGCTACATTGTAAATCAAGGAGTGACATAAAAATTTTAAGCACTGCTTTTCCACTCTCATCCAAGTAGTCATCTAAAATTTACTAAATAAAAGCTAGAGTACTACCACAAGAAAAGGGATACAAACCTCAAACCTGCCCCTCCTTCCCTCTTTCCTCCTATAAAGGAAGTGGAAACCCCACTCTAAAATGGATGTAGTTAAGCCACAAAGCCAAAATGGATCAAGCAATCAACCCCAAAACAGAAAGAAGCCTCCTGAGCTTTGAAAAATTCACCTGAAGAGTAGAAAAGCAAGGACAAAAAGCTTCACTGGGAAAAACAATAGGTATAAATTAAAGAAGATTATAATTAGGTGACAAATTAGCCGAATTAACCACCAAGATAAGATAATTAATAAGAATATATATCTGCTGGCCATTCTACATAATTTAAATAAATTAGGAGGTAGAGCAGCACAGAAGCTAAACTTCAAAAGGACCAAGACAATTTAAAGGAAATAAAAATAATAGTGACCAGTTAAATTGTTCTTTGTTTAATTAAAAATTTTAAATTAAATTAATTAAAATTAATATAATTAATTAAAATTAAAATAATTAAAATTACTTAAAATTTTTAAATTGGGCTAATAGCAAGCCAATTTATTATTTAATATATTAAGAGAAATAAGAAATCACATGTTTAAATTATTCTCATTTCATAGAAGTTAAATATGTATATATTTATATGTATAAAATCTGAAATCTAAACTGTTGGGAATAGTAATTTAAGGATTATTTCTTTAGACTTTAAAACCAGGAATATTAAATACTGCTTAAATAATGTATCCACCTGCAATTTTCAAATCTTAAAGTATTATTTTAAGTCTACTCAAAATTTGAACAGGTTTTATTTGGATTCATTCCAAACCATAGCACTTAAAGTTTGGGGACCAAGGGAGGTTATAGTACAAAACTCTTTAATTTCTTTAAGCAGAAAATCTTTTATCTTAACCACATTTTCAATTGTAGATTCATATATACACATGCACTTATTGAAAGTAAAAAACAAAAAGTTTCCCCCTAAAAATATGTGAAACAAATTAATTTTGTATTTTCAGATCCTATTTAAAAGAGAATGAAATAATTAAAATATCTGAATGTTTCCTTCATACATCCGTTTTAGTTCTTATAGTTTAGTAGTATACCAAAAGATTTTTTAAAAAAACTAAAATATTTTGTTTTTATTAATCAAAGACCTCCGGATGATCAGATTATCAAGTGAGGTAAAATCTACAACTTTATTACTGCAAATGTTCAGAGGAAAAAAAAAAATCAACATATAAGAAAGTTTTAACACCTTCAAAACATTTCCATGAACAACAATGCAATTAGGATACCTTGAAGATTTATAACAAAATTCATTTTATAAAGTCCCTACATGTTTATCTTTAAATGTTAATTAAAGTAAACAATTTAAATAGGGCTAAGTGCCAGTTCAGTTACTGAATTTTTATTAAACATAGAAACTGATATTGATGTTAAAATGTTTTCTTTCCAAACATACCAAAAAACCTGATGTCTTTGCAGCAGAGCAGTGACTACAATTTCTTTAATATAAATGTTGGGAAACTTGAAAAATGAGTATACAGAAAGCTACCTGCATTCTAATTTTAAAATCTCGTACTGATCAAAACAATGTCTCCATTATATCTGGAGATAGCAATGCCCGGGTTTTATTTTATGTGCCACAGGGTCAAAATTCACAGGACTGAGTTTTCCAAATCAATTATTCATAAATTCAGTCTCCTTTTGAGCAAGTACCATAAACCAATATCTACAAAAACCATTATTTGTGGACCCTTAAAATATTTCTATTTGTTTAAGCAGTTATTTGAGATACTTAAAATAACAAAACGAGTCAATGGATCAAAATTACTCACCAATAGTTGTATTAAAGCAAAGCATTCTAGATTTGTGACTTACTATCTAGTGTTTTAACTACAAGCATAAGCTGTCCTTTTCTAGTAAGATATTTACTGATCACAATTTTAAAATTTTAAAAATTCCTATATGTTTTGAATGTTTCTTATCCCATTTCTCTTAAAAAGGTAACTGGGGGAAAAGAATTAGTTTTTGGGAAAAAAAAAGCTGACATGTATTAAATAAAGGTAGGGAATAATTATGAAGAATAGAAAATTACTTAAAATGCTCCAAATGACTTGTATTTATAAAATAATTAAGTCACACTGGGTAAAGAGGATAAGGAATAGTAAAGTTTTCCAGGTTTTCTATCCTGATAGTTTGGTAACCCAAACCATTCAAATCAAAGTGATAGACACAAAGCAACAACTTTAACTCAAACACAATAAAAAATTCTCTCAAATCTTTTCTAGAGTTCCAAAAAGCTTTATTCCTATTGTAGCCTTTAAGCAAACTCCAATAGGAAGGAAAGTAAAGCATCAAAGGAAAGTGATTAAGCAGAGAAAAAGAATTCAAGATGTTAAGCATTGTTTCTTCATGTAGATTTTATTACATAGCATATCCCCTTCCTTACTCCCCAGAAAGAACAAAATTTTAACATTTTGGGATATTACACACAGAAGAAACATACTACTTCTACTTTCAACATCTTTTCTTCTACCACAGTTTGACTTTTTTTTTTTAACCCTAAATATAGAAATAAAAAGAGGTCAGTACTATAATAATATTTGATCTTCTAAAAACTACATATACATTAAAATAAGCATAAAGACTTTGTATAACAAAATTGTATGCTATATTTTTAAAAATCTTTTTAAATTAGTCATTAGACACTGATACATTGAAGAAATAGGCTAAAAACTTTAAAACCAAAATCTCGACAGGCAGCACCTATTAATATGCGGTCTGGAAAGGTTACACATAGTATCTTCATGCTTCTTTTTGAGAAGGAACCTACTTAGATAAACCAAGATTCATTCATTTTCTCAAGTCAGGTACTGACCAAAGCAAAATCTAAATCCATTGCTCCTTCTCTTCCCTCTCCCCCTCTACCCCCCCCCACCAAAAAAAACCAACCATTGTATGAAAACCGTTTATTTTGGTCTGAAGCTGCTCGTACAAGTTATGGTCGTTTAGCACCTGCAATATTAAAGTTAGTCTGCTGAAAAACAGTGAGTTATTGGATCTATACTTAATTCAGTGTACTTTATAACATTTTAGGAATTCAGTTGTATAAAACAATATCTGAATCTTATCAGATGAACATTTTTTTCCCTTTTCATAAACCTCAGGTTGCACGTCTCAGAAAACAAATTAGTCCCTGGTTCTCCTAAGCTTGATAATAGTGCCCCCTAATGGGAAAGTTAGTGAGTTCTTCAGCCAATTTTTAAACCAAATTACCTTTTAATACAGCCAGCTTTAATTCACAGATAAATGATATGTTCAAGACCAGGTTTAAAAAAAAAAATTAAGATTTAAGGAAAGCCAACATTCCAAGACAAAAACATGCAGAGAATCAGGAAGAACTTGGGGGAAGAGAGAAACTACATGCAATACTGATTTTTTTTAAAACGTACACTCATCATAAATACTAACAGCCCAAAACAAGTTAACAGTTAAAATCAGGTAACAATTCTATTGTGTGGAACATATCATTAATTCAGTTTGCCTTCCGTGAAGCACCAGATTTTAAGACAGCATAGAAGCCTGTGATCATATGCCAAAATTTTAACCATTTCCTTCTTCTTCAAGGACAGCCTGGGCAAAGTGGAAAGAAAGGGCACACAATTGGGGTCAGAAGACCAAGGTTCAAATATCAGCTCTATTATTGGTAAAAATCACCTTTACAGACCTCAGTGTCCTGATTTGTAAAATGAGATTACTGTACTTAATCTCTAAGGTCCAGATCCCTTCCACATTCCTACTTGACTCACTTTGAATTCTGTGGCACCTCTCCTCAGACAGCATAACAGTTAAGAAAACAAAATTTTAAAATCTCATTTGTATAAGTCAAAAAACAAAAGAATCTACTTCTGACTTTTCTCAGTGAAACTATAAAAAGTACAATACCCAATGTCCATATTCTGTTAAGCAAAAAACTTCATTTGGGTAATCTCTGCACATTAAATGTAGAGATACAACATAAAATCATTGTTAATGTGAATAATTAGAACTGTAAAACTAATTACATATGAATCTAATTTTTAATCCAAAAGAAGCTGTCAAGAAAGAGTATTTAAAATACCCCAGATTTATATAAATCGATACAGGAAGGAACACATACAATAATGATAATAAAGTAAACAATGCTAAAAGCTATGAGAATTCAAATTAAACACAACAAATGCTATTGGTTCAAGAGCACCAATAGTAAAACATTTGCCTCCTCTTCACAGTGAAGTGGTAGACTTTGGGAATGGCATATTCTTCTTTGCTAAAGGAAAGGTTCCTGGAATCAGTCAGCCAAATATTTATTAAGTATCTACTGTATGCCCTAAGCACTGGGTATATATAAAAAGAGGCAAAAGACAGTCACTGCCCTCAAGAAGCTCACAATCTAATAGGGGAGACAACGCAAAAACAAATATAAACAAATTATATACAATATAAATAGGAAATAAATAATAGAGAGAAGGTACTAGAATTGAGAGGGGTTGGGAAAGATTACTTGAAGAAGATTGGATTTTAGTTAGGACTTAAAGGAAGCCAGAGAGGGTAGTAGTCAGAGATGAGGAGAGTGATTCCAGGACTGGCAGAGAAAATGCCCTGCCTACAACCTACAGATGGAGGGTCTTGTTCCTAAAACAGCCAGGAGGTCAGCGTCACTGCATTGGTGAATATGTGGTTGGAAATAAGGTGTAAGAAGAATGGAAAGATAAAAAGGGCTAGGTTATGAAGGGCTTTGAATGCCGAACAGAAGATGTTGTACTTGATCCTATAAATGTCAGGGAACCACTGGAGTTTATTGAGTAAAGGAGTGCCACATGGTCAGACTTGAGCTTTAGGAAAATTACATTGGTGGCTGAATGGAAGGTATATCAGAAACCACCCGCAAGCATGTGAGAGTTGATGAGGACCTGCACTATAGTAGTGGCAGTATCAGAGGAGAAAAGGGGACATATTCAAGAGATGTTACAAAGGTAACCTGGACAGGCCTTGGCAACAGATGGATATGGGGAGCAAGAGACAGTGAGGAATCCAGGATGACTCCTAGGTTGTGAGCTTGAAAGACTGAGAGGATGGGATCGCCCTCTACAGTAATAGGGTCCTGGAATTAAGCTAAGAAAATAACAAAAATGTCCATAACGTTAACTGAGATCCCAATGCTAGGCACATTCCTAAAAGGACGTAAATAATCAAAAGGCCCCATATACAGTAAAATATGAAAAAGCACTTTACATAAGTAGCAAAGAACTGGCAGAAAGTAGTTATTGATCAAATGGAGAAGGCTAAGCAAGTTATGGTACATGAATGCAAAAGAAATGATGTAAGAAATGATGAATACAAACAAAGAAAAACACCAGGAATACTTAAGTGAAATGATGCAAAGTGAAATAAGCAGAACTAGTGAAATGGTATACATGGCAACAATAAAAATACAAAGAACTGCAAAACAATAACAATGAATACTGTGAAATTACCATGACTGAACCAGTCCCCAAAGACACAAGCTGCAACACACACCCCTTTGTAGAAGTGAGGGACTATAGATGTAGAACACTGGATAGAACGGTGAACAAACTTTTTCAATGAGTTAGCTGGTTTCACTGGACTGTTTTCCCCCTTTTTAAATTTTTTTTTTTTTTTTTGTCGTACAAGATGGTTTTCTAGGAGGGGGAGAGGGCAGAGGCATTTTGAAAAAGGTTTTATGTAAAACGTCAAAGAAATTTAATTAATTTTTTTTAATATAAAAGGAAGAGTTCTATGAGGAAGAAGCAGTATTGGTAATATAGCATTAAAAGTAAGGCATCAGTAAACTTTTGTTTAAAAAAATAAAAGGATATGCTAAATGAAAATAAACAACTAAAATTTCATTTTCCAGCTAATAAACTACTCAGCAAAAATTAAGGAAGTTCAAATGTCAGAAAAAAACAGATATGCTCTGAATTTATAAATACAAATCAAAAAAAAAAATCTGGATTCCAAGAACTTGAGTTCAAACCTTGGCTCTTCTATTTATGATTTCTGTTGAGCCTGGATGTGACTTTAACCTATCTGTGCTTCAATTTCATTATCTATAAAACTATGGTGACATTAAAATGAATATATGCTGTATATAGACTGAATTCTTTAAGAGGCACCGAACCTCAAAATTCAGTTCTTCAATCAAATTTTCCCATTTGCTCATATGTACCATGAACTTTCAATATCTACTGACCTAGCAGATAAACCTCTAAAAAAAGTTCTAAATAAATAAATGCAATCTAGTTCTTCTACCTTCCAGCAACTTTTCATCTACTTCAGAAGACAGGGAAAAGACAGGTAAAAGCCTTAAACGAAATAAGGCAAGACACAGTTATTCTTGTGTAAGACTAAGTGGCAAAACAAGTATAGTTAACATATCAACCTCTGGGTCTGATTATGTGTGTATTGTATCAGTAACCAAAACACAAAAATTTAAACTTCAAAAATAAACCAAAAAAAAACAATCCCCAGTCATACAAGGTTCTGTACTGTTCAAGGTGTTTTCATAAACATTATTTCAAATTATCTTTCCAACAGCCCTAATACAGTAGGGTGGGCCAGGTATTATCATCACATGTTATTGATACAGAAACTGAGACTTGAAGAG
The DNA here is from genome assembly GCF_900497805.2 of Vombatus ursinus. NCBI lineage: Eukaryota > Metazoa > Chordata > Mammalia > Diprotodontia > Vombatidae > Vombatus > Vombatus ursinus. Next base: position 8,399,809 of record NW_020950062.1, on the reverse strand, counting down.
ATTCAATTAGCTTGGCTAAAATCACAAGGGTAGTTAATGGTACAGCCTGATTCTGAATCAAGTGTTCTTTTAAAAATATATATTTTAATGATGCTTTATGACATCCTTGTCACTTCCCACTGACTCTCTCCACCTTAGGACCTTCTTCTCTGTCAAGTAAAACAAATCACATCACTCATTTCTTCAAACATAAACCTCATTGCCCATCCATACCCGACTGCCTCTCAGATAAAATGGCTCACCATTAGTACTCTTTTATATAGACTTGCATTCATAAGAATTCCCATAACAAACCTTTCAATGTTCTTTTTACTTATTTTTAATTTTGAATTAAACATTAAAAAAGAGTATTTCCAAAACTGCAATCATTATCTTTCCATACCAACTATTCCAACTTCAAAACTTCCTTATTATTGTAAAGGGTACCACCATACTCACCATCACCCAGGATTGAAACCTAGGCGTCATTCTCAACTCCTCACTCTCTCACCTTCATCCCATATCCAATGTGTTACCAAATCTTAACCATTTTACCTTCATTATATCTGTCTACAGCCCCTTCTCTCCTCCATCCTGGTGTAACCCTCATCACCACACTTAGACTACTGGAATAGTCTGCTGGTTAGTCTTTCTGCCTTAAGTCTCTATCCACTACTACCTACTACTCCACCCAATCTACTCATTCTCCATTCAACTGTCACAAGTGATCTTTCTAAAAATATACAGATCCATCCAAGTAAATTTCTCCCGGTTCTGTTCTCCACCCCTTCTTCCCTCCAATCAATTAACTCTAGTGGCTTCTTGTTACTTCTAGGATATAAAATACTCTGACTTTCAGACTCATTATAACTTGGCCCCCTGCTACTTTTACAAGTCTTCTTACATTTTATTTGCTCATAGAAATACCCTCCTCCCCACCATTTCTGGGATCCAAAGCCTTCTTGTCTTTCCCAACACAAGACACTCCATCATCTCCCTAATTCTGTGCATTTTCACTGGTTGTCCCCCATTCCTAGAATGCACTTTCTTCTCATCTCAGCCTCCTGGCTTCCTTTAAGGCTCAGACAAAAATCCCATCTTCTACAAATCTCACTTTTCCTGATCCACCTTAATGCTACTGCCTTCCTTCTGTTGATTATCTTCAATTTATCCTGCATATATGTTCTTTGTACATACTTGTTTTGAATGTTTTGTTTTGATTGTCTCCCAGATTTCAATGTGAGTTACTTGAAGGCAGGCCCCACCTTTGTTTTTCTCTGTGCCCCATCACTTAGTAAAATGCCTGGCACCTAGTAAGCACTTAAATGCTTGTTGTTTGCCTGATTCTTCATTTTTTATAGTATAAAAATAATTCATTATATTCAAACGCTACAATTTAGTCAGCCATTCTTCAAGTGATAAGTACTTCTCTCATTGTGAGATCTTATCTTCTTTTCTTTTAATCTCCTATTAACTCCTCCAACAATCCAGTCCAACTCTCACTTAGGATGTTTTTTGGCAGACACTGGAGTGGTTTGCCATTTCCTTCTCTAGCTCTTTTCAGAGATGAGGAAACTGAGGCAAACAGGGTTAAGTGACTTGTCCAGGGTCACACAGCTAGTCTGAGGTCATATTTGAACTCAAGTCTTCCTGACTCTAAGAGTGACACTCTATCCACTCCACCACCCCTCTCATAATTCACCCCCTTTCCCTGTTGAGTTTCATGTATTTCCATCTAACACTAACACCGTTGGGGGAAGGGGTACATGCACGCATGCATGTGTTTATGTGTTCACAGCCTCCTTTGTCTGATTCAGAGAAGAGTGAAGTTCAGCAGATGACTGCTTCCCTACCCCTTTTCTCAATGATTCTTTAGTATTCTCACATGCCCCCAATTATAAGAAAAAAAGATATCCTCCTTTTTGATTACCTCCTTCTTGATCTTTGCTTGTATTAGTGAATTCCTCTTTTATGTTCCCTTTTTTCCTTCTTCATACTCCCATACCAAGAATAATATATCTCAAAGTTCTATTTTTCTTATTCAATTCCCTCTCATTTGAAGATATCAAGATTATAAAGGAGAATTTGTTTCTTCTCCATCACTGGAATATTAGCACTACAACATACAACCCCATCCAAATGCTCAAATACATTTACCTTTCCAGGTTTCGTTTGACTCTTCCATTTGTACTTCAAAAGTTCCTACTCAACTCTTTTTTTTCCCCCATCAGAAACATTTGAAAGTTCTATATTCCATTAAAAGCCCATTTTTCCCCCTCCAGGATTATACTCAGTTATTCTTGGTTATAAGTATATTATCTTTTTTGCCTCTTACGATTTGCATTACAGGACCTCCTCTTGTTTATCAGAACCTGCCAGATCCTGTGTAATCTTGACTGTGGTCCCTTGGTATCTGAACTGCTATTTCTGAATTTTTTTCCTTTACAATGGAGCTCTGGATTTTGGCTATAACATTCTTGAGATTTTTCCTTCTGGATCTCCTCTCAGGGCATGATCAGTTGATTCTATCTTCACTTTACCCTCTGGTTCTAATAAGGAGTTTTCAGTCACAATTTTTTGAAACATAGTATTTAGGTGGGTTTTTTTTTCTTCAAATCAGTTTTTAGGGAGTATAATGATTCTTAAACTATCTTTCCTTCACCCGCTTCCAAGGTCAGTTCTTTTTAAAGCAGATAATTTAAATTTTCTTCTATTTTTTTCAATTTTTTGGCTTTGTTTAATTATTTCTTGCTGCTTCTTGATTTGTCTGATTTATCTGAATTTGCAAGGAGTCTTTTATTTTACTTGGACAAAGCTTATCACTTTCTTTTCTAATCTATTTATTCTCTTTCCAATTCTTTTCTGCCAGAACTTTTATTTCATTAGTTTATCTTTTGCTTCATCTCTTATATACTTCCTACAAAAAAAAAAAATCTGTTTTTCTTTTGAATCCTGTTGTAGTTATTAAGGAATTATTAAGTTGAAATTATAGATATTTCTGGATCTACAAGAATTCTTTAGAGTGTTCAGTTATTTTCTTCAATTTATCCATCTCTTGTCCTTAGTTTCTGAACTGAGATTTTGTGCCAGAGAAAGGTTCCTTCTACCTCCTGCTTTTGGGTGGAATAGTAGGCCCTGATAGATCTCAACATGGATCACCTGTGTTTCTGTGCTTACTCTCACCCCCATACCCCCAAGCCCTTACCTTTGAGGTACATTGCACTGGGTCTTCAGGGCCCTCTATGGTATCTCAGTACAGAGTGCTAGGCAACCCAAGAGCTCAAGGGTCTAGAATATTCCAGTCTGAGCGCTACTAAGAATGCTGGCTCACCAAACTGGTCACTACTGCTTCAGGTTGCTTCTGATATCCGTTCTGTAGGTCTCCAACTGTCTTGAAGATTTCCTAGGGAAAGTCTTCTACTCTTGATATCTTTGGTCAGTCTCTGATGTACTATGAAGCTACCACAAGCGCTGGATATTCTGACTTTTCTACTGTCTGTGAGCTTCTCACCAATGCTGCACAATTCTGGGGTGGAAGAAGTTATTTACTGCAGCTGCTCAATAGATTTCTTAATTATTATTCCTGATGGTGCTATCTTTTGGTTTTTGAAAGAATAGGATGTAGGAACTAGGTTATCTACCTCATTTCAGGCAGCCATTTTAAAAGGAAAACTCAATGTACTTTTCCCTTGTGTCCATAGTTGAAATTGTTTTCCTGGTTCTGCTCATTTGGCTCTGCATCATTCTTCATTTCCTGAAGTATTCCATTATATTGAGATCATATAGTTTGTTCAGCTATTCCCCAAAGAGCATCCTTTGGTTTCAATTCTTTGCTACTACAAAAATTGCTTCTACAAATATTATTTCATGTGTAAGACCTTTCTTTATACACTTCATTAGCTGGTGTTCTTGAATTTATGAAACACTTGACTTAGTTCAATTGTTTCTGGGTCTAGCTTACCCTGCCTAGGCCTTTGATCCATTTTTCATTTTTAACCAGTAACCCCAATGTTCTTTTTAGAATACAATGCTATTATATTTAAATATATTCTTCATCCTCTATAAAATATTTCATTTTCTCTCCCTAAGCCTCAGTTTCCTTATCTATAAGAGGAGAGCTTAAACTAGCTATCTTTAAGATTCAATTCTCAGAAAATTCAAGTTTCTGGTCACAACAATAGTCACATAAGCTTCTTTAGTGAATCTGAAACATAATTCAATTAAAAAACATGAACTGTTTAGTTTTGATGTACATCCCTGAAGCCTAACACGGTACCGTGCACATGGTAAACTCTCTGCTAAGGTCTGGGGATACACAAAAAACAAATTAATTCATGAGCTCAAGAAGCTTATATACCATCTATCTAATGATGAGATACATTCACATTATAGATAATTATAATTTTGTAGGTATATAAAATATGAGTATCTAGATAGTCACTGATACCTATGAAAATTGACTAGGATTACATCTTACAAACAGAAGTGAGGGCAAAGCTGAAATAAATTATATACAGATATGGTTCTTCTTTCCCCCTAAGACATCATGTCCCTTTGAGTAACATGTTTGCTTCCTCATATAAATACAATTTAAATAGAAGTGGCTTGTGAAAATGTTGGATAGAGACATAGGGAAATGTGACAAACTACAACTCCTCTAAACTAAATTCCTTAAAAATTTCTGAATTTAAAATGAGTGAAAGAACACTATAAAGTCTGAAATTCTACGGTTCTATGAAACCTAACTTCAGGTATGCCAGGAGAAATGAACATGTTGGGTTCATTTTAAGACTGCACCCCCTCCCCACCAAAAAAAAATATATAGATATATCTATATATATATCTATATGTATTTTTTAGCTGCAATTGCCAGCTCCATTATAATCCTGAATGAGAAACAAAAACTTTAGGTAAAATAAAACACACTAATTCAGACTAATGGGAAGGACTTTTGCAGAAAGGCAGACATAAATCAGAATCATAAAATCAGAGTGAGAAGGGATCTCATTTGTCACTAAGTCCAATCTTCTACCTGATACAAGTTTTCCCTCCAGTGATGAGGAACTGTTTCTGAGGTAGTCTGTTTTCTTTGAAAATATTAAATACTTCCTTGCCAGAAAAATCACATACCTAGTCCCAATCTTTATCCCTATTTTCTTATACTGAGCTGAAGCCGACTTCTCTGTAAATACTTCCATGTATTAATACTACTCATCCTCTCTGGAACCACACAGAGTAAATCTAATCCTTCTTCCACAAGACAATTTTCAAATATTTAAAGGGAGGGATCATGTTCTTGCCATACTCACAACACACACTTAAGTCTCTTATAAAATTATAAGAACGTGGATCTGGAGCTGAAAAGACTTAAAAAGATTACTATTGAAGATCATTGAGTCCAACTATCTCATTTTACAAATAAGGCTGAAAGAAAGAATCCCTGACCCAGGATTATAAAAAAAAAAAGTACGTGAGACAAGATTCTAACCTAGGTGTTAATGATTCCAAGTCCAGTGCACTATCAAACACCAGGCTATCTCAGTATCTAGACCAGATGCTCCCACAGTCCCTTCGACCAACCTGCATAAACTACATTTTCAAAATCCCTCATTATCAGTCACTCTCCTTCTAGACAAGTATCAGCTTCCTCAATGATGTTTCTCCTAAAATGTGGCACCTAGCACGAAAAATAATACTTAGGTCATCTAGCCAGCAAACTACAGAGAAGACTATGACTTCCAATATCTTAGACATAATAAAATGGCCCAAGGTCAAATTAACTTTTTTGGCTGCCTAGATTCTACAATAATCACAGCTTGTAAAGACATCAAGATAATGTCCCCTCAAAAAAGTGTTCAAACCCTTTGACTCAGTGCAAGAAAAAAAAAAAAGGCAAGTTAGATTTGGCGTCAAAGAGCTTCATTTAAATTCCAGCTCAGCATGGGCTTTCTAAGTGGCTTCAGCAATTCACCTGTCTGATACTCAATTTCCTCATTGTAAAATGAGTTGAACTAGATGACTGTATAATCCTCTTATTAAAGTTATACTGGTGAGTACATATTCCAAGGAGAACAAGTGAAAAAAAAGGTCCCATATTATATTTTTTAAAAAGTCATTGCAGCATTTTTTTTTTGGTGGTAGCAACAGACAGAAATAAAGTTGGTGCCCTAACTATGGAATGGCTAAACAATGAGTAACGTATTATTTCTGTGCCATAAGAGGAACTCCGAAAAACATAGGACTTACGAAATTATGCAATATAAACAATATATGCAACTAAAACACACAAATATACATAACTATAAAAATGTCAATGAAAAGAATAAAAGAAAGCTGAACAATGAAATAATAATGACCAATTATTGTCCCAATAGCAGTTAAGACAATGCACTTCCCTAGATGGCTAAGCAACGTCCCACAAGATATCAGACTAGGTCAATATGTGATTAGTTTTGCTTAGTTATTTTTTTTTTCTTAGAGAGGAAGGAAAGTAATTGAGATATTTAAAAAAAGGAAGAAGGGAAGGGGAAGGAACCAAACTCTTATCTGTCACCTAAATCTTCCCTCTCTTCCTACCTTCCCTATTATTGTAGAGGGAATCACCATCCTACTCCGTCAGGCTCACAACCCAGGAATCATCCTGGACTCCTCACTATCTCTCACCTCCCCCATATCCAATCAGTTGCCAAAGCCTGTCAATTTCCCCTTTGCATATCTATGGAATACACTCCCTTCTCTCCTCTGATACTGTCATATTCTGATGCAGTTTCTCATCATTTCATACCTAGACTATTACAATAGCCCGTTGGTGGGTCTACCTGCTTCAAATCTCTCCCCAGAACAGGAATGATCTCTGCCTACTGACTTCCTTGGCATCTTTTAAGACCCAGCTAAAATCCCATCTTCTCCAGGAAGTCTTTCCCAACCTCTCTTAATTCTAGAGGCTACCCTTTGTTCATTATTTCCTACTTATTTAGTATAAAGCGTATATAGTAATTTATTTCTCCCTCATTAGATTATGAGCTCCTTGAGGGTAGGAACTATCCTTGGACCACTTTTGAATGCAACACTTAGCACAGTGCACGGCACATAGTATGTATTTAGTAAACATAGTAAAGACCGACAGATTATTCAAAGGTTACAATAGACACAAAATAATAGTTGCTAAGGGGAGGAGGGAATCTAGAAGAAGATCTGGAGGGGAGGGGGAAGCTATAGAATACAAAATCAAAAACGTGAAGGGAACAGACTAGATCAGTGGTGTCAAACCCAAATAGAAATTCCCTACAGGCACATACTACCTTATAACATTATCTATGTTCTATTGTATTTTATTTTGCTAAATATTTCCCAATTACATTTTAATGTGGTCTGGCCTCCAGAATGTTGTGGGCCTGTATGCAGCACCAACCTTCACCCCATGGTTTTACACCTCTGGACTGAATGATCTTTGATTGGTAAAGTGTGAATTGCTAAACATGTTTGAGAAAGAAAAATACCTGAAACACAGACACTAAGCAGTGCCATAAAAAAGCATATTTTAATAAATAGATAAGAATGATTTGTGATTAATACATCAATGCCCCAATTACTTACCTTCCTCCACCCAAACACAACAATTATAATGTCATAGTATAAAACTGCCCTTCGAAAATACTAGGAAACAGATTGTTCTCCTAAATAGGTAACAACATCCCAAGGAAAACTTGTAAATGATGTGTTTAGAAATCATTTTCTTTATGGAAAAGTAAGCTTCATTTAGTACCTTCCCAAATTATCACAAATGCCAAGGCCAATAAAGCCAAATCAAGTTTACTGTAGATTTTAAAGTATATAGCCAAAGCACCCATGTGCTTTTTACAAAAACAAAAGATTGACAAAAAAAAGTGACATCAAATCAATTCTTACAACAGAAAGATTCTCTGTCATAGAGAATGTTCCTGAAATGTCAGCTAATTTAAGAGTACTGAAAAGGCATATGAAAGAAACACCATTACCTTCATCAAAATCAGCATCATCCTCCGTGTGTTGGGGAAAGGGAAAACAATTGGTGATTTCAAGTCTGTCTTCTACCACCAGACCCAAAAGTACTCCCTGGACAACTTCATTCCCCTGTCCTTCTTCTTGGTAATGTTTAATTATTTTCAAAACAACCTAAAAGAAACCATATAAATAGTTTTACAGGTATTTGCAGAGTTCCAAAATCTTTTATCTGAAAGAAAATAAGTAGATTGCAATGCTACTGAATTCAACTGATAAAAACAATTAGAAGCAGTAATAAAATGTAATAAATATAGAGGAGTACACTGATGAGATGGGAGAGAAGGAAAGAGGGGTGCAAAAAGGGGAGAGAGATAATGAGTATGTCCTGGCTAGTAAGTTAAGGCACTTAACAGTCAAAAGGCTGATAAGATCATTATATATTTTTTTTAGCCATAGTAACTCAGAAAAACAGTCTAGTTCAACCTTAAGTTTGAGAATAGGTTTTCACTTGTCATTACTGTCTTTAGATACCAAATAACTATTCAACTATCAATTAGCTATTCAGTTACTAACCTTTATCTTGGATTGAAATTTGGGGGGGGTGGCACAACCCACAGGGAGAGGGTGAGAAGCATGTAGAAGGTAACAAATTATATTTTGGCCATAGTAGTGACAGATAACTCCATAGCACCTACAAGGGCTGGCACCCTCTTCTTTATAGTACCTTCTTCTTGACAGTATGCGTTTTGTGTTGTTTGGTAGAGGCACAATGTCAGTTAAAGGTCTGAATTAGGAGACCTGGGCTGAAATCTCCCCTATGATTCTTAACTGTATGGCATCAGACAACTCCCTAATAGGGCTGACCAAATCCTAAACTTGAGCTTGATTGACCTAAGTGATGAAGGAAATACCCTGTAGGTCCTTCTAACATTGAAAAGTTACAGTATTCATTTAAATCTATTAACTAGAAATGTAATTTACAAGTTTAGAACAGATTACTTGTTAGAAATGTTTATTAAGACACTCTTTTTTCCTATGGTGAAATCTATGGAAAAGTATTCAGAAATATAACTTGACAGACATCCTTCTCAGTCACAGCACGGGCCAACCAGGTCTTGGGTAGCAGAAAGAAGGCCAACAGCTCCTCTCTCATTTGAGGTTTGGGGAAGGTAGGTAGGTGATGGAGGAGTAAATACTCCTTTCTTCCCTCCCACCCCAGTCCTAGTGGAAGGAATGGAGACTCTTTACCTCCCACAAGAGGCAGTATGAGAATAAGGCTATTGAGAGTAGGGGATTTCAACCACAAGTTTGTGGGATAAGGGTGGAAAGTTCTATTAGAGGACAGAAAGGCAACACTGATCAGCATGATACTTTCCTTGGAAGATTTTTAGTTACAAAAATGCAATACAGCTTTAGGCCTTTAATGGCAATGTCCATAGAAACCACAAGATGGGGATGTTACCTCAATGAAAGGCTGTCTGTCTGTGTAGGTCTTCTATCAATATTAGGATCATAGGGCTGGAAGGAACCATCTAAAACAACACGTTCACATAAGAAACAGGGGCTCAGAGTGAAGTGATCTGCCCAAGGTCACATAGTAGTAAGTAGCAGAACTAGGAAACAAACCTCTATCTTTTCACTCGAAAACTTGCTTTACCCTGAAGCACACATTTTACTGTCTGTCTACATTTCTTTCTTCCTCTGTCCTTTTAACTGTGAATAATATAGAAATTAAGAATTTTATTTGCTAGCATTGTTCCATGTTGACCATGTAAAAAGAAGGCAAATGGAATATTACATATTTCTCTCAAAAGAAAAAGCTAACTAATGCAAGTTACTTTTTTAACTTACCTTTCTGGACTCCTTTCTCTTTTGAAGGTCAATGATCCCGAAAGAAAGGTTTCCCAGTTGTGCTAAAGGGGCTCAAGTTTTTCCTGAAGGTTTATTAGTCCTCAATAATAAGAGGAAACTAGAGGAAAGGGGGACTTTTTATTTGGAAACTTTATAGAATAAAATGGCTAACACTTCAAGCACTTCTGAATTTTCTGTACTGACCGTATACTAATGACCAGATTTGAAATTTTACTAAATATTTTCCTTTTTCCAGAAGCTTGGTTATATAAACAAAGATACTTCCATAAACTATGTGAAGATGTCACAAAAGGCCATTAAGTAAGTTGGCCAATAAGGTAAATTGTTCTGAACTTCTTATACTTTGTTTCATTCCTACTCCCACTGGCACACCATCTTACATAGTAATGTTTGCTAAAATATAGTCACCACATTCTTCTGAGGTTTAACTGTTGTCAGTTGGAAGAGTCTCAGCAAGAAATCCCAAACTGCAAGAAGCCAACCAGATGTTGTCTTCTGGGATGATGCTACATGGAATTATTTTTATTCCTATTCTTTATTATTCAGTATAGACACAGCCTAAGACTACTATGCATTCACTAATGATATAGCATCAGGAAGAATCATTTGATTCTTTAAAATAAAAATTCACTTGGTCCTTTCTTTGAACCTTCCTTCTCTCAAAGGATGAAAATAAGAAGCAAAAAAGAAGGGATGCTAGAATATAATTCTTAATTCAGTAGAGGACAAGATTAACTGTAATTGTATGTATATTTAAAGAAATCAACCTGTAACTATCCTAGATAGATGCTTGTGAACTGAGGCCCCTGAAGAAACAAAGCAGTTTGGCTAAATGAAAAGCAAATAATCTTGTTCCTGTTGGCATAACCTCTAAGAATGATCTGTCAAACTCATACCATGAATTGTCAATTTCATATAAGAAGCCTAGAATAATCATATTTTTAAAATGAATTTTGTTTCAATTTTGTCTTTAAATAGTGCTTTAAAATGTTCCCTCAAAGATTATGCAGAAAGCTTTGAAAAATTTATTCCATATTAGATTTTTGTTACTTTGGTTTTTACCAGCTTACTCTACCAAGTTCATACCCCAAGGAATGGAAATACTGGTATAGTTGTTATTTCTTTAAATGTAGCTAAACAGCCCATGTGTTTTTATGAACAGTCATATTTACTAGAATGCAGGTTGGCTGAAAAGGACTTCAACAATAAATCACTTTTTGAAATTCAATCCATATTTCCTAGAAAAATCGGATAAGACTGGCAGAAAACAGATTTAGACCTGTACTTTACATAATCTACCACAATACACTACCAATAGAGGCTACCTGTATATAAAAGTCACATCCAAAAAATATTAAGACTGTAACAACAGTGGTTAGGGAAAGAATGAAGCAAGGAATAAAAGTGAGCATAAATAATTATGATTAAATAAAATATAAAAGTCTTTGCAAAAACAAAATCAAAGTAGTTAGAATGAGATTGTCAATAGCAAAATAGATCTTTGTATATTTCAGGAAAAAAGTATGATACACAAGATATGTGGGGAATTCACACAAATACACAAATACGAGAAGTAGAGGAAAAACTGAGTGATGCAAGAAAATCATGAAAAACAAGTCAACAGCTTGCTAAAGGAGATCCAAAAAAATACTGAAGAAAATAACACCTTAAAAAATAGCCTAGGGGCAGCTAGGTGGCACAGTGAATACAGCACAGGCCCTGAAGTCAGGAGGACCTGAGTTCAAATGAGGCCTCAGACCAACACTTGACACTTAACTAGCTGTGTGACCCTGGGCAAGTCACTTAACCCCAACTGCCTAAAAACTAAAAAAAAAAAAAAAAAATAGCCTAACCCAAATGGCAAAAGAGGTCCAAAAAGCCAATGAGAAGAATGCCCCAAAAAGCAAAATCGGCCAAATGGAAAAGGAAGTCCAAAAGATTACTGAAGAAAATACTTCCTTAAAAATTAGAATAGAGCAATTGGAAGCTAGTGACTTTATGAGAAATCAAGACACTCTAAAAACAAATCCAAAAGAATGAAAAATAAGAAGACAATGTGAAATATCTCATTGGAAAAACAACTGACCTGGAAAATAGATCCAGGAGAGAGAATTTAAAAATTGAACTATCTGAAAGCCATGATCAAAAAAAGAGCGTAGACATCATTTTTTCAAGAAATTACCCAGGAAAACTGTCCTGATATTTCAGAACCACAGCGCAAAATAGAAATTGAAAGAATCCACCAATCTCCTCCTGAAAGAGATCCCCAAAAGAAAACTCCTAGGAATATTGTAGCCAAATTTCAAAGTTCCCAGGTCAAGAAGAAAATATTACAAGCAGTCAGAAAGAAACAATTCAAGGATTGTGGAACACAATCGGGATAACACAAGATTTAGCTGCTTCTACATTAAGGGGCCGCAGGGCATGAATATAATATTCTGGAGGGCAAACGAGACAGGATTACAACCAAGAATAACCTACCCAGCAAAACTAAGTATAATCCTGCAAGGGAAAAAATGGTCATTCATTGAAATAGAGGACTTTCAAGCATTCTTGATGAAAAGACCAGAGCTAAATAGAAAATTTGATTTTCAAATACAAGACTCAAGTGGAACATGAAGAGGTAAACAGGAAAGAGAAAATCATAAGAGACTTATAAAGGTTGAACTGTTTACATTCCTGCATGGGAAGATGATATTTGTAACTCATGAGACCTCTGTCAGTATTAGAGTAGTTGGAGGGGAAAAAATTATATGTACATAGATATAGACAGATAGATAGATAGAGGGCACACGGTAAGTTGAAAATGAAGGGGTCATATCTGGGGAATAAAATTAAGGGGTGAGAGAGAATTATACTAGGAGAAGGGGAAAGAGAGAGGTAGAATGGGGTAAATTATCTCACCAAAAAAGAAAAACAGAAAAGAAAAGGCTCTTACAGTGGAGGGGAAACGGGGGAAGGTGAGAGGGAATGAGTGAATCTTATTCTCATTGGATTTGACTTAAGGAGGGAATAACATACACACTCAATTGGGTATGGAAATCTGTCTTACCCTATAGGAAAATAGGGGGAGGGAAGGGGACAAGAGAGTAGGGGGGATGATAGAGAGGAGGGCAGATTGGGAAAGGGGGTAATCAGAAGCAAATACTTCTGAGGAGGGACAGGGTCAAAAGAAAGAACAGAATAAATGGGGGGGGCGGGATAGGATTAAGGGAAATAGAGTTATTTCATAGCATGTCTACTATGGAAGTGTTTTGCATAACTGCACATATATAACCTACATTTAGTTGCTTGCCTTATCAATGAGGGTGGGTGGGGAGGGAGGAAGGGAGAAGAAAATTCGGAACCCAAAGTTTTAAAAACACGTTTAAAAAAAATGTTCTCACATGCAACTGGGAAATAAGAAATACAGGAAATGGGGTACAGAAATCCATCCTGCCCTACAGGAAAATTGAAGGGGAAGGGGATAAGAGAACGGGGGGAGAGATAGAAGGGAAGGCAGACTAGGAGAAGGGGTATTCAGAATGCATGCCATCTTGGGGTGGGTGGAGGGGTGAGATAGGGTGAAAATTTGGAACTCAAAATCTTGTGGAAGTCCATGTTGAAAACAAAAAAATAAATTAAAATTACCATAAAAAAAAAAAAAGAAGAAGAAGAAAACCAACCAGAGTACTCTGGGTGGAGGACGACTGTGTCCAGATTGCTGGAGGCAGCAGAACCTCATGATCAAGCCACTTTCTCAACAGGAGAAGTGGAAGACTTTAGCCTCACCTCCTCATGAAATGTCAACCAATCAGGGTGGATTTTCACCTTTTCTTTATTTTTCATTTATTTATTTTTAGGAAGACTCAACATTTATTAAGCACCTTCAGTGTGAAAGGCACAATGCTGGCACCATGCCAAGATGCAAAGATCGACACAAACATTCTGCCCTCAAGAGGGTTTAAAGCCTAATATGGGTTTATGTAATACAAAAAAACAATGTAAAATAAAGCAACAATGACCTCCATTCTTTACTGTTTCAAGTCTTGACCAGCTGTCATTCCCACCCCCACCCCTACACATAATTAATATCAGTTTTCAATTAACAGGCCATCCCTTTAATGATCAGATTATTTCAATCACTATTAGTTCTCCATAGAGGATTAATTCAACCCAAACAGATATGGGAAGTCACTTAATTAATACTTTGAAAACAAGGTACAAATGAGTTTTCAATTAATAGAGCATCCCTTTAATGACCAGGCAATTCAATAACTAGTTCTCCACAAAGAACCCTAACAATCCAAATAGATATGGGAAACCACTTCATTAATGTTTTGAAAACCGGGCAATTCCTGAAGGTGATGAATTGGATTTGCTGAATGCCTATAAAACGGGGGCTAGCTATCTCTATGTTCATTACTTTGTATCCCTAATTTGCCTGGGAATCCAGGCTATCAGTAACTATTTTAGCCATAGTACTAAAAACCAAGGACTCTAGGCCGCCCAGAAATGTCCAGCTGGGCTTTCTCTCCATGACACAAATATCATTAAGCAGATGATTAAAGTTATAGCACTCGGCCACATCCTCAAGAACTTTTCCTACGGGGGGGAGGGGGCGAGGGGGAAGCTTCACATAGTGAGGCTTGGTTTTACTCAAGACCCCTGGATCCCTCCCTTACAGGCCAGCGCTCCGCCGAGGACGAAGACGAGCTGAAGAAGACAACTAACTGCGAAGGATGACGGTGGAAGACTGAGGTTTGCCTCAGAAGGTGGCTCACCTGGATTTTCACTTGTCAGGAGCATTCCTTTTTACAAAGGTATTTAAAGCACTCAGTTTCCCCACTGGGGGGTCTTTGGTTGCCAAGAGAAACCAGTGACCATCAATTTATTATTAGCTAGCCTTATTAACTAATTGATTCTTAATTACCCAGAAACTCTGTCTCTCAGGTTTCTTCATTCCTCACAGTCCCTCACAAAAAAAAAAAAAAAAAAAAAATCACATGAAGAAACAAACTTTTTCTGCACTTTCAGTGCAGAATGTTACATATCCTGTTAAGACCCCACTGTTCTTTCATTTTCCTTAACTAGTTTTCTAGGGGAGTCACAGATACTCGAGGAAAGGAAAAATCAAGAAAAAACCAGTATAAAAGCAAAAGATATCAATAAAATTTAAAATAACCAATCTATATAATGATATTATTGAGTATACTAAAGTTTAAAACATTCTATTCTAGGGGTTAATTTCTGCTATATTAAAATTTACTCAAATATTCCTTTAGAAAAATTTCACATAATACAAATCCTGTTGTAAATAATTCTAGCTCTTTTTCTTTCATCACTTCTCTAAATACGAAGGGTTATTAATAAAGTACAACTGACTGTGGCACTGGAATCCAGAAATTGCTGCTCCAAAATCCGTGTTAGGACCAAGAGGAAGTAATTCATGAAATATTATTTACTGATAAGGTCTACTGCCATGCCAGAAAAGTTTCAAAGATGGATCTAGCAACAGGGTATATATCTACTCTCTACAGACCAACCTATCTAAGTTCAATGAGACTCAGTATCACGAGGTTGACAGTACTATATGATGAATTATTTGACCCTGGCAACCTATGCAACAATGAAATACAAAATGTCTTAGTCTAGTGGTCCTCTTTCTGCTTCTGGCAGTGTTGGGAAAAGGTACCAAGAATGCTAAGAATCATAGTTTTTGAATTATCTACAAAAATTAGTTTAGCTACTGATATTTTAAATCTGATTCTAAATAAGGCACTTAGCCTAAGGAGCAGCTAAAGGCACAGTGAATAGAGCCCTGAGACTGAAACAGGAAGACAATTCAAATCCAACCTAGGACCCTTACCAGCTTCTGGACCCTAGGCAATTAACTTTTACCTTTGTCTGTTTTAGTTTCTTCAACTGTAAAATGGGGAAAACAAAAGCACTTACCTCCCAGGGCTTTTGTGAGGATCAGATAATATATTTGTAAAGCACCTGGCATATAATAAACATTTACTAAACACCTGTTTCCTTCCTTCCTAAGCCTCTAGTTTCTTCACCTATAAAATGGGACTATACAAAATACCTGTAATATCTACCCTGCAGTTCTGTGATATGGCTCAAATGAGATTACACAAAGTGCTTTGAAAACTTTAAAGAACTATTATTATTTTGGATATTACGATTATCATTATTATCTGATAAAGATCCAGTGAATTAAAGCAAGCACCTACAGCAAAGCAAAAATCGCTTTTCTTAAGACTTGGGAAATTTCCATTTGTAAACAAAGCTTGCCTTGTCTATAATTTCCCAAGTGTAGCTAATAAAACTGGAATATTTTTCACATTTTTCCAAATTGGGGCAGAGTGATGAGTTTAAACTAAGAAGTTAAAAAATTAGTCCTAGAACCAGGGAACCCAATTTCAAATGTGGGGAGTTTTGTCCCAAGACCTTTCAGAGGAAGCTACTAGATAATTTTCCTTAACTTAATTTATTTAGTTTACTTAGTTTATTTAGTTTACTAATTAACTGGGGGGGATTATTCCAGTGACCTGCAAGGATCTGACTTACATAAATTACCTCCTTTGACCACCAAAGATACCCTGTTTATTTACCCATTACTGTTTTGCAGATGAGAAAATTGAGAATAAAAGAAGTTAACTCCCTTGCTCACAATCACATTATTAGGCATCCACTCTAGGCTGTAAACTTTGAAGTACTATACATATGTAAGTTACTATTATATGAAAGAAAAGCAAACCTGTGCCCATTAACAATAATAATAACTAATTTTTATATAGAGCTTACTGTGTGCCAGGCACATTGCTAAAGCTGTTTACAATTATCATCTTATCAGAGCTTCACAACAACTCAAGGAGATAGGTGCGATTATTGTCCCCATTTTACAGATGAGGAAATTGAGGCCAAAAAAGGTTAAGTGACTTGCCCAAGATCATATAGCTAATAAGTTATACGGTCAAATGTGAACTCTGGTCTTCCTGACTCAAGGCCCAGCACTCTATCCCCTGCATGGTCGAAGGGAGGAATGCTCTTCTGTTATATAGGTTACTTATCAGATAGGATGAAACATTATTATATTGGCTATAAGAAATGATTCAAGAAAGCCAGGAATATTCTTAATGTTTGAAAAGAACTGAAATAAATGTCACAAAGTTAGCAATTCCAAGATGCTGACAGTGAAGAAAGAGGAAAAACTTTTAATTGGAGCTATAAAATAGAAGACACTTTAATTCCACATGCTCATACTTACTGAAAGAGTAAAGAAAAACCTATTTGCCACAGAATGATTAAAAGAAATCAGCAGGCACACACACTGAAAGAAAGCTACTTTCTAGCCTCAAAAGAAAGGCATTCTGATCTTGCCTCCTCAAGGCCAGTCAAGAGGCAAGAAGAAAACTATGCTGAGCTCAAGAAAAGAATTTAAGGGCAAAAAAAAAAAAAAAAAAACCCAGACCTGAATAGGTTTGTTTGGTTTTTTTTTAAGTTAAAGCACCAAAACAGTTGATTTAAAATACTCCTATGTCTCCAAATAGCAAATTCCCATTAAAGAATTACAAACTGAATGTGAAGGAAGGTGGTGTAGCCATATCAGATCTCAAACTGTATTACAAAGTGGTTATCATCAAAACTATCTGATACCGGCTAAGAAATAAGAGTGGTGGATCAGTGGAATTGATTAGGTACACACTATGCAGTAGTAAATAACCAGAGTAATCCAGTGTTTGATAAACCCAAAGATCCAAGTTTTGGGGATAAGAACACACTATCTGACAAAAACTGCTGGAAAAACAATTTGGCAGAAACTAGGTATAGACCAACATTTCACATCATATGCCATGATAAGGTCAAAATGGGCACGTGGTTTAGACATAATGGGTGATACCACAAGCAAATTAGAGGAGCAAGGAATAATTTACCTGTCAGATCTATGGATAAGGGAAGAATTCATGACCAAACAAGAAACAGAGAATTATGGGATGTAAGGTGGAAACTTTTGGTTATGTTAAATTAAAAAGGTCTTGCACAAACAAAAGCAATGCAGCCAACATTAGAAGAAAAGCAGAAAGCTGGGGAAAAAATATTTTACAGCAGGTGTCTCTGATAAAGGCCTCATTTCTCAAATATAAGAACGAAGTCAAATTTATAGGAATACATGTCATTTGCCCAACTGATAAATGGGCAGTTTTCAGAAGAAGAAATCAAAGCTATGTAAAGTGTGAAAAATGCTCTAAATCACTACTGAATAGAGAAATGAAAATTAAAACTTTAAGATATCATCTCACACCTACCAGACTAGATAAAATTATAAAAATGGAAAATGACAAATGTTGGAGGGGATGTGGAAAAATTGGGACAATGATGCACTGTTGATTATGGAGAGCAATTTGGAACTATGCCCAAAAGGTTATAAATCTGTGCATACCCTTTGACAGCCATACTAGGTCTGTATCGCAAAGGGAACAAAAAAGAGGAAAAGGACCTATTTGTACAAAAATATTTATAGCAGCTCTTTTAGTGGTGGCAAAGAATTGGAAATTGAGGGGATGCCCATCAATTGGGGAATGGCTGAACAAGTTGTGGTATGATTGTAATGGAATACTATTGTGCTATAAGAAATGATGAGCAGGATGCTTTCAGAAAAACTTGGAAAGACTTGCATGAACGGATATAGAGTGAAGTGAGCAGAATCAGGAGAACATTGTACACAGTAATAGCAATACTGTTCAATGAAGAACTGTGAATGACATAGCTATTCCCACAATGATCCAAGACGATTTCAAAGGACTCATGATAAAAAATGCTATCTACCTCCAGAGAAAGAACTGATGAAGTATGAATGCAGATCGAAGCATACTATTTTTCACTTTTTTTTGGTCTGTGTTTTCTTTCACAACATGACTAGCATGGAAATGTTTTGTATGACTGTACATGTACAACCTCTATTAAATTGCTTACTGTCTCAGGGAGGGGAATGTAAGGAAGGGAGGAAAGGATAGAATTTGGAATTCAAAATAAAAGTTTTAAATGTCAAAAACTTTATATATGTAATTGGAAAAAATAAAATGTTATTCAAAAAAATTACAAAATGCATGCAGAGAAATTAAATGCTGGTACATAGTATCATCTGTTAGTTGCCAACCACTCATTTCTATTTCTTCAAAAAAGAAAAATCCATCAGAAAAGAATGTTGTACCTCTTTCATCTCACATCCAGCATATTGGTAAAGATAGGAAAAGATAGGAAAAAATCAGTGTTGGGAGGCCTATGAGCAAAATGACACACTAATACACTGTTGGTGGCACTATGAATCAGTCCAACACTTGTGCAAAACAATTTGGAATCACATGAGAAAAGTGACTAAACTGTTCATAATCCTTGATGCAGTCATCCTACTATGTAGCATAAAGGAAGTCTAAGAAATGAAAAGTCCATATATAACAAAATATACATAGAAAACCTAAAAACCCAAGTGCTCACTGACAGGGGAATGCCTGAATCAAATGTGACAAATAAAAATTACTGTGTATAAAGAAATAATTAATGAAGGACTTAGAGACACATGGGGAGGTTTCTATAAGCTAGTAATTAGGAGGAATGTTGTAAATTAGTTTATCTGGATTTTAGCAAAACTTTTAATATAGTGAAGAAAATGGAAAGATATAGATTAGATGATAACACTATCAGGTAGACTTAGAAGTGGTTGGATGGCCAGATTCAAAGAGTTCAATGTCAGTGAGGTCTCCAGTGGAATACCACCCAAGGATCTGTGCTTGGCCCTATACTGTTTAATACACTAGATGACAATAAGGATATAAACAGATCTCAACAGACTAGACAACTGGGTTGAATCTAAGATTATGAAATTCAATAGGGAAAAATGAAAAATCTTGCACTTAGGTAACAAAATAATGAGCTTCCCCAGTATAAAATGAGGCGGAGTCATGGTCAGACAGAAGTTCTGAAAAAGATCTGGGGGTTTAGTGAAATGAAACCTAAAGGAATCAGTAGTGAGACACAGCAACCAACTGGCTCAATTCCGGTCACCACAGTTTAAGACAAAAATTGATAAACTGGAAAGTGTCCAGAAGAGGGCAACCAGGATAACGAAAGGCTGTGAATCCATGACATATGAGTAATCAGGTAAATACATGTTTGGTTTGGTGAAAAGACAATGGGGAAATAATACTTGATGTTTTTCATTTGGAGGAGGTAGCCTTGTTCTGTTTGGCCCCCAAGTTCAGAACCAGGTAGAAGATGCACATTACCTCTCATATTTAATAATGTTTGAAAATCTTATAATAACTGGTACATCTGAGAAGTAGCATGGGATGGATGGAAAAAGTCTTAGATCTGGAATAAGTACATTATCTACTTCAAGACCCTACCATTGATGGGGCACCTAGGAGGTGGTGCAGCAGATAGAGCTCCAGCCTTGGAGTCAAGAGGACCTGATTTCAAATCTGGCCTCAGACACTTGACACTTTGTACCTGTGTGACCCTGGGTAAGTCACTTAACCCCGATTGCCTCACAAAAAAAAAAAAAAAAAAAAGACCCTCCCATTGACACAATCATCTATCCTTCCTTGAGGTTCATGCCACCCTACTCTGGATGGTGATAACTTTTATTTTATTTTATTGTTTTTATTCCTTCCAGTCACCCTTGGTTCATAATAATCACTCTTCCCTCTTTCTCACACTCCTGTCCATCCAGCTATTGAGAAACCAAATGTGAGAGGAAAAGCAAGGCCAGTATGGCTGAGACGCAAAGAAGACTGGAAAAGTAGGAAGGGGTAAGATTTTGAAGGGATTTAAAAACCAACAGAGGGTTTTATATTTGATCTTGGAGGTAACAGACAGCCACTCGAGTGGGATGAGTAGGAGTGAGGAGAAGCCTGGGTGGCTAGGAAAACAGTGGTGCCTGTACAGAGAAGTCTGGTAAAGGGCAAGTATTTGGGGGAAAAGAATTGTTCTGTTTTGGACATACTCAGTTTGACATATCCAAAAGGACATACAGGCGATACAGAAAAGGAATCAAGAGAGATTATACAGATCTGGGAATCATCTGCAAAGAAATAATAACTGAACACACAGAAGAGGGATGAGATCATCAAAGAAGATCGGAGAAAAAGGAGAGAAAAAAGGCACAGGACAGATACCTATTGTGTCTCCCATGGTACTAACTACTATGTCATTTACCTGTTCAAGAACCTCCAATAGCTCCTTATTGTCTCTAAAATAAACGACAAGCTTCTCTATTTAACATTTTAAAGTCTTTCACAATTTGGATCTATCCTATCTTTCCAGAATTATTCCCTCTTACACATCTTATGTATAAAGAAACTAGTCTACTTGCCATTTCCCATACACATTACATCTTCTTTTTCCCTGTCTTTATAGTCTGTCCTCTATACCTGTGATGCTCTCTCTTCCCTTCACTTCCACCTCTTGGAATCCCCAACCCTTTTCAACTTATGCAATCCACTCTTATGAGAAGCCTAGTTGTTAATATTCTCCTCCCCCACAAAATTCCTTTGCATATACTCATTTCTCTCTGCAAAGGATTAATCACCCCATCACCAATAGAATGTCATCTCTTTGAAGTCAAGGATGGTCATATTTTTGTCTTGCAATCCTCTCTGCGTCTAGTACGGTGTCTTGCATGTAACAAGCACTTAATAAGATAAACGGCACTTGAAAATAATTGAATTGTTGAAAGATCTGCATAAACACGAATCTTGTCTCAAGATGACCACATATTCAGAAACTCTAAAATAAAATATACTCTTTATAAATGTAATTTCTCTCTGACATATCAATGTCACTTATGGAGAATGAGCCCTAAGTCCATTCAAAATGTTTCTTAAACGAAGTGAAGTAAAAATGGCAAAGATATAATTTCACAGCTATTAGCCAGCAGGAAAAAAAGTCAGACAGGATAGGATGGAAACTTCTACTTGGCTTATTTAAACCAATCTCAGAAATTCTGGGAGCTAAAGACCCAGAGCCTGAAACTCATATCAATCAACCTCAGAGAAGCTATTATTTTAGATCAATTTAATTTTCAAAGAAATTGTAATGCCACAATATCTCCCCTTAGCATATTCTGTAAAGGCAGTATATAGGCTTTCATTTAATTCTGGCTTCTTGTAATGACTGATCTGTGACCTTGGCAGTTTTCTTATTTGAGTAAGCCTAGATCATTTTTCTCCCACTGAACAAAGAAAGCAGTTATTGCCAGAATATAAATTTGAAAAACAGAGAACTGTATTAGTCTTTAATAAAACACATTTTATGGCTCAATTGGGACAAGGTTCCATTTCATAAATAGCTAAGTCAAGTAATAAACGGGATTTAAATCAGAACTACAAAGTTCTGATATGAAAGAATGTGAAGTTTTCAATAACACAGAAATGGTATTTTGTTTCTGACACATAATGTACTAGTTAAAATGCTTCACTACATTTAATCAATGTAATTTCTGTAACATATTTCAATTTAATGAAGATATTCAGCATCACTGGTGGTCCAAAATTAAGTTAAATGAAGTGCAAATATGTTAAAAAAAAAAAAAAAAAAAAAGTGGAAATAACCACAGGAAAAAAACTACTATCAGCGTAAAAAATGTAGCACAATATAATTCATGTTATTAAATAGTTATCAAATTTAGCGACTGCTCAAAAGAAAAAAATCATTTACTTGCTAAGAAAAAGTCCTATCTGTGCATGAGATGCAATGACGTTAGTTTACAACCTACCACCTTCAGTTCATTTTCATCAATTTAAGAGTCCTTTATATCACTCCTTCACATGTCCACCAAATCTACTTAATTCTAACCCAATCTTTTGCATTTTTATCAATGTTTTACCTAGAGTTATAACAACAACCATTCAATTAATGATAATTTTCTCATATTAAACATTCATTTTTACTTAGAATTTTAGGTATTTGTAAATATGTACTTTGAAAAAATAGTTTTTACAAACAAAAATTAACTCTGCCTAATGATATCTTCACTTCCTTTCTTCTTTCTCTCCTTAACTCTAGAGCAGTCTGACCTCATCATTCAAGAGAAATTTCTCTCTTCAAAGTTACCAAGGAACACTTAATTGCCAAATCTAAAGGTCTTCACTCAAACATCACCCTTCTTGTCTTACTCTCTTCTCCTGAAACTCTCTTCTCTACAGGTTTTTATGACACTACTTTCTCCTGGTTCTCTTCCTACCTAATTAAATGCTCCACTTCAGTCTCATTTTTGAGATTTTTATTCAGTTCACATCTGTTAACTGTAGCAATTCCTCATGGTTCTGTCCAGGATCCTCTTCTCTTTTCCCTCTATATATAATTCACCTGGTTATGCCATCCACTCTCATGATTCAATTATCATCTCTATGCTGATGATTCTCAAATCTAACTATCTCTAACCTCTCTCCTGACCACCAGTCTCACATCTGCAACTGCCTACTGAACATCTCAAACTGGATGTTCCACAGACAACTTAAACTCAGTATGTCCAATTCATTTCATTATCTTCCCCTACACACAAATCCTTCCCTCTTCCTAACTGACATTTAACTCCCCCCAATCACTCAGGTTCACAACTTAGGTTATCATCCTCAACTTCATATTCAATCTGTTGTCAATTTTCCTTTGCATATGCCCCTTTCTCTCCCCTGACACTGCCATCAACCTGGCGTAGGTTCCCATTACCTAATGCCTGGAATACTACAAAAAACCTGCTAACTGGTCTACCTGCCACAAGTCCTAAATCAGTACATCCTCCACTCAGTCAATCAAGTAATCTTTCTAAAGTGCAGTTCTAACCAAGTCACACCCACCCCACACACATATAAACACATTCAATAAATTCCAGTGGCTCCCCATTACCTCCAAGATCAAATATAAAATCTTTTATTTGGCATTCAAAGTCCTTCATTACTTGGCCCCCTTCTACCTTTCCAGTGTCCTCACACCTTAACTTCATGTGCTCGGTCTCATCCTGAGACATTCGTCCCCCTGCCATTCCTGAAAGAAAACACTCCATTCTCTGGGCTCCCAAGCATTTTCAGTCTTCTGCACCTGGAATACTCCCTCTCTTCATCTCTGCTGCCTTTTGTGGTCACTGAGTCATTTTAAATGCACCCAACTCTCCATAACACCATTTGGGGTTTTCTTAGCAAAAATACCGGAATGGTTTGCCATTTCCTTCTCCAGCTAATTATATAGATGAGGTCTGAGGCAAACAGGGGTAAGTGATATACACAGAGTGACACAACTAGTAAGTAAGTGTCTGAGACCGAATTTTAACTCAGGTCCTCCTGACTCCAAGGCTAGCTCACTGCATAGAGCATGTCACCTTTCAAATCTCAACTAAAATTCCATTTTCCACAAGAAGCCTTTCATGGTCCTCCTAAATGATACTGCCTTAACTTTATTAATTATCTTTGATTATATCTTTTTTATATGTACTTATTTGCATGTTATCCCAATTAGAACTAAACACCTTTCAACTGGGGCCAGTTTTTTGCCTTCCTTTCCCCAGCTCAAATGAAGTGCAAACATGTAAAAAGAAAAAAAAGTGGAAATAACCACAGGGAAAAAACTACTATATATATTTATATATAAATATAAAACATACCAGCTCAAGGCATGGTACATACTAAATATTTATGGACTGATTAATGAACAGCAAAGAAAATTGCAAGTGTTAAGATTTCTCACTTAATTCTTACACCATTTGAACTTAATATAATCAGTTTTAGTTTATTCATTGTGTGAGTACTGCTGAATTAGAATTTAAGATCTCAAATTTATAAATCAATGAAAATTTAAGACAAGTCTAATACTTGAGTCCACTAGCTTTGTAAGTGCTTAATGATTTTTCATTCAATCATTTATTCTAACTTAAAAACTACTAATTATTGTTACAACTGTTATGGGACAAATATCTCCTCTATGAGCTCATGTGGTGGGTAACTGCAGTCAAATATATATTTACCACAAAACAGAAATTGTGGAGGTTTTTACCTAGGCACAAAGTCAGGATTCAGAGAAAACTTGAACATTCATGAAGATTCTAACAAGGTTTCTCATACACTGCAATCTTGTACATTCCTCTTAGGGCATAAGAGTTAGAGAAGATAAATATCTAATTCCATACTTTCCTCAATTTCATAATATTTGAACAAACTAAGTCATAATTTCATGCATCCCCTAAGGAATCAAACTTTATCAAAGAAGCTCTATAGGTAAACTAAGTCAGGTTACAGATTTAACTACATTGACAGGATTCACAAATAGGCTGATCAAGGAGAATTTACATGTTGACAAGGATTCATAGCTGAAATTCTTCCTCTGGCTTCTAATCCAAGGAATGTTTAAGGTTCTGAGTAAATTTTTACATCCCATGTGCCAGCTTATGTTCAGGTGAGGTTAATACTGAAACAAGACTAAAAAATTAAAACAAGACCAAAATTAAAACTGCAGGAGGAATGGTCCTGAGTCCCAAATAAGACAGGGAAATAACAAATTCCCATAACGAAACTAAAAAAGTCATATGCAAATGCTACCATATATGAAAAAAAGATACTAACAATATCAGACCATATATATTTTAAACTTCTTCTCATATTTTACTATTGTTTGTACCTTTGTAATTTGCAATTCTTTATCTCATCCAGAGTCCTTGAGGCGCTATGTTAACAGAATCTAACAACTTAAATCAATCTTTGAACTG
The DNA here is from genome assembly GCF_900497805.2 of Vombatus ursinus. Classification (NCBI taxonomy): domain Eukaryota; kingdom Metazoa; phylum Chordata; class Mammalia; order Diprotodontia; family Vombatidae; genus Vombatus; species Vombatus ursinus. The sequence continues at coordinate 8,374,236 of NW_020950062.1, read as the reverse complement.
TTTTCCCTTTTATACACTCTGTTCTTGATTTGTAACTTTAACACAGGTAATTTCTAGAATTTTTTAGACATACTCCCACAAGAGTATTTCCAGATTTTTGTGCTGATAGAACTCTCTGGATTGGGCAACAGTCTTCCAAGTTTCTTAACACGACTAATACAGACAGATATAAATATATACCTATAGTAGCTAGCTAGCTATTTCTGATTTGATCACTAACCACAATGCTGAATGTCTCAATTTGTTTGCTTCAACAGTTAAAAATGGTTTTAAGTGATTTAATGCAACTTTTAGCTATGGTATACCTTACTTCTGCCTCATAACAGCATATAGTGCAATGTCTGGTCTAAAACATGCAGAAAATTTAAAGGTTTTCTGTGAAAGCTACAAAAGTAACTTGCCTCATCGCATTTATTTTCTTGACTCAGATTTGCCTAAACTGCAACTTATTTCTACTTTTTCTACTCGCACAGATTACTGGTGATCATGAATTCTTGTAAGCCACAATATTAAAAGTTTTTTTTTTGTGAAGGAAAATTTGGACAGATTTTTTTCCCAAAGGGTAATCTTAAATCAACCTGTCAGATAACTGAAAAATTATTTATAGACCCATAGTATTTTGAAGCAACCAGTAAAAATTTTACTGGTCCAAATAATTCTATCATTGCTTCCTAGTTTCTCCCATTCTCTTGGTCATTGGAAAAGAAAATCAAACAACTAAATGTCAGAAAATGAACCAAAACAACTCTCCCATCAGGTACTGTAAAAAGTATCACTATTTTTCCAGTCTAGAAATCACCTATGCCTCTTGACATTTATATAGAAGATACTTGCTCTCTCCTTTAATCCTCATTTATAATCTTAAGCAGCATGGTGCAGGTGCAGCAGAAAGAATGAAATGGAATCAGAAGAGATCTGGGTTCAAATTCCCATTCTGGCAACTACTAACTGTGGTGATGAGCAAGTCACTCGGAATTCTTATTTCCTCACCATACCTGTAGTACCAATTTCACAAGAATGTCTTGAGGTTCGAAAGAATCAATAATGTAAAGCATTTTATAAAAACAAATTATTAAATAAGGGTTTGCTGTCATCATCATCAAATCTTGTGTTTCCTAGCTTCCAAACAAAATTACTCTATGTTCCTTGTTTGCTCTGTTGCCACTATTCTAATTTCAGAGTAACTCATATCAAAGTTACTACACGAGTCCCCTAACTTACCTTCTTCACTCCAGTCTCTCCCTAAGTAATCTAATCCACACAATGACTCTGGATTACTCTTGCCAATACATTTGTGCCATTCACCTAATCAAAAATCTTTCACGCCTTTCCATAATCTATATGACAAAATCCCAACTGGCATACAAGGGCTTAAATTTGAATTAAGACATGTATTAAGGGATTAGGACACTTAACACCAAGACGTACAACATGCATTACCAATAATTACACAATCAACAATTTTATAATAAAACAAACTGCTATTATGAGGTCAAAAGGAGACCTGCATAAGCAATAAATACTCCTTATCTGTCTCACTCATTTTGGAAATAAACAATACAAATTAAGTTAAATGTTTTCTGAATACTGGTTTTCCTAATTAATTAAATTGTAACCCCTTGAGGGCAGAAAACGTCTCAACAAAAACTCTTTCCTTCCCACCTCCCACTCCCAACAAATGAGTAGCCAAACAAAACAAATTCAAGTAATTTTGAAGCATATACCAACACAGAATATATGGAAGTCCTCAATAAATACTCATCATATTAATTTTAATTTATTCACACAAATTAGTGTGAATAATTTTAAAACATCAGAAACAATTTTTTTTCCAATCCTACAGCTTATTTCTTTTGGTATCTGAGCAAACGTTAATTTTCATGGATGCTGATATCAAAGAAAACTAGTTTAGGGAGTAGTAGGAGAGTGTTGCCCCTCCTAGATCACTACCTTGTGAGAGAAATGATTCTTTTTCCTCTTACATTAATAACCATTATTAAATTAAGATTAAGGTTTTCCCTTCCTATTTCTTCATTCAGAAACCAAGTAAGTTATTCAGGCAGCCCCTGAAAGACACTGTTGATAGATGAGACTGCCCAAATCCCGGGGGTACATGCTTTTCCATCTTGGATGGGGGACCACAGACCTTACAAACAGAATTCAGTCTAGGCAAGATCTTGTCCTTAGGACATAAAATCCTGAGACCTTCCATTAGAATTTAGGGTGATCTAGCTTATGAACTTATGAAGGTGAAAACCAGCCAGAGTAGTCTGGATAGAGATGGATTCTTTTGTCCAGACTGGTGAAAGTGGTTGAGTCTCAGGGTTCTCAGTAGGAGGAGCTGAAGACTTTTGCCCACCTCCTCATTAATACGTCCACTCCCTCATTGATTGTTAATCAATCAGAACTGATTTCTACCCTTAGGTACACCCCCTTTTCCACAGATGTTCTCCAGGGGGTGTCTTTGGTTTCCAAGAGTGCCACTAACCATTTTATTAATTACTTACTAGCAAGAAATAATAAATTGATTATTAATTACCCAGAAATTGTGTCTCTCAGACTTTTCATTTGTCATACTTGTCATGGTAGAGGGGCTTGTATAGCAGTGAAACTATGAACTATACTGTGCAGGGTTACCCAAGACAGACAGATCTTAATGGAAAGTTTTGACAAAAGAAAATAGCAAACCACCTACCTTTGCCAAGAAAATTCCAGGAGTAGTACTGAAATGTTAAAAGATAGTAACATCAGAAAATGAGCCCCACAGGTTAAAAGGTAGCCAACATGTTACAACTAGGGAAGAGTGTAAGGCAACTACAAATAGGTCCATGAAGCTCAAATGTGGATGGGTCTATTGAAGAAAGCCTGATGCTATAAAAGATCAATATTGCATAGAAACCTGGAATGCAAGACCTTGAACCAAAATAAGCTGGATGTGGTCAAACAGGAGATGAAAAGATACTGCCATCTTGGGTGTCAGTGATCCTAAATGGATTATGAATGGGTGAATTTAATTCAGGTGATCATTACAACTTCTACTGTGGGCAAGAATCCCTTAGAAGAAATACAGTAGCCCTCATAATCAACAAAAGGATGAAAAAAGAAGTACTGGCATACAATCTCAAAAATGACAGAATAATATCTGTTCGAATGCAAGGCAAATCGTTCAACATCAGTTATATAAGACTATGCTCTAATCACTGATGCCAAAGTGGCCATAGTTGATCAGTTCAATGAAGATCTACAACACATTCTAGAAATTAAAAAAAAAAAGATATCACATTCTTCATAGGAGTTTGTAATGCTAAAAGTAGGCAATCAAAAGAAAATTGGAATAACAAGTAAATTTGGCTATTGTGTACAAAATGAAACAGGGCAGACACTAAGAGTTCTGTTGAGATGATAACTTGCTGGTCACAGCAAATACTCTTTGTCAACAACCCAAATGGTGACTCTACATATGGATATCAACAGATGGACAAACAGATTATATACTTTGCAGCCAAAGGCAGAGGAACTCTATACAATCAGTAAGAACAAGACCCGGAGCTTGCTTCAGGAAAATCGGATATCAAGGGAATGTTTCCTACAAAAATGGGCATAATAAAAGACAAAAATGGTAGGGACTTAACAGATGTAGAAGAGATTAAGAAAAGGTTGCACGAATATACAGAACTATATAAGAAAGATTTTAACAGTACTGATAACCATGATGGTGTGGTTACTGACCTAGAGCCATACATCCTGGAGAGTAAAGTCAAGTGAGCCTTACTAACCATTGTTAACAATAAGGCTAGTGGAAGGGACAGAATACCAGTTGAATTCTTTAAAATCCTAAAAGATGATACACTGAATATGTCATCAAATTTGGAAAACTTAGCAGCTACTGGACTGGAAAAGATCAGTTTATATGCCACTCCTAAAGAAGAACAATGCCAAAGAATGCTCAAACTATCAAACAATTGTGCTCATTTCATTAAGATTCTGCTAGCTAAGCTTTAAAACAATATGTGAGCCAAGAATTACCAAAAGTGCAGGCTGGTTTTCAAAGAGGCAGAGAAACTAGAGACCACATTGCCAACATCCACTGGATTATGGAGAAAGCAAAGGAGTTCCAGAAAAACATTTACTTCCGCTTCATTGACTATACTAAAGCTTTTGACTGTGTGGATCACAACAAATTATGGCAAGTCCTCAAAGAAATGGGAGTATCGGATTCCTCTTGTCTCTGAAGAACTTGTATGTGGGTCAAGAAGCAACAGTTAGAATTGAATGTGGGACAGCTGACTCGTTCAAGATTGGGTACAAGGCTGCATACTGTCACCTTATTTATTTAACTTATATGCAGAGTACATCATGCAAAATGCCAGGCAGGACAAAATGAAAACCAAAATTAAGAGTACAGGGAGAAATATCAACAATCTCAGATATGCAGATGATATCACTCTGAAGAAAGTGAAGAGGAATTAAGAAGTCTCTTGATGAGGGTAAAAGAGTGCAAAAGCTGGCTTGAAGCTTAATATTAAAAAAACTTAAGATCATGACATCTAGTCCCATCATTTCCTAGCAAATAGAGGGAGAACAAAATGTCAGATGTCAGTCAGATTTTATATTCTTGAGCTCAAAGATCACTGCAGATGGCAACTACAACCATGAAATTAAAAGATGCTTGCTCCTTGGAAGGAAAGCTATGGCAAATATGGACAGTAAAAAGCAGACATGTCCCTTGCCAACAAAGGTCCATAAAGTCAAAGCTATGATTTTTCTAGCAATAATGTATGGCTATGAGAATTGGACTATAAGGAAAGCTGAGTGCCACAGATTGACACTTTCGAATTATGGTGCTGGAGAAGACTTTTGAGAGTTCCTTGGACATCAAGGAAATCAAATCAGTCAATACTTATAATTAATTCAGGTTATTCAATGGAAGGTCAAACACTGAAGTTTAAATACTTTGGCCCTATAATGAGAAGACAGGACTCATTGGAAAAAGACTCTGAAACTGGAAAAGATTGAAAGCAAAAGCAGAAGGGGACAGCAGAAAATGAGGACAGAGAGTGTCATGGAAGCAACAAACACGAGCCTGGACAGACTTCAGAAAACAGTGGAGGACAGAAGGGCCTGACATACTATGCATGGTCCATAGGGTCATCAAGAGCTGGACACAACTGAATGACTGAAAAACAACAATTGCTGGCACAGAGGTATGCAAAAAAATTTTCATTTAACTGCAAGATACTATGCAGTCACTTTAAAGGGCAGTCACTTGACTATTCAAAGACTAGTTTACCTACTAACTTAAGAAAATGAAAAGCTTCTTCACTTCAAAATACAGCTATTATTCAGGCTCAGGAATTTATATTTCTATAAAGACGTTATTAAATTAACAATACTACTCATTTAAAATTTGTTCTCTCTATGACTTGGGCTTTGACACCCACAACTGAAAAATTAAAGAATACTATTATAGTTTAGACACTTCCAACTACTGTTTTCATTTTAGTCTATTTGGCTTCAATGAAATATGTTCAGTTTGTTACTAAATAAATATGGTCATGGAGGTGTCCCAAAAGTCTTGGTGCAGTTGCAAGGTATTACAGCTTATTATGGTACTTACCTTGTATCCTTTAGTGGGAATCACATCTATTCTCTATGGATCAATCCCTCATATCAGTCTCCTGGCTTCCCTAGAATCTTTCAAATCCCAGCTAAAGTCCAACCTTCCGCAAGAAGCCTTCACAGTCCTCCTTAATCTCAAATTACACCCAGCTTATCCTGTCTATATATTGTTTGTACATGGTTTCTGTAATCTGTCTCCCCCGATTAGGTTGTGGGCTGCTTGGAGGCAGGGACTGTTTTTTGCCTTTGTATCCTCAATGTTTAGCATAGTGCCTGGCATATAGTAAGTACTTAATAAATGCTAGTTGACTGAGATAATCGATCTTACATAATGATTTTCCACATGTGGAAATTCACAAAGAAAAAATTAGCTGCCTTCTTTTTTCAGGGCATTTCCTAGAATCACCATTTTGTGACAATAAAATTATAGGCTGTTTAATAAAAAGGTTAATTCAGTTAAGTTTGTTTTATAGGTCACATGAAATTGAACAGATTTGTGGAAGATATCTTAAATATAGATAGCAAACAAAAGATGTAAAATAAGACCTGGTGGGCAGTCAAGGAAAAAAGATAGAGATTTGGAGCCAGAAGTATAGTGAAGCAAAAGAACTGACTTGTCCAACAGTTAAGTTTTCAGTAGGTGCATTTATATGCCACAAATCAGCAAACACTACAAATCAGGGCTTGACTGTTTTGTTCCTTGTCTAGACTTAAGCAGGTGATGGAGAAAATTCAGATTGTGTCAGAGCCAGCTGTTAAACATTTACCAACACACCTCTGTTCTACCCACACAAGGTATCCAGGTCTTTTCTACTAAGAAAATAAAAAACTAACCAGATAGATGAGCCAAAATAAGGAAATTACCCGTGGAGGGAAAGTTGCCAAGTTGTAGCTCTTAAGGGAACAGCAGAAATCACAATTTCTCTAGGCCTTGATTTCTTCATCTTTAAAATTTGATTTTTTTCAGTCATTTCAGTTTTTTGTGACCCCATTTCAGACACTGCAAAGATACTGCAATAGTTTGTCATTTCTTTCTCCAGCTCATTTTACAGATGAGGAAACTAAGGTCCATAGGGTTAAGTGACATGTCCAGAGTCACAGAGCTAGTAAGTGTCTGCCAGGCTCAAGAAGTCTTCCTGACTCTAGGCCCAACACTTTATCCACTGCACCACCTAGCCGCCCTTCTGTAAAATTAGGTAGTTGTAATAGGTTGTCACCTAAAGTGACCAGCTCTATTCCAAATCTATTCCATTCCCCCTTCCTTACCTGTTGATACCACGATTTTCTAAGACTCATAGGCTTCATAAAGTAAAGTCATTCTCCATGTCCCTCCTGTCCCCTCAAACCTATAATCTTGTCCAGCTGTCACTGTCCATTCTACTTTCTGAACATTCTCAATTTATTTCTTTTCCATTTCCATTTACACTACCCTCTTTCAGGGTCTCTTCATTTGTCACATGGTCTATTGAAATAGCCTTTCTGGCTCCAGTCTCCTCCATTTTCAATCCCTATAAAACACACCAGATTAAGTTACTTCCCTAGTTTAAAAACAACAACAAATCTTCAACGGTTCCCCTCTACTTACAAAATAAAGTCTCAACTATTCTGTACAACATTCAAGGGATTCCACATCAGGCATTACAGTCCCACTATACCTTTTTACTCAACCTGCTTCTGGCTACCTACAACACTTCCCCAATGAGTCAAATTCCTTCATGAGTTAACTCATATTCTACCTCAATATGAAGCCTTCCCTAAATTCCCAGTCAAATCAAAGAAACAATCTGACCTAACACCGTACTACCATAACACTGCGTCTTTTATAACACAGGTCAAATTCTGCCTTTATGATAATTACTTGTGCATATCTTCATAGCATCGCATATTTAAAGTTAGAAGGGATTTTAAAGGTCATCTAGTCCTAACCTCTTACTTTGCAGATGAGAACAATGGGAATCACTATGATGAGGAAACTGAAGCCAAAGATTTGCAGTCTCTTCTATAATCACTCTGAGTGCAGGAAACATGTCTTGGTCATCTTAACTAAAGAATTTTAAATATTAAATGGACCTTAAAGGTCATCCAGTCCAACCTCTTCAAGGACACATGAAATCCCCTAATAATACCAACATCAGGACATTTTCTGACAACTGTTAGAAAAGTTTTCTTTCCGACACTTGACACTTACTAGCTATGTGCCCTAGGCAAGTCACTTAACCCCGATTGCCTCACCAAAAAAAAAAAAAAAAAGTTTTCTTTTTACTCACTGAAATGTGCCTTCTTCTACCTTCCATCCATCTACTTCTAATCTCTTTACCCAATGACAGACACTGAAAAAATTAGATAGCATTTCTTCTCCAGGCTAAAAATCACTATTCCTTCAATCAACCCTCCTATAACATGACTCTCTCAGTCTCCTTAAGTCCCTGGTGCACTTTTTTGGATACAGTTTGATGTTCCTCTTAAAATGTGTCACTCGAAACTGAACACCACAGAGGATGAAATAAGACTATTACCTAGTTTTTTTAATGCAACCTAAGATCCTATCAACTTTTTTGGCAGTCACAGCATAATACGGCACTATCTAGCTTCATTTCTCCATCCTGTAATTGTAATATTTATTTTTAAATATTCATTCCTATTATTTTTTCTATTAGATTCATTCCATCAGCAAGATCTTTTTGGATTCTAATTCTATTATCAACTATATTAACCACCCCTTTCAGGTTTAGATGATTCATGGAGTTAGTAGGCAAGACACATGTGTCTTTACCAATATTTATCAAGCACTGAAATGTTAGGCACTAGGTTAAATACTGAGTACACAAGATAAAACTGGAGCTTACATTCTACTGAAGGAGTAAATACATACACATATAAAACCACACAGAAAATAAATATATACAAAAGAAATTCAAAGTAATTTGGGAGGAGGTATTAGCAGCTGGAAAGAACAACAAAGACCATCCATAAAAGGTGGTGTTTAAGCAGAGCTCTGAAATCAACTAAGGATTCTAAGGGTCAGCTGGGTGACAAAGTCTATTGAGTCTCAGGCTTGGAGTCATTTCCTGAGTTAAAATGCTGCCTCAGACACACTTATTAACTGTGTGACCCTGGGCAAGTCATTTAACCCTGTTTGCTTCAGTTTCCTCATCTGTAAAATGAGCTGGAGAAGGAAATGGCAAAACATTCAGTATCTTTGTCAAGAAAACCCCAAATGGGGTCACAGAGAATCAAACATAACAATGGATTCTAAGACCCAGACATGAAGAGGGAAGGCATTCCAGGCAGAGTGGATATGCAAGAATTTGATAAAGGCTTAGGAGTAGAGCTTAAGAAAAAGCCAGTAGGTGGACATTAAACAATTTAATCCACAAAATTCTGATACATACTATTACAGTTTTCAAATGTTTGGCATTGGGGCAGCTAGATGGCACAGGGGATAGAGCACTGGCCCTGGAGTCAGGAGGACCTGAGCTCAAATCTGGCCTCAGATACATAATATTTCCTAGCTGTGTGACTCTAGACAAGTCACTTAACCCCAACTGCCTCACTTTAAAAAAAAAAATAATAATACAAATGTTTGGCATTAATTAATGCCTAATGTGGGCACAACTAAGGTAATGTTGCTGAACTAGTTCTAAATCCCCCTAAGTGTACCAGCATTCCAGCCCATGTTGTTCCACTTCATTCATAATCACAAGACTTTGTCAAATGCTTTGCTAAAACGCAAATATACTGTATGTCTAAACCATTCTTCTGATGGAAAAGTCTAGTAACCCTGTCAGCCTTGGATTTATGAGGGCCTAAAGAGTTATCTAACTTCAAAATGTCTAATACAACACATAATTTCAGGGCCCTGACCTATGTTAGCTCTTTATAAAATGTTTGTAGAATTAAACTCAGTAAAACATCCCTAATAAAATATTTTATTACTTAACATTGTTACAAAAAATAAAGACAAAAATACCAAATATAGTACAGAATAAAAAATAAAATCCTCAAGAAATACTACCAAGTTACAACATTTGGGATTCTAAATTAGAAACTCATTTCACATAAGGACCTTAATGAAACAAATGAATACCTACCACACATTATATTCTATACCATTCCCCTGATCTGTCTTGCCTTATTTGTTCTATCATAATTTCAGGGTAAAATAACTAACTAATGTTTTTTAATTTTCTAAAATAAAAGACAATAACCTGTTTTCCCCAATGATTTTCCATTTGCTAAGTACAATTGGCATAGGTATACTATGAGGAATAGATATGCTTTCTGCTCCATTTTGTTTTTTGAAAGGTTTCTTTTCTTTTTTCTTTTTTCATTCTGTAACTTGCCTGCTTGTTCCAAGAAATTCTCCCCATAACTAGCCTGGAGTTCAGATACAACATTAAAGATGTTGTATAGATGAAAGAAACTAAGAGACAACAGCAATCAGATGGTTATTATAATAATATGGTAACATCAGATGGTAATAACAATTACTACTACTCAAATTTAAGAGTCTCAAAGTGCATAAAGCCCTTTCCTCGCAACCCTGTGAAGTATGTCATGCAAATACTACTTTTCCTATTTAACAGATGAGGAAACTGAGGCTGTTGAGAGAGTAAGTGATCTGTCCATATCAGCACCAAAAGTCAGATTTAAACACAGATAAGCAGACTTGAGTTCCAAACTTAAGTTCTCTGCTTACCTCCAAACTCGAATCTCCAAATATCTTTCAGACATTGTGAAGTGGATGTCCAGTAGACATTTTAAATTCAATACACTCAAAACAGAACATATTGTCTTTTCCCCTAAATCCTTCCCCTCTCTTGCCTTCCCTATTACTGTAGAGGGCAACACCATCTTCCCAGTTTCTCAGGTTCTAGGAATCATTCTAGATTCCTCATTATCTCTCACCGTCCATAGCCAATCTGTTGCCAAGGCCTATCAATTTCACCTTTGCAACATCTCTTGTACTTCTCCTGACTGTTCTATGAACCAGACTCTCTATCTGTCAGCTCCAGGCAAGGTATTTTCTCTGGCTCATCCCCCATGCCCGGAAAGCTGTTCCTCCTCTGCTCCTACTGCAGTTCTCCCTGGCTTCCTTTAAGTCCCAACTAAAATCCCATTTTCTACAAGAAGCCTTCCCTAACCTCTTAATTCCAGTGTCTTCCCTATTTTAATTATGTCCTATTTAGTCTGCTTTGTATATATTTGTTTGCAGGTTGTCTCCCCCATCAGATTGTAAGTTCCTTGAAGGCAAGTGACTGTCTTTTGATATATCCCCAGCACTTAGCAGAAGTCCCCAGCACACAGTATAGACACTTAATAAATATTTATTGATTGACTGATTCAATACACCACCCTGCTTCTGAGTAACAACGGTAGTAATAACAAGTTCATATTTATAGAACACGTAAAAAAGTGTTCTTACAGTTACAAAGCACTTTTGCAAATTATTTTGTTCATAACTAAACTATAAGTACAACAGTAAACTGTACTATTTAATTCTGTATTTTGCTAGTATTTCAAAGAATTTCTGAGTCGAAAGGTCTACCAGCAGCCATCTAATCCAATCCAATTCCCTCCACAACATACCCAACAATTGCCTGAAGCTCTCCAATGAATATACAGGCATACCTCTAGGATACTGCAGGTTCAATTCCATACCACTGTAATGCAATAAAACAAATATTGCAATAAAATAAGTCACACAAATTTTTTTTTATTTCCCAGTACACAGAAAAGTTATATTTACACTATACTATATTCTATTAAGCATTCAATAGTATTATGTCTAAAAGTACAAAATAACTTAATTTAAAAATGCTTTATTGCTAACCATCATCTGAGCCTTCAGTGATTTATAATCTTTTTTGCTAGTGGAGGGTCTTGCCTAGATGTTGATGGCTGTTAACTGATCAGGGTGGTGTTTGCTGGAAGTTAAGGTGGCTGTGGCGATTTCTTAAAACAAGAAAACAATGAAGTTTGCCCTCATAGATTGACTCTTTCCACTTTAACACTTAGAGATCACTGTATGCTTATTAAATGACTCTAATTTTAACAAGGTTGTGTCTCAGGCCCAAGGAGAGGGAGAAAGACTGGGGAATATTTATGGATTAAGTTTGCCTGTCTTATATGGGCCCGAAGTTTGTGGAGCCCCAAAACAATTACATGTGATAGTGAACTTCTGTCTGAAAATGTCTTCTTTGTACCATTAAAATTTTTTTGTTCTGAATTTAACAAACAACAAAAAAGGGATATATCAACTTACAAAGTAGAAAACAGAAAAGAAACCATGAATTTCTATTAAATATATTTTTGAATATATAATATATTCAATACGTCTCTTTCAATACTTTCAAAGCTGATGCACTTGTGTTTGACTCTGAACTTCCATACAAAAACAAAAACCCCAGAGCCAACCATTTGCCATGTCCAAAAACGTTAAATTGCAAATCTGCAACTTGCATCCATCACCCTTCCATTAGGATATAAGGAGTATGTATGATTCATCGTGTTAGTCTTCCTATGATGACTCCTCTGGAATTCTGTCTGGTAATTGCACTGATCAGATTTTTTTGGTTTCAAAGTTATATTCTTTACAATATGTTCTTACTGTATAAACTGATCTGCTCATTTGACTTTGCATCAATGTGTACAAGTCTTCCCAGATTCCCTGAAGCCACCCTTTCATTATCTCTTATAGTATAATACTATTAATTATATCCATAAACCTATTCCTCAATTTTTTCTGAGTCTTTTCTATAACAAAAAGATCTGTCATAAATATCTGTAAAAAGATATGTCTTTTTCTTCTTTTTGGAGTATAGGCCTGGTAGTAGTCAAGCTGGGTCAAAGGGTATATGTACAATTGGAGGCAGAGTTCCAACCTGTTTCCTAATAAGGCTGGACCAAAATTCACAATTCCAACTGTGCATTATGTGCCTGACTTCCTCCAGTCCCTCTCACAACTGTCATTTTCCATTTCTGTCATCTTTGCCAATCTGATAGTCAATAAGCATTTAGTAAGTATCTATAATGTGCCAGGAACTGTGCTAAGGGCTTGGGATACAAAAAAGGGCAGATACCAGTGAATAGAGTACTGGCCCTGGAGTCAGGAAGACTCGAGTTCAAATACGACCTCAGACACATAACACTCACTAGCTGTGTAACTCTAAGCAAATCACTTAACTCCAATTGCCTCACAAAAAAAAAAAGAAAGAAAGAAAGAAAGAAAGAAAAGAAAAAGAAAGGCAGATACCCTCAAGCAGTTCACAACAGGGGAAACAAAATGCAAAAAAAAAAGCTATATGCAAACAAGCTATATAGCCAAGTCTTATGCTTATAAACATAATCTACTTGAGTTTCACTTAGACAGTCTTATGCTTATTAAAGTGCCTACTATGAGCAAAGCTCTGTGCTAAACACTAGGAATACAAAGGCTAAAACAGTCCCTAACTGCAACAAGCTCACAGTCTATAGGGGAAAACATGAAACAACTATCTAAAACCAAGATACACACAGGATAAACTGGAGATAATCAACAGAGTGAAGGCAGTAACATTAAGAGGAACTGGGAAAGGCTTCTTCTCACAGAAGGTAGGATTTCAGCTAAAGAAGGAAGCCAAGAGCTCTGGAGATGAGAAGGCTAGTGAAAATGCCCAGAGGTGAGAATGTCCCGTTTGAGGAATGGCAAGGAGGCCAATGTCACAAGATCTCAGAGCATGTAAGGTTAAGTGAGGTTCGAGAAGAATGGAAGACTCCCTGAAAGGCAATAGAGTCACTCGAGTTTACTGATCTGGGGGAGAAGGGAGAGGGGAATGATGAGTTCGGTTTTAGACAAGTTGAGGATCCAGTTTGAGTTTCCTAATAGGCAATTAGAGATATGACATTAAATATAAGATTTGCAGATAAAAGGTCAGCAGGGAAGATAAAAATCACCAAGTGAAAAAGCATAAAAGAAGAGAAGATGGCCCAGGACTGAGCCCTCTGGGAAACCCAAGGTTAGTGGATGTGATCTGGATGAAAACCCAGCAAAGACTGAAAAAGAACAGTCAGACAGACTGGAGAAGAACCAGGAGACAGTAGTGTCCAGTAAACCTAGAGGGAAGAGAGTACCAAAGAGAAGAGTTATTTACTGTGCAAAGGCTTCAAAGAGTTCAAGAAGTATGAGGAACGAGAAAAAAACCACTGGATTTAGCAAGTAAGAGATAATTGGTAACTTTTAGATAACAGTTTTAGTTGAATTATTAAGCCCAAATCCAGATTGTAGAAAATTAAGAAAAGAGTGAGAAGGAAGCAGAGGCATTCATTGTAGCCAGCCCTCTAGAACGTAGATGTGATTATTATCCCCATTTTACAGATGAGAAACTGAGGCTGAGAGATGAGGTGACATGCCCAACCTGAACCTTTGTATTATTTTTTAAAATTATTTTAATGATTTTAAAATTATCTTTAAATTATATAATCCAAGATTCCCAAGGTCTGGGTATCCTAAAGTAAATAGAATTAATATAGAACTTTAAGATTCATAAAACACTTTTCACACATTATCTCACTGTAACCCTATAAACAGGCATTTGGGGAAACTATTCATAGGATCAGAGATCCAGAGCTGGAAGAGATTTCAAAAACCATCTAGTATAACCCCTCATTTTACAGATGAGCAAACTGAGGCCAAGGGAGGATTAAGTGATTTTCCCATATGGTAATTAATATGTCAGAGAGATTAAGTGATTTACCATTTAGTGTCAAAGGCTAGTTTCAAAGCCATATATCATAAATCCAAGCCCAGTGTCTTTCCACTAAACCACACACAACTCACATCATGCAAAACAGAAACCTGAAAAATCCACTTTGAGAAGTTTATTTCAACGATTCATTATTATTGTTACTGGATTGAAATTTGTTAATAGGTACACATATAATGAACTTGGACTTAAATCCAAGGTTTGCTACTTACTATATAACCCTGGTCCCACCTTCTACAGGAAGCCTTTCCTAATTTCCCTTAATTCTAATAGTTCTCTCAGCTGATGATTTCCAATTTACCCTGTATATAGCTTGTTTGTACATTGTTATTTGCATGCTGTCTTCCTTATTAGATTGTGAGCTCTCTGACAGCAGAGACTCTTTTCACCTTTCTTTGTATCCCTGCAACTAGCATAGTTCCTATCACATAGTAAACACTTAATAAATGCTTACAGACTGACCTTCAACAGTTACTTCCCCTCTCCAGACATCAATTACATCATCTGTAAAAGTATGGAGTTATACTAGATGACTTCTAAGACACCTTCTAGCTAACCCTATGAACCTAAGAATGTTAAGGAACAGTGGAAATACCCGCTGAGAAAACCTTGCTTCTGGATCTAGATCTATTACTTGTTAGCTCTGTGACAACCAGCAAATCACAACTTTTTTGAATGTTCTGTAATTCACTGTAACATGGGAAAAGCACCACCTACTCTCTTAATTCAAGGGATAGTTAAACGCTGCAATTAAGATTGCATATGTTAGTATTTTATAAAATATTAAAATGTTTTACAAATATAAACTATTGTAATTATGTATCAAACCAAAACAAAAGCAATCCCAGAAGACAGAGGAACATCTCCACAGTTAGAATCCTTGTCAGAGATATTATACTGGAACATTAAAGAAACAATTTGTGGAATCTAATGGTTCCTTCTCTTCTCCATCTGGTTTGGTGCACTGTACATAATTATTCAGAACTCCTGACTTTACCTTACCTTTGTAACTAAACAGATTTAAGGTTACTGTCATCACCAACAATATGTGGAAGGCACCTTGCAAGTGAAATCTATGTATGAATTACACTAATTTTTTTAAAAGGAATCAAAAGTATCCTTTGTTGAAAGAAAAAAAAACCAATTCAGAGTACTAAATTTTAATTTTACAAGCTATTTTTCCCCTCAACATAGATCTTCTGGTTGACGTTTGGGAAGACTTAAGTGAACTGATGCAAAAAATAAACAGAATGAGAAAAAACAAACAGTGAACATAATAACCATAACAATGTTAATGGAAAGAATCACCACGACAAAACAAGTTAATGTGGCAAACTTAAGAAAAAACAAGTTTGGCCCCGAAGAAAAGATGAAAAGATCCCTCCCTCCCACCTTTTGTAGAAATGGGGAGGGGAGAGGGGTCGGAGGAGGTAAGAGTCCCTATGAATGAAAATAATGGCATATTTTGTCAGGTTTTTTTAATAGGTTGGTCTATATTTTTCCTCTTAAAAAACTCTTTATCACTTGGGATGACTCTGGGAAGGAAAGATACAGGGGAAATAATAAGCTATATAAAAACAAAGGTATCGATACAAGTTACTTTTTAAAATGCCAAGCCCTAATTTTGGCCATTTCTCTGCCTGCCAAGCTCTTCTTCACCCACTCTCCAAGTCTTCCTCAAAAGATGTCGGAGACACGCAGTCTAGACGCGCACCCAAAGAAATGGAGGAAGACAGAGAAGAAGCAGACCGCCCTCGCGTCCCTCACGGAGCTCCGAGGAGCAAAAGCCTGACAACATCAGAGCCCAATGCAGGCTCAGACGCTGGGCGTGGGGAGTGCTCGGAAAAGCGCCCGTCCACGTGGGTCTGGAGGGCTCCTCACTCACCAGGCCGTCGATCTGCACTTGCTTCACGGCCGAATCCCCCGAGCTACCTTTGCCTTTTCCTTTGCCCGAGGCCGCGCCGGTTGCAGAAGTCGAACTGGTGGAGCCAGAGCCGGCACCCTCTTTACGGGACGCCATCTTGGTAGAAGGTCCGGAGGAAAGAGAAACGTGAGAGACCGGAACCGGATGTAACCCTTCGGCGCCCCGTAGAACTACGAAGTCGCGAAAGAAGGTGTGGGCGCTGGAAGGCGTGGGAGGACGCACCGGAGGACGGGCATTTGCGCCTGCGTATTACCCAGTGCTCGGTTGAAGGCGGGGCGGGGCGGGGGGGGCGGAGAATGGGTGGGGAAGACTTCCTGGACGCTTGCCCATCACGCCTTTTACCTTTACTGTCTGGTAAAGCTGTTCACTTTGTGATCCCTCTGGGATCCTCCTGGTCTCTCGTGAGCCAGGGTCAGCTAGTCCAGCTACGACCTCAACAAAGATGTTGAGTGTCCTCAGTACAATATCCTCAACCACAAGTCATCCAGCCTCTTCCATTACTGATAAGTACACTCATCAGTAATGACGGCCGACCGGCTTGTAGAGCTCTGGTTTACAAAGCACTTGATCCTCACTAGAGCCTGTGAGGTATTACAGTATTAGACGCATTTTACAGATGTAGAAAATAATGCAATTCAGATAGATTAAAGAGATTAAATTCAGTGGTCCCATAGCAAATCCGTATCAGAGATAAGATTTGAACCCAGATCTAACTTCCACTTCAACTCTTTGTCCTCTACACTATATTACCCCTTTCAAGTGGGATAGCATAAGGGATTCCGACAACAATTAAAGATTTGCAAGGAGAAACCTGTCCATTTGCAAAGGATCTCTTTAATAATTTAGTACGTTGGCATATCATTATCCTAACAACTGAATTTTAGGTTTTAAGTGATTCGAAAGTGCCTGTCAACTTAATTCAACGATCATTTATTAAACATCTGCTGTTTGCCAGGCACTGTGCTACTAAATGATCTAAGGAACCGTCTACTTTCAATTGTCTGTGAACCTAAAACATTGGGATTTGGATTCCATTCTTTTGAACATCGCCTTCATTCTTAATTGGAGAACTTATTGGCTTCTTCTGTAAGCAATTGTGAACTCCATAAGCTCCTGCCAGCCCCAGCATTAGTGCTTACCTCCACACAAAGGGATTCAAAGAAAAAACAAATACCCTAAAACGGCCCCTGCCATCAAGGAACTCATATTCTACTGGAATGTAGTTCATGAAAACATGTTCTTTGCCTGGAGCTTTTCTTCTCTTGAATCTCTCTTGATCTAATATCATAGAGATTTTATCAGATTAAAAAACTAAGGTGAAAACTGCTCAGACGATTTGCTTGGTGAGATCTTCTCAACCCTGATTCCGTCGTCCAGTGTTTTAACTATGGCTTCCTGTTCCATGTGATTTGTAAATTTGGTGAGAGTGCTATCCACGCCTCAGCCATATTATGAATAAAAAACGTTAAATAGCTTAGGACCTTGGAGAGATCCCTGAAGCATTTCCTTAGAACAGCAGTTCTCAAAGTGTGTGTACAGAAATAGGGGTCCTGAGACCCTTTTAGGGAGCCCATGTGGGGAAAACTTTTCATAATAATGCTAAAATATTTTAACTTCTAATATGGCAAATATGAATAAATAACCTACACAGGCAAAAGTTCTTTGAGGAGTCCTCAATAATTTTTTAGAATGTAAACAGGTCCTGAAACCAAAAACTTTGGAAATTCAATGTACTAAGGACCCAGAAGTTGCACTCAACCCAACTTCCTTGAAAGTGGGGAAATAAAAATCTAAAAGAAGTCAAGTTACTCCAAAACAGCAATAGAAAAGCCAAGAATTTTAAAAAAAAAAACCTCCTCAAAAAAAATTTAACTCCCAAAGCTACCAACAAACTAATATTAAGAAAATATGAATAAATAATATGAATTAAAAGAAGCAGAGATGGAAAACATTGAAAGGAATATATACTAAGCTCTCACAAACAGAGGCACCAGAAACAAACTAGAATTTTTCTCAAGCTAGAATAGATAATAAATTCACTGAAAAAAAATTAAAGGAAATGAAAATGAATTTTAAAAATCATGAAATAAAAAGGAATTGGTTAGTCTTAAATCATGGATAAATAACTATAAACAATATTGGGTCCAATCAGTCAAACAGTTCCAAATTCATTTATTTTGCCCAAATTTCTCTATCTTGTTCTCCAGAAAGCCTAAATACATATTTCTTAAGAACTTGTTATATGCCAAGCACTGTGGTAAGTGCTAAGAATATAAATCCTTCCCTTCTAGGAACTTACATTATAATTGGGGAAGATAACACATAAAAAGGAGCTAAAAAGAAGGGAAAGGACACAGAATAGCTCAGGAACTTAGTGGCAAAGCCTGGAGAGTGGAGGACGATGGAAGTTCTAGGAAAAATTTACCAATGGCAAAAGAGTTCCACAGAGGCTGAGAGACAAAGATCAGTTTAGGTATCACTTCCAATATAAGGCCTTTTCCAATCTCCCCATTATTAGTAATCTCTTTAAAAAGTTATTTTGCATTATATATGTGTGTGTGTGTGTGTGTGTGTGTATTATATATGTATGTGTGTGTTTGTATAATTTTTATTTTTATATGGATTTATCTATGTACAGATTATATTCCCTCCCCTCACCTCTAAGAGAATGTAAGCACCTTGAAATCAGGGACTTTCATATCCTGTCTTTATTCCCAGTGCCTTGCATATAATAAGTGCTCAAGAAATGCTTTTTGAATATCAAGTCAAGGCAACAAACATTTATTAAGTGCTTACTACACTAAAACCCAGGTCAGCTAGGGGGCACAGTGGATAGAGTGACAGGCCTGGAGTCAGGAAGACTCCACTTCCTGAGTTCAGTTGTGGCCTCAGACACTTACTAGCTGTATGAACCTGCGCAAGTCACTTAACCCTATTGGCTTCATTTCCCTCATCTGTAAAATGAGCTGGAGAAGGAAATGGTAAACCACTCCAGAATCTTTGCCAAGAAAACCCCAAATGGAGTCAGGGAGAGGAGGACATGACTGAAATGAGTCAACAACAAACAGGTAGATCAAAGATCTGTACTATAGATACAGATTACCTAAATTTTAGTAAAGTATTTGGCAGTTTCCCTGCTATTTTGAGGGATAAGATGAAAAGGATATAGAATAGGAAATAATATAGTTAGGTGGGTTAGAACCAGCTAAATGGGCAGATTCAAAGTACTCATCAGCTATTCAATACAATTCTGAAAAAAAAAGATGAAGTACCTGAGTGATCCTGTACTATTTAATATTTTTATCAATGATTTAGAAAAAGGCATAGATTATGTACTTATCAGATTTTTGCAGATGACACAAAACTATGAGGAACAGCTAACATGCTGGATGATGTAGTCAAAATTTTAAAAGATCTTAGTAGATTAGAACATTGGGCTGAATAAAAGGTAAAAACAAATGTAAGGATGAGAGTTTCTCACACACACATCCGTACCGATGTGAACACAGAAGGCCCTGGGCTTTGTTTTAATTGAATCAATCAATCAAAGATATGAACGAGTCCTTGTTCAATTTAGGAGGAATAAATATATTTGATCATTGGATAAAAAGAGAGGACAGTTAGACAGAAAATATTTTGTGCTTGACTGAAAGAATCAGTTCCATCTCTGGTCCTATATATAACACATCAAGCCAATACCGAATCATAGTTTCAAGCAATAAAGAGTCTAGTAATGGTCAAATCCAGTGGTACTTGCCCACTGGAGTGGGGACAATATAAAGTTTCTCTCCTTATTTCTACTCCCAACACCCATGCAGAAGGTGATGACCTGAACCTTCAAGGTTGAAATATCTGTAGTTCCTAGTGGCATAAGCAGCAATGTTATCTGTACTTCTGGAGCAGCAGTTGCTGATATCATCTTCTACATTTTGACCTAAAGAAAAGTCATGATGATGAGAGAGACAGAGAGAGAGAGAGAGAGAGACAGAGAGACTTCTAGTAACCATGAGCTATGAGTTTCATTTATTTATTTATTTATTTATTTATTCATTGTTTTATTTTAAATTCCAAAATGTCTCCCTCCCTCCCTGCACTAGAGAGAAAACCACCATTTGAAACAGATTTATAAATATATATAAAACCAAACTATGCATTCTTATATTTATCAATTCTTTCTCTGGAGGTAAATAGCATCCTCCTTCATAGGTCCTTTATAGTTGATTTGAATATTTATAGTACTTAACTATAACTTGTTTGTTCGCAAGTATTCTTCAAACTATATTGCTATTACTGTATACAACATTCTCTTGGTTCTGCTCACTTCACTTTTTATTATTTCATGCAAGTTTTTCCATGTTTTTCTAAAATCAACCAGCTCATCATTTCTTACAACACAGCAGGATGCCATCCCAATCACATATCACAACTTGTTTAGCCATTCCCCAATTGATGGGCAGCTTCTCATTTTCCAGTTCTTTGCCACCACAAAGAGAGCTACTATACGCATGTTAGAACATATAGGTTCTTTTCCTTTTTCCATGATCACCTTGGAAAACAGATGTAATAGTAGTATTTCTGGGTCAAAGGATATACAGTTTTATAACTCTTTGGGCATAATCCCAGATAGTACTTCAAGATGATTAGATCAGTTCAGAGTTTCACCAACAGTGTATTAATGTCCCAATTCTTCCACATCCCCTCCAACATGTCATTTCTCCTATCATTTTAGCCAATCTGGTAGGTGTGAGATGATGTCTCAAAGTTGTTTTAATTTGCATTTCTCTAATCAATAATGATTTAGAGCATTTTTCATATGACTATATATAGTTTTGATTTCTTCATAGAAAAACTGCCTGTCCATATCCTTTGACCATTTATCGATTGGAGAACGACTCATTTTCTTATAAATTTCACAAAGTTCTCTACAGATTTGAGATATGAGACCTTTATCTGAGAAACTGTCTACAAAATTTCCCCCAGCTTTCTACTTTCCTTCTAATCTTGGCTGCATTGATTTTATTTGTGCAAAAAACTTTTAATTTAACGTACTCAAAATTATCCTTTTTACATCTCACAATACCCTGTATTTCTTGTTTAATCATAAATTCTTCTATCCATAAATCTGATAGGTAATGTATTCCAAGTTGTTCTAGTTTTCTTGTGATATTTCCCTTTATATCTAGGTCATTTGTCCATTTTGACCTTATCTTAAATGGCATAAGATATTGGTCTATACTCAATTTCTGCCAGACTACTTTCCAGTTTTCTCAACATTTTTTTTTTACCAAATAATGTATTCTTATCCACAAAGCTTAGATCTTTATATTTGTCAAACACAAGGTTACCATAATCATTTACTACTGTGTGTGTTATGTCTACTCTCTTCCACTAATTCACCTTTCTATTTCAAGGCCAGTACCTGATAGCTTTAATAATTACTACCTTATAATATAGTTTAAGATCTGGTACTGTTAAACCTCCTTCCTTCACATTTTTTTCATCAATTCCTTTGATATTCTTGATCTTTTGTTCTTCCAAATGATTTTTCTTTCCTAGCTCAATAAAGTAATTTTTTGGTAATTTAATTGGGATGGCATTGAATAAGTAGATTAGGTAGAATTGTCACTTTTATTATATTGGCTCTATCCATCCATAAACAATGAATATTTCTCCAATTATTAAACCTGACTGTATTTGTATAAAAAGTGTTTTATAATTATGTTCATATACTTCCGGGGTTTGTCTTGGCAGATATGCTCCCAGGTATTTTATATAGTCTACAGTTATTCTAAATGAGATATCTCTTAATATCCCTTCTTTCAGGGTTTTGTTGGTGATATGTAGAAATGCTAATGATTTATGTAGGTCTATTTTATATCCTATTACTTTGCTAAAATTATTGTTTCAACTAACTGTTTAGTTAAATCTCTAGCATTTTCCAAGTATATCATCATATCATCTGTAAAGACATAGCTTTATTATTTCATTGCCCATTTTAATCCCTTCAATTTCTTTTTCTTCCCTTATTGCTATTGCTAACATTTCTACTACAATATTAATTAATCTTGGCGATAATGGGCATCCTTGTTTCACTCCTGATCTTATTGGGAAAGCTTTTAGCCTATCCCCATTAAAAATGCTTGCTGATAGTTTTAGGTAGATGGTTCTTATCATTTTAAGGAAAAATTTAATTATACTGAGAGAAATTATTATTTCTCCCTCATATTAATAATTGATTATTAATTATTTAATTAGGACCAAGATTTTTTCAGAAGCGTGTAGGGTGTTCAGTCTCTGAAGGACACTGCTGATAATGAGATTGAATTAACTTTCTTCTCAATCTTGTTCAGACCTCATCCAACCTTATAAGGAATTTAATCAAAGATGCTCTACATAGGTATAGGTGGGAATAAATTCTTTGATTAGATTGCCCAAGGTTGAACAATTTAGGAGTTACATTTTCCACCCCTAGCCCCCTCATTGCAATAGGTCAACCTCTCATTGTAATATTCATTCTCCCTCTTTGTTAACCAATCAGAGTTGATTGTCACCCTCAGGAACACCCACTCTTCAAAGGCCATTTAAACTGTGAGCCCACTGCAATAATTCATCTTTGGCATTTGAGAGTATCATTGACTCATTTTACTGGTAATATGCTAGCATTATTAATAAAATGATTGATTATCCAGAAATTATGTCTCGCAAATTTTTAAAATATCACAATACATATGCTTTCTCTTCTGTTAATTTAGATAGTTTATATTTTGTGAATATTCTTCCATGTCACTTAATTGTTAAATTTATTGGCATATAATTGAGGAAAATAACTCTTAATAATTGCTTTGATTTCATCTTCATTAGTGACATATTCACCCTTTTCATTTTTGATTCTAGTAATGTGGTTTTCTTTTCTTTTTTTTTAAATCATATTAACCAATGGTTTATCTATTTTTTTTTCACAAAACCAACTTCTTGTTTTATTTATTAATTCAATGGTTTTCTTATGTTCAGTTTTATTAATTTCATCTTTAATTTTTAGGCTTTTCAATTTGGTGTTTAATTTGGGATTTTTACTTTGTTCTTTTTCTATTTTTTTTTAATTACATACCCAAACATGAATTTTCTTCTGATTACTGCTTTTGCTGTATCCCATAGGTTTTGATATGCTGTTTCATTATTGTCATTCTCTTTAATAGAGTTATTTGTTGTTCTTTAAACTATTCCTTAAGATTAGGTTATTTAGTCTCTGATTAATTTTTAATCTGTGTTTCCATGATCCCTTATTAAATATAATTTTATTGCATCATGCTCTGAAAAGGATGCATTTAATATTTCTGCTTTTCTGCATTTAACTGTGAAGTTTTTAGGCCTTAATATATGGTCAATTTTTATAAAGTGCCATGTGCTGCTGAGCAAAAGGTGTATTCCTTTCTATTCCTATTACATTCTTTTCAGACATCTATCATATCTAGCTTATCTAAGATTCTATTCATCTCTTTGACTTTTTTAGTTATTCCTTTTTTGGATAGATTTCTCTAGTTCTGAGAGGAGAAGATTGAAGTCTCCACTATCTATTTCCATCTGTAATTCATTTAACTTTTCCTTTAAAAATCTAGATGCTATAGTATTTGGAGCATATGTTTAGTACTGATATTACATCATTATCTATGATACTTTTTATCATAATATAGTTTCCCTGGAGTATAGGGAATATTCAGGGAAGACTGGTACCTCTGGTGTGAGGGCTGCAAAGCCCTTTTCAGGGCTACTTTATATCTTTAGTGTCCACCTGATTCACCCAACTCTCAACTGTGGCTCCAAGATGCTTTAGCTTGTGCAAGGGCCACACGCTGGTACACCATTTTGGCAGACAGGCTAAACCATGTTGAGGGTAACTGAAAGGTCTCAAACCCTTTGGTGAGTGAGGGGGGTGTGTACCCTGAGATTATGAAGATTTTTCCCTAGTGGAATGGCAGATGAGAATAATTTATTCCAAAGTCCATGAAGGTACCTGAAGCAGATGCTGTAGAGTGCTTAGAGCTTGGTTAGACATCAAAAATGCCAAGGTCACCCACTGCATTCTGAGCCATCACCATTTTTCTTGACTCTGTCTTGTCAATGGAATCCAGTGACTCTGGAAGAGAGAGTGAAGTCTTTGTGCAATTCTGCATCAATTAAATCCAATTTATGTGTGAATCAAAACACATCACCCACACCATTTTACCATTTTTAACTACCTCAAAGTCCTATTGATGGAATTCTAGCCACTATCCCAGTCACTACCCCCCAGACTCAATACTCTAACTTCCCCACATGCCCCACATCACCTGATCACATCATCCATTTAGCCCCTGACAGGACCACAATCTAGCAATCTGTCTTGCCCAAACAGGACCACAAGAGCCAGCCAATCAGAAATCAGCACCACCAGGATGAAGATCAGGATGCTTTACCACTAAATCATAGAATGGTTTCCTAAGATGGCACTTGTGCAGTAATAGTAAAGAACTAACCTAAAGTAAACTTATGGCATAGAGAGGCTTATTATAATATCATTATCATATATAATGCTCCCAATCCAGTTTGGGTTTTTCTGTATGCATTATGGGAAATCACATGCACAGTTTCACCAAGGCTGGGACCCCTCCCCTATTACCTAATCCATTAACAAACCCCTCCTGCCTTTTAATATTAATATCTTCTATGTTCATATTCATATTTTCTATTGTATAATTAACATCATATATTCTATAAAATTGTCTGTCTGGCCTTACTGAAATCACTAGCTCCTCTGAGGAACTTAGCCCGCTTACCAAAGTATGAAACCTCAAAATCACAATAAAATGCCTTTGCTTTGGTTTGGAGACAGTCTGAGTCTGCAAATTCTTTTGAAACAACTCTGCCACAACACAACCTGACCATCATCACTGCAGTAACATACAAGTGACAAAGAAGCTGGTGTGGATACACTGGGAGCTGTAGTCACAACCCTGCACACAGGTGGCCCAAGTCATATGGTGATCTTCTCACTGGACTGCAGCAGTGATGGAATTCAGCAGCCCCCTGGGTGTCTGAGCTGCTTTTTTGAAGGACCACACTGCTTACCTCCTGGTGTGAGGAAGGAGCTAGAAGAAGTGCCCTAAAAATTCTCTGCTTTACCCAAACCTGGCCTGCTTAGCTTGGCAGGCAGGGATCCCACCTTGAAATTGAAACACAAAAGAAATGTACAAAAGCTTTTGCAAAGATGATTCACTGATCATCAGGACGTGGAATGCGAGCACACTCATGGACAGCATGAAATCCAGTTGACCCGAAAGACAAACAGCTCTTGTTGTAAAAGAACTCAGTAGGTTTCACATCCAAATAGCATCCCTGAGTGAAACAAAGCTGGCAAATGAGGTCCAACTTATCAAAGTCAAAACTAAATACACATTTTTCTGGAGTGGCCACAGTGAAGGGAAGCACTATGAAGCTTGTGTAGGTTTTGCAATCAAAACTAATCTAGTCAACAAGTTTGTATGCTTACCAAAAGGAGTGAAGGACAGGCTCATGGCAATATGATTGCCAATTTCAGGAGATCACCATTATCAGTGCATGTGCTCCCACCATGATGAGCCCTAATGAGGTCAAAGAAAAATTGTATGATGACCTGGAGACCCTTATCATCAATATGCCAAAAGAAGACAAGCTTGTAATTCGAGGTGACTTTAATGCCAGAGTAGCCACAGACTATCAGACATGGCAGGGAATCTTTAGGAGAAATGGAGTTGGAAACAGCAACAGCCATGGTCACTTACTACTAATGACTTGAGTGTCTCATGACCTCATCATCAACATTGTCTTCCATAAGAGAAATTATTTATTGGGGAGATCCCTGACCTTTCCCAAAATTTTATCCCACCTAAACTATCTTATCTAGATGGAGTTGTTGCCCCACCCAACCAGAAAACCTTAACAAGAATTTAAGGTGATTTCTGACCCATTGTGTTCACTCAGACAGGTTTGAGGTGGGGGGGGAGTAGATCCTTTGCCTAGATTGCCCAAGGCTGGGTGTGGTTGGAAAATAAATGATATAATCAGCCCCTCATTAGAATAGGGCCTCATTATAATATTCCTTCTACACATAAATTGTAGCTAATCAGAGTTGACTGCCATCCTCAGGAACACCAACTCTTTCAAGGGCATATAAGTCTTGAGTGGGTTCCATGAGGGGTCTTTGGCATTTAAGAATGTCACTGATTCTCTTTTATTAACTATATGCTAGCATGATTAATAAAATTATTAATTACCCAGAAACTATGTCTCTCGAACCTTTTATATGTCACATCCATTTGCCTAAACACAATAAAACTTCATGGATGCACCCTTGCAGCAAACACTGACATTTAATAGACTATGTCATTATAAGGAGACAAGACAGACAGGATGTGAGAGTGACAAAAGTGATGTGTGGCACAGAGTGCTGGACTGATCATAGACATCCTCTCCAAACTAAATATTCACATACAAGAAAAGCAGCAAACCCAAGGCAAGATGACTAGTGGACCCAGTCAGAATGGTCACATGCTTTTCTCCACCTTTGTTCAGCAACACATGTGTAGAAGCAAAGGCAGCATTTGGTTGCAGTGATTCAAGGGTAAAGCTTGGATGAGAATTAGTGATATGATAAGGAAACTAAGGATTCAAGAGAGGAGGACAATGTAGAGTTGAATTGGTTCACCAATGGGTCAAGATGAGGAGAAATCCATCTACCTTATTCAGAAAATGAAAAAACTAAATCTCAAAGTGACCTGTATAAGGTCATATAGGAAGTAAGTGCTGGAGGCAGAATCTTGATACAAATCCTTTGACTTACGAACCATGTTTCTTTCTAGTGTTTTAGGATGTCTCCTTTCCTCTCCTTCAAAGTCTAGCACTAATCCTACCTGTCACATTTTCCCAATAAGTTTTTAACTTTTTTTTTTAACACACTTTTATGATTCGATGTATCTGATCCTGTGGGCATGAATGATTCTTGAAACACTTGACTTCCCCATACCTACAGCCATTGCAATTTCTAACAGTCACTGAAATGTGCTCTTAAGGAATTACAACTTTCACATATTTCCTTGGGAGCAACATACATTCTTAAAGACCACAAAATTAAAAACACAAGTATATTAGGGTGATATCTAGCACTCTATTGACAAAGAACTACAGTGACTGAAAAATGTAGGAACTATTCAATCAGCCAATCAACATTTATTAAGTGTCTACACATGCCAGGCTCTGTGCTAAATGCTAAGGATACAAAGGCAAAACAAACAAAAAAAGCAAAAACCCAATCCTTTCCCTCAGGGAGCTCACGATCTAATGAGGGAGAACACATAAAAAGAGATGGGGGGAAGGGCAGGAGGGTATGTTGGGCACTCTGGAATCTTGCAGCTAGATGGGCAATTATGAGATGGGCTCCCTCCTTAAATGGAGGATCTGAGAGGAAACTCCAATGTCCACCACTGAGGAGTCACAGGGCCAGGGATATTGAGTAGGTATGAGTTTCAGAGTTAACGTGATTTTACAGAAACAGAAAGAGAGAGAGACAGAGAGAGACAGAGACAGAGAGAGAAGAAGAAGTAGAAGAAGAAGAAGATGAAGAAGAAGAAGAAAAAGAAAAAAGAAAGAAAGGAAGGAAGAAAGGAAGAAAGAAAGGAGGAAGAGAAATCACCCTGTAAAAAGTATGAACTAGGTCCTCTCCTACAGAAGCTCCATCTGGACCCTGGGTTCCTGAATGTAGAAGGCAGTCTGGTGGGCTGCTGGATGTGCTGGATGGTATGGGCCCTGGATTCAGGACAGGGGAGCAAGGCCTGAAAGCCCTTGGTTGTTGGGCTTCTTTCTGGCCATCTTTGCCACTTCCCTGGGTCCTGTCAACTTCACCTTAGTCCTAGGCTATAGCTCCTCAGACATCTCAAGCCTATAGCAGTCAGAACCCAGCCCTCTACCTGGATGCCAACGCCTTCTTGTTTGGGTCCATAGGGACTCTGAGAGCTGCTGTAGGAGGTATACTAGGTGGATGGCTAATAGACAAGGCTGAAAAGAAGTTGACCCTGATGTTCTGAACAGTGTCTTTTGTTGCTGTCTTCACCATGGTGGTTGGGGCCAGAATACGTGTGGACTCCATATGGGGGTTGCCTTCTCACAGGCCTAGCCAGGGAAGGGTCATGTCCCTTGTTTTTCTAGCATATATCTAAAATATCCTACCAGAAATCTAAGGAATGCTTGGCTCATGTATACAGCTGATAGCCATCACTGACCTCAGTTACAGAGCTAGGCCTGGAATGATGTTCACTGCCCATGCTTGACTGCCTCCCACCTTTATGCTACTGCTCATGTGTTTCATGCCTAAACCCCCAAGCAAGGTTCCTGCTGACTGTGGATAAGAAACAGGAAGTAATGGTTGCAATAATGATTCAGTAGGGGCTAGATCAGGACAGGAAGGACAACAGAAGCTGGAAGTAAAACAGAAGGAGTATAGTCACATGGACCATGGATTTCATTTGGCAGATTTGAAGAACCCAGCTACTTACAAATCATTTCTCATCAATATATTACTAATGGCTTTCCAGCAATTCTCAGGGATCAGTGCAATGTTGTTTTATACAGAGACCATTTTTGAAGAAGCCAACTTTAAGGAGAGTATCTTTGTCTTAGTCAATGTGGAGATCCTCTAGGTAGTCTTCATTGATTTAGCTGCATGGACAGGGCTGGCTGGAAGGTATTTCTGGTGCTGTTGGAAGTTATCATGGATCTCAGCTCCATGATGTTTGGTGTTTATTTTAAAATTAATCTTCATATTCCTAACAATTCTTCACATCCTGATTTCCTCACATACTTGAACACAGAGTCTGTAGGAGTGAACTCCGGGTTGCTGTGGCCAGAGGGGCTTAGCATGGGATTCTTCCTCATAGGCTTTCTTTAGGCTTAGGTCCCATCCCTTGCCTAGGGATGTCAGAAATATTCTCTCTCCAAGTTAAGGGTATAGCCAGTGGAGTCTATGTTTCAACCAGAAGGATTATGGTGTTTTGTTTGTTTGTTTTTGTTTTTTTAAAGAGAATTCAACAGCTTCATGGATGTTCTTACTCCACATGAAACTTTCTGACTTTCTGGCCTCTTTGGTGTGATTTTCATATTACTCTGTGTTCATAAAACAAAGGGAAAGACTTTGGAGCAAACTGAAGATGATGTCCAAAGGAGGTGATAACCTGATTGAGAGTTTCCTTGCCCTGGGAAGGATGGACTGTCCGATAATAATGAAAGGAGAATGGTGATGTAAAAATGGAGTTCTTCCATATCTCCCAATAAACATAATCTCTATTTGGAATTCGAGGCCTTATTTGGAACTGAGTCAATATAGAATATCTGTGAAAACAAAATTTTAAATGCTACTAAGTCTAGATCAAGTAGGTGTTCCTCCCCCTCTCTAGACCATCTCCATAAGACCCCAAAGTCCTGATTCTTGGGTAGTTGTCAGTACAATTGTGTTGGATGTGGGGATCCAGTTGGAATCTATTCTCAATCAATTCTGGGTTGACTTGTTATAAGAAAAAAAAAACTACAAGAACCTTGAGGTCTCAGCATCAGTCTCTTCATGCATCCATCCATTTTCTTTTGTGGAATGAAAGAAGTGGAACTCAAATATTGCATCTATTTCCTCCTCTTCAGACTAGCAGAGGATTTTAGGAATTGATTCCTGTCCAGATGACTTTTAACTGGGACAACAGTTTAATCAAGAACAAAAATACATTTGTTTCCTTCAAATGAAAATTTGATGTTGAAAATAAAAGAAAAAAGCATGAAGTTGCCCATTTTACCCACTGTGTCACTTATTTGAAGATGAAATTGGTTGTCTTATACTGTTGTTGTATACCCAAGTATACCCAATTATACTTGTGGAAGGAGATGAGGCTTTTTTGCAAGGTGCTAGAGTTGGTGGGGGTTGGGGGGAATCAATTATAGGGTTGTCCTTTTCTCCTTGTGCTCTTTGTGAGAGCCTAAGTGAGTAACAGAGCTAAGAGTAGAACCGAGCCCTGGAGTGGCAGTGAGGGTAAGTGGAACAGTTCTCCCCTGCGATCCACTAATGGCTATGGGCAGAAAAGCACAAGAGTTGCATGTGCTCCTATATCTATGGCCTTAGAGAAGACCCAAAGTTCCTGAATTCTAAATGCCAGGAATGAGCCCATCAGAGGCAGTGGCAAAGGCCCACAAGATCTCAACTATTTGGCAGCCAAATAGAGAGAGAAATCACATAGTATTAGTGATAAGAGGTCCTGAACACCAGTTTAACAAAGACTTATCTAGAGATTAGGAACAACAGGCTCCTGGGTAAAATAGGTGAAGGTTCCTAAGCAGCTCAATCCCAAAATCCAGCCTTCTAGCAAGAAAAGTGAGATTTCTTGGGCAACACTGTCCTCTGAGTTTTCTCACTAACAACCCTAAATTTTAAGAGTTCTGGGACCCAGACTTCTAGCAAAAGAAGGGAAACTCTTGGACAGCACTAGTCTCTTGGAAGGGGAGGAAGAAGGGACACTTAGTAAATGTTTACTATGTACCAGGCACTGTGCAAATATTGTCACATTTGATCCTCATGACTTCTCTATGCCATAGCATAACTATTTTTCATTTACTTTTATGAATTCTGTTTACTTTTACTTACACAGCCCTCCCTCATTTAAATCCAATTCACTTGCATCTCATGGCATCACCTCCCTGATGTCATGGTCCTCTTCAAGAACTAAGGACAAACAACAATAACAACAACTTAAGATATAACCAAGGTACCACAAGGTTATAGTCAAAGTATAGGTGCAAAAGGAGGCTATTAGAAATTTCATTTTGTAGAGCTAGATGAAAGGAGAAATGATAAAGTATCAACCACTGAAAAGAAAATCCTTAAATTTGCTACAACACATAATAGGAGATGACATTTTCCTACAGGTCTTTTGATTTACGGATTTCAAAATAACATAAAAATGATTTTGCATCAGAAACATTTGTGAAGGTACTAACTTGTACTTTTATTTTGCATAAAATCATGTATCTAATGCTGCTGTCTGTGTGATCCAATTACAAATAACAGACTTAAAAATTATATTCAGCTAGATTATAAAAAATATGTTAAACTTCTTGCATCTAGGAATCCCAGTTTTTGCAGATAAAAACTGGAATATGCCAACTCCTTTTAAAATAGATAAAATAATACATAAAGAAACTGGTTTTTGGGATTCCCTCCCCACCCCCATCATTAAGTAGCTGAGAGGCAGTGAGGCCCAGTGGATAAAGAGCTATCCTCAGAGACAGGAAGATTTAGTTCACATTCTGACTCTGATACATATTGACTGTGTGACCCTAGGCAAATCACTTAACCTTTTAGTGCCCCAAACTACTACTTAAGACAGTAAATTGCATAGCAGATATTACTGCATCAGTAGATGGACTTTCCTCATCAGGAATTCCCTATACCAATAAAAACATTGGTCTGATTTCCTTGCCTCAGAAAAGTTTTCTTTTCAGAAAATCCATTTTAAACCTACTCTACCATCTTAAACTTTTTTTATCTATTAAAAATAACCAAACAAAAGTATTTGTTTACCCAACAGGAGTCAGCTAATGACTTAGTGTCTCTGAAATGTTTTAATGATCTCTAAATTAAAGACTTTGCACAGAATGAACCTTTATACCAATTTTATCTATGATGCTCAATCTCATCCCAAACAACATATTAAGGCATATTTCCCCTGTTGCCTCCATATCTTAATTTTCCCCTTCCTATGCTACCATTTTTTTTTGTTTTTACCACATTAATTAACTCCATTAAGTTTCTTGCAATACAGTTCCAATTCGAAACATTATTCAAATTAGTTACAGTGTACTGAACACTGTTCAACTAACCTGATAACAACAGATGTTCTCTGCACTTACTGTTTCACCCATACAATCAATCCATCACGCCAAACAGATTTGAGAGCCTGAATTTATAGCCAGGCAACTCATTGACTATGCCCTAACTGGCAGGTATTGCTTTCATTCCTGTCCAGGTTAGAGATGTCTTTGGCAAACAGAAATCCCTTGAATCCTCTTCTCAGAAAGGCATTTCTTAGTAGTTGTCATTTACCTTGGGGGAAAATATCTTTTATATTTGTCTCACCAATATGTAGAAATTCAACTCACTTTCCTTAATTGATAACTGGCTGACGTGAACATGTCCCTATTGTTTTTTGGCCATGGAGCTGGGAGCCCACCTGTTAACTGGCCTTTCCCAATAGGAGATGTCTCCAACTGTCATCCTGAAATCAGTCCTATCTTTTATATTTTCACAAGAAAGAAAAACTTAAATGTCAAAAGAATTCTTACAGAATATAAAGAGGGTTTGGTTAGCTTTGCCTCAAAAAGGATTTGAGTTCCCATTCCCCACTACCTTTGTGAGAAAGTATATAGGACAAGGCTCTGAGAAATGGACAATACAGTATTTATAAATTTAGAGCTAGAAGGGACCATGGAAGTTATGTAGTTCAAGCCTCTCATTTTATAAATGAGAAAATGGAGACCCATAGCAATGAAGTGATTTGATAAAGGTTCACAGATAGAAAGTAAAAAAGTCAGGATTGGAGTCCGGGTCTCCAGACACCCCTTCTACAGGACCACAGGCATTTATTTCCATACACATTTACCAATAAAACTCAATTCTGCTTTCTGGCCTTTTGCTTTAGCCAAGCATAATGAACTGTGTTAAATGTTTGGTGATTTTGTGATAAGAACGAATGCTCAATATTTAGATTATATCTTCCTTGAAAATCTTATTCAATATAGGTCAAAATTTGTTCACCTTGGACCCTATTCAAGGAAAAACAACAAAGATCTCTTTATAGAACTAACTGGCTTATAAAGTGAGTTTGGGCAATAGACTTGTAGAGCTCCTATTCCAAATACCACAAGGAAGGGCCAGATTTTATCCACTATTAGCCACCACTCAACAAATTAGTAGGGATAAGTAGAAAGAGGAGGCAGGATAGAATAGAGGATGTGGGGAGAAGAGGCAGAAGGGAATTTGGAGAAGATATCATTGGAGGTGGAGGAGGAAATAAAAGGATTCCAATAATAATATTCAGATACACAATTTTGCTTAGGAGTGACTCAGGTGTCCACCCAACTCTCTCCACAATTTTATCCCTAGTGTCATTAAAAATAAATTCATGTGTGTCATAGATTATTAATTTTCTACACAAATTAATAACCTACAAAACAATAGAGATAATTATTGCCAGTGCCTAAAGCAAAGCTTAAAAGGAGTGAATCAACAAATGCTACTAAATTGCAATCTCTTAATAGAAGGAAGGATTGTCTTAAACTTATCTACTACTAAGTACTATTGATCTGTGATCCCACATAGATATGGGTTCTCCTTTCAACAGTACACATTGAAATATATCCAAGCCTTCTTATCCTTTGAAAATCTTATTCATATGTTCCTGTAAAACAGTCACAAGATGTTGCTCAACACAGGGGCATTTTTCTAAATATCTTGGCATTGCATGGATACCAATGGAGCCTGGAGATTGGTCACTGGTTATCCTTTGCTCTTACTACCTCCTTTTTTGATTGTACAACCTTCTGATGGCATCCTCTACCCTGTTTCAGCTATGCAATTCATTGTTGATAACATGTTGCAACCTACTCATGCCCACCAGAGTTTTCTCCTATGCCCCTTCAATGACTTGGAATTCACTTAGTGGTGAATCCTCTGGTCATGACAACCCACAAATAAAAAAAATTAAGTAATTCTGGAAATGATGTTGCTGAAAATGGTTAGATCAGTAAATAACCTATTTCAGATGTATCTAGAAAATCACTCACTACTCAACTGCCTGTCCAAATTTTTTTTAATACAGGAAAGTCATATATATTACCAATACAGGTTTAGAGCTTAAAGAAGTTTAATCATTAAAGGCCACTGATGGCTAATTGCCTGATCTTTCTCAGTGATAAGGACCAAATGTTTTCACCTTAATCCTCATCCTTAATGGTTCTATGCTTCATCCAATGCCAGAGGGCCCCCTAAGGTAAAATCAAGCTCTTGCTGATTCAGAGCTAGTTTTCTTACTCCTTGCTGTACTTTTTTTGTGGCTGGCAGTGCTAAGCTTGTTAGTCTAAGACAGAAGGGTTTTTTTTGTTTTTTGCTTTTTTTTTTTTTTTGTCATGGACCCTTTGGCAGTCTAGTAAAACCTGTGGATCTCTTCTCTGAATAATTTTTTTTTTAATTTAATAATGGAGGGACATGCTAAATTTCAGTTAAAGGTTAGTGAAACTAAAGATGTGATTTTTTTCCTCTCCAAGTTCATGGAACTCCTGAAATCTATCCCCACATCCCAGGCCATGGACTCCAGGTTAAGAACTCTGGACTAAAGGTTTAATATAGATTTATTCAACAAACCCTTGGCTCCCTGTTTCTACTTTACACTTTGGAAAACCATACCCTTTTGCTGTCCCTGATATATTTCAACTGAAATCACATGCAAAGGTATAAACTGCATGTGGTTTTTTAATCACAATACTAGAAAGAAATAAAGCCAAATACATCTAAGAAACTCCTATGGGCAGGGAGACTGTGATTTTTTCACAGACCAGGCATCACCAATCCCCACTTTGTAGGTGAATCAAAACCCTCAAGTTCAAGGAAACAAAGTTGAGGCACTCCGATTCCCAAACATCCCTCTCCACCTTCTGCAAGGAAGGGAGGGCTCATGACACTCCTGGAGTTCCCTGTCTAGGCTAGACACTGAAGACTGACTGGCTCCTACCAATGGTGTTCTTCCTCTACCTCAGGTCAGGGCACTCCACTCTCATTACTGCAACAAGTGATGATCACTCTGATTGCGCTATAGTCCCTACTTTTCTCTGGATTTGGGGTTATTCTCCATTTCTGACTTTGGACCTGGCACATGACTCTTCTCCCCCCATTTTAGTAAACCCTGAGACTCAGAGATTTCAAGTGTGTCCAAGGTCACACAGAAAATGGTACTAGTACCCCGTACACTAGTACCAGGCAAGGCTGGTACTAGAACCCAGGACTCTTAGCCCAGAGGTGTCAAACTCATAGTAGCCTGTTGGCTGCATACAGCCCACAACACTTCTGAGTGTCCTCGAAGCAGATTAAAATGTAATAGGGAAATTTTTAACAAAATAAATAAAGATACAATAAAACATAGGTAGTATTTCTGTAAGGAAAGGCCGTAAGCGTAGAGAGGCCCACTGGTAATGAGGGCTGTCAGATGTGTAGGTCAAAGGGAGGCAGAATAGACATCTCTAGCTTTTTACTGACATACCCATCTCTAAGGAAGACTTTAATTCTTGCCAGAGAGGAAGCAGAGAGTTGGGGTCAGAGGCCACTCTGCTTTCCTCAGAAAGAGGAGGTCCTAGACTAGAATTACATCTATCTGTTCCCTTAAATATTATTAGTCTAGGGAATATCATTTGATTCAATCTAACTTCTGAATTCTCTGTCATCATTATCCTAAGCTCTATATCCAAGGCTTGACCCCTTCTCTACCTATGACCTTTTCCACAATGAATACACATAGCAAATAGCAAAGAAAGTTTCTCTAAATCAGGAGTGGGGAACTTGGGGCATCTTTTACTCAATCCTTAATAAAAGGATTTGTTCTGTAAAACTTGGACTCAGTCAAAAGGCCACACCCAAGGACCTGGAAGGTCACATATGGCCTCGAGGCCTCTGGTTCCCTCCCCCTGATCTAAATCAAAGCATCTAAAACAGAGAAGATACACATAAGAAAATATATATCAGATAATACAGAATATAAGCACTTTTCTATTGGGAATGAGATAACTCGATTCAACCAAGAGAGACTGTTCTTGACCTCATTCAAGAGAAAAAGCAATCTGGGAACAGGGCCAACATGATAGAGGCTGTCGGCTTCTCACATGTCTTCCCAGATTCTTTTCCTTCAGCTCCCTGGAGTGGGGTTGCCCTCTTCCATCTTCCCTCTCAAAGCTGGAAGCCAGAAACACCTGAAGTGACTCAAAGCTTGAAGAGTCACAAAAAGAACTGAAGAAGGCTAGAGCTTTCCTGGTCCTATCAACACTGCAAGGGATTCATCTCCACCAATAAGGAGAGAGCCCCATAGAAATCAGCTTTGGGACGGGAATTACATCACATTTTAAAACTAAGTCAATATGTATTTGCAGAATTCCTTGTGTATGGCTTAGTGGACCCCATTTCTATTGGAGTTTGACACCACTGTCTTAGTCCATGATTCTTTCCACTAGTCTTACTATGTCCCAAGAACTTTGCTAAGTGTTGGAAACACAAATACAAACAGAAAAATAGGAAGTCCCAGCCATCAGGAGCATACATTTTAGTGAGGGAAGACAGCACAGAAAAGAGAGTTGACAATGGTAAGAGTGGGAGAAGGTACCTGAGTGCCTTGAGTGGAGAAAGTCCGGAGACTGGGGAGCCTGCAGAAGAATGAGACATGGCTGGCCTGGGCACCCACCTTAAGTGGAAGTCCTTAAGAGGAGGAGGCATCCAATGAAAGAGAGGGAAAGAGCATCTGCAGGAGTGGGGGTGAGTTCCTCTTGTGTGTAAATTCTAGGGTTTCAGCCAGGCTTCAAAATAAGTGGAAAAAGGAGGTGAGGAAATCCAGGGTGCCACTTGCAGAGAATGAGTCTGGGGTGAGGTGAAAACAGGTCAGAGAGGTTGAATTATGTGAGTCTGAAATAGGGGAGCTGAACCTTGATTTGAGGGCAGTACTAGCATCACAGGTTTAGAGCCGGAAGGGATTTTAGGGGTTATTTGGATCCAATTCCCTCATTCTAAAAATCAGAGAACTGAGGCCTAGACAAGTCAAATAACTTGAGTATGGTTACACAGTTAGGCACAGCTAGGAAATGTCAGAGCTGTAGTTTGAACTTTGCTTTTCCCAAGTTCACTATGATACACATTATATATACCACACTGTCCTCTTACTAGAGAGTGATAGCCACTATGTTATGAGACCCCTATATTACTAGTGACTACAGACACTCCTAGCCCTCTATGCAGACACAGACAGACAGACAGACACACAGAGTATATCTAGCAGTCCAGATTGAAACAGAGGATGTCTGCCTGTCATTCTAAGGTTTTTTCCATTATACCACAACTGCATGTCTTTAAAGAGGCAGTGTTGCATACTGGATAGAGAATAAGACGTAGGATTATAAAAGCATGGTTTGAATCCTGCCTCAGATACTTAGTAGCTATATGACCCTGGGCTAATCAATTAACCTTTCCATCTCAGTTTCTTTACTTGTAAATTGGAAACAACAGGGCACACCTGGCAGGGTTGTTATATGGAACAAATAAGATAATGAATACAAGGTACTAAATAAATGTCAGCTTTCATTATGAAAAATCAAACCTTTATGTGTAGTAGAAGTGGAAAAACAGGCATTATTCATACTTAATTCATATAATTTAATATTATTTATATTTAATTTAATCCAATCCAATAAGCATTATTAGGTGCTATATGCCAGGAATGTTTTAAGTGCAGGAGATGCAAAGACAAAAACCAAAATATTAAATAAGCTGACATTCTATTCCATTTATATTGTATGATGGAGGCAACTTGGTGAAGGGGGTAGAAGAGAAGGGAATATGCATTTATACAGTGCCTGTTACATGCCAGGCACTGTACTAAATGCTTTACAAACACATTCTTATTTGAAGTAGAAAGAGCCCTATATCTGGAACATCATCTGACTTGGGTTTAAATGCTGATTCTCATTACTAATTTTGCCACTTACTACCAGCTTACTATGTACTTTGCCCAAATCTCTTAGAATCTCTGTGCCTTAGTTACTTCATCTATAAAATGAGAAGCTTTTGTTCAATGATCTCTAAACTCTCTTTCAAGCTAGATCTCTGACCTTATTATCCTCTCCAGCTCTAATCTTATGATTTATTTGTTTGCAAACATGTATGTGTGTATAGATAGACAGACAGATATACACATATACATATATATGCATATATACACACATATACCTGTTGGACATCTCAAGCTGGATGTCTTATAGATCTTAAATTCAACATGTCCAAAACTGAACTCACCTTTCCTCCAAAACTCTTCCTAACTTCTTACCACCATCAATTGTCCCAATGATGTAAACTCACAGCCTAGGTGTCATCCTTGACTTCTCAATCTCACTCACCCCATACAGCCAATCATTTGTCAAACTTTTTCATGTATGCCTTGACATGTCTCCTATAGACACCCTTCTCACACATCTGTCATTCTGGAGCAGACCCTCCTTACCTCATGTCTGGACTATTACAATAGCCTTCTAATTGTACTCCCTGCCCCAAGTTTCCCTCACTCTGGTCCATGCTCACCTATGAAACTGATCTTTTAAAAAGAAGGTCTGACCATGTCACCTTCCAAATCAATAAACTCTATTGGCTCTCTCAGGATCAAATATAAAATACTCTAGTTGGTATTTAAAGTCTTCCTACACTTCACTCTCCTCCCTCCCCTCCACCAGTGACATTGTCCCTCCTCGCTGTTCCTCAAACAAGACACTCTATCTCCAGACTCAGATTATTTTCACGGGGTGTCTCCCCTGCCTGGAATTCTGTCCCTCTGCATCTCTGCCTCCTAGTTTTCCTGGCTTCCTATAAATCTCTGCTAAAAATCAATCTTGTGCAAGAAATCTTTCCCAGCTCCCTTTATGCTGGATCTGAAATCATCTCCAATTTATCCTGTAGATAGAGAGATAGATAGATAGATAGATAGACAGACAGACAGACAGATCATAGCTGCTTGCATGTCTATCATTCGGGAACTTCTTGAGAGCAGGGACCACTTTGGCCTTTCTTTGTATCCTCAGCCTTAACAGTGCCCGGCAGACAGGATTTGAACCCAGGTCTTTGTGACTACAAATCTAGCACTTCATGCACTACTCCACCCAGCTGGCTTTAAAGGGCTTCTTTTTCTTAGGATCTTGAGAACTTGAGAACAAAGAGGCGCAACACCAGAAGTTTGGCCATCAATCAGGTGATTAACAAGCATTTGTCGAGTGTCTACCAACAAGTGATTCCAAACTCCTTTTCCAGTTCTAGACCTATGATCCTATGATCTCTGTCTAATCCTAATGTACGTTGGCAAATGCGTACGTTGTTTGGCGGTGGAAGCACTCACACCCTACGGTTACTGCTAACTCACTAATCCCCCAGCCAGGGCCAGTGACGCCCCGCCCCCGCAGAATGAAAGGATGTAAAAAGACTGCGCTTGCGCAATCAGTGCGCGGCGTTTCAAGATTCAAGCTCCGCCCTCCTATACACCCCGCCCTTTCAGCAGCGCGCAGTCGCAAAAGAAACATGCTTCGGGCTGAGGGCTAGCGTATGGCAAGTTTTCTCGCCGATCTTCCGGCCGGCTGGAAACGTGAGGTACGAGCTTCACTTCCTGCGGTTCCGGCCGTTGGTGTGGCGGCTCCCGGCTCCCGAGGCGGGGGCGGCCGTCTCTGCCTCTCTCTTGTGAGCGCGCGGCCGAACAACCATGAAGATCACGCGGCAGAAGCACGCGAAGAAGCACCTCGGCTTCTTCCGCTACAACTTCGGCGTCCGGGAGCCGTACCAGCTGCTGCTGGACGGCACGTTCTGTCAGGCGGCGCTGCGGGGCCGCATCCAGCTCCGCGAGCAGCTGCCCCGCTACCTCATGGGGAAGACGCAGCTCTGCACCACCAGGTCGGCCCGGGCGGCGGGGCGGGACGCAGCGGGGAGGCGCCCGGCGCCGGGAGGGGCGTGCCGGCGTCGGGGGAGGTCAGCACCCCGGGGGTCCGAGCTCTCCTGCCTCTGTGTGTGACGCTGCGCGAGTCGCCCACCTCGCCCAGCGTTAGTGTCCTCATCTCTAGAATGAGGATGACGATATTACTGGTTTGTGAGTGAGGGGAGGGGCTTCGTCAACCATGAAGAGCAACGCAAACTGAAAACGTTTAAGTGTTACTTACTCTGCAGGAGGCCACTGGTCCTCTAACTGAAGTGGTAGGAACATTTCTGGTTGGGGGCCGGGAATGGGGAGGGGGCGGGGCGTGTGTTTGAATTTGACAACATCCTCCTCCAGCCCTAAGATCCATCTCTCTGGTCTGATCCGTGCATCCACCAAAGTCTCCCCTGTTATCTCATTTTGGCTCAGAGTTTACGTCGGATTTTGTAAAGACTCTGCCAGAAGAACCCAAACCTAGTGCTCATGTAGCACTTTCACTTCTTCGAAGTGAGACGTTATCTCATTTGAGCCTCACTACCACCCGGTGAGTTAGGTGCTATTATCTTTTTTACTGATTGGGAAACTGAGGCGGAGACACCAAAGTGCCTCAGCGACCCAGGGAGGCAAGGCTGTTACTGTTTGCACTTTAGAGAAGGTAACAGTGGCACCAAGAGAGGTTAAGGGACTTGCCCAGCCTCCCATGTCTATTAAGTGAGGCAGGATTTGAACTCATATCTTTCTGACTCCAAATCTAGCACTCCATGTACTGCTCCACTTGGCTCACTTTAAAAACTTTTTTTTTTCCTTAGGATGGGCTTACTTGAGTGCAAAGAGACACATCGCCAGAAGTTAGCCATCAGTCAGTTGATCAACATGCTTTTCTTAAAGTGAGATAGTCTAAGAGTTTATTTTTGCTATAGAAACACCCTACTAAGGCATATCAATGGCAGTCTGAAAAGAGATGAAATTTCAGGTCTTGCTGACTATTCA
Source organism: Vombatus ursinus (assembly GCF_900497805.2). Classification (NCBI taxonomy): domain Eukaryota; kingdom Metazoa; phylum Chordata; class Mammalia; order Diprotodontia; family Vombatidae; genus Vombatus; species Vombatus ursinus. The sequence goes on along the minus strand of NW_020950062.1, from coordinate 8,333,164 downwards.
GTAATATTTGTAGCATAGGAAATTAAGTTGTTTGTGGGTAGGGACAGACCCTTTCTTGCATTCATTTTGCACATTCATTAGACACTTTCTGAGGACTGTACTAGACAATTGGAAATATATATACTTTAGATAAGAGGTTTATGCCTTCATGGACCTTATTCCTGGAATGTCCTTCCTCCAATTAGCTTGTTGAATTTCTACCCATTCTTTAAATCCCTACTCAAGTGTCCCTTCTCGGTGAAACCTTCCAATTTGTTCCTTGGTAGTGATGATTTTTTTTTTCCTTGTATCTCACAAAGCACTTTATTTCCCATCTCTCAAATGCACTCATCATGTAATTTGAGTTTTATTGTTAGTTATCTGTGTATGAGGGCACACTGTCTTGTCTTTAGAGTTGGAATGAGAATAATAACATTCCAGAGAGCATGTAGTCTACCACTCCATTTTAGAGAGGAAAATAGGTTCAATGAGATTTAGTGACTTAAAGTTTTAGTATAAGTTACCTATCCACACCCATCATTTGCGTTTCTATTACCTTTTGTATGATGACCATTTTTGAATCTCCAGAAACTGTGATGTTACTCATAGAATATTGTTATTTAAAAGGAGGGCCTTTATTTCTAGGGGAAGTTTGAGGTCATTAAAGAAGTTTTGTGGTTTCCCAAAAAGCAATTCATGCTGTTTTCCTCCTCCTGTTTAGTTGTGGGTTCAGCTCATCTTCCAGCTGAACTTATCCTACACACATATACATATATTCATTTTAGAGCAAAGATGAGAACGATACCAAATTTGAAGAAAATAAGAATTTGATCAAGGATAACATTGTGTTGGCAATCCAACACAGTGTTGCCCTCAACAGGAGCATCTGGAGAACCTTACTCGCTAGGGAATCCCTCCTTGATTTGTACTCTGCGCTAGATCTTCTCCAACACAGTGTTAATAATACCTTGGACGAGTATAAATCTCCCTTTTGTATGTGTTGCCTTATGAGAGTCATTGAATAAGGTAATTCTTCCAAGAAATAGTCAACGGTCATCATTTATATATGAGTGGCATCTTGTAAAAGAGCTTATAAATGCAGTGTTTTGTCATCAACGAATAATAAGCAGAATTGAGATCTAATAGCCCCTACGTCTTTGACTTAACTATGAAATAGTAAAGATGTGGTCTGTTGTTGAATATGATTTTTGAAAGCCTGCTTGTTCTATCTCATGTTTTCATCGAATGTCCTTGTATATCTAGATATGTGTATCTAACGTATACATTATATATAAAATATATAAGCATTTAGTTTTACCTAATTTGTATTCATGTTTATCTTTCTATTTGATGTATGTTTTTTCCCCTCATACATTCTGCGCTTCCAACCTTATTACTCATTTAAAACTATTATGCTCAAATTGCTAGTTACCTGTTTGCCAAATCCAAGGCATTTTCTCATTTTTTCTTATTTCTTTTTGGCATTTGACACTATTCCACTTTACCTCTTAGACTGTCTTCTGGCTGGGTTTTTTATCACACTCTTTGTTCTCCTGCTTGACTAAGCCCTCTCAGTACACTTTAACTGGTTCATTGTTTACGTCATATCCATTGATTGTAAACGTACCTCAAGGAACTGTCTTTTTTTTTTCTTTGATCTTTCTATACTCTCTCATTTAGTGACCAATTTAGAAACCAATTACACGGTTTCCAAAGATAATTTCTTTGCAGGTTAAGTCTTAATTCTGACCTTCAGTCACTCATTACTAATTACCTATTGGATATTTCAACTTGGGTATCTCATAATCATCTCAAACTTGATGTGTCCAAAACAGAACTTATATGTCCTCTCCTATTCTCTTGTCTTTTGAACTAATTTCCATATTTTTGGCCCAGGATACTGCTGTCCTAGTCAACCACATTCACAAACTTTTTGTCATCCTTAACTTCTTACTGTTACACACTCCACATATCTAATCAGTTATCATATCTTACTATTTCTAATTATATGACATCTTTTGAAATCATCCTCTTCTCTCCACTCACACTACCACCACTTTGCTTCAAGTTCTAGTGAACTGTCTCCTGGACTATTGAAATAGCCTACTAAGTACTAAGCTTCTTGTGAGTATAGATTATTTATTCTTTATATTTATATTTTTAGCTACTAGCACATAGTAGGTGCTTAATAAATGCTTTTGATTGATTTGTCTCTCTGCTTCAAGCTTCTTGCTACTCCAGTCCATCTTGTCACACAACCACCAAAGTAATTATTATGGAATGTTGACCTGACCATGTCATTCTCCCTCCCCTCCCCCACTCAATAAACTCTGGTACTTTCCTCTTACTTAATGGGAGCAAATATAAACTCCTCTGTTTGATATTTAAAACTTCCCTCCCACTCCCACGTATAGCCTTATCTGGCTACTTACTGTTCCTTCCACATCCAGTGTCATGTCTTCTAGCTTCTTGTACTCCAGGCTTTTCAGTTCAAGCTCTATCCTGTCCTGGGTCCTGGCAGCTGCTAATGCCTTCCCATCCAAGGTTATTTTGTGTCTGCTTTGATGTACTTGTTATTTTCTTTCATAGACTATATTTTGAGGTAGTGACTTTCATTTTTGTCTTTGTATCCACAGTGCCTAGCATAGTGCCTGGCACATAATAAGTAGGTGTTTAATAAATCCTTGTTGATTGACTTTTTTTTTTTAACCAGGGTTTTCTCTTTTGGTTGGGGGTGGTGAAAGTTAACATTCTAAGTTCATTATTTGTTTGGATTTACCATATAGCATTTATGACTAAAAGTATAATTTTAACACCTTTTATTTGAAAGAAAAAAATACATTCTAAATGTGACCTGTCATAAATGTTTTACTGTCATATGTCAAAAAGAACTATTTCTCTTATAAATGCTTCCCAATATTTAAAGATCAAATTTTTTTTCAGATGTGTGTTAAAGGAATTGGAATCATTGGGGAAGGAGTTATATGGTGCAAAACTAATTGCACAAAGGTGTCAGCTTCGAAGTTGTTCCCATTTCAAAGATGCAGTCAGTGGTGCTGAATGTCTGTTATCCATGATTGAAGATGGAAATCCTCACCATTTTTTCATTGCAACACAGGTAATATTGCCTATAAAAAATTATTGATGTTTTGCTTTGTTTTTTTTTATACCACAGTAACTTCCAAATATGCACCTTCCCATTGAAACCTCCCTTAAGATAAACCAATAAAGCAAGACTACCTATATATGAAAAGCAGGAGAGCTACATAGGAATTGGTGTTGTTCAGTCTTTTTTTTCAGCCACGTCTAACACTTCATGAACCCATTTAGGGTTTTCTTGGCAAAGATAACTGGTTTTCCATTTCCATTTCTAGATGAGGAAACTGAGGCAAACAGAATTAAGGACTTGCCCAGGGTTTCACAGGTAGTAAGTGTCTGGGGTGCGATTTGAACTTGGAAAGATGGGGCTTCCTGACTCCAGGCCCAGAACTTTATCCACTCTACTACCTAGCTCCCTCTGCATAGGAATAGCAGTTAACACAGCTTTATTAATACTCAGAAGGGGAATAGGGAGTATATGTCAACAGGGAATGCTCTCAATGTGCAGCCCCCACTGCTCTCAACTCATGGAAGCATGGTTTCTGGATGCAGCACCATTTAGGCTTTTGTACTCTGATTGAAGGCTTAAAGCCCTCAGGGCCCATGCTACATAGAGTTTTAGAAAAAGAGCCAGCAAGGCACAAATTGGAGACTGCCCTGTTATCTTTAGGGCAAGAGAGTAATATGGGGACAGTTAGGTGTTGCAGTGGATAAAGCACTGGCCCTGGAGTCAGGAGGACCTGAGTTCAGATTTGGCCTCAGACACATAATACTTACTAGCTATGCGACTCTAGGCAAGTCATTTAACCCCAATTGCCTCACCCAAAAAAAGAGAGAGAACGAGAGAGAATAATATACTTGCACTGATGAAATGAGGGATTTTCTAAATTGCCTGATGAGGAGTAAGGGATGAGAAGGATGCAAGGAATAACTTAACTGTGCCATCCAACAAGAGATTTGGGTGGGAGAGGGGTATGGAAGTAATACCCAGTCTCTGGGTTAATTAGCCTTTGTGCATCCTAATGTGCCTATATGTATCTTAAGGGGTTGAAGGTATACCACTCAAACCAGTTTTTAACCTGTCTACTACAGCTGACAAAATCATCCCATCTGATAGCAAGAGCTTTTCTGAAGCCTTATACACTCTTGTACAGCCAGGCACTTAACAGAAGTGGACCATGCTGCAGACTTCCTTCTCCCCTGGGAGTTGCAGGGCTCCACGTGGACCTGTCCCCCTCCTGGGCTCTCCAGCCCCTTTAGCTGGGGCAGTTTCAGTGCCTAGGGTCCCTGCAGTAGCAGCTCCAAGCTGAGGCCCCTGAACTGGAGCTATGGCCATGTGGCCCTCCTCCCTCTTTACTGTCTCTGTACTGAGAGGAGATAAATTTATTCTTTGGGAATGAGATTGGTCATTGAAATTCATCAAATTTCACCTACATCACTCTGCATTCATCTTTCCTTGTTCCTCTGAATTCCTCATAATTCATTTAAAATATTCTTTTACATTGTTTTATGCTGCTTTTGTTAAACATTTTTGCTTTTCAATAGCTTCAGCAGTTCAGCTGACTGAAACAAGATGTTCGTCCTCTGTCCAGCATTTACTTCAATCAGCTTTTCCCAAACTTGAAGCATCCAATAATCCCATTGTCCTCATCTTTGTTTTAGATGTTTGATAAGTGCCTTCTGCACTGGCACATAATAATCTGAAAAATAAAAGTAAGATTCTCTTTCAGTTTTAGTGATACTAAGTATTTAGAAAGAATTCTCTTTCAGAGGTCTTCAGTCGTATTGGTAGGTTTGTAATGTGCTCCTGAATAATTCCTGATTAATGTTTGTTTTTTCATAGGACCAGAATTTATCTCTTCAAGTAAAGAAAACACCTGGAGTTCCTCTCTTGTTTATCATTCAGAATACTGTTGTTTTGGACAAACCTTCTTCAAAAACAGTTACCTTTGTCAAAGCAACAGAATCGGGGCATCTTGTCTCTGTTCATCAGAAACAGAGCATCAAGAAACTCAAAGAAGAACAAGGTCTAGTAAAAACCCCTGAACAGAAGAAGAAGAGGAAACGCAAAGGGGTGAGTGGTCCCAATCCTCTTAGCTGTCTGAAGAAAAAGAAGAAGGTACAAGATTCAAACCAGTCTTCTGCCCCTGAAAAGAAAAGAAGGAAAAGAATTCGTAACAGAAATAGAACGAAAGCACTTTCCCGTGCCATCAGTGAAACAGAATGAAGAAGTATAATGCAACTCTATGGATTAATTGAATTGAAAAGTTTTTAGAGATTGACTAAACTCTTTATTTCTAAAGCAAAATAAATAAAGTTTATGATTTGTGTTAATGTATGAGATGAAAATTTAAAGACATCTCCATAAATTTGCCTGGGCCTGTTGATTGTTACCTGAAAAATAAAATCAAAGAGTGAACAAGAATTGAATACAATATAAAATATGACAGTTCTACCCCTGCCTCCCTTTCTCTTACCTCCTTGGCTCCCCAAGTCATTCTTGTTAAGTTATTAGTATTTCCTTTGATGCATTGTTGCTTTGGAATTAGCAGCTCTGAACCAGATTGTGAGTTGGAAGTTCAAAACACAAATATGACTTTAAAATGAATAGGTAATAGAGATTTTACCTCATGCTTGGTGCACCAGATTAGTAATATTTATACATATTAAATTAAGTCATTGTTCTTCCTTTCCTCTTAGATTGGGAGCTGGGTTAAATGACTGACTTTGGAAAAATGAGATGTCAGATTTAATATGTGCATATTATTATTTTATATTGTTTTATTGGTTTCCTCTAAAAATAATCTTAAAATTTCATAGTATGAAAATATTTCATAATAATTTTATACATAATAGCACTCAATTTCAATAATAGTTTTGTTTTTCCTAAATTAGTTCAAATGATGCCTTTTCATTGTATGTCACTATCATCTCTGGATTTACCTTTACCCTCATCCTATCCACCCTCAAATTTAGCCCTTCCTTATATCAAACAAAAACAGTTAAGTGATCATATCAGATAACGTATGCAACGTTCTGCCATTGTGATCCCCTTTTTCTCTGTCAGGAGGGGCAGATTTCATTGTATGTTCACCTGGCTTGTTACTGGTTTCTGAATTACTTAGAAAGGTCTTTGATTTCTTTTTAGTGATTTATGCACTTATGTTGTTAACAGTCATGTTTATTATACTGAGTTTGCTTATCTTATTCTCCATCAGTTCATATACATAGTTCCAGATTTCACTGGATTTGTCATTTCTTCACTATGATCAATTATATTTATGTGCCACAGTTTTTCAGCCATTTCCTAAATCAATGGATACCACTTTGTTTTAAAACATGTTTTTGATATGTATTTTATTTGATTTTTCACCTCCTGCTCAAGGATGGAGTTGCTGGGTCAAAGCACCTATGAGCCACTTAGTCACTTGTGTCACATTTCCAACTTGTTTTCCAGAGCAGTTGGGCCAATGCCATTTTTCCCATGCTTTGGAATATTAATCATTACCATTTATGTCTTATCTGTCAATTTGTAAGGTGTGAAGTGAAACCTCAGAATTGTTTTATTTTGCATTTTTCAGTGATTTAGATCCTCTTTTCAGAAGGTTATCATTTGCAGTTTTGAAAACTTCATATTCTTTGATCACTTGCCTATCAGGGAATGGCTCCTGGTCTTATTTTTAGTATCAATTCCCTATGTATCCTGGATCTTAGACTTTGGTTATCGATGATATCGGATGCGAAGATTTAGCCTGCTCAACAGTTTGACTTTTTATTCAATTTACATTAAAATTGTGCAAAAGCTTTTGATTTTAAGTAAATAACAGTTTACTTGTCTTTTATCGATTATTCTCTCCCTTTTACTGATTGTGAAAAATTACTCATGCTCAATATTTTTTTAAAATGATGTAATCATTTATATTCAACTCATCCATTTAGAGCTTGTTGTGATATATAATATAAAATGTTGCTCTAATTTCTGCCAAAATGCTTTTCAATTTTTTAAGCTATTTTCAGATAAGAGTTCTTCCAATGATTTGTTCTTGGTGGGTCTAATGGACCAGTCACAGTTTTATTTACTTAACATTTTTTTGCTACTCTCTTTAGAAGCTGAAAAATGTTCCCATCACCCATTTTTACTTTAAATTTGCTGATAGCCTAGACTATTAGGGGAGTGGGGATGGAGAGGAAGATGATCTAACGATCTTTTTCATCAAGAACTGTCAAAGTGCCTGAGTCTGCCATAAATGTTTGAAAAATGGCCCAGACTCCTTTTCCGTCTCTTATTCATACACTGAGTATTTTTAATACTTTAACACTAAAGTACCTTTAGGTAACGAAGATGAGTGTCAAATCAAACGTGTACCTTTTTTCTTGGTTTTGCAGACAAATTGTGTTAGTTTGTTTCTTAAAGGTTATCTCAATCAGAGTTTGTCAGCCTTAAACTCAAATGCAACTGTGGAAAAGCTATATTATATTAGATGTGTCCCTCGTGGTTAGCACAGTGCTTGGTACATAGCAGGTGCTTAATACATGTTTATTGAATGAATAAATGAATTTTTGAGGAATGCTAATCTTTGATTTCATTGCCCATTGGGAAGCCCTCCAGTATGCAAAACAGCAACTTTTACTTCTAGTCTTAGAGAACTCCTTAAAGCACTAAATTTTTATAAATATTTTTTTAAAAAGCATTGATAGCTATTTAAAAAATATCATCTACACTTCCTAATGTATCCTACTTCCCAACCCTCCATTTTTAAAACAATAAATTAAAAAAAATTTTTTAAATAGTTCAGGGGATACTAAAAGTTGCCATAGAGGCAGGATCTGAACCCAGGTCTTCTGATTACAAGGCCAGCTTGCTATCTACTACACTATGCTGCTTCTGTACTAATATGGTATTAATAGAATTGTCGATCATAATCAAGTGAGATAATATTTGTAAAGGGCTTAGCACAGGGCTTGGCACATTGTGGATGCTTAAATGCTTGTTCCGTCCTCTTCCCTAACATCTGAAGAAAAATTCCATTTATTCCAAAAGTTCAGTTTGTTTTTTGTTTTTTAAATAAGAGGTGTATTTTGTCAAAAGCTTTTTTAGCATCTATTGATACAATCATGATTTTCATTATTTTTATATGGCATTATGTTTATGATTTTAATATTGAGCCAATCTTGCATTCCTGGTATAAATTCACTCTTCACTTAATTGTACTATTGTTTTATCTAGTGTTCTAGACTAGGTGCAAATCAATCCTTTTAGATCAGAGGTTATTAACTTTTTTGTGTGTTGTGGAACCCTTTGGCAATATGGTAGAGCTTATGGAACCCTTCTCAGAATGATCTGAAATGTATAAAATGAAGTACATAGGACTACAAAGGAAACCATATTAAAATACAGTTGTCAAGATATTAAAACAAGTTCGCAGAACTCATGCACTGTTTTAGCTATTATATAACAAGAAATAAGAATTTGAGAAATTTCTCAAGAATTTTGAGAAAAAATTCTTGAGAAAATTGAGAAACCCCAATATGTGAAAATTTAAGCAGTTACCAATCTTAAAGAGTATGTGAGTGCTTTTGTCACTTTGGCTTATATGGTAACTACATTAAATATGAAAGGATTTTAGATGTGCATAGTAGTTGTAAAAGTTGTTCAGTATGATAGGTTTGAGTCACGGGGACTCAAATTCAATCGTAATTTGGCTTGTTTTGTCTCCACTGGTGAGAAAAAATTGGAAACTAGTACATATTCATTTGTTCATTGTGATAACAGACCCAGTCAAGGAGTAGCACTGAAAAAGTCAAGTATTTAATTAGGAGAGAAGTAAAATAGTATGACAACAAAAGCAATTACAGCACACATTCCAAAATAAGTGAAGTATCATTGCCCAGCAAATGTTTTGGGATGTAGGCATCTTCAAATTCGTAATTACTGTAGTTGAGGCGTGAGCTTAGTTTTTCTCTGTAGCTCAAACGACCTGCTTTCCCTATTCATGTCTGTATGACAAGTCAGTGTGCAACCAGCTTTTCGGATCCCCTATGGCTCCAGGTTGTACTATCTCCCTGCCATATCCAACTTAATTTGCCTTCGGAACTCTTGCACTTACCCAGTAGCTGCCTCCTGATGCTCAGTGTGGGATGAGGGAGAAATTAGATGTTGAGAGTGTTGTTGCACGTCAAAGGCCAGAAAACTTCCCACCATCTACACAAGCTGAGCACAGGGAAAGGAGAGTCGTATACACATCAGCCTTACGGCTATCGGTTACATGAGATGAATACTTTGAAAACTTTGAAGTGTTACACTAATGTGAATTACTGTGATTACTATGTAAAAACCTAGGAGGAAGAAAGGTGCCTAATGATTAGAGCACTAAACTTGGAGTCAGGGAGACCTGAGGGAGTTCTACTGCAGACACTAGCTGTGGTACCCTTGGCAAATCATTTAACCTCCCTCAGCTTCCTCATCTGTAAAATGGGCATAATAATAGCATCTATCTTCTAGAGTCATGAGAATTAAATGAGATGAAGTGTTTAAAGTGCTTTGTAAACCTTAAAGCACTATGTAAAATTAGCTATTAATTATTAATAGCTCTCTACAGATGTTTGAAAGATAAGAAAGGGAAAGGGCAGGGAATAAGCATTTTAAAAGCACATACTATGTGCCAGGCACGGTGCCAAGCACTTTACAAATATCTGAGTCTCCCAACAACATTATGAGTGAGATAAGTGCTATTATTAACCCTACTTTACAGTAGAGGAAACTGAATTAGAGAGAGGTTAAGTGACTGAAGATCACACAGCTAATAGTTTTTGAAGCTGGATTCAAATTCAAGTCTTCCTGACTCCAAGCCAAGTGCTCTACCCACTGTGCCACCTAATTACCTCAATAAGAAGGATTAAATTTATGTAGCTCCAAAGAAGGAAGAGAAATGGGACAAATGGGTAGAAGTGACAAGGAGGCAAATTTCAGCTCAATATGTGGAAGAACTTTCCCAAAATTGGTTCTATCCAAAATCATTATAGGCAGACTCATAAGGTACTGAATTCTCCATCACTGGAATTCTTTAAGCATTATCCAACCCCTTATTGGAAATGTTGTAGAGGAGATCCATGCATTGGGCAGAAGGGTGAACTAATTAATCTTTCCAACTTTAAGATTCCATTGTTGCCATGGTTTATTGCTCCAATTCATCCAAAGTTCGCTATCTTACCTGAGAGAGACAGAGAGAAAGAGAGAGCCCTGAATGAGGTTTGTCTTACCTCCCTCCAAAGCAACCTTCTGTAGGGTTGACTGGATATGAGCATAACATACGGAATCATGCTTTACTTTTAGTTTCTAGTTGGCTGTAATTTGATGATCACAAGCCTTTGCTAATCACTAATAAGTGTATATGCCAGCTCACAATATAATACTGTCAATACAGTTAATTTCCAATAACCACCAGAATCCTTTGACCTTTCTCCTTGACCTCTTGTGAAGGTGATTATTCTCGTGTCTTCTCTCTTTTCTCTCTCCCATGGCAAGATGACCTGAATATTCAGCACAGTTTTCTTATCACTTCTCTCATGGTGTGATGAACTTAGCATTCTTGGCCAACTGACATCCCACCCCTGTCCTTGCCTACCTTTACAAGGCAGTCAAGAAATAAATTTGGGCCAACTACTTAGGATGTAGTTGTGGTTAACACTTCACATACAGGGGTAATAGTATATACATTTTATACATTGGAATATAAAAATGTCACAAAACCAAAAGTATAATTTCCCTAGGCAGCTACATACCAAATTTTTAGAAGCTTGGAATGCTGGCTTACACTGACTATGAATATATTACTTCATAGGTAGAGAGGAACAATAGTTATGATTATTAAATACTGTTTTACTCTCTGTTGAATTTCTGGTTTCTGAGCTGAGGTTTTTTGTTTATTTGTTTGTTTGTTTTTGGTGATGCTGGGGAGTGCCCTTGGATCTTTCAACAACTGATCTAGTCCAGACACACCATACCACAATGGTGGTTAATCTGTGTCTTATGCTTTCTGTAGACAATTGTACTCATATTTTTTTCTTCAATATACTCCTTACCTACTTAAATGCCCCAAATTCACTAAATCAACTGACAAGTCACATTGCATTCATAAGCATCACTTCTACACTCTCAGACTGGTTCAGAAAGCCACACAAATTGCAATAGATAACAAAATGTTGAGTCTTCTAATCTTCCAATACAAGCATAAGCATAATGAAAAAGTTTTGATAGATTGGCAGAGAAACATTTTCGTGGGAAGAATTTAAAAGATATATTTATCTTTTTTCTCACAATGCCTTGAGTGAGTCATAATCACAAATTATAGTGGTCCTTGATTAGCTCATCTACTTAATGCTGTCAGCAGATGTTCAGGGAATGATTTATATTATAAACAAAACCCTCCAATATTATCTCTTGCCTGGACTACTGCAATAGCCTCCTAATTGGTATTCTTTATCCCACTTTCTTTGTTTTCTAGTAGTACATCCTTCCCACAGCTGCCAAATTGATAATCCTAAAACACAAATCTGGCTATGTCACCCAGGTCATTCAAAAATATTCAATGGCTTCCTTTTGCCTTTAGGATGAAACACAAAATGTTCAGTTTGTCATTTAAAGCCCTTAACAATGTGACTGCTACCTATATTTCCAGCCTGACATTCCAACCCTGTCCTTTGGGCCTTTTCATAAGTGATGTCTCATTTATGGAACTCATTCTCCCCCCACCTCAACCTCAAGGAACTTCTCAGGTGCTCCATATTACCTGAGGCTTTTCTGTTTGGTGCCCATGGATGGGAGCAGTAGGCAGCATGGACCCAATGGAAGAATGCTGGGGTAGGATGGGAGGGGCAGGAGTTTGATGTCTCACTTTTGTAGTTTTTTTTGCAGGGGGGAGGGGGAGAAGCCAATTTCTATCTGTGCCACCTCAGGGTTAGTTCATTAACATATCCAAATCATCTCAAAGCTATCAGCACTTTTTGATGTTCTATTGGTCTGGATCTGTGGAGGTCTGGATTTTGTCTGGGACTTACATATCATAGAACCAAAAGCCTTGATAGTAGCACCTCTATGGTGGGCTGGGCTGAAGTCTCTTCATACCTTCAACCCCTGATCTTCCCCTGAGCATTTGCCCCAGGGGCAAAAATTCTTAGATACAGTTCTGAGCATGGAACTTTCTGTCTTTAAAATGAGGGTGTTTGACTTCATGAGATTTAAATTTCCTTTCCTCCTCTGACATTCTATCATTCTTTGACAGCAACAGGTGCTGAATGGTATTAGGCTGAGAAGGCAAGGTTTTTATAATTGCTGTCAACCTACTCCACATCCCAGGAGTCATTTCTGTGTGTCACCAAACAAAGGCCTGTACCCACTGATACAGGAAGGAGAAGATGGGAACTGACCTCCTAGTCCTCACTGGAAGGTCCAACTGCAAAGTGATGCATTACCATTTTTATTCATATATAACTACAGAGACTGCTTGGAACATAGTGGGGACAGAAGCTGAACCATTCTGTCCTGCCTGAGGGCTGCCACACTGGTGACTCTCCTAGCTCATCTTGCTACTCTGTGGAGGACAGTTGGATTTCCCCTGTCACTCTTTCAGAATTTGGACCAGCAACTTCACTACTGTTGGGTTCTCTGTGGTCCCTGAGTCAGGTGGCAATGAGGTTCTCACTGGGTAATTGAATGGATCACGGTGGGGTCCAGGTATACTGAAGAGGGAGAAAGGGGAGGACAAGTCTCCTTTCCTACTCTTACCTCCAAAGGTATCCCATTTGACGCTTCTTTGGAAATCAGGAAGAACAAAAGCTGATGATGGTGTACCGAAATTGAACTCATTATGCTTGCAGCAATCCAAGTAGCAAGGTCCTTTGCCTGTCTTTCACACTCTACTGAGTTATAAAATCACAGAATTTCAGAGTTAGAAGAGAACTCAATGTCCATCTAGTCCAACCCATACCTGAAAATAATTCCCTCTACAACATACTTCAAAAAGTTGTGTCATCCAAAGAAAAGGCAGGGGGGAAGGACCTATTCGTACAAAAATATTTATAGCAACTCTATTTGTAGTGCCTAAGAATTGCAAATCAAAGGGTTGCCCATCAATTGGGGAATAGCTGAATAAGTTGTAGTATATGATTGTAATGGAATATTATTGTGCTATAAGAAATGACATTTCAGAAAAACCTGGAAAGACTTACATGAACTGATACAAAATGAAGTGAACAGAACCAGGAGAACATTGTACACAGTAAGAGCAATATTGTTCGATGAAGACCTGTGAATGACTTAGCTATTCTCAGCAATACAATGATCCAAGACAATTCCGAAGGACTAATGATGAAGCATATATCTGCCTCCAGAGAAAGGACTGACGTTGTTTGAATGTAGACTGAAGCATGCTATTTTTCACTTTCTTTTATTTTTTTTTTCTTTTGAGTCTTCTTGTACCAAATGACTAATATTCCTCTTTGACTTTCCTCCCTTGAAAATTAATTTATAATTCTTTGGCACTCTTTAAGGGAAGGCCCTCACTTCTAAAAGTGGTTAATATGGTACCAGGCACATAACAAATGTAAAATAAATACTTATTAACTGATTCAGATCATGTAACTGAGCAGTTGGATCAAAACACAAATCAGCTCTTTAGAGGTAGTTTACTGTCTGAAATTAATGAATGCCTGAAAAATGCTAAAGAAAATATCTTTGTATTTTGAACAAAACTTTAGGAAATGAGTAATATTTTGCTGCTGGTAAGCAGTTCAGGTGCCAATATCTCAGTTTACTTTTCTCCACGAAGTAAATGCCAGTGGCCCTTTGCTAGTGTTAACTCTCCACTCCCTGATGGTGTCAGAAAGATGCCATCTGTCATCTTTTGCCAGCCAATCTATTACAGTGTGTCTTTCTACAGGTGGTATCTATTCAGAATGTTGACTTGCTTTGCTTAATAACTATTTTTGGAGTAACATTTTGTAGCAGTTGCTATCTCTGTTTAACAGTCAATTTTTTTCTAAAGTACCTCAATCTGTAAAGAATGGATGAGATGGCCTCTAAGATTCCTTTCAGCTTTAAATCTATGGTCCTTATAATCCTCATATATTTGTTATTAAGTTGTTTTCAGTCTTGTCTGATTCTTCATGACTCCATTTGGGGTTTTCTTGGCAAATATACTGGAATGGTTTGCCATTCCCTTCTCCAGATAATTTTACAGATGAGGAAACAGAAGCAAACAGTGTTAAGTGACTTGCCCAGGGTCACATAGCTGGTAAGTGTCTGAGGCCAGATTTGAACTCAGGTCTTCTTGACTCCAGGCCCTGGCACTCTATCCACTGCACCACCTTACTGCACTTATATATTAGGTGAATTCAAATATTGGAAATGATAAGTCAGAAGGATGTCAGGTTCATTAGGAAATGAATTAATTTAAGCTGCTCTGGTACTATGTAGTTTACTGAAGTAATAACATTCAAAATAATACTTTAATTCTCATTTTTCATAAGTTAAATCAATAAGTATATATAATTATTAGCAGAGAAGTGAATAAAGCTTAGAACCAAATTACACAGTTCACAGATTTAGAGCTGGAAGATACCTTAGATGTCATATAGTCTAACTCACATTTTAGAGGTGAAGAAACTGAGTCCTCCTTAGTGCTACTGTCTTCCCTCTGTTGCTTATTTCTAATTTATCCTGTATATAGCTTATTTGTACCTACTGGCTTGTATGTTGTTTCCCTCATTAGACTGTGAGCTCCTTGAGAACAGAGAATGTCTTTAGCCTCTATTTGTGTCCCCAGCAGTTAGCACAGTGCCTGGCACATAGTGAACCTTTAATAAATATTTATTGACTGAGTGAATCAAAGAGAAATTAAGAATCCAAGAATCCAAAATCATAAAGAGATTTGAGCTTAGATTTTCTGACTCTCAAACCAATGCTCTTTCCACTCTGCTATGGTGTCCCAGAATGACTGCTTGGAATCTCAAGTTCTGGGATATGTATATCATGGCATAAAGGACTTGGTTCTTGAAAGACCAGTACCTAATCACAGAATAGGGGCATAATGAGGTGTTCAACTGATCATGAAAATTTGATCCATTTATGAGGTGTGAACAAATCCCAGAAAGGAAGCAACAAGGCATAAGATGAACAATGATTGGGAACTGACATTTAAAAGTCAATTTAGTCAGTTCAGAAATAAAATACAAAAGGAACCCTGTTCCTGATGAGACATGCAGAATATATAGGCACTGAAGAAGGGGAGGTCATGAAAAATCATATGGAGCAGGTAGAGCAGAAAGCCCTCCAACTCCAGGAATGAAGTTGTTCAGTGGCAATCAGGCAGAAGAAATGTCACTCATAGAGTCCAGGCCCTTTCTTTGGAACACCTGCCTCTACTTGTGATTCTGCTGTCTCAGCTCCAGATGCCACCTCCAGACATGGGCATTCCCTTTTATAAATCTTCTGAAGATGTGGATGAGAATTGGGATTTTCTTCAAATGTAACTGCCACTTGAAATGGCTGAATTGATTTGCATCCTTTTTAATCCACTTAAGGGGATTTGTTTGCTCTGACACATGTATCACTTGATCTGGACACATTTTTACAATTAGCTTATCTCTTTGCTTTAGGCCCCTTTTCTGTGAGTAGGCCCTGAGCTTTCAAGGACCAAATCTTTTTTAATGGAATAGGTATTTTTGTTAGTATTTATTCTTAGTGTGACAGATAAGGTTTCTCATGCTATTTTTTGTGAAAGAGAGAAATATATATGAGCAGGACAGTAAAGCAATTAGATAAATTTGGAAATGGTTGAAGGGATGGATCCAAAGAATAGTCTTTATTAATGGCCTTGTGGCAACTTGGAAAGTCTTTATTGGAGTGCTCCAGAGATCTATCTTGACCCTGAACATATTAACATTTTCTTAGTGACTTGGACAATGACATAAACAGCATGCTTATCAAATCTGCAGGTTCCTCAAAGCTGAGAGAGGCAGTAAATCCACTAGAAGACAGTCTCAAGATCCAAGAAGATTGTCCTTCTTACAGAGCCTCCTAGAAGAAATCTTTAACTACTTAAATCATTGTGATCTAAGAAGTAGAGCAAGACAGTATAACAATCAGGGATTAGAACCTAGACTAGGGGAAGACAGGAGGGGCAGATGTATGGGATTTGATCACTTTCATTTCAAATTACTAGTTTTGATCACATTTTTGTTTCACCACTTTTTTTTTTTAAAAGAGATTTAAGAGCAAGGAAATGGAAAACAGTATGGTGTGTGATGATGGGAAAAATACAATTTATTATCATAACTAGGAATGGGAATGGGAAGAATTCACCTATAAAAGGAATGAGGGTAGCAAAATGGATAAGAAACCAGTATCAAACATACATTGTTTATAGGAAACGCATTTGAAACATAAAGATTCACAGATTTCTAGGTTTTTGGAAGACCACTTTCTCCAGGTCTTCCTTCTTGTCCTACTTATCCCCTCTTCTTTCTCAATTTTCTTTGTTGGATCCTCATCCAGAACATGCCTGCTAATCATAGGTGTTAACCATAAGGGTTCTGTCCTGGGCCCCATTCTCTTCACCCTTTGTACTACTTTAACTACTTTACTTGGTGATTTCATCAGCTCCCATGAATTTAATTACCATTTCTCTGCTGAGTCTCAAATCTACCTATCTAGCCCCAAACTCTGCTTATCTCTAATCTCACATCTTCAAAGGCTTTTCAGACATCTTGAATTGAATGTCCAATAGGCATCTTAAATGGAATATGTACAAAATAGAACTCATGATCTTTCCCCCATACTCTCTCCACCACCCTCTCCACTCTCCTTATTACTGTAGAGGGCAGCATCATTCTCCCAGTCATTCAGGGTCACAACCTGGGAGTCATCCATTATCTCTCACCTCCCATATCTGATCTGTTGCCAAGGCCTGTTGATTTCACCTTTGCAACATCTCTTGAATGTGCCCTCTTATTTCTTCTGACACTGTCCCTGTCTCCTGCCTGGATTATTGCAATTATTGCAATTACTGCTGGTGGGTCTGTCTGCCTCAAGTCTCCCTACTCCAATCCATTCCAGTCAGCCACTAAAGTGATTTTCCTAAAGTGCCAGCCTGATCATGTCACCCTTCTACTCAATAAACTCCAGTGGCTCCTGATCTTCTCCAGGATCAGATATGAAATGCTTTTTTTTTTTTTTTTGCATTCAAAGCCTTTTATACCCTAGCCCCCTCATACCTTCCCAGTCTTCTTACATTCTACCACATACTCTTTGATCCAGTGACACTGGCCTCCTGACTGTTCCATGAACAAGACACTCTCATCTCTCAGCTCTGAGCATTTTCTCTGACTGTCCCAATTGCCTGGAATGATCTCCTACCTCTGTTCCAACTACTGACCTCCCTGGCTTCCATTAAGTCCCAAATAAAATCCTACCTTCTACAGGATTAATCCAATATGGATTAATTCTAATGCCTTCCCTCTTTTAATGATTTCCTATTTATCCTGTGTATAGCTTACTTTGTATACATTTGTTTGCATGTTTTCCCCTTCATTAGATTTTAAGCTCTTTGAGGTCAGGGCCAGTCTTTCGCCTCTCTTTGTGTCCCCAGTATGCTTAGCACAATGCTTAGTACATAGTAGATACTTAATAAATATTGATTGATTAACTGAGGTATAAAACATCATTCAAAACCATGGTCTACAAAAGTTAAAGTAACTGTTGCTATCTCTTTAAGGTCATAGAAGCAAGGAATTACCATTGTAACTGTCATTCCATGAAATGACTCCCAGTAGAGTTAATGGTGAGGGTGGGGGTTAACTTTGATCTTTGAGTATCTATGAGAAAAGAGGAAAAGAGGGTGAGGAGAAACTTTTGTATTGTTAGAGTTGTCCTAACTATTATTTTCTAAAGAAACATCATAAAGACAATTTTATATGGAGGGAGTCTGGAGTGGGGCTTCTGAGAGCAGAGACTGAAGGAGAACAGAGAGAAGTTGTCTATCTTCTTCCTTTATGAAACTGATGTAACTTTCATCTTGTGTAGAGGATAAAGGGGAATCTAATAGTGATAATACCTTGGTTATCCTGTGTAAGCTAAATGAGGTGGGACTGTGTTCTCACAAGTGAAGAGAAATCATCTGCTTTGTAATGAAGGTTTGAGGTGATTTTGACCAAGATCATTCTCACAGGTAAAATATTGTAAATAATAAATTCATTATTGTTTTTAATTATTAATAAATTATATATTTAATAGCTTTAGTAGTCATTTAATCCTAAGAGATTAAGAGATTTAATATCTATAGATATACAAATATATGTCTCTAGAGATAAAGCTACATAACTCTAGAGATATCTAATTACATATAATTAAAGTCACTGAATATATAATTTATTAATGTATCTCTAGATATATAAGAACAGAGACAGAAACAGGGATGGTCAGAGACAAGGAAAGAGTGAGACAGAGACATAGAGGAAGGAACACAGAAAGATATAAAGACAGAGAAACGATGATGAGAAGATGAGAGAGATGAAAACACAGAGATTGAGAGGACAGAGAGGAGAGAGAAACTGACAAAAGACAGACACAGAGAAAGAGGGAAGAGAGAGACAGAGGACAGACACAGAAAAAAAAAAAGACCAAGACAAAGGAGGCAGAGAAAGATAATGATCAGAGAGCCAAAGAGAAAGTGAGAAATTTGAATTCAATGTGATAATTTCCATAATCATAGCTTTCTGATTCTTGTAAATGGTTAAAAATATAGGTTTCATAAAATTTAGTTATAGCATTTCTAAAATAATTTCTACTTTTTTTTTTAATTGGAGTATTAAAGTAAGGAAGTTAGGGTAGAGAACCTTTAAGATGCTTTCCAGATCTAAATCTCTGATTAATTTTTTATTTTCAAAAATGCTTTATTGATGATTTTTCAGTTTTCCAGTAACCCTCCCCCCATCCTCCCACAGAATCTTTTCCTTGCAACAAAGTAATACAAAGTAAAACTTTAACCCTGAGGAAGTGCTGCAGGCCTACAAGGCCTGGAGAACATCAACACTCCCTGTTCTATGAGCATGATATTTGGACTGGGTTCACTTCAGGGGTGCCTGACCTCTAATAAGAGGGTCTTCATCCTTCTCAACCTCCCTGGAACCTCTGACACTGTTGACCATCCTCTTCTCCTTGATACTCTTTTCTCCCTAGGTTTTCGTGACATTGCTCTGTCCTGGTTCCCCTCCTACTTTAGACTGCTACTTCTCAGTCTCCTTTGCTGGACCTTCATCCAAGTAATGAAGTAAGGCCCAGAGTCAGGAAGACCTGAGTTCAAATCTGATCTCAGACATGTATTTTTTTTTTTGTGAGGCAATCAGGGTTAAGTGACTTGCTCAAGGTCACACAGCTAGTATGTGTCAAGTGTTTGGTCTAAGGCCGGATTTGAACTCAGGTCCTCCTGACTTCAGGGCCAGTTTTCTAGCCACTGCGCCACCTAGCTGCCCCTGGCCTCAGACATTTATTAGCTGTGTGACTTAGTTCTATCGTCTGTAAATTGAGGATAAAAACAGCACTTATCTTGCAGGGTTGTTGTGAGGATGAAATGAGGTATTTGTAAAGCACTTACCACAGAGCACAGCAAATAGTAGGCACTATATAAATGCTTATTCCTTTCCTTACCCCACGCCCCTTCAGACTCAGTTCCAACATTCTATAAATCTAAGCTTTTGTAAGTCTGAAGTACTGCATAGGTTCCTGAGAGGGGTGGGGTTCTCCAGAGTGGATAGCTGGACTGACTACTTCTATTATTCTTTGTGTTTTCTGACATGTTAAAGAAAACCTATTCTGTATTTTATGTTTTGTTTACCTGAATGCTTGCATGGGAACTAAGGGCCCTCTTTTAGAAATGTATGCACTAGCTTCCGATGTTACCAGGGGAAACTTTGGGGGTATGAGCCAAAAGAAATTTGTGAGAGATATTCCCAAGGTGAATCCTGGTCTCTATTGACAGGTTCTGGATCTAACTGACACAATAATTATAAGATGGAGTTTGTGAGCTATCATAAGGAAATTCACTAAAAGTTAAAAAAAATTTTCATTAAAAATCATTAAAAAATTCATAAAAAGTGTGAGCAAAACACCAGATTAAAGGTTAGTAACACCCGACTACTAAAATATTAGGAGAGAAAATGACAATAGGATTTAACCAAATTAGTTGGAAATGAGTTTAAAATAGCAAATGCTGTTTGCATTCATTTGGAAATAAATCATGTGTTGACTCGTTAGTCCTTGACTATTTCAGCTTTAACTTTTTAAAAGATTGTTTGTTGTTATTTAAGCTTCCACCTGTTTATGCCTTATCTCCTCCCTATGTTGTAAGCTTCCTGGGACGCTTGAAACCATCCTTTAGTCCTCTTAGGTATCTCCCACAGCATTTGGCATTCTGCCTTATACACAGGAGGAACTCAGCAAATATTTATTGATTTGATTGAAAAGAACAGAAAAGAGCCCATTCAAATTATTTTAATGCTTTTCAGTGGCATGTTTTTTTCAGGTGTTTTTCACATTACTCACAAAATCTTTGTACAAATAGAGAAAAGAAAAAAAAATAACGTACCTGGGGCTCCAGAACAAAGTCAATGACTTCGGAACTGAATCAAGGGGTTAAGTGTAATGGAAATTCTTTTTAGTCACTGGGAAAAATAGTGATTATGTTTTAAATGGGTACTTCCAAAGGTTTAATCAAGAAAAAAAGAGAAGTCAATTATTTCTGTCACTGAAGATTCACTTATAAGGCAATGTCAAATCTAGGCCTGAAGAATTAATTGCATTTATAGTCTGCATCTTAGTGCATTTCATATAATCATACAATATGGAAGAGATAACTCTATTTGGGGGAAATGTCTATCTCTTGCCATTATCTGACTGGTTCAGACAGGTTACAGTCCACTGAGAACTGAAAAGCTAAATGAAACAGCATTTATAATGCAGAATGACTAATCCTGCAGTCAGGGTGATAATCTAAGAAAATTATCTGAAAGTATTTGCTCTATCTTGAGGGGAAATAGATTAGTAAGACTCCCAGTGACTTCAATAGACATGATCCATTTTATTAATTACCAACCAGTCTAGATACCAAAGTTATTACTGAGTTTCCAGCAGATATAATGAAGTAAAAAAGCAGGAGAGAGTTTCATTGCTGTTACCTTCCCGACATTCAGTGACAAAATCAGACTAAAAGAGGCTACCAGAATTTCAGTCTTATGATTTTGGATCTAGAGTAAGAAGATAGCTCTTAAGCATAGAAAAGGGCAAGGTGAGGTAGGCCACCAACCCAGGAAAGCACTTGGGGGACACTTAAATGCCTGTATAGTTGACCAACTTTATGGGTAGCATCTTTTTATGTAAGCTCCCTCCACCAATGCAAGCAATTTGTCTATAACTTCTTCTGAATAGCCTAAGGCACTGAGTGGTTAAACAACTTGTCAATGGTCACACAGCTCGTATGTGCAAGAGACAGGATTTGAACCTAGATCTTTCTAACTCTTAAGGCCAGTCTTCTACCCATACTGTCTCTAATATTTTATTGATGTTAAACAATTATATGATCATAAAAATATAGTCCTCTGTATGGTTAGTAGAAGTTCTCACCAGAGGCTATTATGGACTGTGTTATCTACTAATTAATGTAGAATGGGACAATATGTCACCTTTTATATCAAAAGAAACGGCAACTCTTGATAGAATATTTAAAGTACAGTATTCATTAAAAACCTTCAAAGAGAATTTGAGGAGCTTGATATCACTACTTAGAGTAAAGCTTGGGCAAGTTACCTGATTCTAAGAGGGGAAGTTCATTGGTTTTATGTGTTTCTGTGAGCACCTCTGAAAGACACTTTTCACTCTGAAATTTTAGATTCCAGAGTCCTTTCCAGCCTCTGAAGAACAGCCACAAGGATTCTGCATGACAATATCACCAATACCATAAACCCTAAAAGTTTGACTGAAGTCCAGAGCCTCTTAAACAGGTCTGACCCTGTTTGCTTTATCTGCTGATGATAGATTTGCTCATGTGTTAAATTTTTATACATCCTTATGTGTCGTCTCTCTCTCCCTCAGAGCTCCAGTTCTGGGCTTAAGTGGACTAGGTTCATTCTTTGGTGGGGGTGGGGGTGGGGAGCCTGAGCCCAAAGAGAGGGGAAAGGACTTTTCTCACACTTTCATTGCCCCTACCCTATAATTCAGGGAATTATCCTTTAAAGCAAAGGTTAGATATGGCTTACTCCAAGGATCGCTTCTGAAAGGGTGTGAGTGTCCCCCTTCTAGAAAAAATTCTCAATATACAAAGTAGATATCATGTATGGGACAGTTACTTATTTCCTTCATCAGAAAAATTGCTAAAAACACATGAAATACCATTGGAAAAGGGATTGCGGGCAGCTCCCTGAAGTACAATTCTGTGACACCATGGGCTGTGTATATGGAGGGAGACTTGCTTCCAGATTGGCTGAGACCTCTGAGCCTGTGACAGTGTGGAGATACTTCTGAGAAGAATCAGAGAGAGACTGGGCAAGAGATACATGTATCTCACCTTTTTAATAGATGAAAGGAGTTTCCAGTGCCACAGGCATGTGAGGAAAGCCAGCACACTAATAGGTCCCTTGATTCCCAGCATTTGCATCCCCAGAGATCACTAAGAGCAGATTTCTTTGGTGAAATTGTTTTCTCCTTGTTCGAGGTTAGATTTTATCTCAATCCTGAATTGAAGATTCCGTTTTCTTTCATGTATTTGCTTATATCAATTAATCTGTATAACTTCCCTGGTTTCTGTTTCACTACTTCTTTGGACAAATGTTTGCTTGCTCTCTGTTATTGTCTTTTGTGTAACAAGGAGCTTAGCTGGCTGAGGGTAAGTTAACTATCATCCTCCCAGTGTGGGATGGGACCACTTCCCATTCGAAGTGAACAGAAAGCCCTAAAAAAACATCCTACACCTAGACTCCAAATATCTGGTGTGTGGTAGACACAGATCTAACCCAAGACCCCTCTTGGAGATAGTAGAATGAAGGAATGAGAACCCAGTCAAGGCCTTCTTCATAAGGTAGAAATCAGCTTACCTTGGAGATCCGGAGTAAAATGTTCCAGATTTTATCTATTTAAAAATATCTCTGCAACTTGGGCTGCCCTGGGTGTCTGTGGCTTGGATTAAAACTCTTATACACAAAATACTAATAAGTACATGTTAACAAAAAGATAAAACATGAAATAGAAACCTTATATTTTTGTTACACCCTCTTAGTAAAGTGAAGACTACTCGGCAGGACTGCTCCACAAATAATTCAAATTGATCTTGGATCTGTACTATATCAGCAACTCATGGATCTTCTGGCCAAGCATGTTCTTTTGATTCAGGAAACTTGTAGTGGGAGTGCCCTTCTCTTCTGAGAAAATGTCTCCTGATAGGTAACTGTCTCAGACATCTCAAACTCATGAGGTTACTAATAGGGCCAGAAACATCTGTTTCTAAGGAACATTGTTTAGGGACCTCAAGGAAAGAAACACAAAACAAAATAAGCAGCCAGGGCCCTGAGGTGCAGTCTTAGGCTCACCTGATACTAGTAATTATAACAGGTAGCATCTACATAGCATGTTATAGCTATGTTATATAGCTAAGTGGCACAGTGGGCAGCTAGGTGTCACAGTAGACAGTAAGGTGGCACTGGAAGATGTGAGTTCAAATCTGGCCTTAGAAATGATCTCTGTGACCCTAGGTAAGTTCCTTTAATGCTGTTTGCCTCAATTACCTCATTTGTAAAATGAGGATACTAATAGCACTGACATCCTAGGGTGGTTGTAAGTATCAAATGAGACAACATTTATAAAGCACCTGGCACATAGAAGGCACTAAATAAATGCTAGCTATTATGATGATGATGATGCTAAGGTTTTGCAGAGTACTCTTACGAATGTTTTCTCAAGCAGATGTTCTTGCTGCCATGTGCATGACAATAAATGTCACTGCTTATTGTTCCTGGGTTGGGGATGGGGAGGAGAAGGGGTGAGAATAGGAGAGAGATTGCTACCCTTACCTTGTTGTGGGTCTAAGGAAGATCTATTATTGGCTGCATCTCAACCAAGAATTTGCCTTGAAGTTTCCCTTCATTTCTTATAGCCCACAAATTGGGAAGCTCTTCCTTCCTCAGTTACCAGCCTTCTTTGACATAATCCCTGTTTCAGAGATACATGGAGACTGATCAGGCCACGGAAAGGGTCCAGGACAGTCATGCTTAGTCTCATCACCCTGTAACAAAAATAAAGCAGATTATGAGTGCTCTAAGAGAGGAGCCAAACCCCGAGGGAACAGAAGGAAGTTCAGAAGGAAGCACAGATAAAGCAGGACCATTTTGAAATGTATTTTTATATATTATTTTATTATATACTTAGTTATGTAATATTTATTATGTGCTTCTTTAAAAAAATCAAGCGGTACAAAGATTCCCAGTCTGTTCATAACACAAAAAGCATAGGAGGATGCTTTTTGGGGTAAATTCAAAATAAAAATAAATAAATAACATGGTACAAAATCTTTTGGAAATACAGAGAAGGGTGAGATCGCACCCCCTCCTCCCTTCTGGCAGTATTGGGCAGAGTTTCATAAAGCCATTTTGGAGGTAATATTTATTGAGGTAGTCCATAAATTAGTCCATGATATCATGCCATGGTGGAAGACAGCACTTATAAAAATGGTCCATAAATCAACTTGAAAGCCCCAATCCCATGTTAACTCTATTTACTTACATGGCTCTTGGAGAGTAAGTTGGAATCATGGGACACCAGTTCAGCAAGAACTACGACATGTGTAGGTCAGACCTGAGACTGATATGAAATAAGACACTTATAGTCAGAGGTGTGCTAGTGAATGCTTAACAACTGACTCTCCAGAAAGAAAAAAAAAGTACACATGACATACTTTCAAGTTAAATCAGCATTATTAACATATTCTCCATCACTTTTTTTTGAGACAATCAGGGTTAAATGACTTGCCCAGGGTCACACAGCTAGTAAGTGTCAAGTGTCAGAGGCCAGATTTGAACTGAGGTCCTCCTGACTCCAGGGCCAGTGCTCTGTCCACTGTGCCACCTAGCTGTCCCTCTCAGTCACTTTCTTAAGTGTAGACAATCAAGAAAACAACCAAACCCTGATTTGCAACATTTACAGATTTCTGAGATATAAATGCTCACCCTGAATATTTAACAATTGATTCTCTTGAGCTAGTCCAAGCTGGCTCCAGCACACTTTGGCTTGTAGCCCTTCTGACAGTTAACAAAAGATTTACTTAGGGATAAGTTCCAATTTCCAATAGTAAGTGGAAAACCTAGGAAAGACCTGCAAAATCGCTGTGGAAACCTCCCAGCAACCCTGGCTCACGAGAATAGACACATCAAGGAGGTGAACTGGGGTGGTGCCTTTTATTCAGACCACCCGTCTAGATGAAATTCATCTAGATCTTTAGGCAGTTACAGATCAGGGAGTTTATCCAACCAGGTTCAAACCACTATCTGGCTAAGTAGGTGGAACATAATTCCAATGGCCAAGGTCAGACACCAGTTACTATTTTAGCTGGATCCATAAGAGATCCTTTGCTCTTTCTTTCTTTGGTATAAATTCTTCTGCTAATTCCTTGTCTCCAGCAACATTCTGTGAGATCATTACATTTTCCTGTCCTGAGTTTTCCTTTTCTGCTTAAATTTCTCTTTTACAAGAATTAGCATTATCTCAGATCTTAGCTTTCCTACCTAGAACTTGCTCCCAGCTCTCCTGACCCTCCCTTACTTTCACTTTGCATGTGGCTAGCTAGGAAGGACTTCATCTTTAAACCATCACAAATCCCCAAGCCCCAAGTCCTAGGTTTAGCAGTACCCACCCTGTGGGAATAAGTCACATTAAAAAACAAGGAAACTCATCAAACTCTTTTCTACCCAGAACTTTTCTATATACGCCCTAAGTGGTATAAAAACCTTGTGCCTGGTGTTGGAGTCACTCAGTGTTTGTCCCTATTGCAATCCCAGTTGTTTATTGACTGGGTCCATCATGTTCCTAGTA
Source organism: Vombatus ursinus (assembly GCF_900497805.2). Taxonomy (NCBI): domain Eukaryota; kingdom Metazoa; phylum Chordata; class Mammalia; order Diprotodontia; family Vombatidae; genus Vombatus; species Vombatus ursinus. The sequence continues at coordinate 8,306,961 of NW_020950062.1, read as the reverse complement.
ATTGGGAATCTGGGATCCAGGATCTGGGGTGATACCATTCCAAGGTTTGCATGAAATTGCACTAACTGCAATGATGCTGATGGTTGACAATTATTGCTATTTATGCCTCCAATAAACCTCCTGTCATTCCACAATTATAAGTCTTTTATGTAGCCATTGCTCTATGCATCACTTAATTTGAATTGAAATTCTGATTGGCTTGTCCATCAAACAACCATGGCTGTGAAGACAATTTCTGGCCTCAAGAAAATCCACATCCTAAAAATTCACATCCTAAACCTACATGAAAGACATGCAGAAACTTTTTTTTCTTGATCTATTCTGTTTTTACTAAAATCACAATCAGAGATGTATTGGTTGCTGGTCTATATTCATAATAAGTTGTTTGGAAGAAGTTGAGTCTAAGGTGAAGGCATAAGAAATGGAAGGAGGCTGCTTGACATATTCAAAATAAAGTTTTATTTCTTGAGTGAATAACATGGAAGGGGGACTAGAGCAGAAGTTCTTAACCTGGGGTTTGTGGGCTTTTAAAAAATTGATAACTGCATTTTAGTGTAATTGGTTTCCTTTGTAATCCTATATATTTTGCACATTTAAAAATAATATTTGGAGAAAGGGCCCATAGACTTCGCTAGACTGACAAAGGGATCCAAGACACACACAAAAAATTTTAGGTCACAGGTTTCCCACCCGTGGACCATCAGGAACTCCTGGCTAGAGCTAAGTATGGGTGAAGAGATCTGACAGTAACTCCTCCATCAGAGACATTCCAAGTAGTAACCTAGAATGAGGACAATGTACAAGGTATTGTATTGAACTGAACATAGACTTAGGCACAGCTCCTTCTCACTGTGATAGAATCATCTTAAACCAGGCAGCGTACACTGGGGACCCTGGAACTTCAACCTAAGATGAATTCTACAACATAAAAGTCCACCCATTTCAATTTGGTTTTGGAAAAACTGCAGGCGATGAGAAAATAAACTATTTGGGGTATTTGTGTTGCTCTGACACCTTTTTGAAGATTTGTGCTATTAAATTCACTGACAAAGCCAAACTGGAGGATGAATTGAATAGAAAACCTATCTTCATCCATTTGTTGTCTCAAAATGGATTCAACTGCAGTCTGAGATGCATTGTTTGACCATAACAGTATTTAATCCCTAGCTGTCATCATCAGCGATCTTGATGGATAGGTGCTGTCACACTGACCTTGACAAGCTTGCTGTATTTATTTTCAGGGGCATGTAGCTTCCAAGGAGCAAAGGAACTAAAATGAGCTCAACTCAGCTCCATCAATCAACTTCCCAACCCAGACCCTGGACACATCAGACATTCCAATATCAGGTCAGTGACAGTTGGCCCGAGTCTATAGCTGATGTAATCCTTGGGTATTCCAAGTCATTCCAATCTGTTTTTTTCTTTCCAAATCGACATGCAAGCATTTATTAAGCACCTGCTATGTGCCAGGTACTGTGCTAAGTGCTGAGAATACAAATACATGCAGAAAGAAAGGAAGCAGATTAGGGGTGGGGGTGGAGGGTGCCAAAGAAGGTACCTGAGCTGGGACATAGTAAAGAAAGTCTAGAGAGTCAGGAGAGGTGGCCAGAGAAGAAAGAAGATATGGCTGAATTGGGCCCTTGAAATGGAGGCTGTAGAAGGAATCATCAGTAGGGGCTTTAGGGTGGAGTGTACTTCTAGTGTGACAAGTTTGGAGGCAGAGTGAGCTTCCACAGTGAGGAGGCTGTGGGGGAAAGTGAGGCAAGGTTTTCAGTTCTAGGCAACTTATGAGTACCAGGACAATGTTGTCCGAAACATTTCAGAACTTGAAAGGGCCCGAGCAATCATCTAGTTTAACCTCATCCTTTGACAGCGAGGCAGTTGAGGCCCAGAGTGTGGTTACCTCTGTATTCTGCTTTCATCAGACCTTATGTGGAGTACTGGGTTCAGTTTTGAGTGCCATTGTTTAAGGACTTTAATAAGCTGGAGAGTGTCTGGGGGAGGGCAACCAGAATGCTTTGAATCCATGTCAGATGAGGACTTGTTGAAGCGAATGGGGAAGCCTGTGAAGCCTTGGGAAAAGAAGACTCAGTAGGATATGATAGCCATCTTCAAATAACTGAAGGGTTGCTATGTAGAGAAGGGATCAGACCTAGTCCATCAACCCAAGAGGGGAGAACCAGGAGCAAGCTTGGAAGATGCAAAGAGATAAACTTCATATTGTTCCCAGGTCTCACTGGCCAGGCCCCTGATTCAAGAAGAATCGCAGGCATGAGATAATAGCTTATTTCAGTCTAGTCCTTTACAGCCTCAGAACATTTATATACATTGCCTTATTTGATCTTAACAACAACTCCGTAGTGACAATATCACTATCCCCAGTCCATAGATAAGGAAAGTGAAACTTTTAGTGACAAGCCTGAGAGTCATGGGATCTTTAATTTAGGGGATATTAAAGACCATTTTAGTCCAGCCCCCTCATTTTTCAGGTGAAGATTGAGAGACCCAGAGAGGAGAAGTGATTTGATGAAGATCACCCGAGTAGTCAGTAGGAAAGCTGCAATATGAGCCCAGGACTTGCCAAAAGAAGAGCCCATTCTACTGCACTGCTCTGGGCATAGCCAAAGCTCAGATGACCTCTGTGGGGTTTTCAGTCTCTCAGCAAATCTCTCCATGCTTGGACTTTCTGTTAAAGCTCTGCATGTCTGAATGTCTTTCACAGATGTTTCACTTACAGTTTGCCCAAAGGACAGGGCTTTCAGCTGGCTCTTTGTTTGATGTTTCTCTTCACAGTGTAGTATTAAATGTCATTGTGATCAACACATCCTTTCCTTTCTCTGGGCTATGGCAGAGGGTAGGGACCAATTTCTTTTGTCTCTGTATCTACAGTGCCTAGTACAGTGAAAGAAGTCTAGGCCCACTGCTCAACCTCATGGACCCTGCTAGATTCCACTGTTGCTCATCATTTTCCTTTCTCTCATCTATGCTTCAGTCCCCAGGGAAGAGTTACTGGTTGGTAGAGTTGAATGGTGCAGGGGTATACCTTGACAAATGCATTTCCCTTTACAACAGGATTAAAAGTTAGGGGGAAATCCTTTCTATTGTTTATCGCTCCAGGGTAGAAAATAAACTGCTGGGAATTCTAAGGATGCTTTCAAATTTACATGATTAAAAGTAACAGAGCTTCCAAATTGGCCCTGATGACCTGAGAGAGATCTACACACATACACACACACACACATGCGTATGTATGTACATACATATGTATGTGTATATGTACATATATATCATGTTTTACATGATATAAAATATTTTTATATAAAACAGAATTATTAATTTAGTTCCTCCTAAAATAGTGTGCCATAGTGGTTATAGTATTGGATTTAGAGTTAGAAAGCCCTGGCTTTAACTTTTGCCTCGGCTAACTACCAGTAAACAAGTCACTTAACCTGAGATATGTTTTTTTCTATAAAATGGGCATAATATTAGTACTGAACTCATAGGGTGGGTGTGAGGATCAAATAAAATAATACACAGATTATAAAGCACCTTGCACACCTTACAATGTGAGCTATTATTATCCTCTGAGTTCTGTTAAGGGTTAGACCATCATAAAGTGAAAACTGTGAACCCCATCATTTCAGGCCCTTCCTATAGAAATCATAATTGAGGAATGATTTTTAAATGCAGCCTGGTGTTGCCATGCAGATGCTGCACCCAGAATTCAATAGCAATGATATTGTGGAATGGGGGTAGGTGGGTTTTGGTGCTGCTTCAAAGAAAATTCTGGAAGAAAGATTCTGAAAGGAAGGAGTAAGGAAGCAGGTTTGGAGTACATATATTGGCCTCCATCTTGGCACCTTGTGGGACATTCTGGGTGTCCTGGAATTTTCCTTCTCCCTTCCCCCAGATTTTTCCTTTAAAAAAAATATGGCCAGCCACAGAATTTTCCAAGGCTGAAGCCAATGAAAGTGTTTGTTGCATTGATAGGGACAATAATTGGTGAGCTAACATAAGCAGCCTTGACAGATATTATCTATCATTCCTGCTTTAGAGTAAGGAAAAAACTCTACTTCTCTCCCTGAGAAAATCTTCTAAGTTTATCTCTGTCTTTTCCCCGCAGTGGGGGAGGAAAAGGGGAAGAAGGCGTCTAAGCAGAAAAGCCATTTCTGCTCTTGCTGTCAGAAGTTCCTGGAGCTGGCTACCCTATATCCAACCGTCTTCTTTTTGTTCTTTCGATTTTCCCCCTTTATTATATTGTCTACTCCCTTTTATATAAAAGAAATTAGTGGCCACTCACCTTTGTTTCATGTTTAATGTTGGCCAAGGAGATAGAGGTTTGGGAAATTGGGCAATCTAGGAGAAAGTAGAGGAAAAAATCTAACCCCGAGTATGAAGGTATGGGTAGAAAGTGGCCCAGTACTAATCTCCACCCTGGGCGAGTAATTCCCAAGTGTGACTGTGCTGTGGTATTCTTCAGTCATTTCAAGGAGATTAGTCGGAGTCTTGGTAAGCAAAGAACGAATATAACCTGAAGAGAGTCATTGTACTCTAGGTCAGGGGTTCTTAACCTTCTTTTGAGAGTCTCATGAAACTTATGGAGCCCTTTTCAGAACGTTTTTAAATGCCTAAATAAAATATATATCGTTACAAAGGAAACCAGTTATACTGAAATGCAGTTACCAAAATATTTGTTTTTAAAAGTTCCAAGACCCCAAGTAAAAAAAAAAAAAACCTGCCCTGGGCTTATAGAAGAGATATTTCTTATGAGCCAAAGCTCAAGAGGAAGCAGGGAGAGAGAAATGCTTGCCATGTGGATCACACAGGTGCTGTTGGATCTTTTATAGGGATACACCTAGAGTTCCTTTCCCATCTACTTAATCTTTGAGTAGTTTACTCTGGAAACCCGTAACTCGTAGTTTATATTATGTGTAGGAGATGGGATCTCAGAATTACTTTAATTTACATTTCTCTAATTTGTAGTGATTTGGAATATTTTTTCATATGACTATAGATAGCCTGGGTTTGTTTCCTAAAGAAATTCTGTTCATTTCTATAAACTATTTATTAATTGGGGAATGACTCTTTTTTCTTATACATTAGAATCAGTTTCTCATTTATCTTGGAAATGAGACCTTTATCAGAGAAACTTGCTACACAATTTTTTCCCATTTAATTGTTTCTCTTATGATCTTAGGTTTATTAGATTTGTTTGTGTAAAATGTTTAAAATTTTATGCAATCAAAATTGTCCCTTTTATCTTCTGTGACCCTCTCTATTCCTTGTTTGGTAATGAACTTTTCTTCCATCCATAGATCTCTGATAGGTAATTAAAAATGTTTTTCTAATTTGGTTATGATAAGCTTTTTGTCTCTAGGTTATGTGCCCATGTGGAATTTATCTTTTTATAAGATGTGAAGTATTGGTCTCTATTTAATTTCTTCTATGCTACCAGCTAATTTTATAAGCAGTTTTTGCCAAATAGTCCCTCTCCCAGTGACTGGAGTCTTAGTAATTATCAACTACTAGGGTATTAGATATGTTTATTTTTGTATGTTGTGTACCTAATCTGATTGATCTCTGCCAAATTATTTTTTTAATTGCTGTTTTGTTGTATAGCTTGAAATTTGGCACTGCTAAGGTCCCCTTCATTTGTATTTCTTTTCATTATTTCCTTTGAGATTTTTTTACCCCTTCTCCCTTCATGTCCATGCTATCCATTACAAAGATGGGATAGATTTAGGGTGCAGGATGAGAAACACATGTATATGTATATGTACATATACATATATATGGATCTTTGTATTTATATACATATATACATAAACATGTATTGTATGTGTATCTCCATCAAGGAATTTATTTTGCTTGACAATGTATTTTTGTTACAAGAAATTTTTTTCCAATGGAGTTGAGGGTGAGAGGAAGATAAAATAGATTTCTGTTAATTTTTTTCTAAGTAGGGAAGTGGTTGGTGGGAGCAACAGATGTGGAATATTTCATGCACTTTCAGATGAGATCACCAAAATAATAGTTTCACTCAACAATTTTACTTTGTTATAAGAGACCTTTTACAAAGTGGGAATAGTTTATAATTTTTTTTTTACATTATAGTAAAAACAAAACAAATCAGTATTTTTAAAAAATTAAACATTAAACTTGAAAGTTGGGAGACCTGAGTTCTTGTCCTGACCCTGCAATTATTCAACTTACTTCATGCAATGTTCAAGGTACTATGCTAGGTGCTGGAGATACAAAGATAAAAAAAATGACTCAGTTCTTGGTCCCAGTGAATTTATACCGTAATATGGGGAATCTGACAATAACATGGATAAATATGATGCAAGATAGAATGAGACAAGAGCAAAGGAAAGAGACAAAGTACTCTACTCTCTACTTCCACACACACAGTGATGCGCTCTCAAACACCCTAACCATCCAGTTCCTCAATTTGCCGGTTTCCTACTCATCTACTCTACCTCAGTGACATGCATGAATGGTCACGTCCTGGACTTTGCCACCACCCACAAATGATTCTGTGTCCATGAGCTCTAAAACTCCTTTATCTAATCACAGTCTCTTGTCATTCTACCCCCCCCCCCTCAGCTTTGCAACCTTAATCCTATTCTTGGTATTCGTCACAACCTCTGCTTCTTTCACCTGCCAGTTCTTTCCCAGGCCTTCCCCCTGAGTTGGCTGCACTCTCTTCCCTCTGCCATTTTGACCCCTTGGTGAATCAAATCAACTCTACACTCAAATCCCTTGTTCCCTTCCTATTGTACAGCTTGTCCTGACAAGCCTTAGCTTTGAATTACTCCCACTTTCTGCTTCCTTCACTCCTACTCACCTGATGAATGAAAATCGTGATAGAGAAAGTCAAAAACTATGATTGCTGACCGGACCCATCACAAATTCATTTTACATGATTTCAGATGGACCCTTTCTTACTGCAGAAAGGCAATCCTTTCACATCTCCTTAATTCGTTATGCTGGGGGTGACTAGGAGGTGAAATAGATAGAGCATCAGGAGGTCTGGAGTTCAAATTTGGACTCAGACACTTAGTAGCTGTGTGACCCTGGGCAAGTCACTTAACCCGCATTGCCTCAAAAAAAAATTCACTATCCTACTCACCACAGTGGCTTTTCTGAAACTTTTTACCCCTTCTTAAGTTTCCCATGTCTCCCCATCCTCTATTCTTTCAACTGAGAACCTTGTTTCATATTCTGCCCCTCCCAAACTGAGGCCATACACAAGAGTTCCGCTACCTCCTCCTTTATCCTTGTCTCACATGAAGAATTGACCCTTTGCCTAGCCAAACCAAACTTCACTATGTGTACAAGTGACCCCTAGGCCATCCCGTCTTCTCCAGAAGATTGCCCCCTTTGTCATCTCTACTTTCTCACTAATATTCAATCTCTGCCTGTAAAAACTTGATTGCTTCTTTTGCCTACAAACATGCTCAGTTCCCCTCATTCTCAAAATACCCTCACCTGAGCTGTCCATCCGTGAGAGTTATCTCCCTATATTGCTCTTACTTTTATGGTTAAATGTCTTCAGGTCCCACAATTGATGCCTCCACTTCCTTTCCTCTCTTTTTTAAAGCAGTTTGGCTTCTGATCTCATCATGCAACTGAAATTATTCTCTCCAAAGTTACAATGATCTCTTAATTGCCAAGTCTAATGGCCTTTTCTCATTCCTTATCCTTCTTTGTCTCTCTGCAGCCTTTGATACTATCAATCACATTCTTCTCCTTGCTCTTCTCTTCTCTTTAGGTCTCCTTTATGCTACTCTCTCCAGGGTCTCTTCCTACCTATTGTACCACTCCTTCTTAGACACCTTTGCTCAATCTTCATACATGTCATGCCCACTGATAATCATGGATGTTCCTTAAAGCTCTGTCCTGGGCTTTCTTCTCTTCCTCTCTGTGCTATTTCACTCATCAGATCTCATGGAATCAATTATTATTTCTATGCTGATGATTCTCAGATCGACTTATCTATCCCCAAACTCTCTTCAGACCTCCTGTTTTGCCTCTATAACTACGTATTGGACATCTTAAACACAATGTATCTTAGACTGAACTCATTATCTTTCCCTCCCCTTTTCCTAACTTCTCCAATACTGTTAAGATTACCACTATCCTCCCAGGCACCCAGGCTCTAGATATCTAGATATCTAGATAATAGGCAATCTAGACAGTCTAGATATCACCCTTAACTCCTCAATCTAAAACCCCACCCCCATTTCTAATCTGTTGCCAAGCCCTGTAGACTCTACCTTTGTATCATCTCTTGACTATATCACCTTCTCTCCTCTGACACCGCCACCCTGGTGCAGCCCTCATCACCTTACCTCTGGACTATTGTAATAGCCTTCTAGCTAGTCTCCTCTTACTCTGGTCTATCTTCCACACACCTGTCAAATTGAACTTCATAAAATACAATCTGGATTATGTCTACATGTGTATATATTGGTATATGTGTGTGAGGATATATATGAATATGCATATACACACATATTTGTCTATATATATCTGTGTGTATATATATATACATATACATATATACACATACATACATAAATGTAGTTGTTTGCATGTTCTCTCCATTAGATTCTGAATTCCTTGAAGGCAAGGGTTGTCTTTTGCCTCTTTTTGTATCCCTAGAGTTTAGCAGAGTGCCTTGTACATGGTAAGCTCTCAATAAATGTTGATTGATTGGTTGATTGATTGGTATAAAGTCCCATCACTGAACCTCTGTTCCACTGACCTTTCAAAGGCTTGCAAAACCCTGTGCCAAAAGACAGAAGATACAAACGGAAGGTAGACCCATCCCAGATACAGGCTCCATTAGAATGTGAATTCCTCCAAATTACTTAGCTACACATATGCTTTTCCTCGAATGATTATTAACTAGCTAAGGCTCTTTATAACAACAACAGCAATAGTAATATATGTGAAAAATAAGGTAAGGATATTCTTTGGGTCCAAATTATCTGAACCATGGGCCCAGTTTTCCTCTTCACTTCCATAGATGCATCCCAGCCTATACTTATCTGAGCAGTCCATCTGGGTCACCATTGTGACAGGGAACAGGTGAGGATGGCCAGATCAGGAAGAACAAAAACAAGCAGCTGCTTTTTAGAGATCTCTGATAATACTGGCATGGTTATGCCCGCTTTAAGCCTCTTTCACCACAGGTTGGCTAAGCCAGAATAGCCAAGAGCTACAGCCATTTCATCTGAAACAGTTTAAAGAACTCCAGGAAGAGGTGGCTTTGCCAAGTGACCCTGGGATTCCTCTGCGTTAGGCCTGGGCCCTCCTCCACCAACCCCAGGAAACTTTTAGCTTATGTCTCCATGTGTTTGCAATTAAAACAGGCCTATGGCAGATGATTGCCTCGCCAGGGTAAAATGGCTGCCTTTTATTACTTGCTCATGAGTTTTTTCCCTGTCATACAGAAAAGCAGGAACACAATGCCCTTGTGAGTTTTTAGATTCATTTGACTACCATTCCTTGTCCAAACATTTAGTTTTAATCCTATGGTTACACAGGGAAAGAATCAACCTTAAAAGACACATAAGAGGCAAAGCTAAGGAATTTGGAGAACACAGAGTGCCAAAGAATTGACTGAGAGCCTAACATACTTATTAAGAGGACAAAAGTCTCAACAGCAGACAGCAACACTTTTTTAAGCCTTTCTAGGCTGGAAGTGTTAGAGGTTTCAGTGATCTCCTTTAATAATGATTGGTGCCTGGTCCCTTCTACATGCCATGAGGCTTTGAATGCCCCTTTAATTACTAAGAGTGCCAATCTGGGCCCTCAAATGGTTATACATGTCTCATGGATTATAGGGCTTGGCTTGGCTGAACAAAAGCACCAATCATTGCAGCATATTATAGTACAAAGAGAGAACAGGACTTGGAATCAGGAGCCTTGGGTTAAAGAGTTTGAGTCTTTGCCACTCACTGGTCATGAGAACCAACTTAACCACATGAAGTGTGAATTTCCTTATTTAAAAAAGGGAGAATAATACTTCCAATTCCTTCCTCACAGGACACTGTAAGGAAATTGCTTTGTAAACCTTAAAGCCCCATATGAATCTGAATCATTAGTAACATTCATCTTTCTAAAATTTATTTTTCAGTTATCAAGCATTTTTTCCTGCCTCCCATTTCCCCTCCCTCGCTGAAAAAGAAAAACAAAACTTCTGTAACATTCATTCATTATTAACACCATAGGAATTGCTTGGGGGGGATATACCTAAAGTTGTTCTCCTTGAGTCAGGGTAGGGTCTATATCATAGTGTTCCACATACCCCCAGGGTAGATAATTACCTATATATACCTAGAGCACAGGGTGATCCAGGAGTTTATAGTGCATGGGTAGGAAGAGATACACTGTTGAGTAGATACTGATAAGCAGAATCCTGAAGAACAGTTGTGGAATCTGGCCATTTTGCCCTTCTCGAATCTTGTAGAGGGGCAATTAGTTATGGAATCATTGACGTGCAGGTAAATGTTAACAACCTGACTCTTTGAATAAAAAAAAAATTCATGCACATATACTTTTAGTTTAATATATATATATATAAACACACACACACACACACACACACACACACACATATATATATATATATGTATATATATATATATTTGCCTTTTTTTTTTTTTGGTGAGGTAATCGGGGTTAAGTGACTTGCCCTGGGTCATAGAGCTAGTAAGTGTCAAGTGTCTGAGGCCAGATTTGTTCTCAGGTCCTCCTGACTCCAAGGCCAGTGCTCTATCCACTGCTGGCCCCTAGTTTAATCTATATTATTAACACTGAAGAATAAAATAAGTCTTGATTTTTAGCAATTTTTGAGGTATAAATGGCCACACTGAAAATTTAACAATAAGCTGCTCTTACAAGCGGGTTAGAGTTGGCCCCAGCACACCCCTGCATGGAATACTCTGGCTGGCTGGAACACAAGCACAGGCCCTCCTCAGATCTGTTTTTGTTTCATGGGTGTCACAGATGAGGTGGGGTAACTTTTAAGTAGCCAAAACTGTGTGGGGAACCCTAGGGTTCTCTTTCCATCTGGAGAACTTATGTAAGGGTATCCCTGGCTAGCGAGAATGTAGGCCAGTATGGGTTGTTATTGAGATGCCACAATTCATGGAACTCCATTGTCAATTTCAGTTACCAAAATAGACATCACATTAAGCCGTGGTCAGTCTAAGTTTAAAGTATGCGTGATAGAAGAAATAGCGTTGGGTTTGGAGTCAGAAGGTTTGACCCTGGCTCTTCTACTTACCATGGTGAAGTTATTTCACTTCTCTGTGCCTCAGTTTACTCATCTGTTTTTAGTGGGTATAGAACGGATGGTCCACATGACATGACCCATTTCCCTTTTCTCTTTTTGGGCCAGCTCAATCATCCCAATCTATAATCATTCTGGTAGGTCTCAGGGTTTTTCTCTGGGAGTTATGGGAAGGAACACGTGGTTATGCTGTTACAATTTAATTTCAGGGTTCTAGAGATAACCCTGGTGTGGGAGAAATACATGTCTACATGCATGACTATAGCTAATGAGCCCCCTCCAGTGTGCTTCCCATTTACACAAGTCAATAATAATGGCTTCATTAACTCTTAAGCATAAAATATTTACTAAATGAGAAGACAAAAGCAAGAATAATCATAACATGATTTTTATTAAGCAGAATAATTAGAATACTAAATAGAAAGTCAAAGGAGGAATAATCAAAATATAACAGTCCACCCATATACCTGATAATACTTTCCCACCAGTGGATAATGTTCACAGGGGTATGTGTGCATAGGGGAAGGGAACTTACAGAAACCTAGAAATGATATACATGAGTAGTGAAACCCAAGCACCTGAGGGAACTCATGACTCTAGACTGTAGGTTTGGATGCCTATGGTCTCCTTAGGAATAGTCCATACCATGTGTCACCTGCTGGTTGAGACTGCTCCACTTGTGAGTCTCTCTGCTATCTTTTGCTGAATGAGGCTGTTTTTCAGCTACCCTTAGGCCACTGAAATAGCATTAAGCTCATTTGGCTGATAGCAATCATAAGCCTGGAGTTTGCAGAGCTTCCCAGGTTTGCCCCCTTGGCCAGGCACTGAGGCAATGACACAATGAAAAGCAATTGTCTTTAATCCTAAGATCTGCAATGCCAGTCAGGTCTTGATCTCAATAGGCTTTGAATAGTTTCCAGGGATGTGCCAGAGCCAGCTCCAACCAGCTTGTGATGCGATTGTTACATTTTCAGTGTGAGCATTGGCACCTAGAAAACTGGTAAATGTTACTTATCAGGATTTGATTTATTATATTGCTGATTGTCTAAACTTAAGAGAATGATGGAAAAAGTGTTAATAATAAAGATCAAATTTTGAAGTGTGTTGTGGGTGCATTTTATTTTCTCTGAGAGCCAGCTGTTAACCATTTACCAGCACACCACTGGTGGTTTTCCCTTGCTGAGCCAGAGAGGGGCAGTTTTGTTTTGTCCTTCGTTTTCAAAAAAGCAGCAATGACATCGCGGATGATGTCTTGACTTGAGCCTGAACTGGATTTAAGTGAAGCAGAGCTGCACAAAATCATCAGCCTCACTCTCTCTTTCAGAGTCATCAAAGTCCAGGGGCAAGACAAGACAAAGATAGCTGGTGATAATCCAGGATACAGTGGATGACCTTGGCATCTTTGATGTATGACCAAGCTCTAAGTTCTCCTTAGAGAGAGAGTGCCTGCTTCAGCCGCCTTCATGGCCATTGGAACAAATTGTTCTCATCCACCTATTCCTCTGGAGGAAATCTTCACATGATTGGGGTAGACACTCCCCTAATTCACCTACGGGGCCTGTTGGTTACCACAAATGGGTAGATGGTTTTACTGGAGTACGGCCACTGTGCATGCTACAGCTTATTGGAGGTGAGAGCCAGATGACCAGTTGGACACCAAGGGCTTGGCAAGCCCTCACATCAGAAGTGCTAGTCCTCCTGAACATCCCATACATCCAGGGGATCAGTAAAAGCAGTGCAGATTTCCTTCAAAGGGACTCACCTCCTTTGAGTTATAGATGGCACTGGAGAGCAAGGCAGCCTTTCTGCAGCAAGCTCTTTCCCTACTAAAAAGGATTCATACTACTCTTGTCAACAGCAGAGCTCTCCTCCAATCAGATTAGCTCCCGCATCAATAGCAGATCCTGCCCATCAGTAGCCTGTTGGTCTTGGGTTCCGCATCTTCCCAGCTCTCCAGGTGTAGGGGTTGTTTCTGATTTATCTTTTGCCTTTGATATTTCTCCTACATGGAGCTTCTTCAGTCTCTGACTCCTGATCTGATCCGGCATCTAATGCCTAAAGTCAGGGCCACTTCATGTGTAGACTAGGACATTCTCAACCTCTAATTTAGGTTGAAAAACTAAAAATCCACATTGTTGTTAGATGGGACACAAATTTTTCCCATAGTCTTCCCAACAGTTCTTCATTTTGAATTGCCAGCAGTAAACTTCAAAATCCTTCAGTCACACTAAAATTAGCTGCTGCCATCTCTATAATCACTCAGTACTGGATAGAGCACTGGACTATTTTATAGAGTATTGGATAGAGTCAGGGAGACCTGACTTCAAATTTTGCTTCAGATATTTACTAGCTGTGTGACCTGGGCAAATCACTTAACTTCTCTGAGCTTCAGTTTCCCCATCTGTAAAATGAGAATTAATAATAGCACCTACCTTACAGGGTCAATGTGAAGATCAAATGAGAAAATATTTGTAAAGTTCTTTGCAAACCTTAAAGCAAAATATAAATACTAGTTGTTATAATAATTATTACTATCACCATTATCATATCATTGTCATCATCATCATTGACTTTCCCTTTGAACAGCTATTCTCTCTCAGATCCTTAAGAACCTTTATTAGAAGGGGTGTTTTTCTCTCAACACTGTTTCTGTTCAAGTTGTTAATTTTCTCCGTTTCATATGAAATGTTCTTTTCTGCCCCTTTCAGCAAATAAAATGTCTATATTAGAAAGGGGGCAATATCTTACAGATAAAATGAGGCTGTTGGACTAGAAGACCACTAAGGTCCCTTTCATCTCTCTCATTCTATCATGCTACAGTTCTGTTTGTTTCCTTGGATGAGAATGCCACCTTGGGCTGCATGGTATTATTTCCCTCATACAGTCGCCCAGCTTATTGCATCAAAGTGGTCTTTATAGACCATTCTCATCATGGGGTACATGGATTATCACTGGATCTTCTGGTGCTGGAGATGGCACACAGCAAAAGCAATGAGGTGGTTCAGTGGATAGAGCAGTTGGCCTGAGATCACGAGAACCATCCTGCCTCAGATACTTGTCTGTGTGAAACTGGGTAAGTCTTTTCACCACTGTCTGCCTCAATTTCCTCAACTGTAAAATGGAGATAATAATAGCACTTACCCAGGTTGTTGTAAGGGTAAAATGAGATATTGTTGTAAGGGTAAAATGAGATATTTGGTAAGGCATTTAGCATAGGGTCTGGCACATAGTAGGCACTATATAAATGCTAGTTATTATTATTACTAATAGTGTGTGTTTTGGCATAGTTTTCTTTTAAATGTAAGCCCTCTTTTCAGAATAGCTGTACTAGGGGAAGTCACCGGGGAATTATCTGGAAGTGACTGTGTCCTCCGATTTAGAGTCTGAGTGGTAGAAACTTAGAGTGTGTTACTGTAGTCTTTTTTTGGGGAGTTTTTCCTAGGTTTCCTTTGGGGGAAGCCTGGAGAATAGCCAAAAGCTGACACCCTGGCTCTGAGGTCATCATCATTGTCCATGAAAAGACATCGAGGTTCCTGACACTAGGACTCTTGAAGTCATTCCTTCTCTGTCCACCCTAACGTTAATTCCATGTCTTTCCACTTTTATCCACTTAGGGCTCATACAACAACCTTTATAAACCTCCCTTTCCATAGATTTTCTTGACCAATCAGAGAGAGTCCTTGCCTGGGAATATTATAGTGCTATGGCATTATGCACAGACCTCTAGGAAGTGTTTTCTTGTTCCCAAGCATTGTGGAAAGTGAAGTCCTCTGGCTATATCTGCTATATCAGGGTGGCCAGCATATGATGCCTTGACAACTTTCAGCTTCTGGCAAAAGGGATCCATTTGTCAGAAAGCAGGAGCCAGACATCTCCTTCCAAATGAGACTGACTCTCGAACATTTTCGGAGTATGAGAGGTTCAGTCCCATCTTTCCCCAATCAGCTTGTGTGATCCAGAGAGCCAGGACAGTCACCCCAACCAGGTGGCTGGGTACTATGAGTCCCAGAAGTGGTCCTGCCCTCAGCCAGACCTGGTCTTACCCACCAGACATCCATACTAAAGGCAGGCCTGCTTACTTTCTCCTCAGCCACCAGACAGCCCTAAAGATGGGTAACTTCTCTAATCCCTGCTCTACTCTTAAGCTGAGTTTGTTCAAAGGACCTTTGTTCCCTGAGAATTTGCTAATTAAGATATCACTGTACTTGCATAATCTCTTGCCCTCTCTGTGACTTGCTTCTCATTCAAAGCTTCACCTAAAAAAAAAATAAGGTCTACATTTCCTACTAGGGCCTCATTAGCTTTGTGGGTATAGGTGGGGGACAGGAGAGGAAGATTTCCCTCTAGCTTTGTGGGTTGAGGCTCTTAAGTATCTTCCTTGATCATTTTGCAGCCAGGAGGTGGATTTCGAGGGAAAGGTCGGAGCTCTAATTAACCACCCATAGAGAATAAGTCCTGTGGGATTTGCAGAAATGGAGGTCTGGTTCTAGAAGCCAAGCACATAGAGAAATTATTGGAGGACACTGTCATTTGAGTGGCTTTCAATCATACAAAGCCTTTTCAAAGTCTATTTTACTAGCTCTGTTGCTTTTCATTTGTTTTGGAAAAGGGAAAATTCTTGGGATTCACCAATGCTGGGTTTGGAAGGAATTTCTTCATTTAGATGGTAATGGTTGTAGCTGGTAAAATGATCCTGAAAAGTAATATTGCCCTTGGAGCTGAGGAGCCCTAGCCCTGTTTGTCCAGGTGCTGGCCTCATTTGCAAACATATCCACTCACACCCTTTCTCTGCTTGCTTGGCAGAGAAGCCCAGGGGTGCCGAGAGCTATAGCTCTCTGTCTCACACAAGTATGCAGTTTGATTCATTTCAATTTAGTAAATGTTGATTGAGCACTGAAGTGACATAGCATATAGAGTACTGAATTTGGAGTCTGAAAGACCTGGGTCAAGTCTACCCGCTAATTCTTTTTAGCTGTGTAACCCAGGAGCTGGTTTCTTAACCTTAGCCTCATTTTGTTTATCTGTAAAATGGGGATGATAGCAACACATCACAGGAATGCTGTGAAGATCAAATGAGATAATGTAAAAATCAACTAATATGCTTGAAAGGACTCGTGTTGGTTCTCTGGGGACCCCGGATGAATGAGCTATGTCTCTGGCCTCACAGAGCTTACCACTGGGACTCTTCTGAGGAAATGGTGTATCAGGGTGGTGCTGGGAAAGGTCAAGGTTTTGAACAGCTGTGGCCACTGCAAGGTGTATTGATTTGTCTGTGAAGAACCAAACAAAGCAAGGAAATTTAAACTAATGAGGCACAATGATTAACAGATAATGTCATAATTGGCACCCAAGGTGAAACAAGTGCTAATATTAGCCAACCAGTCAGAGAGGTTTAGGAGCACAAGCAGAAATGTACAGCGTTGTTTTAGTGGTGGTGCAGCAGATAAACGGCTGGATCCGGAGTCAGGAGGCCCCTCTCTCTGAGTTCAAATCTGGCCTCAGATACTCACCAGCTGGGTGATCCTGGGCAAGTCCCTTAACCCTGTCTGCCTCAGTTTCCTCATCTGTAAGATGAGCTGGAGAGCGAAATAACAAACCACTCTAGTATCTTTGCCAAGAAAAACCCAGATGGGGTCATGAAGAGTTAGACCGACTAGAATGACTGAACAACAAATGAACACTTCAAACTTTTGATTGATCTTAGCTAAGTAAATGTTTTCTGTATTTTCTTTAGCTAGATTAGGGTTAATTCCAGAGCTCTATAAGCATTTATAGTGTCTTCTCTACATGTTAGGAGCTATGCCAGGAGCCTTGGCTTCATGGAACTGATCTTCTACCTATCTAACTGATAACTGTGCTTTCAGGGGCTAATAGGTTGCACAGTGGATAGAGCATTGGACTTGGAGTCAGTAAGACTTGAATTCAAATCTGGCTTCAGATACTTAGCCGTGTAATCATGGGCAAATCAGTTAATTTCTATCAATCTCAGTTTCCTCATCTGTAAATTAGGGATTAATAGGGATAGCATCTATCTCTCAAGGTTGTTGTGAGGATAAAATGATATAATATTTATAAAGGTCTTTACAACCCTTAAAGTGGATAACTATGGGTAGGTACCTGCTACTCGACACTATAGCTCCTGGGCCCCCACAAAGCATCTAGCTGAATTCCATTAAGTTCCATAACTATTTCTTAATAAGAAATATTTACTAAATAGAAGACAAAAACAAGACTCATAACATAGCATTGCACTTGTAAAACAGGGACACACTCTCTCACTGACACGCAGAGTGTCCATGAAGAGACAATTGGCACAGCATTTCAGAACCACTAGAGAGGCATATGTACTGGAAATATATGTCCAAAGGAGCTCACAACTGGCCCAAGGGCCTCGATGTCTGCACAATAATTCAATGATGGGGGTAAGGACACTTCTCTGTTGGCTGCTCTGCTTAGGACGCTCCTTTTCTAGAGTACAGAGGTAGTGCTATGCTCTTTCAGAAAACGAAAAAACCCTAAGCCTGGGATCTGCAGAACTTTTTTTTTTGTGTGAAGCAATCAGGGTTAAGTGACTTGCCTAAGGTCACACAGCTAGTAAGTGTCAAGTGTTTAGTCTAAGGCCGGCTTTGAACTCAGCTCCTCCTGACTCCAGGGCTGGTGCTCTATCCACTGCACCACCTAGCTGCCCCTGTCTACAGAACTTTTGAGATCAGCTCCCTTGGCTGGGTTCTGAGGATTTTCCACCTCTCAAACAAGCAGATGGCCATTCAGGAAAAAGCAAAACCCAAAGTTTTTGCTTTTCCAGTCAGCTATGCCAAACAGCAAGTGCAAAGTTTTCTTCCTCTGGTCAATTCTGCCTAGCAGCAGGTAGCAGTGCAAGTCTAAAGTCTCTTACCAGACCTGACCAGAGGCTGCTAATGAGATCAGCTTTCAGCTCTGAGCTCTTCTACAGATGCTTTGCTCAGCGACCCTACTGGTTCAAAGCAGTAAATCTTCAGTGAGATGATTCACTTCTATCTCATGGTAATAAACAAAAACACTAATTTTTTACCATCTGCACCAAAACTAATTAATATGCAATTGTTCCTTAGTCACCAAATTGTTCTAGGAAGCAAGGCTTTTCACTTATTACCTTCAAAGTCCTTATGCCAGTCATATGCAAATTAGATACTAGAAAATAGGACACTTTGTCCCTCCTTATCCTAAGTTTCTCTTCTCTGTGCAGATGCTTTTTTCCCCGTAGCTCTCCGTTTCCATCAGCAAATCTGTCCTCATTTGAAAGGGGCCATCCTTGACATAAAATATAAATAAAAGTAATTTGGAGGTATGGAGAGTTCAATAGCAAATGGAGAAATTAGGAGAGGTTTTGTGTAGGAGGTAATAGCAAGGCTGAGCTTTGAAAGAAGCTAAGGCATCTAAGAGATGAAGGTGAAGAGGGACAGCATTCCAGTTATGAAGCACAGCTTGTGCAAAAGCATGGAGATGGGAGATTGGATTTTGTGTGTGAGAAACAGCTAGCAGCCCAGTCTGACTGAAACATTGAGCATATGAAAGTATGAAGATGCAAAAACCTTGGAAAGATGTACCAGAGTCAGATTATTATGAGCTTTAATAGCAAACAGAGGTGCTGGTACTTTATCTAGAAACAATAGGGGTCCACTGAAGCTTTTGGTGCAGTAGAGGAAACTTGTCAGACCTGTCTTTTAGGAATATGCATTTAGCAGCCGTCTGGAGAATAGATTGAAGAGGGAAGAGATGAAGCAGAAAGGCCAACTGGGAGGCACTTTAAGAAGCCCAGGCTACATGTGATGAGAGCCTGAGCTAGAATGGTAGCACAGTGAGCAGAGAGAAGAGGATAGCTACTAAAGGTATTGTGAAAGATTCAATAAGATTTGGCAACTGCCTGGATGGAAGGGGGTGGGAGGGAGTGTGAGAGAGTGAATAATCAAGCATAATTCCAAGGTTGCAAACCCAAGCTACTGGAAAGATGGCGAGGCCTTCAACAGAAATAGGAAAATTGGAAATAGGGAAGAGTATCCAGGAAAGATAATGCATTTTGTTTGGACTTGAGGAGTTTCAAAAGCCTATGGGACATCCAGTTGGAAATGTCTATGAGATAGTTGGTGATGTGGGCCTGAAGCCCAAAAATAAGACCAAGGTTGGTTATAGTGATGATAGCTGAACTAATGGAAGCTGATGATATCACCAAGAAGGAACATCTAGAGAGAATATTGAAAAGATTCAATAACTCGAATTGGTCTGAGCTCCCCATTCAGCCTGAATTAATTTATTCTGTACCACACTTTCTAACACATCCGTAACAAATTGTCATCCATCCTCTGATTGAGCAATTCCAAAGACAGGGGTTGTAATACTTCTCTTGAAGGAGCAACTTCCATTTTTGGATGACTTTCATTGTGAGGAGGGTCAGGATGGTTGAATGGGGTTCTGTAAGTATGTTCCTCAGCATAGCTCATAGGAGCAGAGAAGGCTAAGGGTCAGACAACGAGAGAGAGTAGGGGAAAATATTGAGGGGGTTGGGAACTATTTATATTGGACCTCATAGCTCCTCAGCTGTATTTTATTTATCTTCTATCCCTCATGCCTGTTCACAGGGATGTGAACAAAGTAGGTGCTTATCAATGTTCATTTACTGGAGGAACAAGGGAGTTTTCTGATGGAAATTCATCAATGATATCCTCAGAGCACTGAGTAGATTCTGGTTTCATTGCAATCCCTAAAACCTCTTCCAATGCTAAATTCTATTGTCCTATGACCCTAAGCCCCCACACCCACTATCCATCACCTACCTTCTAGTGCTCCTGCTGGGGAAAGATCATTTTGTTGCCTTTTTCTCCATGACAACTGAGTGTGAGATAAAGCTCACCAATGTGCTGGATCTTTGCCTAGACAAAGTGATCCAAAAAGTTTGGAAACCATGACCGAGAAGATTGTGGACACTCAAGACTGTAGGATCATGGTCTTTAGAGCTTTCAGGGAACTCAGACGTCATCCAGTCCAACTCCTTCATTTTGTAGATGTGGAAATTAAGACCCAGTGATGTTAAGCAAGAGCCTAATTTTTATGTTTCACCATTAGCAGGTCTTGGTTGAGCATGAAGGTCAAGCAAGCAACACACTGCACAGTTTTGCAGGTGAGAAAACTGAGGCCCAGAGAGGTTAATGACTTCCCCAAGGTCACACAGATTTTCAAAACAAGGTCCTCTGGCTTCGAATCATTACCCTGCACTAACCTGTACCAGCAGTAGTTTGAGAGGTGAGGAGAGATACCAGAAGGTGTCCTTTTGAGCTGTACTTTATATTTGCTGGTTGCCCTCAGAGTGCATGGTGCTAGTGAGTCCCTTTTTATAACCAAGACAAAGGAGAGGGAAAAGTTGAAACATTTCCCCTCCACCTAAATGAAACCTTTTGGCTTTCCCGGTAGAACAATGGGATTAGTTTTCCATGTTTAGCCCATCACCACTCTCACTTCCCTAGGTTGTTGGAGGACAGCATTTGAATCCATTATTTTCCAGTTGATTTGGCAGGCTCCGGACTAGATACACAGGCACAATTCCAGGAGAACAGGAGAGTTTGATTGCTCTAAGGAACCAAAAGTAATAGTCAAGTTGCAGATGAAAAAGAAGAGCTGATTAATTTTAGAAGAGTATTTCAAATGGAGACAGAAAGGCCAAGGGATATCTTGGCAAGGAGACAGGATGTTTCCTGCTATGCTTTTATTGAAATGCGTTTGATTAAGACGCTGGCTATGGATCAATGCATCAATTTATCACAACCCCTGCCTTGAAAAGTAGCAGTTCTGGTCAGCATTGACCTTCTGCTCTCCTTATCTTCCAAGAACCTGGGGCTGACTCTTCCCTGAGGCACAGAAACTAGCAGTGACCCACTCCTTGGTGACCTTAAAGTTGGATAAATCTAATGTGAACTCCCTAGGAGTTTTGATTTGGGTGGAAATGTGTTGACTGATTTCTAAGGAGCCAAGAAAGAGGATGATGATAGAAGCACAGAATGGGAATGATTACTGTGGCTCCTTTTTCAACGGAGGAAGGAGGGGAAGGGTTATTTGAGGTGGTAGAAATAGTCAAGTAGTCTGAGATGTGGCTCCTTGGACCATTATCTCATACCTCATACACTGAAGGCTACATTAGTGGAGAGAAGGTTGACTTAGAGAGAGGAAGAGCTCGCCTCAAATCCTACCACTAATGCTTCCTAGTTGGGTGACCATGGACAAATCGCTAAACCTCTCTGGCTTTTAGTTTTCTCATTTGCAAAATTTTTTGCAAAAAAAAATTTGCAAAAAAAAGTCTGCAAAAAAATTTTCTCATCTGCAAAAAATTATTTTTTAAAGCATACATTTATTAAACACCTTTTGTTTGCCAGGCACTATGCTTTACAAATATTATTTCATTTTATCCTCACAACAACCTTCAGAGGTGGGTGCTATTATCATCCCCATATTACAAATGTGGAAACTGAGGCAAGCAGAGGTTAAGTGACTTGAATTCAGATCTTTCTGACTCTGTCCACTTTAGCACTAACTGCCTAGGTGGTATTAATAATGCCTGTGGCACCTATCTCACAGGATTGTTGTGAAGCTCAAATGAAATGATGTCTGGAAGGACCTTGCAAACTTCAAAGTCCTATATAAACGTCTAGATTATTATATACTAGGCTATTTTTTTGGTTATTGTTATGATTACTTTTTCACTCTTCAGGAATATTTGTGCGCTTATCCCTTTCTGGTCACATTTGTAATCTGTAGTGGTATGTCAAAAGGTCAATAAGTACTTGTTAATAAAATTAAATTGGATAGCTCTTCTGTCCTTATAATTCCATTACTGAGTTGAATGAGAATGATAATAGTAATAATACCTAGCATTTATATAGCTTTATAAATACTAATTTATTTAATCCTCATAATATCCCAGGGAGGTAGATGCTATTAATATTCCAATGTTACGATCAGATTTTTTTTCTAGATAAGGAAACTGAGGCAGATAGCAGTTAAATAACTTGCTCAGGATCACATAGCTGAGGCAAGAGAGCTTCCTGCCTCTGAGTACAACATTTTATCTACTGCACCATTTAGTTACAATACTCAGGAGTATCTGAAAGTGACTGAGCTGAACGTTGTCCCTGGAATCATAGAATTATAGAATCTCAGAATTAGCTAGGATCTCAGTGGTCCTCATTCCAGGTCTACCCTTAACCTCAACATGTACTGGACAAGGTTTGTCTATCCCCTTCTTGAACTCCTCCAGAGACAGGCCATTCATTGCCTTATGAGTAGGCTCATTCCATTTTTTCTTGTATTGAGACAAAATCTGTATCTCTGTAACTTTCAGTCACTGGTTCTACCTCCACCTTTTTGGACCAAACAATATAAGTCTATTCCTGCTTCCATATACCAATTTCTCTAATATTCAGAGATGGTGATCACAGATAGAGCGAGGGAAGTGTGCATGTTACTTTATTCTGCTGGGATTAGGTTCTTTGATAAGAGTCCTGCCAGTCTGTTCATTTATGGGGAAGGGAAAGGGGAGCAAGGACTCATTAGAGTTTGGTCATATCACTAAACAGGGGAAGTGATCATGATGAATCCTGTCCATAGATTCCCTGAATGGAGCATGGCTCTGATGGAGTGTTTAGGAGGGGAGGCTCTCACTCTGTACTGCGGACAGTCCATACCTCTTACGTGGCTCTCTCACAGACCCCAACAAGGTGTGCCTTGGGTCCAGCAGAGACTCAATAAATATAAATAAATGTGGCTCCCCCAGGACTCCTCTGATGCCTTATCATGGTGGAAGAGAGTGACCATTGATTCCTGAAGGCAAGGCCAGTGGAATGTAATCTCTAGCAGGTCCTACTGAGCCAGAAAGGCTTCATGTATGGGCCCCTAGATACACTGTGTTTCTTGGCCAAGGACTAGCCTGGCTAAGCACAGAGAAGCTCATCACCCAAAAGGGTGGACACTGTTAGTTAAGTCAGGGTGGTGTCATGGAGAAAGTGTTGGATTTGGAGTCAGGAAAAACTCAGTTCAAATGTTACCTGTCACATATCCTCACTGGGTGAGACCTTGAGCAAATCATAGCCTCTCTGAGGTTAAGTTTCTTCACCTGGGAAATGAGGATTATTATACTAACTGTCTGTAGGGTTGTTACGAGGCTCATGTGAGATCACAAGGATAGAATGCCTTGCTTAATGCCAATTATTATTAGGTGATGAATACTTTGGCCTTCTAATACCATTGAAATAGAGAAAAATATGTCAGTCAGTAAGCATTCATGAAGTCTTACTATGTTCCAGGCCTTGTGCTAGGCACTGTGGGTACAAAGAAAGGCAAAAAAACATAGGCCTTAATACAATGATCCAAGACAGTTCCAAAGGACTAATGATGAAGCATGCTGTCCACCTCTAGAGAAAGAACTGATATTGTTTGAATGTAGACTGAAGCATGCTATTTTTCTTTCTTTTCTTTCATTCTTTTTTTTTATTTGAATCTCCTTATGCAAAATGACTAATATGGAAATGTTTTACATGATTGTACATGTATAATCTATATCTGATTGCTTACTGTCTCAGGGAGGGATAAGGGGAGGAGCAGGAGAGAGGTATAGAATTTGGAACTCAAAAATTTTAAAAAAATGTTTAAAAAAGGTTTTAACATGTAATTGGGGAAAAAATAAAATATACTAAATTAAAAAAAAACCATAGGCCTTACCTTTAAGGAGTTCACATTCTAACAGGGAGATAACATGCCAAAAGCTATGTATATACAGTAGATATTCAGTATGAATAGGATGTCATCTCAGAGGAAAGGTATTAGCTGGGGAGGGATGAGGAGGGACTAGGAAGAGATTCCTGCAAGAAAGTAAGATTGGAACTGAATCTTGGAGAAAGTCAGGGTAGCCAGGAGCTAGAAATGAGGAGGGAGAGTATTTCATATTTGAAGAATATGTCTTGTGTACCTCCCTTTTACTTGGTTACAGTGACAGAGTAGAGGGGAAAGAGGCAAAGGGTGCTAAGAATCTCACAGTTACCAGAGCATCTCCAAACATTAATCTGTTCATGAAACAGCAAAATGTCATGGCATAGCATTTCCAAATCTAGCCACTAGGGGGCTGTAGTTGGGCAAAAAGAGACGACATGCTCGTGATTGGTACCAATGTCTAAAGACAAAAGCGATGTCCTGAGCTGTGCTAATGGAGAGAAGGTGGGGAGTGGAAGCTGGCACTGTTTCCAGTTGGCGCCAATTACAAAAGAGGGGAAATAAAGGAGTGAGGAAAACAGGGATCAGGCAAGGGAATATGTGGATATTTACTGGTAAAAAGAGACTGTAAGAACTTAACTAGGTGCCCATCAGTGTGAATTGACAGATACTCAAGACAAGATCTGACGGTTCTGCTGGAGTCCTAGAGAGAGGCAGCCCAGCGAAGTGGGTGTGCAGGGGCCATGAGGGTTCTGTATGGTTTACATGAGATAAGAATGATAAAAAACTGCACAGTGCAAACGGGTGGGTGGCTGCCTCAGGATTGACTTCCCTTCCTGTACCTCAGAGGCAGATTTTTTTCCCTCAAATATTTCTTTGCTAGTGAGGAAGCAGGCCCAGACTGGGGTGGCTTCTTTGTCATTGTGAGCATTTATACTTTGGAAACTGCTCAATCTACAAAAAAAAAAGGCTTAATTTATTGTCTTGTTGATTATCTAGACTTAAGAAAGAGATGGAGAGAATGTTAATATTGCAGATCAAAATTAAAAGTGTCTGTTGTAAAATCCCCCACCTGAGAGCCGATTGCTAAATGTTATTGGCGTGCCAGTGGGTGGATGAGACCTGGTCTTTTCTGTCCTAGAGAGATCTGTGTCAGCCCTTAGAGTGAAGAAACGTGAAGAATCCAGGGAAGCTGGTTCAGTTCTTTGCCTTAGTACAATCTAGCTTGGGATCGAAGTATTTAGAGCTAGAAAAGCCCTCAGAAATCATCTAATTCAATCCCCTTATTTTACAGAAGACATACCTGTAGCATCTGTAGTATCTCTTCTATAAAAAGGGTTTCTTTCTTTTTTTTTTTCTTTTTTAGACCAGGCCTGTAATTTGATTGTTGTAGAGAATTCCTAGTAAGGAATCTCCCTGCACGGGAGCAGATCTCCCATCTGTCCTGCAAACTCTCCTCTGAATGTCATGATGAGGCCCTGAGAGGGTTAGTGGTTTGTCCAAATTCACACAAGAAGTAAGTAACAGAGTCAAGATTCACAGACATTCACGTCCAGAGCAGAGGAGAGGTTCCATGGTTGGGATGGAATGTGGTATAGGGAGACCTGGTACCAGGATAGCACAGTGTAAAGGAAGAAAGATGCATTTGGATGATGATTTCAGTCATCTTACAGGTACACTTGTCTCATAAGACTCCAAAGGAAGCCTAAGCTTTGTCAGAAGCCTAAGAAATGTATCTTGGCTTAATACATCAATATATGAAGAACCCATATGTTTGTTTCAGTTTGGGAACTCTCAGTATGAGAACTCTATCCACCCATACAGATTGCAGTTCATCTGTAACTTAATGTCCTAGATTGTTGCTTGAGGTCCACAGAGGTTAGGGAATTTATCTGTGGTCACATAGCTATGAGCTGCCAGAGGTTGCATTTGGACCCAGTCCTGACTTCCTGTGTGACTGGGCAAGTCATTTAATCTTTCTGAGGCTCAGTTTCATCATCTACATCCATCATACTACAACGTATGATTATCACCAGATCATACGTTGTAGTATCATTAGCAGCAGAAAGGAAGTGTGATGGGTAGAGAGGTAGACTTAGAGCCAAGAAGACCTGGGTTCAGGTCCTGCATCCACATCTGAGTGTATCACCCTAGACATATTAGCTAATCTCCCAATGCCATAGGGAAGCTCTCTATAAGTTTAAGACAAATGTCAGTATGCTTTGGAAGGGTTATTTTCTCTATTGAGCTCCTCATACCAATAAATATGTAGGCCTATAAAATAATTTCCTTCATTACCTACCCCAAGGTGTTGTAAGGATAAAATGAGATGACGTACGTAAAGTGTTATGCAAGGGCCATCATTATTATCACTACCCATGAGATGAGCTAACTGCCAGAACCCCTACCCATTATTTATGCCTTTTGTGTTGGTTCAATAGTAAAACAAGGTCTTGAGATTTAATGATTGGTTCCTTATTCGTTCAGCCATATGGTAGAAACAGACCATGAGAAAAGAAAAGCTGAGTAGAGAAGTTGAATTTGGAGGTGGGAGGGGAAAAGAGAAATAGCCTGAAAGATGAAAGGATAAAGAATGAGAGCAGAGAGGACCAGCCTGAAGGAGGAGTGCAGAGGAAGCTGGAAGGGATAAGGAAGAGAGAACTGGCTCCCTCAGATCACAAGATGCTTACCCAGGGAAGGGAGGTATTCTGGTAAGCAGTAAAGCAAACCCCAAAGCTAATTTAAATGTCATATAGTTTGAAACCCATTCCTAGCCTGCCTACCTCCTGTGTGCCTGGCCCTAGAACTCAGCAGGAAGAAAATATCCCAATCCACTCAGAGGAGATAATGCAAAATGGTTGCCCTTCTCCCCTGTGCCAAGAGGCTGGTACTTTAACAAAGGAGCAAGGAGCAGGGCGGGGAGAGAGGAAAAGGGAGAGGGAGAGAGAGATGTGCTACTAGGATGCTGTGTTGTGCATATATATGTTTGGCAAATATACCAGCTAGGGAACTTCTCTTCTTACATATGCTCTCCTCCCCCCAAAAATATAAAGCTATCTATCGTTCAAGGTATTCTGCGACTGTATCTACTCAGAATCAGAGCTCTCCAGCTGCTTGGTTGTGCCTTCTTTTACTAGTCAGCCAGAAGATACAATTAGCTCCAAACAAAAGCCTTTAATGAAAAATAAGACAAGTCGCTATAGAACGTTCCCCTCATCAAGCTGGGGCACACTTCCACAAATAAATGCACCATCTGTTGGAAGAGCGAACTCGAAAAGAGATCACACAGGAGGGCCATCCGGGCTGGGTGAACACGTGTACTTAGTGCCCATGCACGGAGGGACAGCTCCGGCCTTTGGTGCCGCAGGGCCAGGTTCTGCTGCTCCCTACCACTCTCTGCTTCTGGCTGCTAGGCGTTAGCTGGACTTTTCAGCTGAAGTGCTACTTCCACTGTATAAATAAGGAGCAGTGGACCTCACAGAGTTTACACTAACCCCACTATGCCAAGAAAAGAACAGCTCCTGGTTCTATGGATGCAAAAACCTCAAATGATACCAACCATGCTGTGGAAGCCCAGTACATGATGATGAAGTGTGACCTAATAGGTGTCCTTCAGTCTGTAAGAAAGAACTTGTGTTTCTGTCTCTTTTCCCTTGCACCCTTCCCACTACAATCAACCTTTCTTCCCCTCCCAATCTCCACCCCCAACCCCATTGGGGATTTGGATCTACTTATTGAAGCCTTGAGACTGAAGATCCAATTTAGCAGGTTGCAAAACACTGCAGCAATTATGATCCCAAAGAGATTATTTTAAATGATAATTTCCTCGCCTGTATTTAACTGCACCATAAAAGCCACTTAGGAGAGAAAATGATTTGAGTACACATAGCCTGTGTACTCAGCCTATGAATTTCCATATCACATTCGTGTCTTGCTAAAACTTGGTAAACATATGGCTTCATCATTCCTTTTGCCTTTCAATTAGGTTTTTGCAAATGCAGATTTTTTTTTGTTGTTGTTCTGAACACAGGAGGCCCTATTTCATTAAACTTTTGCTGCTGCACAGAGATTCTGGGATAGAAGAAGGTTAGATTAAAGGATGAAATATTATGAATCCTACACTACCTTTCAATGGCAGGCTAAGCTGGTGAGGATTTACAGGTGCCTTATTTATGTGGGTTATTTTGCAGGGCTATGAAATCAGAGACCCTTGCCATCTCTCATGTCATTGTTTGTAATCTCAGGGCAAATGGTTCATATTTCTTAGGGCCTAGTTAAACAACAACAAAAATCTATTGCTGACTATTTTCTCAAGGCTGCCAAAGTTTGATTTTTTAATTTGTGCGTTGCTGAAGGCGAATACATTTCCTTCTCAACCTTGGCTTTCTCTCTTTCTTTAGTAGAACAGTTTTCTCAGTC
Organism: Vombatus ursinus; assembly: GCF_900497805.2. Taxonomy (NCBI): domain Eukaryota; kingdom Metazoa; phylum Chordata; class Mammalia; order Diprotodontia; family Vombatidae; genus Vombatus; species Vombatus ursinus. Next base: position 8,278,508 of record NW_020950062.1, on the reverse strand, counting down.
TGACTCTGACTTAAAGAAATAGACCTGGCAAAATCATGTGGCTTTTTCTATGCTACCATCCCCTCCACTTTGCCTCCCCTACCCCCATGGAAAAGGGAAAAAGAAGAAAAATCTTTGTAACATAAATACATAGTCAAGTGAAACAAATCCTCCCCCGCTCCCCCACCACCATTGCCCACATCCAAAAATATATAGTTCCATCTGTTTCTTGAGTCCATCACCTCTCTCAGGAGATAGGAAGCATGTATCATAATCCAGCTCCTGGAATCACAGTTTGTCATTTCATGAGTTCTTAAATGTTTCAAAATCATTTATCTTGACAATGTTGTATTGTGTGTTTTTCTCCTGGTTCTGTTCATTTAACTCTGCATCAGTTCATACTCATCTTGCTAGGTTTCTCTGAAACCATCTCTTTCATAATTTCTAATGGCATGGTTGCATTCGTCACATCCATGTAACTTAATTTGTTCAGTTATTCCCAATTGATGGGTAAAGCCTTTGCTTCCAATTCTTTACCATCACAAAGGAGCTATTATAAATATTTTTATGCATATGGACCTTTTCTCTTTCTTTGACCTCTTTGGGGGGTATAGACCTAGTAGTAGCATCAAGAGGGTATGGGCAGTTTAATAACTTTTGGGGCATAGTTCCCAATTGCTTTCCAGAGTGGCTGGACCAGTTCATAGCTCAACCAATAATACATTAATATGTATGTTTCCCTTGAAGTCCTTCCAACAATTGCCGTTTTCCTTTTTTTGTCATCTTTGCCATTCTGATGGGTATGAAGGAGAACCTCAAAGTTGCTTTAATTTCCATTGTTTCTAATTATTAATGATCTGGAGGATTTTTTAAAGTATTGCTATTGATAGCTTGAAGTTCTTTCTTTGAAAATTGTCTATTAATATTCTTTGATCCCTTACCAATTGGAGAACGGCTCTTATTCTTATAAATTTTAATCAGTTCTTTATATGTCTTGGGAATGAGCTCTTTATCAGAGAAACTGGCTGTAGATATTTCCCTCCAGTTAATTGTTTCCCTTCTAATTTTAGCTGTATTGATTTGGTTTTCGTAAAAATCTTTTAAATTTTATTTTATCAAAAATGTTCATTTTATCTTTTGTGATCTTTTCTATCCTTTCTTTGGTCATGAACTCTTCCCCTATCCATATATCTGAAAGGTAATTTCTTCCTTGCTTCTCTAATTTGTTTATGATGTAACCTTTTCTATCTAAACCAGGAATGGGGAACCTGTGGCTTTAAGGACACATGTGGCCTTGTAGGTCCCTGGGTGTGGCCTTGTAGGTCCCTGGGTATGGCCTTTTGACTGAGTCCAAGTTTTAACAGAACAAATCCTTTCATTAAAGGGATTTGTTCTGTGAAGTTTGGGTTCAGTAAAGGGCCTCACTTGAGGACCTAGAGGGCCACGTGTGGCCTCGAGGCCACAGGTTCCCCACTCTGATCTAAACCATCTATTCATCTGGAGCTAATCTTGTGTATGGTGAGAACTGGTGATCTAAACCCAATTTCTGCCAGACTGCTTTCCAGTTTCCCCAGCAGTTTTTGTTATCCATACCCAGTGGCTGAGGCTTTGGGGCTTATTGAATGCTAAGGTACTCTGTTCATTTGCTTATGTATGTTGTATACCTAAGCTGTGTCATTGATCAACCTCACTAATTTTTAACCAGTACCAAATAATTTTGAATATTATTACTTTAGAATATTATTACTTGAGATCTGGGACTGCTAGGTCTTCTTTCTTCCAATTTTAAAATTTTTTTCCCTTGAGATTGTTGATGTTTTAGTCTAATAAATTAATTTCATTTTTTCCTTGGATAAATAAATGTAGGTAGTACTGTTGTTTTCTTGTCATCTATTTATTGGCTCAGCCTGCCGTCTTTTGCTAATCTTCAGTCAGTCTCTCATTAACTGTCGGCTCTTTCCCTGTTGGCTACAAATACATCTGAGTGTCCTCCATTCTTTAAAAAGCCTTTCTTGATTTGACTATCCCTGCTAGCTTTAGCCCATTTCTCCTCCTATTTTGATTAAATTTCTTGAGAAAGTCATCTATACTAGATGCCTCCATTTTCCCTCATCTTACTTGTAAAACCTCTGCAATCTGGCTTCATTATTCATTTGAAGCTGTCCTCTCCAAAGTTACCAATGATCTCAAAGTTGCCAAATCGAATGGCCTTTTTTTCAATCCTCCACCTTCTTAACTTCTCTTCTGAATTTGCCATTGTTAATCCTCATTTCTTTCTGGATACTTTCTCCTCTTTGGGTTTCCATGATACTGTTCTCTCCTGGTTCTCTTCCTACCTATCGGACTGCTCCTTCCTAGACTCCTTTACTAAATTTTCATTTAACGACTCTAGGTATTCCCCACTTCCAACCCCAACCAGGAGTGTACTGGCAAATGTTTAACAACCAGATCTGAAAAAAAGTACTCACACATTTTAAAGTTTGATCTTATTATTAAGATTTTCTCCATTACTTTCTTAAGTCCAGACAATCAACAAAGCAATAAACCCAAATGGAAGAACAGTTCAACACTTGACTCCAAGGCTCTGTCTTCATCTCTCTTCTCTTCTCTCTCTAAATTATTAAATTGAGCTCAAATTCTAATGGAAGAGATAATACCTACAAGGAGAGATAGCACATACAAGGAGTACACAGTCTAAATGAGAAGTAGGGGATTGGGGTGGGTGGACTGGGGAAGGCCACTTGCAGATAATAGGATATGAGCCAAGCAATAGGGAGCCACTGGAGTTTACTGTGTTGGGGGGTGGGAGAGAGGAGAAAGGGGAGGAGATACATAGTCAGAGTTGCATTTTAGTAATTTCCAGGAGGAGGTATAGTTTAGGGCAGGGTGGGGGTAACAAGGCAGTTACTAAATGTGACTCTCTTTGAACCTAAATTTTTTCATCTGTAAAAATTATTTGGTTTGATTAGATTACTTCCCTAGGCCCTTTGAGCTCTAGGGCCTATAGCTCTCATTGTCCTGTGGATGGTAGAACTAGAAAGTAATCCAAGCAGCAGTAGAAACCTGTCAGGAATAGTTTTTCAGGGGCCGTCCTGGGTCATGATTTCATCTCACCAAAGGGCCTTCCTTTCAATTTATATGTGATTATTGAAAAGAGAACATAATGGGGTATAGTGAAAGAGAATCTGATTATTGCTAAATTTATCTGCAACATGAGCCACTGCGGATAATTCTGATGTCCGCAAATGCTGTCACAGATTGTGAAATGGCAGTTTGCCGCTGTCATACAGCAGGAGGATTGCTCTTTGCTTCCTTCCAAGTTTGCCCTTTTTTTGCAGGCAATCAGTAAAAGTGACAGGAGGAGCAGAGTTGGACCCTAATTAGAGTGTGATTGCTGTCTGTGAGACCATTAATAAAAACAAAACTATGGGTGGAAAAGGAATGCCAACAGGAACCATTTTAAGTGAGCATGTTTTTATGGAGAGAGAAATTGGTTAAGGCCTTAGAGTTTTTCAGATTATTTTCCAAAGATTCAGGTGGCAGAACCATTTTTTCTCAAAGCTAGGGCATAGTAGAACCCCATTTTCTACAGAGGCATAGAAACTTAGACCTTCAAGGCCTTCTAGTAAAACTCTGTCCTTTTAGAGGTGAAGGAAATGGGGCCCACATTTGGTGTGATTTTGCCAAGTAGAGACAAGATAAGCTTTGTGGCTCATGTCATGGTTGATTTGGGGGAAGAGCCTTATCAATACAGAGGAGGGTGGCATGATCAGATGACAGAACACTGTATGACTCCCTGTCACCAGAGCCTTCCATATCAGGCCTCCAGAGGCTTCTCTGTGGGACAGAGAACTGGCTCCCACTCAGGCTCAGTGGGTATACTGGAAAGGGGAGCCAGAAAAGGTTAAAAAAAACACCAACCAGCATTTCCTGGTTGTTGACTTCTGCATAAGTTGGAATGCAGGCATAACAACACAAAGAAAACTGTATAGGCCCCTTAGGTAGCTAGAAATAAAGCCATCAGCTTTCAGGGACCTGAGGGCATCCAATGGAGCAGGTGATTATGCAGATGAAGTGACAGATCTTGATAAGGTTGGGGACTGAAGGGTTCAATCCAGGAACCCACCTTATACAGACAGTTCCTGCTTTATGTAAATGTACAGTTTCACAGACCTCTCAGGAAGGTAATATTTAGAGGCAGCACTGTGTCAGGGACCTTGGGGGAGAGCAGTAGGAGGAACACTTTGGGTCAGGGCCAGCCACATAGGGCCTGGGCCTGAACGTAGAGGAAGAAAGTGGGGAGTGGGGAGGAGGGCAGGCATGGGGGCCAGATATGGACACAGACCCGAGAAGACACAGGGAAACAGGAGACAGATGGGGGCTAGAGAGAGACATGCAGCACCCAAGGGCAGATGGGTGGAAGACATTCACATCAGGGTGGACACTGGGGTGGGTAGGCAGAGTGGGGCAAAGGTCTCCCCTCTGCACAGGAGGTCTCAAGCCAAGCCCTCATTCTTCTGTTTCACTTGGAGGGTGTTTTTTTTTTTCTTTTTTTTTTTTGGTGGGGGGGTGGGGTGGGGGTGGTGGGAGGCCATGGAGCTGAGGGGCAGGGGTGGAGAGCACAGTACTGTACAGAAAAGTTAACATAGGTATTTTTTTTTTGAATGCAGATTTCTTTCAGAATTCTTTACTAAAGTCAAATTTGCATAATGTGAATTTACATAAAGCAAAAACTGTCTATCATCTGTGACCCAGAAATTCAGGTTCAAAATGCGATAGGAGCCAAGAGACTAGAGGAGAGCAAAATTGGGGCAGACTGAGAAACTCCCACTCAGGGTAAGAATGCGTCGAGCTTATCCTATCACTATTCTCAAGAAAACAAGAAGGGTGACTCCGTGCGCTGAGGGAGCAGGGGCTAGGTGGCTCTCTTCACCTAGGTGGTTGGGGAAGTTCAGACAGAAATCTGAGGGGTCCCTGAAGGAATGGTTCTAATGGAGTTCTCTATCATGGACTTCATAATGTGGAGGAATTCTCTGAATAAAAGTATGTCTTACTTTTATAGAGTCAACTACATTTATTAGAGCCTCCAGAGGGGGAGTGTTCTTTGTCCCTTTTTAGGTGGTTGAGATGGGGAATTATTCTCACCTGGCTTTGTACAAATGAATTCCTCTTGTAGCCAGCTCACCAGCTCTCAGATAGGACCTGAAGTTCCTAAAGGAAATGAATATGATAAATTGTATTTATGCAGCATCTCCTTTCTCAGCCCCCATGGCCTGCCACTCACTATGCCCAGTCTTTCTCTGGGGCAATTAGATCTTGCCTTCTGGGTGGAGCCCCACCTGGATAACTTCAGACTGTAGCTATGGCTCTCCATACAGGTGTGGGCTGATCAAATTGGTAAAATTTGAGCTGGAAGTTAGGAAGTTGTGAATACTGTCATCAGTTTAAATAGGCATTCTGGGAATGGGGGTGAGGTGAGGGAGAGACAAACAGCCCTCTGCCTTGTTAGATAGGAGAGAGGTTTAAGTGTGGCCCCCGAAGCATGAATTTGCTAAGATGCAAATTGATGGCCAGACCATGGTGGGGAACTAGTAAACTGTACAGAGAAATTCACCTCCAGGGCACTAAGATCTCTTTAGCCCCAGCCAAGCCTGAGATCTCCTCCAAAGCTCCTGCTCCATTTAGGTCATATACGGGGAAGTCCATGTAGGGAAGGGATTTTATGGGCTTGGTAACTGTGGGGGCCCTTGCAACAACCTCTAGGATTTCCAGGTGGAAACCCTTAGGGTTACCAGACTCCTCCCTTGTAGTTAACACCAGACAATATCCTATCTGTGAAGGGGTGAAGGATATTTCTTTTCTTAATGATGGAGATGAAGGAAGCTGGAGTACTTTATTATGCCAGCTACCTTTACAACAATTCTGTGTCACCTGTAGAGAAGGCAGATGGCACTTGGTAGCTTACAGTGTTGAACAATATCATCATGCCTATCTCTATAGCTGTTCCTGACCTCATCAGTGTTGTAGACTGGGTAACCCAGGCCCAGGGTGAGTGATATGAAGCTCTCTACCTTGCCAATGCTATTTTTTTTTTTCTATTTCTATGTTGGAGACTAGTTAGAAACAGTTTGCTTTCAGCTGGGAAGCAGTTCAATATACCTTCACCATCCTTCTCTAGGACTACCTGAACTCTCATTCATATTGCCACATCAGGGAGGCATAGACCTCCTTCCTGAGGGTATTGATACACTATATCATTGATATAATGTTGACAATGCCAGATGGGGCTGCTGTAGCAAAGGCCTTAGATCAGATGGTGCCCATATGAGGGACAAGGGGTGGGAAAAGAAAGTCTAAGGTCCAGCCTGCTCAGTCAAGTTTTGGGGAATATAGTGGGTAGGGAAAACCCAGAGAATTCCAGGCACAGTCTGGATGGAATAAGTTATTGGCATTTGCTTCCCCACAATCTAAGAAGAAAGGCCAGATAATTACTACACCCTTCAGATTTTGGAAAACCCATATCCACCTCCTAGACATCCTCATGGCACCCACTTACTGAGCCACTTGCAACTCTAACCCTTTCAAGTAGGGTTCAGAACACAAAGGAGGCTGTCCAACAGTCTCCTCTCTGGGCTTCTTATGACCCTTCAAGGCCT
>NW_020950062.1:8188787-8271863 GCF_900497805.2 Vombatus ursinus | reverse complement strand
CTGTCCAACAGTCTCCTCTCTGGGCTTCTTATGACCCTTCAAGGCCTATGTTTCTGGAGGTCTGTCCATAAACACCAAGCTGAGTAAAGCCTTTGGCAAACACCAAGAGGTGTCCAGGGTAAGCTATTGTTAGGCATCTGGAGCTCCAAGCTCCCCAGAGTGGCCACTCATTGTACTGCTTTGGAAAAACAGTTGTTTTCCTCTTCCTGGGCCCTCATTGCTGCTGAACAAATGACACAGGGTCATACCATCAATCACCCTTTGTCCAGAGTTGCCTGTTGTGGGCTGGTGATACAAGATGGTCCCTCCAACAAGATGGGTGGAACACAAGGGGATTCTATTGCTAAATGGAAACACCACATTAAAAATCATGTTTCCCTGGGTCCTTCCAGGATTAATACTCTTCACACAGCCTCTGCCAGAGACTGAGGCCTCTGGTCCAGACTTTAGAATGTTATATCTTTCTCTAGTCCAGTGGGCCCTCACCTATAAGGAACTCACTCCCGAGAAAAGCCATTTTGCCTAGTTAACTGATGGCTTCATCCATTACAGGAAAGATATATGCAACTGAACTTCAGCAGTCACTAATCTGCTAATAGGAGGTATCATAGGAAGTAGGGATTCTGGCAAGTCCTTCCAGTCAGCTGAGGTTCAGGTTATAAGGCTAACATGAAGGGAGCCTTGAGGGATAGGGCAGAGAAGATCTTCATCTATACTAGTTTCTGGATGGTGGCCGTAGGTCTGGCCAAGAGGACTGGGGACTGAGGAGCACAGGGCTAGACAATCAAAGACTCTCCCCTTTGGGATAAGGACCAGTGGAAGAATTTTGCTGATACCTTCAATTGCATAGTGATTTGTGGGGCGTGTCAGAACCTATTAAAGTCATCATATGCTAAATTACCAGCTTGTAGCAGTCACAACAGCAGAAATTGGGAAGTGGTTCCAGTGTCAAGTTGGTCATTTGGGTGGTGATACCATGCTGTGTGGGACCATATGATCTCCCTCTAAGGACAAGGAAGATATTCTTAACCTTAGTGGCCCTCAACCTGTCGCCAGCTGACAAGATGACACTCTTCCATCTTGGGGCAAAAAATTTGCTGATCAACAGATGTGTCATTATGCACCTGACTATCCTGGTCAAGTGTCTAACCTCCAAGAAGCGATGGCTGCAACAAATCAGGGCTGACCTGGACAACATATGGCCTCTTTGGTTCAGTGGTTTCTCGGACCCAGTCTCTGGGAAGACTTATCTGATAAGATGGACCATTTATTTAAGTGTGGTTTTGATTTTAGGAAATAGCCAAAAGCTGATTTTGGTGACTAAGATGGATAACTAAGTTGTATTACTGTATTTTGGGTCAAAAATGGCACAGCCCATGAGACTTGTTACCTGAATTGGGTCAAGATCACTCAGGCTCGACTAGGAGGAGTTCTGGGACTTTCCTGAAGAGACAGACACAGTCAGAACAGCATGTAGTGATAATTATAATATTGCTAGTCACTGATGGGAGGTATGGTGAATGTTAAGTCAGGAAGATCTAGGTTCAAGTCCCACTTCTGATCCATGCAGGCTGTGAGACAATGGACAAGACGTGTCATTTTCCAGGGTCCCAGGCAACTCTCTTAGACTATGACTTGCAGAGGAGTTGCCTGTTTGTATTGGTGTGGAGTGTTTGCAGTTGGAATTCCCTACCCACACAATCATAGATCCCCGACTAAAACAGCTTAAATAGTAGCTGAGTTAAATAGGAGTTCCAGCTTATCCTGTATGTGTCTTGCATGTTGTCTCTCCAACTGGATTATGCGCTCCTTGAGGGCAGGGTCTGTCTTTTGCCACTCCTTGTATCCTCCCTCAGCAGCTAGGTGATGAAGTGGATGGAGCACTAGGCCTGGGGTCAGGAAGACTCATTTTCCTAAATTCAAATCTGACCTCAGATAGTGACTAGCCATGTGACCCTGGGCAAGTCAATTAACCTCATTTGCCTCAGTTCCTCGTCTATAAAATGAGAGGAAGAAAGAAATGGTATCTTGGCCAAGAAAACCCTAAATGGGGTTGCAAAGTCAAATGTGACTGAAACAAATGAATAAGAACAGTGTCCACAGCCCTTAGCACAGTCCCTGGCAGTAGTAGAGGTTTTCATAAATACTTATTGACTGACTTTTGACTGGCTGACCTTATGTAATTCTTTAAGGTTTGTGAAATGCTTTACAGACATCATCTCATTTGATCCTCACAAGAACCCTGTAATATAGCTTCTACGGATAATATGATTTCTGTTTTATAGATGGAAAAATGCAGGCTCAGAGAGATGATATAATTTGCTCATGATCACAAGGTTAGTGTCTATATAACTCCAATGGTTATACAGAAAGTGCAGCTGAGATGGAGGGACCAGAATGAAGGTATTATAATTGACTAATTCTGGGCTTGGTCAAACTGAGAGAAATAATTGTTCATAACCAATTACAAATATGGGGGGGGGCAGTGTGGAAATCCTGGGATTTTTTTCCCCTTTCTATTTTTTCATTAAAAGCCCAATCCTTGTGAAAGACAGAACTGACAATGAGACATTGTCTTCAATCTTGGGCAAAACCCGCACCCAACTAGGAAAGCTTAGTTCTGATTAAAGGGTAAAGAGATATTAGGTAACATACCTAATCTAGATATATTCTGGCTCATTGTTCATTTGTGGCATGGGTACAGGTAGATCCTTTTGTCTAGACTGCCTAAGGTGGGTGTAGTCTGGGTGTGGAGATGAGTCTCTTTGTCTAAGACTGACATAATCAGAGTCACAGACCCAGCCCCTCATTAGAATAGGCCCACCTTCATTATGATATTCATTCTCTTTTTAATTGTTAACCAATCAGAGTTGACTTCTACCTGCTGAGCACTCTTCCAAGGGTATTTAAACTCTCATCTGCCCCTCCCCCACCATGGTTTATCTTCAGTTTCCAGGAGTGCCACTGACCTTATTTTATTAATTATTTGCTAGCCACAATTAATAAATTGATTATTAATCACCCAGAAATTATTTATCTCAGACTTTTCATTCATCACAAAACTCTTGTCTATGTAAGGTAGAGATTGATGCCAGGGTGATCTCACCAAGGGATGCAAGGATATATCAGGATCCAAAATTGGATGAGATGAGGACAGCAACTTTTCCCTAAAGCTGATACACTGAATGGATGGAGGGAAGTTCACAGACAAGAACTGAGAGTTGGTTCTTGGTTGGTTCTTGTCCTTAGTTCTTGAAGAGAACCAAAATGATATCACTATATTGGGGTTGAGGTATGGTGTGTCCAACTGTGGCTCATCAGACCAATACAAACTTGGAAGGCTGTACCACGGATTGGGGCACAAATAGTCCGTATGAACATTTATAATGGAGTTGTCTCTAAATTTGTGCATCTTACATTTCTTTTGAGCTATTGCAACTCTGCTTTGCTCTGAGAGCACAGCACCATCTTTGATGTGGGCATATATGTAGTACTGTGCCAGTGTCTCCCATGTCTCACAAGTAATTCCAAAGTTCTTCAGAGACCTTGAGAGTGTTCTGGTAATGCTTCTTCTGACATCCATGTGAGTGCTTGCCTTGTGTGAGTTCTTCATAAAATAAAACATTTTAAGCAAATGTTTTAGTGACAAACTGTTCATGCATGGATAACTGCTCTAAACTCTTGACATTAAGTCTTCTAGTAGTTGTCTTGCCTTGGAGCTGCCACTTTTGTGGAATGAAATGTCTGGCTTAGAGAAGATAAGTCTATGATCAGTCCAGCACTCTGCATCACACACTGACCTAGTCACTCTCACATCCTGAATCTTCTTCTTATAATGGCATAGTCTATTAAATGCCAATGTTTGCTCCAAGGATGCATCCATGAAGTTTTATTGCACTTAGGCAAATGGAAGACAATGTTGGTGATGAGAAGGTCATGAAACACACAAATCTTCAGCAGTAAGTGACCATGGCTATTGCTGTTTCTCGCTCCATTTCTCCCACGGACTCCCTGCTACGTCTGATAGACAGTTTGTTATTGCTGATACTCTGGCATTAAAGTCACTCAGAATTACAAGCTTGTCCTTTTTCGGCACATTGATGATGAGGGTCTCCAGGCCTTCATTAAATTTTTCTTTGACCTCATCAGGGTTTGTCATGGTGAGAGCATATGCATTGATGATGGTGATGTGTTATTTTCCTGCAAGTGGTGATTGCATTGTCATAAACCTGTCATTCACTCCTTTTGGTAGGCATACAAGTTTGTTGACTAGATTAGATTTGATTGCAAAACCTATGCCAGCTTCACAGTGCCCACTCCAGAAGAACATGTATCCAGCTCTGACTTTAGTAGGCTGGCCTTCATTTGCCAGCCTTGTTTCACTCAGAAGTGCTTTTTGGATGTGGTACTTGCTGCATTCTCTCACAACAGGAGCTGTTCATCTTTCAGGTCTGCTGGATTTTGTGTTGTCCATAAGTGTGTGCACATTCCATGTACCAATGGCGAGTGGAATCATCTTTGCAAAAGTTTTTGTACATTTTTTTGTGTTTCAACCACAGGGTAGACTTTCCATCTGCCATGCTAAGCAGGCCAGGGTAAGGTTAGGTAAAGCAGACAATTTTTAGGGCATCTTTCTTAGCCCCTTCCTCACGCCAGGAGGTGAGCCGTGGGGTCCTTCAAAAGGGCTGCTCAGATACCCAGACAGCTGCTGAATCCTGCTGCTGCTTTAGTCCAGTGAGAAGACAACCCTGTGCCCTGGGCCACCTTTGTGCAGGGTTGTGTCTACAGCTCCCAGTGTATCCACACCTACTGCTTTGTCACTTGCCCATCACCATAGGACTTTGAGGTAGATAAAATGGTAAAATGGTAAGGGTGATATCTTTTGACTTGTGCATAAATTGGATTTAAGTGAAGTAGAGTTGTGAGGAGTTGTCGGCCTCATTCTCTCCCCCAGAGTCATTGGAGTTCAGTGGCAAGACAAAGTCAAGATGACTGGCAATGGCTCTGAATGCAATAGGTAACTTTGGTGTCTTCTGTCTAACCAAACTCTAAGCATTCCATAGTGCCTGCTTCAGCTGCCTTCATGGCCTGTTGGAATAACCTGTTTGCATCCACCTATCACATTCAGGAAGTTTTCATATGCTTGGGGTAGACACCTCCCTAATTCACCAAGGTGTGAAGTCCATAGGTTACCTTCAGCCTGGTTTAGCCCATCTGCCAAAACGATTTTACCATGGTGTGGCCACTGCATATGCTACATCATCTTAGAGCCACAGGTGAGAGGAAGGTAGCAGGTCAGCACCAAAGGTGGAAAGCAGTTATGAAAAAGGCTCCAGAGGTGCTACTCCTCCCTTAATACCCTGTACACCTCAATTAATAGGAAAAACCCAAACCAGATATGGACAATTATCCAGTCTGAAACTGGAAAAGTTGAGGGGCTGGGTAGATAACAGCTAGATTAACATTGGAATATGTAGGGTGAGGGAACAGTGATGGGAGAGATTGTGTCAAAAGTAGCATAAAAATGCTACTTTTTTATGGGCATTTCAGGGCTTTCTAAGTAGCCCCAGCTCAGGAGTGACCAATGTTACAACATTAAAGGGATAGAGTTATGTAACAGGAAGTATGTACTCAAAACAAAAATGGGAGAACAAAAACCAGGTGACTATGTACTCACTGAGTTATTCCACTCATATATGGAACTATGTGGGGGTGGAAGTTAGGATGGGCTTGACATGAGTCATCAGGGCCCCCAGTAACATATTCATCTTCTCCAGAAAATGAATTACTGTGGATTTCTCCTTTTCTTCCCACAGCATGGCAGCTAGATGGTGCAGTGGATAGAGTGCAGGGCCTGGGGTCAGGAAGACTCATCTTCTTGAGTTCAAATCTGGCCTTAGATACTTAATATCTGTGTGACCCTGGGCAAGTCATTTAACCCTGGTAGGCTCAGTTTGCTCATCTGTAAAATGAGCTGGAGAAGGAAATGGTAAACCACTCCAGTATCTTGGTCAAGAAAATCACAATGGGGTCATGAAGAGTTGGACACAACTGAAAACAACAACCCCACAGCATAGAGAAGCATAAAGATAATACTGCAACTAGGTTAGGGAAACCAGTACTTTGTCCTACAGAACTGATCATTTAAAGGGCTGTGACAGTACTTGTGATCCTGCTTCAGACAATAATAATGATAGCTAACATTTGTATAGTACTTGCTACATGCCAGGCACCGTTTTAAGTGTTTTACAATTATTATCTCATTTGATACTCACAATAAACCTGGGAGGTGGGGGCTATTATTGTCTCCATTTTACAGATAAAGAAACTGTGGCAAACAGAGGCTAAGTGACTTGCCCAGGATCACACAGTTGTTAAGTATCTGAGGATAGATTTGAACTCAGGTCTTCCTGAACTCTAGTTCAGGTGTTCTAACCACTACACTACATGACTGCCTCTAGCTATGTAATCCTGCAGAAGTCACTTAATCGGTCTGAATCTCAGTCTTGCCATCTATAAAAGGGGATCTTAATAGCACCTACCTTTTAGGGTTGTTGCAAGAATCAGATGTGACACACTTCCTTCCCCCTCTTCCATTTGTTTCTTGTTTTCCAGGACTCCAATGCTAGTTTTGTGGTAGGGCGCTAAAAGCCATTCCTAAAGAGCCTATGCTTTGATGTTGACCAATATGCCTGCTCTTAAAGTCAATTCATGTGCATGCATAATCTCTGGTGTTGGGGGCGGGGGAAGTAGTCAAACAACAATAGCTTCATTTCATTAGAGTCACATCTCCTGTAAGTATCTGTCATGATCACAGAGAATAGAGAAGGAGCACCAACACTAGAGCCATAAGTACTTCAGAGAAAAGAGCAAATGTCACCCCTTCCCAGTGGGGACTTAACTCCTGTACCATCAGAGACATTGGGCCTTCGTTTCAGGCTTGATAAACTGTCAAAACCCTGAAGTTTCATTCTGACTTGATAGCCCCCACCAGGAACAAATTTTACTGGGCTTTGGGGACTAAACTTGTCTTTTCAAGGCTTTGTAGAGGGCAGATTCACCTCTTAGCCATTCTTCCCTAGGAGCTGCCTCTAAAATGACTTTTCGCATCAGTTATATAGCTTTAAATACTACCTCCTTTCTCGCTGGAGCGTCTTTGCATTTTGGCAGGGTTGGCTTGATCCTCTGCCTTTGCATCTGCCTTTTATGCTTAGAGAATATGATTTGTATCATCTTAGTTCTTCCTCTTATTCTTTCTGACTCCTTTGGTGCTTTCTCTAGCTGTGATAGGTGAAAGTGCCAAGTGATTAAAGAATTTAAGCATCCAATTTTTGTAGTCCCCCCTATTGTGGCCATCTATCAACTTTTGCCATTTTATAAAAAAGGAAAATGAGTTGTAAGCACAAAGGTCATGTTGGGCTTAGATTGACCTTGACCACAAGTCTCTCTTCTTTGAACTCTTTCTCCAAAATGATCCAAGAACAAACCTTAATGTAATTGGAAGTGGCTTGGTGAGCCTATTTCTGGAAATGAGAGATTGATGGGGATCCCTTTCCCACATTAAAGCACACAAATGTATTCTTTGACTGTGGCCTATTGGCTTACTGCGTGATAACATTAAAAACCTTTTCATTGGTTGCACATTCAGAACTGAGTGTGTATACAAAATTGAATGGATGAATTATCCTTCTCTTCTCTGGCAATTTTTGAGTGAAGAGGAAGAAATGCCGTGGGCCTTTGAGTGGATAGAGGTTAACAGCTGAGAGAGTGGCAACAGCCTGCCCAGTCTCTCCACCTGGCTACCATGTGGCCATGGACTCTTGACAGCTCTGTTTCTTCTATCTCTGTTTTGTTTATTCTTTTCCCATCTTGGGTGAATGAGTAGTGGAGATAGATAAGTAGATAGAGCATTTTAAAGTATTTACTATGTGCCCAACACTGCGCTAAGTGCTTAGGATACAAATACAAGTAAGAAAAAGACATCCTACCCTTAAGGAACTTCTATCCTAAGGGGAAAAACAACACATAGAGGGAGCTGGAAAGTAGGGGATGGGGGCAAGGAAGATACATACTGGCAAGGCTGTTGGAGAGTAAATAGAGAAGTCTGGAGAGTGAGGAGTGGAGCTGGGATTGAGATGGGTTAAGTTATGATTCTGTGAGCTTTGAAAGCTCAGAAAAGCTTTCAAAGGTCTTAGAAACCAGAACCAGTAGCAGCAATAGTTTAATCAGAAACAACTGACTTGACCTGAGATACCATGTGCTGCAAGCAAAGAACTTGGTGGGGACACCTTGAAGGGAGAAAAGGACTCTCAATGCCAGAAAGTACACCCCTCTATGGGTTAGTGGAGGGGTGGCAGAGATGGAGAGAATGTTTTGTAGCAAACATTTAATTTCGAGTCTTAATCTCCCTAAGGACTGAATGGGTATATAGAAGGGAGAGTGTACCTCCTTTTCAAGAGGGATGTTTTCACATTTTGGTTCTTACTATACCTTCTTAGTAAATAACCTTTTGTAAAGGCTAATTTATGTTGATTGATTAATTGATAATGGGGAGGTGTTAACTGGCTAAGTGATATTGGAAGGGCTTGGGACTAATAGTATTAGGGGAAAAAATGTCCAACCCTTCAAAGATAACTCCTAAAACCTTGACGGGAAAAGTAAGCAGTCTCCTAGGGACCCAACCTGCCAATGATTTTAGAGGTTGGGAGAGTGAGTCCCAGGGTTTGAGCTACATTTACAAATCGATTGCTCTGTATAAATTCCAATCTGATCAGTTCAAGAATGCAAAATAGTAGGTTATAAGTTCCATGGTAATGGAAACCAAGTTTTAGCTAGCCTATGTATACCTCATAGATACCAGAAGAATGTTCTACACATAGAAGATGTTTAATATAATTTAAGTATAGTACGGAAGTTAAGTAAAGTTGAATATGTAGAATTTTCGTGTAGCACACAGTAGTCAGGACCCTTATCTGGGACTTCAGACAGAAGAAAACAAAATGTTCTCCTTTTACAGCTCTTTTACCATCCTCTACCAAGGAGTGAAAGGTATACCAGGCACCAACTTATCCGTGTGGTAGCTCAGACAGAAATAGGTCAGTTTGCAGGATGTAATGTAATGGTTCTCAAACTATTTTTTTTCTTATGGCACAGTGATATTCTTTGTTCTTAGGAATAGAGGCATAGTATGGGATCATTGGAGAGCCTTGCACATGAGCAGTCATTTGAAGGTATAGGTTTCATATAATTCATAGGAGACTCATGACAGACATGTGATTGAAAGTATGCATTCCATACAATTTCCAGAATACCTAGTGAAACTGACAGAATGCCTTTTGAGAACAACTAATATAATGAATGAATAAATATCGTTTGGCCAATCACATTTGGCCACATCTGGTCACCATTCAGTTAACCAAGTAGAAATTCAATGACCGCTATTGTTGCAAGTCTACCAAGATATATTTAGAGTAAATGTATTATGTTTACTTTCCCTCCTACTCATTCATAAAATTATAGAATGTTAGTGCTAGAAGACTCTATGTAATCCAGTCATCTCATTTTGTAGGCAAAGAAACCAAAAGCCTGTTTAGAATTCCTAAATTCCAGCTCAGGGTTCATTCCACTACAAACTTTATTAGTCAGTTACTCAATCAATATGCATTTATTAAGCACTTCCTAAGTGCCAAACACTATGCTAAATGCTATGGATGCAAGTACAAGCAAAAAGACAGTCCTTGCCTTCAGGTAGCTTATATTCTAATGAAGAAGATAGTACATAAAAGGAAACAAAAAAAGTGTGAGGATGGAAAGGGGGAAGATACCCGAGCAAGTCCAATGATGAGAATATCCAAAGGAGTTCAGCCTAATAGGGAATGAAGAAATGACTGGCCTGGGCCCCCTCCTTAAATGGAGGTTCTGGGAGGATCCTACCATTCTCCAATCAGAGGAAAGGGCCTGCAGAATAGAAGGTTCTTTCCATTGTTTAAAAAATTTCTATTTGTTTTCTATTTTTCTATTTTTGTCTCGCTTGAGATCCAGTCACCATGGTCTTTTTGCCCTGATTCCATGCATAGGAAATGTCTCATGCTCAACTTTCCACCTCTTTTCTATGCAAATAGAACCAGGAATGAAGTCATGATTCACTGACTCCTAATACAAAACAACCTATCTGCTAGGCTGTTCAAAGAAATCTAGGCTTGGTAATAGTACCTTTTTTCTGTCTGTTATTTTTGTGAGTTCCTAGCACGGTGCCTTTCACAAACGGGGTACTCAGTGTTAGATAGGTGGGTAAATAAATGAGTGGGATTATATTCTGCAGCTTGAATTTAATTTCTGCAGGACCCTCAAGTGGGACTCTCTCAGAATTTTTTTTTCAAGGACCTCTCCTTTACCCCACAACTCTCGTTCTGAACTTCCCCCCCCCCCCCCCCGCCACAAGCACCTGTATGTATTGAAGGAAGAACAACTTGGTCTAGAACCTTTTTTGTCTGGTGGGTCACGTGTACTGGATGGTATATGCATCTGTGTTGATGAGACAATATTTACCTTCTAAGGACCAACCACCTATATAAATACAGAGGGGCTCATCACCAAGGCTGACTACTTGGTGATGAATTCTTTGGCCATGGCAACATGAAACAGTACAAAATGGCCCTCAGAAGGTCCTCTGCTATCTCTTCTTCTTCCGTAGTGATAGGGCATCAGAGGCATCAGAGAATGCTAGGTTTTCAGGTTATACAAATATTAATTTTATTTTTGGTAGGTATAGAGGCCCAGCTAAGATAACATCATCTCTAGAACAACGCTGTGAGGTATGTGTTATTATGATCCCCATTTCACAGTTGAGAAAACTGAGGTTAGGTGACTTGCCCAGGGTCACACAGTTTATAAGGGTCTAAGGCCAGATTTAAACTCTGGTTGTCCTGACCCCAGGCCTAGTACTCTATCCACTGTATGATCAGCAGCCTCTGGTCAAGGCTTCCATTCAGATCAGCAATGGGATTGGTCCATAGGTGGCTGACTGTAGCACTCCCATTCTGGGCAAAATTGGGAAATGGTTTCAAAAAATCTCCCCCAAAACCAACAAAACAAATCCATAATTTTTGACAGTATTTTTAGACCCTCACCCTTATAGTCTAATGAGGAAGATAGTACATAAAAGGGAACAAAGGCTAATGAATCCTTATTTCCCTGGCTCTCTCATTACCCTTTCTCACTGCTAATGCCTGCCTCCTGAGATTATCTTCCATTTATAGTATATATATACATTTAAGTATATATATATATATATACTATAAATGGAACATATATATATATGTATATACACATATATATAGTATATATCTTCTGTATATAGAATGCTGCCTTCCCCACTACCCTCCTTGAGGGTATGTTGTTTTTTGCCTGACTAGTTCAAAGACAGTGAATATATTTACAAAGAAAAGCATCTGGAACTATCTTTTTGAGGTAGGGACAATTATCTTATCTCAGCATTTTATCTGTCCCAGAGCTTTGCACAGTGCTCTACACACAATAGATGCTAACTACATTTTTGAATTGACATGAATTCACAAAGGACTACAGTTATCAACATGCCTATTCATGTATATTTGGTTAAAACGTACTATGCTGCTTTGTGTATAAAGAAAGATAACATCCTAAGGAGTGGGCTTTGAGTTCTTTATTAGTGGGGATTTTATTGTTGTTGTTCAGTCATATCTGACTCTTTGTGACCCCTTTTGGAGTTTTCTTGGCAGAGATGCTGGAGTGATTTGCCATTTCCTTCTCTAGCTCACTTTACAGATGAGGAAACTGAGGCCAACAGAGTTAAGTGACTTGCCCAGGGTCAGCTAATAAATGTCTAAGGTCACACTTGAACTTAGGTCTTTCTGACTCCAGGCCCAGTGCTCTATCCACAGCACCACTTAACTGCCCACATCAGTGGGGATGGATTTGTATAAATCCCTTCCCATGTGTGTAAGTTCCATTTATGATCAATGGGAGACATCTGCTAGCTGAGAGCTGCCTCATTCCTGAATGCTATATTTAGTGAGAATCACATAGCTTTAAAACTGTCTATAAACATTAATTTAGTAGTTGGTACTCTAAATTTGAGATCTTTGTCCAATAATCAGTGAGTGAATTGGCAAATTGCTGGAAGAATTGAATTGTTTCAATCTTAACATTTTTCCTACAAATAAAAGGAGGAGACCAAGTTGCAACTAAATGGGAGGATCACTTATAAGTTCTCCTTGTAAGGAATTGTCACACTTCGTTTTATCATATCCAAAGACTTGTAGATGACATAGAAACCTCACACCTGTATATCTTTCTTTTAGAAAAGAATTCAAAGGCATTGGGCATGGAGAGTCTCAAATAATACCACAAAATGGAAGATGATTATAACAGTCAGGAAATGACTAACTACTCTGGGAGTCGTTCCTGAATCAACTGTATGTACAATCAGACAACCGATTTGTTAGAACAAAGACACTAATTATTATGAAGATAAAAGAATAAAAATGAGAAAACAATTTGACATGCAATATTTTAAAAGACTCCATTTTTAAAAAAGTAAACATTGTATTGGTGTTGAAAATAGGAAATAGAGGGAGGAAAGGATATCAACACTGATTATAACAATTTCGTAGAGAATTTTAATCAATATAAATGTATTTTCATAATAAACAGATTTTTCAGTTGTATCTGACTCATCATGACAAACCCATTTGGGATTTTCTTGGCAAAGATAAAGAAAATGGTTTGTTATTTTCTTCTCCAGTTCCTTTTACAGATGAGGAAACTGAGGCAAACAGGGTTAAGTGACTTGCCCAGAGTCACCCAACTAGTTATCATCTAAGGCTGGATTTGAACACACAAAAATGAGTCTTCCTCACTTCAGGCCTGCCACTCTATCCACTGTGCCATTTAGCTGCTCAATATACAGATCAAAGCAGCCTAAAACCTGCCTTAGCAAACAACTGACCTGTTTACCAAGTGGAAAGATGCAATAGCCAAGGGTAACACTGAAATAGAATGTAAACTTGGTTTTTAAAATGTTATGGAGAAGAATTGTGTAAGATTATGAGCAGTATCACCTTAGGAAGCAATGAGATGCAGTGGAGGAAAACTTTCTAAGAAGATAAGTTGCAGGAAAACTGCTCACCTACATCATTAAAGGGAGTTTTCTCATCTAGGAGTGCCCTTTAACAAGTAAATCACACAAGTCCCATCTCTATCACTGAAAAAAGCTTAGAGACCCTGCAGTCTGAGTCTAGAGACTGAGAGACCCTACTAAGCAAAATCATTCTGAGGGCATCTAGGCATGAAACTGGAAGGACCACAAACAAATGAAAGATAGAAAAGATCTGCAAAGATATTTTAACAATTCTTTTTTTCCTTCTGGGAGAGTGGAACCTCCCCATTTGGATACTCCGGTATCACAGTCCCAGATCTACTTACCAAGGAAGCAGAAATGGCACCAAAGAAAACAAAGATTGGAAAGACAATTGGATTAGACCAAGTTTGCCTAGTGCACATCTGTTCTGTAGATGACATTGTTTAGGATATGAGAACGATCCATGTGTGCATTAAGGATATCCTGGATGAGGGAGGTAGAAAAGAACAAGCAATAATTTGCAAGTGATATTCCATAGAAAGTCACGTCTTTATCATTTTAGGACTGACTGAAAGATGTAGAGAATAAAAGATCTCACTGTGCTTATTGTTTATGATTAAAAAAAAAGTATGTGATTCAGTAAAACAAAACTAAAAGAGCTCTTCTTCAACCAGGTGTTTCCCATGCACATACCAAAATTTCCTTGAAAGAAATAACAACGAGGATAATCTTGTTCAATGACCATTTGATCATTAATATTAAGAGAAAAGTAAAACAAGGAGTAGTATGTTAATTAAAATGTTCAGTAATGCCAAGGAAGAAATCCAGCACAAAGTCCTGGCAGAAGAGGGGAGCCTAACTTGGGGTACATGAATACTGTAAGGGCAGCTAGGTAGCACAGTGGATAGAACCTTGGACTTGGAATCAGGAAGACTCATCTTCATGAGTTCAAATCCAGCCTCAGATACTTACTAACTTGGTGACTCTGGGCAAGTCATTTAACCCTGTTTGTCTCAATTTCCTCATCTGTAAAATGAGATGGAAAAGGAAATGGCAAACCACTCCAGTATTTTTATCAAGAAACCCCCACATTGGGTCATGAGGAGTTGGACAAGACTGAAAGCAACTAAACAACTACAATAATGAACCCTTTAAAAATATTTTCATAACTGTATTTAAACATAATTGGTTTCCTTTGTGATCTCATGTATTTTATTTTATGCGTTCAAAAGCATTATTTTGAGAAGAGGCAAATAGGCTTCACCAAACTGCCAAAGTGGTTTACAACAGGAAAAAAAAAAAAGGTTAAGAACCCCTGCTCTAGAAGGTGAGGGTCTCCAGATGTACCTCTTTGTGAATGACATTGAGCTAATGGCATGAGGCCTCAGAACATTAGAGAACCTCCTAGACGAGACTCAAAATCACTCAGAGTTTGGCCTAACTATCCACACAAGAAAAATCAAGTGGAGGAGACGATTTGTCCAGACTATGATTTGCAATGTGTTAGGGCTTGTTCATGCTCATTAGTGTCCCTCCATTGTCCTCAAGGTGAACCTCACCTTTAATTCTTAGACCCCGTAATGTTCCATGACTCATACAACATATCCCATATCCCATATTGCTAAGTACTTTACAAATATTAGCTCGTTAATCCTCATAACAACTCTGGGAGGTAGGTATTATCATTATTCCCATTTTATAGATAAGGAAACTAAGGCAACCAGAGGTTAAATGACTTGTCCAGGGTCACACAGCAAATAAGTGTCTGAGGCTGTATTTGAATTTAGGTCTTCTGAGGAGTTCAGGCCCAGCATTTCATCCACTGTACCACCAGAAGAATTCTGGTATTAAAAATATCGGCCTTTATTTCAGGGATAAGTTTAGGGTCATTAAAAGAACTTTGCAGTTTCCTAAAGGACAATCCAGCCCCCTCTCCTTTCATGTTTAATTCTGTGTGACCCTGGACAAAGCCCTAACACATTGCAAAGCAGGAATTGTGAGGGAAGAGTTGAGTAAAGGATACCTCCAAAGATATCTTCTGATGTGTAAAGAAATGTGTATAATTTAAAGAGATGTAATGAGAGTGAGGGAAAACTGATGGACAGTTCACATACTCTGTTGATATCCTCATGATGTTAAAAAGAATCAAGAAAGCCCCTCAGCACTTTTGTTGGATCAACTATGATGGGCTTTTGGGAAGATATATACAAGAGATACTGAAGAAGGCATGGTGGGGTTGCAAATATGCATAGCTGGAGAGAACACATACATCGATGAGATCATAGATAGGTTGGAATATTGGAGTACATATAAAGATATACTGCTTAGATGCTTTAAAACAGACTATTCTCTAGAGTAGATGAAACATTGACCTAATAACCTTATTTACTTTATTAATTTGCTGAATGGGTCCTTTCTTCTAGATAACCCAGTAGATTAGTGGGATCTGAATTGCTTTACATTAGGGCTGCCAACTATAGACTCTATAAAAGATTGTCCTAGATTTCAGTTCTTGTACTATTTTTCAACGTGTCGAGATGTGTAAATGGTTCTATATTTGAGCTGGGCCAGATGCTGGTAGCACCTCACACTCTTCCCTTACCCAACCCTGTCCACTCTGAACTTAAGGCTGTGTTCTCCAAACTGAAACCTGGCAACCATAATGTACATAGATAGCTGTGCAAACACCCAGAACAAACCAAGCCTAATATTTACATGACCCATGAATCATTGTGTAAATAATGACTTTGGTAGAGCGATAAGTGTGAGTTAGGAAATGGATGGGTAATGGGGGCATTACACCTATAGCACCCCATATAAGGTACCCAGAAAGGCTACATAAGGTTAAGATACTCTATGAGTCCACATCTACTCCAACTATAACTCATAAACCCACACAAATGTGCATTCTTTTACTACTCAGCCAAAGGACACAATTAGTTCAAATCAAAGTTATTTAAGGAACCAGCTTAGTTAGAAAAAAGCATTAATAGAGCACTCCAACTCCCCTTTTCTCCCCTCAAAAAACCAATCAACCAACCTGAGACACAGTCTTCCACCAACACACACATACAGTGGAAAGAATGAAATTCATAGAGTGAGACACACACATAGGGAACATGTTTGTCCAGGGCAAATATGGAAGAAGACATATTAAATATAAATGTGTAGGGCACGTGTTCTGAGGGATGACTCATATCTCTGATGTCTTGTGGGGATGTCACTGTACTGCTCTTATCAAGCAATCAATCAACAATTATTTGCCAGGCTCTCTGCTAGGTGATAGCAAAGAAAGATAATAGCAAAAACTATCCTCAAAGAGTTTACAGTCTAGTTATGGGAGATGACATGTACTTTCATAGGTATATAAAAATAGATGAAAGGTGATTTTTTTTTAAGGAGGGCAACTAGCATCATGGGATTAGGGCTAGCGGGATCAATAAAGGCCTTATTAGCAGGTAATAGAACATGAGCCTTGAATAAAACTAGGGAATCTACAGTTCAGAGGTGAGAAGGGAATGCATTGGTGCTCTGTTTGAATTTGAACCCACTATATTCTTTGGGCCCATATGGCTGGGCCTATACATCCAATCACTGCATAATGTCTCTGCTCCTCCCCCACTAGGCATCATATCTGGTACTCTCCATCTTTCTCTCTGTTTCTCTGTTTTCATCTCTCTGTGTGTCTCTCTATCTCTCACTTCTTCTCTCCTCTCCAACCTGGTTAGTCTCACTGCTGGGCATTGCTCCATGGTACCAGTTAATAGGTTTCGTCTTTTCAGGGCCACTGCTAAACAGCTCAGCTCCTGTTTACTAGGCTGCAGTTTCTAGGATGCCCTGTTCCCCATACAATCTTTCCTTTTTTCCCAGTGGTCCATGTCGTTCCCTCTGGCTCTCCCTGTTCCTTTCTACTGAATGATTTAAAGGTCTTCTTTGCTTCAAGGCCAGCTCTTTATCTTTACCCAGTCCCTCCATAAAATTGAAGAAGGTTGGTATAATATTACTATTATTTGTGTCCCTTTCACTTTTTTTCTAATATCACTTAAAAAAATTAGTAATGGTGCTATTTGGGAGGCATATCTTTCACTGCCTGCTAGCTCACTACCTCTACTTTTCCAAAGAGAAGGAAGGACTCATAACAAATATGTGGAATCAAGCAAAACAAATCAGTTCACTGGCTAACTGGGTGGAAACACCAGTCCTGCTTTGGGGCAGCTAGGTGATACAGTGGATAGAGTGCAGGGCCTGGAGTCAGGAAAACTCATCTTCTTGAGTTCAAATCTGGCCTTAGACCCTTACTAGCTGTGTGACCCTCGGCAAGTCAACTTAACTCTGTTTGCCTCAGTTTCTTCATCTGTAAAATGAACTGGAGAAGGAAATGGCAAACCATAAAGACCTAAGTGACTGAACAATAACAAATGGTTGAGAATGTGTCTCATTCTGCTCTTCTAGTATGTTTTTTCTCTGCCATTTATGGAATACTCATTGCTATCCTCCATAAACTTGTTTAGAATCTGCCAAGTTTACCATATTTCTACAATTTAGGTGACTGAAAGCATATTCTTAAATTCAGACAGCAGCAGCAAGGAGGGCAAAATGCACGTGCTTGTACTGGAAAGAGTCAAAAATAGGGCTAAAGAAGCAACACTGTTCATTCTTGATCCTTGTTCTTAATGTTTTCCTTGACCTCTTTTCAATCACAGCCCCAAGTCCAGGTGACAGGTGACAAAACTGGAGAGGATCTGGAAAAACCAATATCAATGTTATTGGGATCAGAACAACCGATGCATATAACAGGTTTACAGGCTTGGGGGTCATGGGGCTCCTGGTGTCCTCCGTATTCCAAGACATCATACAAGGCAGGTAGGTGTGTAGTGGGCCTTATACCCCAAAGGAGAGCACAGGGTGTCAGGTGTGGGGGTTTATTTTTGAGTTTCAATTACTGGAGAGAATATGTAGTCCCAAAGGCAAGCCTACCAGTTAGGTAGAAGGAGGAACAAAGAGTAGGTCAGAAGAACAAAGCATGGGGATTAGGTTTTGCAAAGAGTATGTTTGGGCAAGAGCACATTTAGGAAAAGGCATGGCGTGATGCTTTGTGCTACATCTTGCGTACTTTGCACAACATGTCTCCTCAGGGCACTCAGCAGTCACATATGGACGATCTGACAGTATAGGGAGTTCAAGTGTGATAGCCCAGCCTATGCACCATGTCTGACTAAAAGTAGGAATGGAGCACAGTCTGGACTGTGCTTTAGAACTTTAAATCTCTAATTGCTCAGGGTTGCAGAAGATGAGCATTCTGTATTATATTTAGGTCTCATATTCTGCTTTGATGTAACTATCTCTGGCCTTAACCTCTACTCTGACCTCTCTCTTCACTGTTCTACCATACCTCAAACTCAGTATATCCCAAATTGGGCTTATTAGAATCTTTTCATCCTTCATATCAGAATTATTTTGCTTAAACATAGATCTGATCACATCACTCCTCTACTCAACAATCTTTAGGAGCTCTCTATTGCTTCTTGAGTTGTGGAAGTCCCATCACAACCTGGTACCTCTCCAGACACAGCAAATACTACTCTAGTGTCTATTTTCTCCATGTTCCAGGCAAAATGAGCAATCTTCTGGTCCCTACACTATATTCTCCTGCCTCTATGTCTTTGCTTAGGCTATCCCATATTGCTAAAATGCCCTCATTCCCCATCTTGTCCTACTGAATGTTTATTATCCTTTTATTCTTATTTAATTATTATTATTTTTTGAGACAGGATCTCCCTATCTCACCTTGACTGGAAGTGCAGGGACCATTCATAATCTGATCAAACTACTGATCAAAATGGAATCTTTCCATTTTCATTTTCAACCTGGGCTGTTTCACCCTTCCCCATTTCTCTCCCCACCCCTCCACCCCCTCAACTACATTTGTGCCAGACTTACTGTGGATACCCATTGGCCTAGTCTACCATAGCTCAGAACTCTCAAACTCAATTGATCCACCAGTCTCAGCCTCAGGAGCAGGTATTGGGAATGTGGGTCACCATGTCCAACCTACTCTTCCTTTAAAGCCCAACTGAGGTGCTTCCTTCTTTAGGAAAACTTCCCTAGTTCCCCTACCCCCAATTGGTAATGATGTTACATACCACTGTTTTGTAACTCTTTAATGAACTTGTCATATGATATTATGTTTTGAAGTTATCTAATTTGGTGTCATAACCCCTTTTGGTACTATATGCTCCTTGAAGGTTAAGTTTCCATCATAGGGCCCTGCACATAGAAGGCACTACATAAACCAGTATTAGTGACAGAGAATTGGATCTTTATAAGACTGGGATCAAAGGAAGGGCTTATCAAGTATTGACCAAAGGCTGAAAGCCATTCAGTAACTCCTTTCCTAATTTTTACTTCACATAGGAAACTGTCAGCAGCCAGAATAATTGCAAAGGGATATGAGCCCCTTTTGGGCCAGATGCCTTCTGGAAATAACTCTCTTTGTGTATCTCTGTAGCATAGCCGGTCTGCACAGTTGGAAAAGCTCAAAGAAATTGTAGGATTCTTGAACTGCAAAATGGTATACCACTGAACAGCTGTTGGCCAATTGAGAGCTAATTAATCCTTGATTATAAATCATGACTGATCACTAAGGGCCCTCCATCAGAGCAGCTGGGGTTCCAGAGTATAGCCAAGAATTCAAGATGGCAACTTTGGAATGGCTCTGAATTGGACATTTTGCTTCCTGTTACATGATTTTTAGTCCAGTCTCCTACGAGAGCTGTGCATTTGATTGTATATCTCTATAGAATAGTGCTGCCATATTTAGAGCACCAGAGAAATTGGACAGAGAACTTCACTAGAGGTCTTTCAGCACATTGGGTAGACTTCCTGTGGCTAACTATTGGAAAAAGACAGAGTTATACAGGATGGACAGTCAAGAGTGGGTTGTAATTTGTATGGTTCGAGGGAACTCTTTAATAGATGAGATTACTGATCTATTTGAGGTTTGGTTTGTTACCACAGAGAGCTAGTAAGTTTGCTTATAGTTAGTTCCTACCAATTCAATGGTATAAAGAAAACTAAAGATGTATGCTACTAGTGTTTGAATAATAAACATAGCTCACCAGTCTAGAGAGCTTCAGAGATTTCCAAAGTGCTCACTCACCTTGCCGTATAAACAGCTTCAGTTTCCTCCCAGGATCCATAGTTTCATTGGTATGGACATTTCCTCCAATTGGATCAGATTGAAACATAGTAGTAGTAGTAGTAATGGTAATGATAATGATAGCTAGCATTTGTATAATGCCCTAAGGTATGCAAAATGCTTTACATATATTATCTCATTTTATCCTCACAACAACCCTGGGAGGTAGGTGCTATTAATTACCTCCATTTTATGGATGAGGAAACTGAGGCTGAGAGGTTAAGTGAATTGCCCAAGGTCACCCAGCTGATAAGTGTCAAAAGGAAGGATTCACACTTATATCTTCCCAAATCCAATTATACCACCTAGGAGAAAAGTCCAAAAAATCCTCAAGTAGTACAGCCTGGTGAAAAATGAGATGTTCTGAGCTGAGCTCCCTCCTTAAATGGAGGCTTTGGTGTTCAGGGCCATATCCTCTAATCAGAGGGATGTTGATGAGGCAGAATACTAAGGCCAATGAGCTTTTTCCAATGATGAGCTTCCTGGAGCATGGTGGAAAAGTCAGAGAAGTCTTAGAGTACTGTAGCCAGTTAATTAGGGAGTTCCCCAAAGAGGAAACTTCTATTACAAATGGAACTCTGTAACTTTTCTGTGCTTTATGATCTTGGAAATGCCTTTGTCAGGTGCCTTTTCATTCGTTCACCCAAACTTTGCCTCCAATTATTAGAATGTAAGCTCCTTGACAGCAGGGATTCTCTCACTTTTATACTTGTATTCCCAATACTTAGCAGAGTACTTGGCATATAGTGATAAATCTTTGATACCCATTCATTTTAAATTAGTGATTTTATGATTTATAGCAGACTCAGTAGAAAGGTTTGAATGAAATTGTATAGTGAATTAAAATAAGTATTCAGTATGACACTTTTTTTAGGACACTGAAGTTATATTCATAAAATTGTATTGATAGCATCTTTCATTTTTATCTGTTTTATTTCTTCCCTTTCTCAAAGTGAGCCATCTTTTGCAACAAGGAATAAAAAAAGAGAGAGAAAATAGCAGAGCAACAAAATTAATCAAACCCATCAGCTTGGTTCTATAGTATATTTGAGGATCCACACCCATAGTCTCCACCTGTGCATTGAAGGAAATAAGGTGTATTTTTTTTTCTTTTTTGCTTTGGGGCCAACCTTGGTCCTCAATCATGCTTCCTTTAGTTTTGATCTTTTGGTTCTATTTTCATTGCTGGAGTCATTAAGCATGTTGTTTTCCTTGGTTCTATGCACTTCACTCTGCATCAGTTCACATCTTTACATGATTCTCTAAATCTTCATATGCAGTTTCTTTTATGTTTTAAATACATTTTATTTTTATATAACCTACATTTCCCAGTGTTTACCTTCCCCCATTCCCTGCCAGAGAGTCATCCCCTAAAATGGAATAAAAATATTCTTTAAAAAATTCAAGGGGCAGCTAGGTGGTGCAGTGGATAGAGCACCGGCCCTGAAGTCAGGAGGACCTGAGTTCAAATCTGGCCTCAGACCAAACACTTGACACCTACTAGCTGTGTGACCTTGGGCAAGTCACTTAACCCCGATTGCCTCACTAAAAAAAAAAAATCACTAAAAAATAACCAACATATTGAAGAAAGTCTATTTTGTGCAGTGTTCCACACTCATAGTCTGCCTCCTCTGAAAACAAGGCAGGCAGGTGCCTTCTCACAAATTTTCTTTGGAGTAAAGCTTGTTCTTTATAATTTCATAATATTCACTTTTAATTGTTTTCTGGTTGTTCTTTACATTGATTGTTTTCTGATGGTTGTTCTTTACGTTTCCATTGCTCTAGTCATTCTGCACAGTGTTTTCCTGGTTTTACTTATTTCAGTTTGTGTCATTTCATATAAATTTTCCCATGTTTCTCTTCATCGTAGCTATAGTTTCTTAATATTCTATTGCAACTCATGTATTATAACCGGTTTAGTCATTCCCCACCTGGACATTTGATTCATTTCTAGTTTTGTAATAAGTGTTTTTATGAATATTTCAACATATGTGGGACTATTATATTTAGGACTTTTGTTTCATGACAGACTTTTTAAATGAATGCTATGTTAGAAATCTGAGGCATCTTTCAGGACAGTTTAGAGGGCAGGAGGTAGCACCAGATGATTTCTGGAGAACTTACCCATAATTTTGTAATTCAGCTTTCTACGTTCACAGAGATAGAGAAGCACAGTGGAAAGAACAGTAAATTTGGGGGTCAGGACAACTGGAATCAAATCCTGTCTGATATTGGCTGTCAAGTTGCTTCCTAGCATGGGCAAGTCATTTAATTCCCTCATCTAAAATGGGGATAAAAATATTTGCAACTACCTCGATCATGGGGTTGTGAAAAAAGTGCTTTGTAAAGCTAAAAACCTACATAAATGTGAGTTATTATTTGCTGTGGAAATATCCCAAGAATTGAGATCCTCTTTGAAGAGCACATGAAAGATTTGATTTCTTAGCAGTAATTCATTCATCAGTCAGCAATTTTTCTTGGCCTTCAGTTCCACCAATTGAGTGGAAAAGTCCCACTTTGTCTTCTTCACCAGCTTAACATTCTCTTCCTGAGGGTCTGAACTTGGCTTCCTCTCTACTTATTTTCCCTTGGTAGTCTCCTTCACTCCTATAGCTTAGCCTATCATTACTATGCAGGTGTCTCCCAAACACTAGCTCCAATCCTGACCTCTCACTTGAGCTCCAGGAGCCTAAGGACCTTGACCTGAAGGTCTCACCAATACCTCAATTTGTCCCAGACTGACTCATTATACTCTCCTCATACTCTATGATCCAGTCAAACTGGCTGTTTTTCCATTCCTTACACAGTGTTCTACCTTCCCATACCCCTTCTCCATATCTTTATACTGCTTTTAAGGCACTTCACTCCCTCACTTATATAATTGCTTCCTTTAAGAGATATCACCTCCACAAAGCCTTTCACAATCTCACTTCCTAGTGCCCTTTGTCTCTCCCCTGTATTTATTTTTTATATTTATTCTGTGTATGTATATTGCATCTCCAAATAGGATTTTAAGCATCTTGAGAGTAATTTTTCAGTCTTCGTATTCCCAGGTGCCTAATAAATGCTTGTTGATTGATTGAATTGGCCAGGACACATGTGACTGAATTATCATTGGTCATTCTTGTTCAGCAGTTGCAGATGCAGCTGCCAGTTATCAGGAGTAGGACTTATGATGAATTTGTTTCCATGATTAACCTAAGAATGTTACATGGTCAGTGACATTGGGAAGTGGTGATGGGAGTCTGCTTAACTTGGATAGTAATAAATGTCCTTAAGAATGACTGAGAGAAGTTACTGTTATCTCAGAATCAGGAGTTGAAAATAGGTAACACAAGGGAACATTTTGCATAAGTTTGAAGAATAAGTGTTGTGCTTTTGACAGGCAGTCTTATAAAGCTATTAATTCAGTGTGTAAGCAAAAAAATTACAGTAAACCACATTTATAGGTCATACAAATGTTTCTTCTTAGAAAAAGAGTATGCAGAACTGGGGGTTATAATTTTACAGTTTAAATAGACAGTAAGTAGTAATAATGACAATAATAATCAGCAATAATATTGGCCTAATCCATCACTTAGCCTCACTTTTATAGTTAGAAATTCATACATTAGGAGCACCTTTAATCATGAGCGGAGTCATAGTAGCCAAAACAAGGCACTGGCAAATGAGGGGGAGAGGACACCTAGGACATTTCCATGCTTTGTTCCCAACAAGCCTACATAGTCTGATTTTCCCAGAGCCAGACTGGTCTCCATTCCTGGAATGCATTTTCTCTTCTCTGTTCTACCTCTTCAAATTCCTGGCTTCCTTGAAGGCTCAGCTCAGGAACAATTATTCCATGTAGTGTCTTTACCAGACCCACTGAAGTGCTACTGGCTAACTCTTAGAAGCCAGAGAGAGACATCACAAGTCATCTGAAGTAATTCTCCCTGATTCTCACTTGCCCCTCCCAAATAGACGCCCATTCAGCCTCCGTATCCCTTTGAAGTACAGCCAAACCCCAATGTTTGGATATACTAGCTAAGTATGTTCCTTTGCTTCACACCACAGCTCCTTCATTACCTAAACACTACCAGCTTCTGTAAACTCCTCCGAAAGACACAAGGGTGCCCAACAACCATCACTTCATACTACCCCATCTCCTAAGTAGCACTTAAAACATGTCAAAACTGAGTTGGAACAGATAAACCTCAGGGGTGGAGTCTAATCTGTACCCTAATAGGAATCCTCTCCAAATTGTCACCCATCTTTAGTTTAAAAGACATGTCACATTTGGGAGTGACATGGAAGGAAACAAGCATTTATGTGCCAGCTATTGTGCTAAGAACTTTACAATGATATAGTACTCCTTGTTTTTTGAAGCAGCCACTTCACTTTTCAGTAGCTAGTTTTTGAGTCTGAACCTGCCTCTCTGAAACTTAACCTTGTTGCTTCTAGTTCTTGTGAGGCTAAAGCAAAACAAGTTTGTCTCCCCCATCTTCTATGCTCTAGGTTAAATGGTTCCAGTTCCTTCAACTAACCTTCATATAACAAGCTGTGTTTAAAAGAAAAAAAAGCAGCAGTTCCAAGACCCATTTTATTTTATTTGTCTAGGCAATGGGGTTAAGTGACTTGCCCAGGGTCACACTGCTAGTTAAGAGTCAAGTGTCCAAGTCCAGATTTGAACTCAGGTCCTTCTGACTCTAGGGATGGTGTTCTATCCACTGTGCCATCTATCTGCCCTCCCCCCCATTACATTTTATAAGATGGCATAAAAACATTACTTTTGGTTTTACATTCTCTCCTCTACTAAAATTGTGCTGATACCTCATGGATTGAAAGTTTTCAAAAGTTAAACCAAAGAAATGGAAGTTCTGATGAGTCCTATTTTAAGAGCTTGATAACATACTGTATTTTTGCCATTCAAAAATCAGCCCAAGTTCAGAGGTACATCACAAGATTGGCTAGCAGATGATGAAATTATTTGGACACAAATCATGAAGATGGTCTAAGTTGTGGAAGGACTGCAACCTGTAAAATATTTCTATTCATTAGACAAGATAAGGTGAACAAAAGGCAAGATTTTGAGCTATTGTTTATTTTTTCTCATTAAGAGAAAGCAACATGGCACAGCAGTGTAATAAGTATTGTATTTAGGTTCAGAGAATCTGATTTCAGATTATGGCTCTGTCATTTTACAACTTACAACCTTGAGCAAGTAAAATGAGCAGAATAACTAGATGATCTCTAAGTTCCCTTCCAGCTATAAAAATTAGTTTATCTCAAATTAAAGCAAAAAAAAAAAAGAAAAATACAGCTTATAACACAACTTTTATTAGAAAAGTTATACATAACACAGCATCAACTATTTTCAAGAACAATATTAAACCTGATAAGCAACAAAAACCAGACTAACAAAATGTGTAACAAGAAACTAATGACCTTTCTATAATTAAACATTCAAATTATCTACAATGTCTTTTTACAAAGGGGAATTCCATGGTTTACAGGCACATCATGTTGATAAAGCTGCAGTAGCAATTTTATACAATTACCTTTCTCAAGAAATTGAATTATTAAAACAGTAATTATGCAGTCTCACAAATTTTTAAAACATTTCACATAATTTTACATTATTGGGTATATATGGAAATCTGAGTCTCAAAAGTTAATGTTTTCCACCAAAGTGCCAACGTTTACGCCAGAACTTTTAGTGTAATTTTGCCCTAAAAAAAGTTAAGACATGTTTTGATAATCAACATATTCACATAATTTCTGGTTCTATCTGGTCTGTTAACAATAAAGCCTTTATTTATTTATTTATTTATTATTATTTTTTTTTTGCTTTTTCATTTGTTTTAGTTTTTTAAATTATAGGAAACCAGGTGCAGGATTTTCTCTTGCAAAGCTATTAAAATAAAGGTTCAAACACAGGAGTGTGCAGTATTGGAAAAATAGATCAATACTAAGACTTATAATAAATATCAGAAAAGCCATTACAGTTAACATAGCATCTTCTGCTTAATAAGTATAATCAGGTAAGTGGCTTCCCATCAGTCTGCCCCTTTGACATACAAGACATTTTGTAGTACTTTATTCCTTGATTTTTTTTTCATGATTTGAACATGCCAAATAAGTGGTTCATTATCTGAAAACTTTTATTTAAAAAAAGCTTGATTTATAGCTTATGTGTAGCTAGAATTCCTCTTTAATCCTGAAAGAAAATCTGACTTCAGTGTTCATACCATGAAACTAAATTCTTCGCTACTGTGGGTTGTTATAGCAAGCCTCCAAGGCAACAATAAAAATAATGGCATCTCTACAATGAGCTAGAATGATATGGATTTGAACTAGATGATTCAGAGAACACTGGGAATGCTTTAGCCTAAACAAGTCTGGCCTTTCATCTGACGAGGTTTGGTTTCAGCAAGTGCTCTGCAGAGATGTTTGCCTCCTGCTAAATCATTACAAGATTTTCAGTGTGCTACAAAACCAATTCCTATTGTTGTAGGAACTACTAAACAACTCAACTGGGGAGAAATTTGTCCATAGTTTTCAGATAGCCAGAGATCAGAGCAAAAGGTTTATAGAGAAAATCCAATTCTGTTCTGTTAAAAGCAGACATATTTTTTGATCAAGTACCCTATACATAATAGGTATTTAATAAATGTTTTGAGGTTGGCAGGCTTTTCCCAGAGAGGTTAATTTTTCAAATGCACTAATGGAGAATTAAGATATAAATCATGACTTTTCATTGAAACTCAACATCATTACATGCACCAATATTGCACACATCTGCTCTGAACTGTTAAAATCATTATCTGGTTCCTGGAGAGTACATCTCCATCAGAATACAAACAAAACCCACCCGAGCAGTTTCCCTTAAAAATGAAGATGGTAAATTAAAAATATAAAAAGGGGCAAGAGATACTTTGTACAAACGAAAATCTAAATTTTCTGTAATGGTCTTATGTGCCCTACACATTGGGGGCAATGCATTTATACTAGTGAAATAAACACTAGCTAAAATCCATTGAGACATTCAAATTATATGGAATCTTGGTCCAGGTGTTGCAATGATGTCACTGTAAGGCTCCTCCTGTTTCAGCTCAATAGCCTGCTGCTTTTTAAGTACCAAGAAGCTGTAGAATTTTGCTGCAGCTTGTTTTCTGTTCGTATTTCGGCACAAGTCAAGCAAACTAATAGATTCTGCTCCAGTTTTAGCAAGAGCTCTCTGAAAAGCAAATAAAAGGTAGACTGAATAAACAATTTAAGAAAGCTTTCATAATTTGAGATGATAGAAAACGAGCATTCTACATTAAGTCAGTAACTATTCTGTATTAGATGAGGACTGATAATCTGCAAATTAATTTTTGGCTAAACCTACTAACAATACACTTAACTAAACAGTACCACAGAAATATTACAGTGATGAATTTTCTGAACTGTGTATCCATTTAAGATTGTGTACTTTCTTGGGTACAATTTGATGATGAGGTACCAGTTAATATGTTCTCCTTGCCTAAGATCAGCAAAAGAAACTAAGTGCTGATAAGATTATTCTGTCAGGAGACCAAAGGACACCTAAAAACAATTTTCAAATCAATCAGGTGGACGAAAATCAGATGCACATAATATATCTTGGGATATATCCTGGGAATTATGCAAATTTAAGGGGTTAAGATTATTAAACAATAGTAATTCTTTGATATAGCCACAGAATACAACTACTTAACATAGTATAAAATTTGCCAAATGTGGTCTACACAATTCTAGGTAACTTATATAAAAGTTTACATAAACGTTCTTTTACACCATAGAGGTTTGACAAGAACTACATGGTATACATGTTCCTAACTTGACTCAATACAAAGGGCACCTTTCAAAGCACAAAGGGAGAAGACTACAAAAATATACAGGGTTTCCTACTCCAAATCTAGATATGGCCTTTAAAAAAAGGTGGTTAAAAGCTATCTACCCACTCAATATATCCAAATTTATGACCTAACAGAAGAAAGGTACTATTAGGATCTACAAAGAAGGCTTCTTCTGAGAAAAAGCCATGCTGCTAGCTAGAACCTAGGGGTTATGAATAAAACCACCTGGCTGCATTCACTGGGGAATTTTCCCGTCTTTTGTGACGGGAAATTAATGCCACCCCTTTGCGGGTGGCATAAAATTTAACAAGAGTTTAAGTACTTCAACACCCTCAATAATGACATGACTAAATTTCTTTTCCATCTGTATCTCAAATTTACATTATTCTAAAAGAGTTTCCACATAACCATGCCTTTTAATTTTTATTATGTAAATTATGGGGAAGGGGATCATTACTTAATCAAATGTTCCCTTTTATCATTCTTCTCTACAAGCAAATCACTAATACCTGAAGACCATGAAGCATCTGCTGAGTTCTTTTGTTCCATCTTCTTTCTTCTTGATCCTGATCACCCCCTGTAGCATCTTCTTCCTAAGGGGGGGGTGGGGATTATAGCTGGGTTAGATTTAATATCAAACAACCAAACTGGGGGAAAAAATTAAATTCTTATTTCTAAATATCCTCGAAGCACTGAACTAATTTCATCTCAGTTCCCCCAAAAGCTGATGCTGAAAAATTTAGTACAAAGCAGAAGCTTTACAGTTCAGTATGTGTGCTTAAGATGGCATAGCCCTTTAAAGCAGTTCTAGAAACAAGAATACAGCACACCAAGATATCTTTTACCTTTTACCCTTTAAAGCTACATATTCCCACAAGTTCTTGTTGCTATAAAGTTTAGACAAACATCAAAGTGCTTTGTGCTCCCAAGAACAATATCCAAAAATGTATACTTGGAGAGGCCTTGGCTCACAACAATTCTTGGTTAAAAATACCACAATATTAAAGATAAACACTAGAGAACACAAAGGACTGTTAGAATTTTAACAAAACTCATGGGTATCATAGGAACCTAATAATAGCAATACCTTACATGTGTCTTGCAGTTTAAAATACTTTACACACTTCATCATTTCAAAACTTCACAATAGTTCTATAAAATTAACAAGAGGAAACTGAGGTATAGTTTTTAGGAAACTTGTAGCTAATATATCCAGAATTAGAAACTCAGGTTTAAGACCTTCAACTCTACTGTTTTTTCCACTAGAGGACACTAAAGAGGCCTAAAGAGACCCTAAATCTGATTCCGAAAGGTACCAAATAAAAGCTAGACTAGCCTCCTGGCCACAGCCTGCCAAATCTAGCCTAAGTAAAATTAAAAAAAAAAAAAAAAAAAAAAAAAATATATATATATATATACACAAACACAAAAGTTTGCTTTTCTCAAATTCCAGCATCATCACTAGACTTCACCTTTACCTCCTGTTTCATTTTGTCAGTAAATACATATTAGGATATGCTGTCTTTTTGCTGTGTGGTAAATAAAATAAAAAGTATTCTATTTATTGAGAAGTCATCTAACACAATTAGAACAGAGAAAAGAACTAGAGTTAAGTGAAAAAGGTTTCTAGACAGGCAAGAGAGGTCCAATTATAAAAGTTTAAGTTCATGCCTGTTCAACCCCACAGAATTCCTGAGACCAGTGGTGTCAAACTCAAACAGAAACGGATCCTTCCAGTTTCACACTGATTTAGAAAACCACAAAATCACATAATCTATGTTATATTTTTGCTTATTTTGTTAAATAGCCAACACTTAAGTTTTGCAGTGAATTTGACACCTCTGCCTCAGACTCAATTAGTGTTCAAATGCTTTTATTTTACATTCAATTTTAATAAGGTTAGAAATCTGCCTTACAAAAGAGAAAGGGAGAAGATTCACTAAAGACATACCGATAATTGCAATAAACGACATTAAGCCAGGAGACAGTCATTTTTAAGAAAACAAATTATAGGAAAGAATTCTTAACTCTGGAAAACACTAAGTGGAGGGCAAACACCCCTACACAACTAAATAACCTTACACCACAGCACAGTATAATAACTGATAATCATCAACTCATAGAATTAAGAGAGAAGGGACATTATCAAGTACAATCCCTTCATTTTATAACTGAGGAAACTGAAGTTTAAAGAAGTAGGATGACTTGCTAAATGCCCCATAGGTAATGAAGCATGAAAGCCACAATGTGAACCCAGGCTCTGGTTCTAGACCTGATGCCAACACATTACATTCTTTTGCTCTACCATGGGTTTTAAAGAAAAGGTCAGAGACAGCCAGGCAGTGCAGAAGATAGAGCACTGGCCCCGGAGTCAGGAGGACCTGAGTTCAAATCCAGCCTCAGACATTTGACACTTACTGCCTGTGTGACCCTGGGCAAGTTACTTAACCCCACTGTCTAGCCAAAAAAGGTTAAATTATGCCTGTCATAGTTCAGGAAGGCACACTGGAGCAGTACATTTTACAAATATTCCCATCAAAAAGCAATCAAATAACGGGTTTTGGTTTAAAAGGACAATTTCATTTCAGTGCAACACTTTATTCCCCAATGTTGATAATGAGGTGTTAGCTGATTCAATCATTTAATTTTTTAAAGAAAATATTGGGGAAACAGTATCAAATTTCATGCCTTGAAAGACAGATTAAAAAAATCCAAGGAAGACTCTCCATGCACCTCTTGGTAACAACGAAGATCACAGAAGTTCAGAAATGGAAGGTGCCTTCGAGACTACTGATTTTGTTCAATTCCTTCCTCTTATAGGCTTAGCCTTCTCTCCAGTATCTTTGAAAAACAGGGACCTAACTTTTAGCTTGAACGCATACAAGGGGACTGTCTTATGAAGGAAGTCTACTTTCAAGCCAGTTCTAATTGTGAGGAAATTATGTTTTACAGAAATCAGCCTCCCTTGTAACTTTTTTTGCCCTTAAATCACAAAAATGTTCAATCCTTCTAAATGACAACCTTTTAAGTGCTTTAAGAAAGCAATTCATGACTCCTTTATACCTTCTCTGTGATACACATTTCCAAATTTTTTTTTCCCAATGAACCTTCTGTGGCAGTACAGCCCTTTAAATGTTCAGTATCAGTTAATATAACTTATACATTTAAAACAAAACCAGAAAGTCATGTGGAAATAGCATAATAAGAATGAATTTGCCAGTCTTCTGAGTTTTTTATTACCTCCTCCTCTTCTTCCTCTTCCTTATCTTTCTCTTTTTCCTTTTCTTTCTCTGGCAAAAGTTCCAACTCAGGTATCAGCTGACAGATATTTGGAGGCTCTTCTGGAGGAAGTTCTACAGGTGGGATTTCCAACTGCTGCAACTGCTCAGGCTGGTATTCAAAGAAATGATAAGAATCAACGTAAATGTAACATGCCAGTTCAAAGTGGATAAAGCTTTCAGGATTCAAAGGAATACTGGTCTAAAGGATATGAAAAGTTCTCAAAAGAATTTTAAACTATTAGCCATATGAAAGATTGTTCCAAATCACAGATAAGAGAAATGCAAATCAACACCTCAAAAGTTCTACCTCATAATTACATAAGCCACAAAGATGAAAAAGACAGGAATAATCTAAGTTTGGAAGGGTACAGAAACACAAGCACAGAGTTGGTGGAACTGTGAATGAATTCAATCATTCTGTAAAGCAACTGCGAATTATGCAAAAATAAAATGTCCACACCCTTTGACACACATACATTGATTGCATGGCTAGCTACATACTCCAAGGCGAAAGGTGGCAAGGTCTCATATATACTATAATAGTCACAGCAGCACTTTTTGAGGTAGAAAAGAACTGGAAACAAAGTAGATGGCCACTGATTATGGAATGGTTAAATCGTGGTATCTTAATTTAATATTAATTGCACTGTAATGATCAATATAAAAAATTCAAAGTAAAGGAAGACTAATATGAACTGACTCAGGGTAAAAGAAACAAAACTAAGAAAGTACCATATGCAATCATAACAACATTAAGTAGAAAGAACAAAAATCTAAAACTGAATGCTTTGTAAGACCAAGCTTGGTCCTGGAGAACAGAAAAGGTACCTCCCTCCTCTTTGGAAAAGTAGAGAGACTCAAGGGTGTGAAATGTTATATATTTTGGTGGATGTGGTCCCTGCATTGTTTTGCCTTGCCCAATTGCTTCTTTCATTCCTTCTTAATCTTTGTTAAAAAGGATGACTTTTTGGATAATTCAGAAATGAAAATAATTTAAAATTAACAAATATTTAAAATAATATAAGGCCAAATTCTCTTTCTTTCTCACTAAACCTGAAACTACAGAATAATGATCCTAATATGGATACCTTTTTCTTTCAGATAAATTTAGTAGATAAATGTTCCCAGTAAAGGAGAAATTTTGCCAACTGCTTTAAAAACCATGAAGAAAAACAGCTATTTTTTCATGAAAAAAATTTATATGGTAAATATTTTAACATAGGATTGACACAAAGCCATGACCAAAACATTACATGCAACTAAACTGGCACATACTATTAACTACCAGAATGAAAAATTGTCTTATATTATAATTATTTTAAACAACTGAAAGTTGGTACAGAAAAGCTCAAGAAGAGAGTGGATACTACAGGGGAGTAAAAATACTAAATATGGCTCACATTTGTAAACCACTTTCCTCATGACAAACAAATGAGGTAGGGTAGTAGTAGTTCTAAACAGCCTTTTAGTAGTGGCATCAAAAACTTTTTTTTTTGGTGAGGCAATCGGGGTTAAGTGACTTGCCCAAGGTCACACAGCTAGTATGTACATGTCAAGTGTTTGGTTTGAGGCCGCATTTGAACTCAGGTCCTCCTGACTTCAGGGCTGGTGCTCTATCCACTGCGCTACCTAGCTGCCCCAGCATCAGAAACTTTTAAGAGGAATGAAATGACCCCACCTTCAGGGTCTGTCTTACATTTTCTCTCAGTTTTAGTATCTTCTGTTAAGAATATGTTACGAGACAGTGTTCTGATAGAAAGTTCAAGAAGCTCTCCTCTATTCTGGGTCTGAACTGGGGCAATGCATAATATGCTTTAATTACAACTCCTGACCACCAGAGGGCACAGAAAAGCTGATTCTTATATAATCAAAATAAATCCGAAAGACCCTTTCTCTATATAGGTTGGGCATAAAGGGCTTCTTGGTGTCTGAGTCTTCTGCTGCTAAATTCCACTATCATAAGCTCATGTTAGGGGGTCCAAAAAAATGAAAATGAAGC
Source organism: Vombatus ursinus (assembly GCF_900497805.2). Lineage (NCBI taxonomy): Eukaryota > Metazoa > Chordata > Mammalia > Diprotodontia > Vombatidae > Vombatus > Vombatus ursinus. The sequence continues at coordinate 8,238,406 of NW_020950062.1, read as the reverse complement.
ACCTAGGTTTCTAGCACACATCATTTACAGCTCCTTCAAACATGGTTCCCAAAGCTAGATAAACAATAGTATCCTTGGAAACTGCCCCTCCCCCCCAACATATTTCAGAAAGATTCAGTAATACAAGGAAACAGTTACACAAAATTTAGGGCAGTTTATGTAAGGGAGAATAAAGATATTTCCAACACTGAACAGGAATCAAACAAAATGAATCTGAGACTCTAGCCTGTCTCAGGTCTGTTAAATGCCTCACATCATCTGTGTGGTTTTCCACATAGTATGAGGGATTGTGAATCAGATAACCCAGAGTTCCTGTTCCCCAAACTAGAAGACTAAGGATTAGGGACTTCAGATCTGGGGTATCAAGACTAGCACTAATAAAAAAGGTAAAGAAAAAATCCATGATACTCACTTGATCATAAAAGCCCTCAAGAAATCCCAAATTTTCATCTAAATTTAAGTATTTTTGGAAGGGTTCTGATTCCATCGGTGGAGAAGAACTCTTGGTAAGGATAATTCCTCTACCAATGTAGATTAATAACTGTTCTGCAACTTGTAGCCTTAAGAACATTGAATGGGCCACTGAAAAATCAAAGGCTCTCCCAGCCTCACAAAGCCATTATGTACAAGTAAACTTTGAACAGAGGTCGTACTACTCAAAGGTCAGCACTTTATCCATTATGCTATGTTTTCTCTCTTAAATTAGGATCTAAAAATCATAAGTCCTTTCAAGTGACAATCTGCCTTTATATTTCTTCCCTTCATCAACAATACTATGTGCTTGATTTACTTTGTCGACTAATGTCCAATGCGTCTTTCCTAACAAAGAGTAACCATGGGGCAGTTAGGCGGCACAGACATATCACACTCAGCAGCTGTGTGACAGTCACTTAACCCCCACTCTCTCTCTCTCTCTCTCTCTCTCTCACACACACACACACACACACACACACACACACACACAACTAACCATACTCAAAAAATATCTAGGAGATGATGTAGAAAGGTATACTTTTGTTATACATATGACATTTTCTTACTTACAGGTAACACAGGCTCTGGGTCGACTTGCTGTGCCTTGCGTTTTACTCCTGTTTGAGGTGGTGGCGGTGGCATGACAGATTCATCCAAATTGGTTCTGCTGCCTTCCATCATTGATTCCTGTAGGTGGCTTGGCTCTTCTATAATAGGTTCATCTGCAAACCATCATATAAAGATTAGATTTGATATAAAGTTGAGAGGCCTATTTCAATACTGTTTCATTACCAGCATGAAGCTACTTTTTCAAGGCTGAAAAAGTTATACCTTATTCATACGCTGTTACAACAAATCACTGTATTTTTTCAACTAAAGCTTGTACCACTCCCTCCCCCCATCAAATCTGACTTTTGTGAAACGTAATAGTGGCCTACAACACAAATGTTTTCTCTTGCTGTATTTCTATTTATTTAGGTCAATTCAAAGAAATCTTATTCTACACTGCAGCCTAATTCAGACTAATGTGGTAACTATCCATGAATTTCAACCTAAATACCAGCTTAAGCCTGGAAAAAGAATCGCCACATTACAAACCAATAACATCATGCTGCTGCTGCTGCTGCTGAGGCGGCTGTTCCTCTCTGGGCACCTCTGGATTTTCAAAATCTTTGAGGAATTCATCCAAATTGTCTGCTTCTCCACCTTTCCTCCTTTTCCTAAGATCTTCTGGTACAAGAGGTGTGAGACAGCGTGTAAAGAGCTAAAAGAGATGTATATGAAAGTATAAACAACTGGTTCTATACCAAACCTCAGTTGTACTAAATGTCAATGCCCCATATCTTGAAATCAGCCTTCCAGGGAACCTCAATTGTAACAATCTGGAAATAAAAAAAGTATAAAGTTTTAAAGTGACCATCCAAAAACAATACCTTTCTCTCATGCAGCCCTCAACCAGATAACTGTTAAGACAGCAAAACACACTAGCAATAATTTAAAATGACAAATAACCTTACATTTATGACCAACAATTAGGGAATGACTAAATCAATGTCCACCAACAGAATAGGATAGTAACCCATAAAAAAAAGACAAAAATGTAAAGAATACAAATGCATGGGGGAAAAAAAAGAAATGGTGCAAAACAAAATCAAGAGAATATGAAAAATTACACATCGATTACAATCGTATTAAAAAAAAAAGCAAAGGCAAGAAGACTTTAGTCACAGACTGATTAAGAAGGCACAGAATAACTGTTATTCTTATTTTGTTGAAACATAATGGTTAAACAATCAAAATACAAATAGCTGAAGTTTTAAGGTTTTGTTTGGAGATTTACTGTGGGTTTTTTGGTCTATTTGCTGAATGTTGTATATATGGTTAAAAAACAAAAGTATCTGCAAAAATCTAAAGAACTACTAAAACAATGTTTGTAATGATTCTGAACCAGAGCAAGAAGAGCAAAATAAATTTAAGTGGGCTTTAAAAAAACTGTCTGGGCATTCCAAAAGGAAAGCTTTTGTTGAATTTGCATTTTTTTTGGACAATGCCAAATAAATGTTATTGCATTACCAAAATGTACTAATGGAATGGAATGGAGTAAGTATTTATTATGTCAGGTGCTATGTTAAGCACTTTAAAATATCTTAATTTGATCCTCATAATAACCTTGTAAGGTAGGTGCTATTATGGTCCCCATTACACTGAGGAAACTGAGACTAACAGAGGTTAAATGACTTGCTCAGGGTCATAAAGCTATTAAATGTCTGAATTATGATTTGAACTCAGGTCTTCCTGACTCTGGGCCCAGTGCTTTATCCACTGCTCCATCTAGCTGCCTCTCGTCACCCAAAGACAATCGAAATCACGTAAGATAAACTTCAAACATTACCTTCAGTAGTCTATTGTTCCATAAAGGTTGAGCAGGCAAAGAGAAAAGTTTTTCTACTCCTCCAGTCTCTTTCCACATCATCAATTTTTTGGTGGGTGGTGCAAGGTCCAAAGTAGTGACAATATCAGAATAATCACTTAGTTGGGCTCTAATTGTCTTGCTGTCCAGCTCTTTCACACTGTCAACAATTAGCTTCCTCTTCCTTTTGGCTTTTGTCTCCTTGACTGGGACAACGGGCAAAAAAATAGAATATGTCATGTCGTAAATTTAGAGGCAAAGGCTAAACTACATACTGACAGACAGCATCCAGGCAGAGAAATCTGCACATATTTAGATCCTTAGGCATCACTGTTTTCTTGTACTCTTCACTTACCACACAGACCCAAATCAATGTAGACACTGAAACACAGAATGAAGTAGGTCTAATTTATTCTGCATATCTAGCTCTAAGTGCTTAACAATATTAAAATATCAGAAAGTTCAAAGACTTGGGTATAGGTAATAGTGAATGCTTTTATTAACAATACAACTACAGCATCTGTGGATGGAAGTCACCTTAGAAATCAACTAATCCCAATCTTTCATTTTACCCATGAGGAAACTAAATCCAGAAAAGATCACATACTCAAAGCCATGTGGCTAACCAAGCAGAAAGATGAGATCGAAACCTAGCTCCTCTGTTGCCAAAAACGCTTCTTTCACTATGCTACTGTAAAACAAAATTTATTTTGTGGTTCTGTACAAGAACTTGTTCAAAATAATGACCCTGAGGTATTAAAAGTCCTCAGGAACCTTGTGCATAAAATAGTAAATTACATTCAAGGAACGTTTAGTGTTGCATGTATTTTAATTGGTTTGAAAATTGGTAACCCAGACATAGTACCTATAAGAATTCTCAGTTAACCAAAACAGCAAGAATATCCTGCCTTTGTCACGACATGTGTGACCTCAGGCAAGACATTTAACTTCTATGGGCCTTAGTTTCCCTATCTGTAAAATGAAAGTGTTGTATGAGATAGCCAAGATCCCTTTCCAGCTCTAAGTCCACAACCCTACAATCCACTCATTCTCCAACCACTGTAGGTAGTTTACTGCAATTTCACTGCGAATCTTGACAGCAATTTCTTGTTTTTCAAATGATGTTTATATTTATTATCTCATAGTATCTGCACAACAAATTCTTTACCCTGGTAATCCAAGACCATTTTGTGATGACTGACTGTGCCTCACCAAACAACTAAATTAACATATCAATATATTAAAATAAAAATTTAAAATCTCACCAAAAAAATGAACAAGTAATAGAGCTTAAATTTATCCCTGCATTATCTCACGGCAAAAAAAAGGTTTGCTAAAGCAAAAGACAGCAGAATTTACTGTGAATGAGAATTTACCAATCGATCAAGATTCAGGAATCTCCAGAGATTTCTGATTTATTTCCCAATATAAATTTTCTCCTTATAGCTGGAACCCAAAGATAATCAAGAAGAACTATGTACCTTCAACATCAATCTTAAGATGATCTTTACTTAGATATTCAATTCCATTCATGTGTGCAGCAATTATAGGAATAAATTCTGAAAAGCACCTCTAGGATCACAGAGTTTTTTGCTGTTGTTGTTCAAGTCATTTTAATCACGTCTGACTCTTCATGACCCTATTTGGGGTTTTCTTGGTAAAGATATTGGAATGGTTTGCCATTTCCCTCTCAGGCTCACTTTACAGATGAGGAAAACTGAGGCCAACAAGGCTAAGTGACTGAGGTTGGGATTTGAACTCAGATCTTCCTGACTCCAAGCTCAGTGCTCTATCCACTGTACCCCCTAGCTGTCCAGAAAGCTGTTTACTCTATAGTTAAGATATTTTGCACCTTTGCTATAAACGCTTTATTTTCCAGAGTAATTCATGTTGGAATATGCAAAGGTAAGCTTCTGCCTAAGGTTATCCTTTCCCTTTACTCTCTTCTCCACCTTTTTCACTAAAATGTCTTCAAAAGACACTTTGCAATTTTTAGTTTCAGGATTCACATCAGGTATTCAAGTGAAGGAAAACAAAAGGAGTGATTGGTAAGGGGGTCCAGTGGGGGTATAGATACTTACCTACCAGCGAGAACTTTGAGTTAACCTGCATTTTTGACCAACAATTTCCCAGCCCCCTCAAACTGGATAAGGAAGTTTTTCCTTTTCTATCAGCATAAGGAAACTATTGTCTAGTTAAGGAAGAAAACTTTTACATCCCCAAATTTACTCACTAACAAATATCTAGAAATCTAAGTAATCTATTAATAATGCTGACCCCTTAAAGGCTCTAAATAGATAAACTGAGCTAGCCTACTAATTAGTTTGTATTAAAGGATTAATTGTACTGAAACAAATTACTATCTAGAAGTGACAAATCCTACAATGTATTTTGGATTATTCATTTCAACTCTGATACGAAACAGTGTTTTAAGATTATTGTATTATTTAGATGTTCTATTTGTTTTTGGTCCTGAACTTAAAAAAAAAAAAAGCATTTTACATTTGTACTCCACTTTCAATTTTTTTAAAAGCACTTTATCAGGGCACCTAGGTGGCATAGTGGATAGAGCTCCGACCTTGGAGTCAGGAGGATCTGAGTTCAAATGTGACCTCAGACACTTGACACTTACTAGCTGTGTGACCCTTGGCAAATCCTGATTACCTCACAATAAATAAATAAATACACAAAGCCAGCACTTCATCACCATTTTTCTTACCATACTTTGTACTTTCTTATTTGTGCCATTCACTTCTTTTAAAGCTTGACTTTGCATTGTATTACTTACTGCCTTCCATAAGATAAATCTAACTTCATGCACTTTAAAATATTTATTTCCATCAATAGAGCTGCTAATCACAAATGTAAATTTAACCTCAGTAATCTCAGTAAACTCTGCTTCTCTAATGAAATTAAACATTCCAGGTCAGGGACTGTGTCTTACTTTGTACACACCACACAATGTTAGGGTCACACAGTGGGGCAAGCCAGAATTAGTACTCGAGTCTCTTGACTTATACTCTATGCAACCTAGACTCCTATACTCAATTTAAATTACTAAGATATCTAAAATTTCCATTATCAAGAGTAGTCAAAACATATTTTATTTACTCACCAGTGATGTCAATAGGTTCCAAAGCAAAAGCTTCCTCTTCATTTGGAACAAGTGTTGTTTGATCAGTCATAGTTGGTAATGGTTCAACAGGGTCTACTGAATCTGGACTATCTGGTCCACCCACTGTTAAAAACAAAGACACACACAAGCTATTTCCACCAAGAATTCCAAAGCCAACAATACCCAGAATTCCCTTATGAAATGTAAACCCCCTTAAGAGAAAGAGAATCAACTCTCAGAATCTAACTATATACAATTCTTTCCTCCCAATTCCTTTTCCCACTTGAAAAAATGAGTCCTAGTGTGAAAAAGGAAAATTAGAATAGAAATAAGGACTGCAATAGAAACTGACTTTCTAATCTAGCTAGGGATATCCTGATGTAACAAAGGTATAAATACCGTTGTGTAAACCAAATTTACTCACTGAGTATGAATTTTAGCTCTTTAATCAATGTCTCATGTTAAATGTATTCTGGATACCACACAATCCCAACTAAATAAAAATACTAGAAACACATTCATGAAGTGGCATACTCACTTGATACATTGTCATCATCATCCATATCATCATGTGCAGGCTGCTCTGGCATCATGACCCCTCCTTCAGAGAGGGCGGGGGGATCATCAAATATACCTCCATCATTATTACTTATAAGTTTGTCATCTGAAACGGTGAAAAAAATTCAACTATAATGTGGAATAGACAACAGACAACAGCCAATTGCTGAAAAAATAATAAAATCACACTAAAATATTTTAGTGAGTTCACTTCACACCCAGCCAACTCTAATACAAAAAAGAAAATTTCTTAAATAAAAGTAACTTCTACATCAAATGTTTATAATTTAAAAGTATAGTTCCTAACCTGGCATACCAACTAAAAATGTTCATTGTAATCGAAGAAAACTAAAGACTATCTTAAAAATTAGAAAATTTAGTACTATTCTAGACTATCCGCAAAATCATACTGCTAACATAACTGTTAAGAACAGCTCCAAAGGAAACATTTGGTTAAGACTTGCCACCATTGGTCTGCCAATTTAGTAAGCTGCACAAGCAACACATATTACTAAGTATTTTGATGATTAGTTGTTGATATACCAGAGTCCAATGAATGAATCATTGTGAAATAGTCATCTTTTTGAACATACCCAGTATGCCACCATCATTTCCCTCTCCAAAATTGTCATCCTTGTATTGGTCTTCATATTCTAGGTGGTTGATTTTCTCATTCAGGTGACTGGTACTTTGTTCAGGTTCCAGTAAGAGGTTAGAAGCACTAGTGCTCACTAACATGTCATCATCTTCAAATGCACTACCCTCACGCATCATTTCACGATCATCCATCCCAAAGTCACCTAAGAAGAATTTAAATCTGTATTCACTGAAAAGAATTTTATATTGACAAAAAATATACCCACTTTCATAAATTTAATACAAATATTATATTTTATACACATCCATGTTATATTTTGCACAGAAATCCAAATGAATCCAAACCTCATAAATGGAGTTATCCATTTCACATAACTATCACTACCAGGACCACCTGCTTCTTTAGCAACAGTTAAAGAATTTTTATTTCTAAAATCTATACTGCAGCAGAAATCTCCAAAGAGAGCTTTTCAGAGCTTTCTTTTTAGAAAATTAGTTACAGAGCTAACATGGCTTTAGTATTAAGAAACTAAAACAAGCTAAATAAGACGAACTAAAACAATATATAGTATCTATTATTATGTGTTGAGAATAAAATGGAATATTAGGGGATCCTTTTCTTGATGAAAAGTTATTACTCGATACCTTAATTCTACTCAGTGTCATTTCTTCAGTAACTCAGCATACTAAAATACTTAATTTAGATATATCTGAATTTGGACCTAACCTAAACCTGAATCTACCAGAAAACTGCATAGACAGAATTAAATAAGAAATAGTAGAATAATTTATGTAATAACAATATTGTAAACAAAAAACAACTTTGAAAGACTTAAGAACTCTGATCAACATAATGACTAATCAGATTTCTAGAAAACTTGTGATGAAGGAAGCTACTTATTTTCTGAAAGAGATGTTGTACTCAGAACAGACCAAGACATTTTTGAGGGGACATGGTCAATGTGGGAATTTGTTTTGCCTTAGTATACATATATGTAAAAAGGATTTTGTTTTTCTAGCTTTTTCAATAGGGTGCAGGGGGAGGGAGGGGAAGTGGAAGCAAGAGGTGAATTTTCATGAAAAGAAAAAAAAATCTGTATAGAATCAATCACCCTCCCTAGCACCATCATATCCATTTCCCTGTAACACCCTCACTGCCAAACCTCTAATTCATGAGAAGTTATGGATCATGATTTTTTTTTCTTTTACCAAAGTCATTTTCCTGGAGAATACTGATGTTTCCAACTTCTTCTCTCATTGTAATCTCTTCCACTCTACTCTGGTTGAGGCTGAACTGCTGAGCCACATCAATGTCACTTTAAAAAAAAAAAAGTTGAAATTGCTTAGACTTTTTCAAAATAGAACACCGGGCTAAAATAATAACATACTTACAAATATCTTCGCACTATGGAGTAAAAATACTGAGGCTCAAGGCAAGACTTTAGAAAATGTGTAAATAGAACTGTGATGGTGTCTTATCATTTGGACCAACTTGCGTCATAAAGCAGCAAAATTTGCCAGATTTGATGGAACTAGTAGCAAAGTACCATGGGGGGTGAAAATAATAAAATGATGCGAACTTCAAGAAGTAACTATACTATTGCAGAGTTTATGATAAATTAATAGAATGCCTTGTATACTCATAATTTTGGGAGAGATATGAAGAATTTAGAATAAGATTCCACACTGAAAGTCAGTTAAAGATATAAGAATAAACTTCTTACAATACTGAACTCTAATAATGAAGAAATTTTCAGAAGATGTGTAAATAAGATGGAGACAGTAAGAACAATAAGGGAGAGGGATATTCACCTATACAGGATGAGACTGGTGGTGAAAAAAAACACTAATGAATTTTAAATTGTTTCTGTTTTGTTTGCCAAAAAGTGGTCTTTGGGCTTGGGAGGAAAGAACAAAAATGATCACTTATCCTGGGTTTCAATTTCTTGTTAAAATGAAATGATAAAATTACTAATAACAAGCTGGTCTCACTAAGCTGAGGTCACTAGGTCCAAATAAACTACTCCAAGAGTAGTAGTACAGGCCGAGCTCAGGTTGGTTCACTTGCCTTCAGTTCCTAGTCAAATACTAGGACACATTATTAAGAGATGGCTTGAGACCATATAGAAAGAGAAGTGGTCATCAAAGAGTCAGAACAAGCTAATCTTACTTCCTTTTATAACAAGGCTATTGGCATATGGATAAGTAAGTTTGCTATAGAGACAACTTAGATTTTGGCTAAGCGTGGAGAGAAAGCCTTGCATGCTATGTTACGCTTGGAGACAAAATGGAAAGATCTGAGTTAGATGACATCATAAAACAACCATGGAATTGGCTGAATGCTTGGGTCCAAAAATAATCAGTGATGGATTGAAAATCTAGTGGCATGACTCAGAAGATCGTTGGTCCTGTGACGTTTAACATTTGTATCAACGTTTGGAAGGCATAGATTGGTATGCTTATCAAATGTGTAGATGATACAAAGCTAGAAAAGATAACAAATGTTGGATTGAGTCTGGATGCAAAAATATCTGGATAGCCTAAAATGATGACAAGGATAAAGATAAAGTCTTACATTCGGGTGTCAATAAAAAAAATCTACTTTCTAAGTACAAGATGGGAGAAGATGTGACTAGACAGTGGCTTTCTGGAAAAAGATCAGAAAGTTTTAGTTTGCTAAGAGCAACATGGTAGTCGTAACAGTGAATAAAATCCTAGATTGTACAGAAAGCAGTAAAGTGTCTCAAGATGGAGGTGGTAATCCAGCAGGAAATCTCTTGTGGTCAGAAAATACCTGGAGTATTGTATTTAATTCTGAGCATAATATTTTAGGTACAACCTAAGTTCAAGGGCAGTCATGGTAATGGCCATGTTGACTAGACAATAAAATAATAGTAAAAGCAACTGAAATTTTTGATTTGGAGAAGACAGTGGGGACATAATAATTGCCCTCAAGTACCTGATGGGCTATTGTCTGGAAGAGCAATTGGACTTGTTCTGCTGTCCTCCTCAAGAGATCAAAATAAAGGAGCAATAGGTAGGAATTACCCAGGTGCACACTTGACCTCAATATTTAAAATTCCTTTACGTACGCCTCTCATTGGAGGTCTTTAGGAGAGACTGAATGACCACTTGTGAAAAGGTATGTACGCAAAGTGGTTTAGAGTCTGTGATTCTGACCAACGGCAGAAAACAATATATACACAAGAGCAGCATGCTACTCTAAGAGTATCTAGGATGTTAAAGCCCAGAATAGGCTGAATCTTGCAATGAAAACTAGGACTAAATAAAAAAGTATTTAAAAAGCTGTGCTAGAGCAGCAAGAACAAAGTAGGAACAGGATTCTTTTAAGGGGGCTTGGGAGTATGTTAGAGGATGTGATAATCACTAAGAGTCAGTATTAGTTCACCAATAGCAGGCCTTATTAGCCTAACCTCATTTTCTTTTTGACAGTTACTAGACTGTCAATTAACTTACTAGATCAAGAGAATGACAGAGACACACTCCAATTTCAGCAAGGCATTAAAAATAAATGATGATAACTAAGAAAAACATGGAGAGATAAAAACTGGATGGTAGTATAAAGAAGCAGATTCAGAACTATATAATCTGACCTAGAGGGAGAAGAGATGTCTCTATGAGTTCACAATAGGGAGCTATCTGCTCTCTGTCCAAATGTGCTTAACATTTCTAACAAATTATTTCAATACACAGGTAGCATATTTGTAAAATTTGACATGAAGATGGGAAGGACAGTCAACAATTGAGACGATAGACACAGCATCTTCCAAAAAGCTAACTGTGATCTTGGGCTGAGTGGTATCTAGAATAAAGGCTATAATGCTACTGTACTCAGATAGCTGACATTCAGTTATAGGTACCTTTTAGGATATACACTGACAAGATGGGAGCACAACCAGATGAGGGTAACCAGTGTGGTTAATGGAATGGAAACTATCCTGTGTTAGATTACAGTATTAGGGATGTTCAGCCAGAAGCCAAAACTAGGGGTTTGAAGGTTGGAAAATGGACGGGAGAGAAAAGGGAGATACATGATATACCTTTAAATATTTAAAGACTGCTATTAAATAGAAAGAGGATGTAATTTGTTTAACTCTGTCCCAGAGGGCTGAATTAAGACAGGGAGTAGACTTTAAAGATAGGCAGATTTTGATATAATAAAATTAAATACATTCAAAAGTGGAATGGGGCTACTCTGAAAGGTAGTAAGTACTATACCACTAAAGGTCTTCAAAAGTGGAGGCTGGTGACCTTTAAGGTCCCATCTAACCCAGATTCTATGATGATCCATCCAGAACGATGGCCCAAAGAATCGCATGTTCTCTTAAGTCCAATCATGCTATAACTAAACTAGAATGAAGTTGAAGTTCCATTTCCTAAACTGGTTTGGCAATTTTCAAGCTGGGGGAAAGAATTTTTAATAATTTCCCCCTGTTGGTTTACTCATATCCAACTGACTCAGGAAATGAACTGAAACAAAAAGAAATGCACACTTTAGCTTCTGGTCAGACTGCTCCCACAAAACTATATCCAGGTCCCTATGGAAAATCTTCATTTATGAAGATGATGTGACCTCCACTGAATCATATCACAATTAGCACTGCACTTACGGCACGCTATTTATCCTGCCCAGATAATACAAAACAAAACAGTGATGCTAAAAACCAAACTGATTAACAGCAAAAAACAGGGAATGTGTACCTCTAAGATAATGGCTGTGTAAAAAATAATGCCAAGACATTCAGATAAATGGTGGTACTGGAATGCACTAGCAGTTTATATATATTGTAGACAAAGCCAATAAAAAATAATAAAAATCATACTCTAAATCAGGCAGTGGCTGATCAAAGTCGTGGAATTCCTCAGGTAAAGTGATTGCATTATAAGCAGCTTCCCGATTTTCTTCAGGCAAATCAACAACACCTGAAAAAGACAAAGTTGAATCACGAATAGGCCAATTTCTAAAGAACAAAGGGTAAGATGGGGGCATTGAAATTTCCTGAAGGATAAAATAATAAAGATAGACTATTTTGATACATGGTATTTCTATTTTTCTATAATCATAGTAAGACATCCAGTCTTTAAAAGTTGCTGAAGGCACTAAAAAGTTGAAATTGTCTAGTCTGTGATCACATAGCCAATATGTATCAGAGATAAGACATGAACCCAGGTCTTCTGGACTCTGTGGACAACTTTCCTATCTATTATACCACATTGCCTATCATGGTTTTTTCCCCCCTCAAAATTAACAGATGTGAATTTAGGGCAAGAACTTTTGCACTTTAATAATTATCTTTCCAAGTAAAAATCAATTTCTGTATAAATTTAAGAACTTTAAATAAAACCATACAAAATACATAACTAAAAAGTACAAACCATCTACCAAATTAAGTGAGGCTATGCCAATGGGTCAAATGCACAAAAGAAACAGATGAGATGAAAACGTAATTATAACATTCCTTTCAAATTTACGCAACACAATTATGTATAAAGTTTTAAACTACAATTACCTTTAAACAGTATAACAACAGGAAACATTGCTCCAAGTAGTTCTCGGAAAACAACACAAAAACTAACAGTTTGGTGGCTGATAAGGACAAGTTATCCTAACCTCTAGAAAAGGAGTTTTTTACCTGGGGTATGTGAACTTTTTTAAAAAAAATATTTTGATAACTAAATTTCTCTATAACTGGCTTCCTTTATAATTAATAATATACTCTATTTCACGCATTAAAAAACACTGTTCTGAAGCAGGGTCTGTTGACTTCACCAGACTGCCAAAGGGCTCCACATGACACAAAAATGTTAAAAAAAAAAAAAAAAACCTCATGCTTTAGAGGGCCAGCGGAAAAAAAGAGCCGATTATTGGCAATTGTGTAGCATTAATTTAAAAAATCAGTTTCCTTTGCACTTGGACAATGTAATGGTCAGTCACTAGATTTATAATTTTAAGATAGTCAATCATCTTTTAGAAGAGAAATATTCAAAATCTGTTTTTTTTAGGTACTGTTTAATTATTAAGAATAATTTAGAATATCACTTGAAATAGCGTCTACTAGAGCAGTAGGGAAAATAATGAGAAAAGTAGGATAGAAGAAAGTTTGACAGTACCTGGCCGAAACGCCATCTTTATCTTAATGAAAGCTTCATTACAATCTGCAAGAAGATATTTTGCTTTCCTGTGATAGATTCGAACTACTCCCAATAAGAGATGTCCTGAGGTTCGAAGTGCCATCTTTACCTATAAATAAAATATTAACATTAACCTGTTATAAAATAAATTACATAGGGTAAGGTCACCACACAAAACAAAAATAAGCAGGAAGACTAGCTAGATTTAACAAATTTTTCTATTCAAAATTCAAATATTTATAATGAGGTTTATATCTAGATGTCACAACAACTTAAAAAAAAAAAAAAATGAATGATACAAGTGGAAAGATTTTGAATGATTCTGTTGCCATAAGGACAACTTCCCTGAACAGCTCTTGAAAGATTTCTAAGTTATCCAAACAATTCCCCAAAAGCCTTTAAAAAGCTAAATTGGTGAAAAAAAAAACTCCTATTATATATTTAATATTTATTTTAGCCTGAATATTAGTCTTACATGGGTCAAATTTATGAGTTTATTTTTATGTCCTTTATATACACTTTATCCTTTATATACACTTTATAACAAAATGCCCAGTAGGAGCTAGAGCTTAATTTTATATACAAAGGTTTATTATGATTTTATCTTTGCTTTAAAGATACACTGTTAAAAGAACATTCTGGGAAGACGGGAGGATAGGTCAGAAAATTCCAAGCTCTCAAGACTTTCCCCCACAAAAGTGATAAAAAAGCCCTTCAGAGTTAACATAGAGCAGTAAAAATAAGTAAGAGTAGGGGGAGAACAGGGGTCCTCCTGGGACAATCAGGGAAGATCTGAAGAAAAATCCCAGGACTGGGGGTATCTAGGTGGTGCAGTAGATAGAGCTCTGGCCTTGGAGTCAGGAGGACCTGAGTTCAAATCTGACTTCAGACACAATACATTTACTAGCTGTGTGACCCTGGGCAAGTTACTTAACCCAGATTGCCTCACCAAAAAAGAAAAAAAAAAAATCTCAGGATGAGGTTTGGTCCCTGTGAAGAGTAAACATCTCTAGGCTAGGGTCCACTTAAACAACAAGCAGCAAGCCCTGGGATTAGCTAGGCTGGGAAGCTGCCTCAGCCCCAGCCCACAGCCCCAGGAATTTTTACCCCCAAGACAGAGATATTGAGCGTCTGAGCCAGATATGACCTAGGGAAACTCTGCTGATAAGGAATGCTAGACCCAGCTGTGCTGTGGCCAGGGGCAAGAAGAAATCAGCACATGCCTGGTGGGTGTAGAAGCAGTGGGGCAGAGACTCTGCTGTTGTGGGCACTTACAGGAGGCCGGAGGTCTTGGTTTTGGTTCTAGGCCAGAAGGGAGAACTGAAGTAGGATTTGAGGCCAGAAGCACCATCTCCCATACCTCAGGACTACAGATGATTACAAAAACTAAGCTAATACAAATTTTAAAAATGCACAGGTGGGGCAGCAGATAAAGCACTGGCCCTGGAGTCAGGAGGACCTGAGTCCAAATCCAGCCTCAGACACATAACACTCACTTAGGTGTGTGACTCTGGGCAAGTCACTTAACCCCAATTGCCTCCCCCCCCCCCAAAAAAACCACACAGCAAAGGGGAAAGAATCCAACCACAGAGCATTACTATGGGAATAGAGAATACAGGGAGTTTGTCTTTAGGGATACCAAAGCAAAGAAACCCTCTTCTACCCCAAAAAGTAATGTCAAATGGTCACCTGCTCAAAAAGAATTAGTAAAACTCATAAGAACAATCCAAGAAAAACAAGATTAAGAAAAGAAAGTCAACCAATTAGAAAAGGAGATTCAAAATCTTAAGAAAATGATTTCTTGAATATCAGAATTGGGCAAGGGGAAGGAAGCCAGCAAAGTTATAAGAGATCAAAAAATAATAAAACAAAATATAAAGAATGAAATATTGATGAGAATGTGAAACATCTCATAAGAAAAACAACTGATATGAAGAACAGTTCAAGAGAAACATAAGAATTGGACTACCTGAAAATTATGAGCAAAAAAAGAATCTTGATACAATAATACAAGAAATAATTAAAGAAAATTGTCCTGAAGCATTAGAAGAGGGGAAAACAGGAAAAAAAAAAAAATCCATCAATCACCACCTGAAAGAGATCCTATGAGGAAAACCCACAGGGATATTATAGTCAAATACCGAAACCCCCAGCTCAAGGAGAAAATATTATGAGCAACAGGAAAAAAAACAATTCAAATATGACAATGCCACAATTTGAATCACACAAGACAGGTCACACAAGCAGTGGCGACACTAAAAGACCGCAGGTCTTGAAACACTACATATTGAAGAGCAAAAGAACTGGGGTTCCAGCTGAAAATATCATACCCAGCAAAATTAAGCATAATCCTGAATGGGGGAAAAAAAAGACATTAAATGAATTGTCAGACTTTGTTTAAAAAACAAACAAAAAACAACCTGAACTTAATAGAAGATTTGACATACAAGAGCCAAGAGAAATACAAGGTACATACCAAAGACTAATCAATTACAAGGAACACAATAAGGACAGACTGTTTACCTTTTACATATGTAAAATGCAAAACATACTTTATGTATATAAAAATCTTAGCAAAACAGATTGCCATTAGTAATTGGGCAATGCATAAGAAAGATTGGAGTAAACCTGAGTATGATATGACTTTAAAAAGTAAAACTGTTTAGAACA
This sequence comes from Vombatus ursinus, assembly GCF_900497805.2. NCBI lineage: Eukaryota > Metazoa > Chordata > Mammalia > Diprotodontia > Vombatidae > Vombatus > Vombatus ursinus. Next base: position 8,222,429 of record NW_020950062.1, on the reverse strand, counting down.
ACTAAAAAGAGTAATTATCTTATACAAATGAGGTGCTAGATGAAGAACTAACATAGAGGAATTAGGTGGGGGAGAAGGGTCTGTGAGTTCTGGAAAACTGCTTTCATCAGGAAACGGGCTCAAGAGAACAATACATATATATCTAGAAGACTATAAAAGTCTTCTAAATTCAGAAAGAAATAAAATGCTAAGGGGATAGGGAGGGATCTCTAGAGGGGAAGGTGAAGAAAGGTTAAAGGGGCATATAGAAGGGTGTTCAGATTTATGGGTCTGGAAGGATGAAGAAGGGATAGGTTAAGTAATAGAAGGATAAGGTGGCATGTAGAAATAAAGTAGAGGAGTCAGGAAATGAGATATGCACAAACATAAAAACCAAAGGTCAGGAGTAGAATTTGTCAGGCTTAGTTTATGTATGTATGTATATTTGCATGTATCTATCCGTATCTATATATAAATATATCCATGCTTAATTGTAGTGGGGGGGGGAGAACAAAATAAAAGGGGTACAGCAGAGAAGAAAAGAAAGCTTACAAAGAAGCAAAGATGGACGGCTCTCAACACAATACGTAGTATTTATTATATAGGCTTTCCTGAAATGGAAATTTATTGCTACATGAATCTTTTCTTATGTTCTGCTGTGTACAAGATATGCTTTTATTTCTTTTCTTATTTTGTATTTGTTTCAAAATTTATATTTATGTTTCTTTTTCTTTTCTCTATTGTGTATTTAGGTTTTAGTATTTAAGCCTAAAAAAGATACACTGTTAGGAATATCAATGATTTATTTAATGCTAAGTCCCTGGTCCGAAATAAAAGCTCCCATCAAAACATTTTGCCAAATGCAGTCTATTTTATATAAATGCCTTGATGCAAAAAAGTGGGAGTGACTTATCACGACTAAACACAAGCAAACAAAACAAAAACTTTCTACAATTTTCTTCATTTATAGTAACCAAAAACTTTATTTAGCAAGGCATATATGACTAAAAAGTAAAGAATGTTCCATCCCTCACCTTAAATTACTACACAATTTTATCCCACGATGGGAGTTGACAACCTGTGAAAAACGCAGTACACCTAAGTTTCCAACTTTCTGAGATAACATTACAGAAGGATGATAGGAGCTGCTAAGTAGGTAACAACTCCCAAACATGGGAATTTGATATACAATATAAGTATTGCTGTGATAGGGAAGGGTAGAATGGCAGGGGCTGTCTACACTGACCAATGTCTAAACAAATTAATGAAGAATTCACTGTAATAAGAATCTACATAAACCATGAAGAATTTTTCAGGTCAATCTTTAGAAAAACACTATATTCTACTCTAATGTGAACTTTAAAATACAGAAATCTAAAATTGGGCCTATCTTATATCTCTGTACAGCCCACAGCACATAGCAGACATTTAATAAGTATCTGCTAAAAGAAATTATTTGAGGGGCAGCTAGGTGGCGCAGTGGATAGAGCACTGGCCCTGAAGTCAGGAGGACCTGAGTTCAAATTTGCCCTCAGACCAAACACTTGACACTTACTAGCTGTGTGACCCTGGGCAAGTCACTTAACCACCATTGCCTAAAAAAAAAAATAATAATAATAATAATAAATTATTTGAGTCTACTGACCAAAGGAGTAATAATAGAATAATCACTTGAGTAGATTTCAAAGAAGGGGCTACATTTTCTATTAAGGATGTATGGATATACATTAACAAGCACTCTAGTCTCCTTTGACTCTGAACAAGTACGCTCTGCCCTATCCCGGTAAAATTTTTATAAATCAACACGCATAGTTTTCAGTCTTCTTGGTAAGGAGTTATGAGATACATGATAATATATTTCAGCAAACCTAACATGACAGTAATTTTTAGTTACAAAATTCATTGGCCAAAATGTTTAATACCCCCCAAATTTCCCAAATAAAAGCTAAATCTTACCCCAATCAATTTAACATCTTCTGACCACCACTGTCAAAGTAAATTATACCATCTTTCAATGAAGCTTTTCCAACCATTCCCACCTTACCTACTATAATCAACATCCCTGCCACTCTCCTAAACATTTCCCAGTTATTTTTAATGTTTTTATGTCCACAAAAGTGCCTTTAGTTAAAGACATAATTCCCAACTAACACTGCCTCATCAATGCAATTTTGCTAATACTATTATCATTAGTCAATCAATAAACATTAAATGCCAACTATGTGCCAGGCACTATGCTAGGCACTGGGGATAATTGGTGATACAAAAAGGCTGACAGACACCAATGCTTACCGGAACATCACCTATCTATTCTCTTATAAAAAGTTATAAAGTTCCTCATGAAAAACTGTCCTCAGTAAAGTTCCACAGCATGAATTTGCTTGATTTACTCTACTGGACTGAAAAAATATTCTCCATCTTCTTAACTCCCTTCAGAATAGGTTGATTCAGTACAGTGAGATAACTGCAAATTATCAAACTTCTTGCTTACCTTTACCCCTTAAAATAGCATGACCACTTTTAATGATCCATAGCACAGCATTGTAGAAAGCATATTAGATGGGAGTCAAAAGATAGGGAATCTAATCTAAGACCTGCAACTTGGCAATCTGAAACATGGTGGCAAATCACTTAATCTCTCTGAGCCTCAGTTTCCTCCCTTGTAAAAAGAGGGAGTTGGATTAGTCAGCACTTCTTAAACTGTAGAGACTCACAATTTAAGAAGAGCTGAAAGGGTCTGGAGTGGAAAAAGTTTAAGAAACCCTGGACTAGACGATCTCTAAGGTTCTTAGTAGCTCTCAGTTATACTCAGTAGAGGGTAAATCAGGACATAGAGAAGTTTTCTGGGGTCCACAAGATATGACAATTCAAAAGCATCACTCCAAGAATGATGTAATCTTATTGCCAAGAGGAAAACAAGCTGTGGTGGATAAGCAATCTAATGCTGAAGAATTATAGCTGTATGTGAGAGAAAGATGTTGTCTTCCCAGGGCATGCAGCTAAGGTAGTAATGATGGAAAACTGCCTGAAACTAGTCATATCTAATGATTATCACCCAATTCTGGTGATTCACAAAAAAAATGTGTAAGTGAGAACGTGGAAATACTCCTCAGACTGTAAAGCAATAGAAAAATATAGGACAGAGTGTCTTCATCAATATTTTTAAAGATTATACATAGGAATTTTAAAAGAAAAAGGAAATGAATGAAGGATGATGCTGAAGAAGGAATGATGGGCCAAGGACATAGTAAATCTAGCAAAAGCTCCCAGAATGTATTGGTCTGGAGACTTGATGATCTGACGAAGGGTACCTTAAAAGCTGAAAAAAAAAGCTCAGATACAACTGTTAAGCAGCAGCACGTGTAACAGAAAATGAGCGAGCTAGAGTTTTCAAAGAGCTTACAGTCTAATGAGAGAGACTATATACAAACAACTTAGTAAAAAGAAGATATATACAAGATAATTTGGAGGTAATCTCAGAGAGAAAGCAGCAGGGACGTGCTGGTAAATGTTTTAAGAACTCCAGGAAAAAAAAAAGGACACATAACACATTAAATTTAATATATAATTAATATCTTCTCCATTATTTTCTCAAGTCTAGAATCAATGAAAAATAAATAGGACCCTGAATTGTAGCTTTTGCAGATTTCTGAGTTGTAAAATGTTCCCACTAAAAATTAGCTTTCAAAAGCCAGTACAAGCTAGTTCTAGTGTATCACTGGAACGCAGGCACTAAGATTAAGGAGGACAGGAATGGCTTGTTGTAGAAGGTGAGACTTTAGCTGAGGCTTGAAACAAGCCAGAGAAATTAGGAGAAGGAAATGCTAAGGAGTACATTCAAAATAGTAGGGATAGCCAGTTAAAATGTTTGGAGCTGGGGGATGGATTGTTTTGTTCAAGGGGCTTGCAAGGAAGCCAGTGACACTGGATGGGAGGGAGGGTGCGTGATTGCGTGTGTCTCTGTGACAGCCAGACAGACATATTTTAGGAAGATTAATTTCACAACTGGGTGGAGGACAGACTGCAGTGAGAGGCTTGAGGAAAGGAGTTATTGCAGCAGTCCAGACATGAAGTGATAAAGATTGAAACCATGTCAAAGGACAAAAGGGGGCACAGAAAGATAGAAACAATAGGACCTGGCAATTGACTGGATATGAGGGGATGAGAGTAAGGAGTCAAGGATGACACCTAGGTTGCAAGTTTAGGTAACTGGATGGTGTTGTCTTCCACAGTAATAGGGAAGTTGGGAAGAGGAGAGGGTTTTGGGGAAAAGAGAAGAGTTCAGTTTTGGACATACTGGGTTCAAGATATCAACGGGACATTCAGTTCAAGATGTCCAATAAGTAGCTGGAGATCAGGAGAGAGATGAGGGCTGGACAAACAGATACGAGAAATATCTGCAGAGATGATATCTGAATCCATGAGAGCTGATGAGGTAACCAAAAGTAAAACAATATAGGGGGAGAAAAAAGCCTAGCAGAGAGTCTTGTTTCAAATGTTCAGTATAAAAGCATTGTATATAAGGAAGGTATACAGTGGAAATTCATGAATTTGAAGGGAGAAGCAGTGTGTGCAGCATCTGGGTAAAGATCAAAGTTTGAAGAATGTAAACAACATTGGAGTGGAAATAAAATACAATGTACCTGGGCAGACAGAAAGAAAAGCTGAAAAGTTCCTGATGGTTCCATAAGATAAAGCTGTCACGAAGGTAAAATACAGCTGTGATGGGAAGACTCCTTCAATGCAGATTATCTTCCATGTCTTCTGACCAAAAGGTAAAACCTGATCTATTTTTGACTCATTGATAATTTCATGTTTCAGAAGATGGAAGCAGCAACAACTTGTGGTCTTGTACTTGATTCAGACCAACAATTTGCTGAAGGAACATTGGGAAAAAGGTACCATGCTATCTTAGAATTCAAGATATGAAAAGGAATGTAAAGTAATGAATCAGTACCCTAGATTTAAGGAGAGCTGATTTCAAAGAGTCCATAGAAAATATGGTTAATACATAAAAATGCATTTATGTGCTAGACACTATATAAGACACTAAGGATACAAGGCAAAAATACAACTTTCCCTGCCCTGTAGAGCTTATATTCTATTGGAGAAGACAACATGAACACAGATAATATATAACATACACAAACACAAGGTAGATTTTCTTGACATAGGATGAGGGTGGGGGTGGAGGGAAAACTAAAAGCAGAAGGGGATGGAATTAGGGAAGGACTCATATACAAGGTGGTACTTAAGCAAAGTCATGAGTGAAGACAGGGATCCTAAAGCAGAAGTGAGGAAGGAATGTATTCCAGGAATGGGGTGTGGATGAGGCAGCCATGTAAAGGCATGAAAGATAGAATGAATAGTCAGGAGTGATCTGAGGCACTGAAATTAATCAGGAGGCGATCAAAATAGTCCAAGCAAAGAGGTGATGAGGTGGCTGAGTGGAGAGAAAGTGACAAATCTGATTCAGTAGAGGCAGAATTGACAAACTCGCCAACTGATTAGATACGAAATATTAAGGGTAAATGAAGAGATGAAAATGACTGCAACGCTCTGAACCTGGTTAACTGAAAGGAGGGTAGTGCTCTCAACAGAAACATCGAAGTCAGGAAGAGGGCTGGATTTTGGAGGAAAGAATTCTGTTTTAGAAATGTTGAATTTGAGGTTGACTACAGAATACTCAGCTGGCAACAGACAGTTGGTAATGTTGGACTGAAGTTTAGGATAGAAGCTAGGACTAGATACATAGACCTGCAGAGAGTTAGTTAAATCTATGGAAACTTATGAGAACACCAAGTAAGAGAATGCAGAGTGGGAAAGATAGGTAGAACCTTAAGGTACATCCTTTCCAGAAAAAGAGACTGAGGAGTGGTCAGTCAGAACAGAGATCTATGTCACAAATCCTAGAGAGAAGACCCTGTCTAGGAGGACAGGGTGGCCTATTGTGCCACAGAGGTCAAAAAGAATGAGGATTCAGAAAAACCACTTCATTTGTTTATTCAGGGATCATTGATAACTTTGCACAAGAAGAAATTTTTAGAGCCAGCTATGTGGTGCAGCAGATGGAGGGCTAGATACGGAGCCAGGAAGTTGTCAGTTTGTATCTGACCTCAGATACCACTACCTATGAGGTGGTTAGGTAAACCACCTAACCTTGGTCTCACTTTCCTTATCCATAAAATGGAGGTAATAGGACCTAACTTCAGGATTGCTGTGAGGGTGAAATGAGATATTTGCAAAACTTTATATAAAGTTTTACATAAATGCTAGTTATTATTCATTCACTCAATAAACATTTATTATTATGTGCCAGCCTTTAAGTGCTGGGATTACAAAAAGAGGCAAAAGATGGTAGGGGAGACAACATGGAAGTAAATATATACAAGGCAAGTTATATGTAGGATAAATAGGAAATAACTAAAAAAGAAAAGCATTAAGATAGAAGGTTTCCTGCAGAAGGTGGTATTTTACCTGGGACTTAAAAAAAGTCAGGGAGGTAGGTAGTCAAATTGAAGAGGGAGCATGTTCCAAGCAGAGAAAGTGCCCAGTGCTGAGAGATGGGGTGTCTTGTTCATGGAACAGTCAGGATGCCAGTGTCATTGGATTGAAGAGTATGTGTCAGAAAATAAGGTATAAAAAGATTGGAAAGGTAGGAGGGGGCTAGGTTATAATGGGCTTTGAATAGCAAACTCCGTATTTTTTATTTGCTCCTGGAGGCAATAGAAAGCCACCAGAGTTTACTGAATAAGGGAGTAACATGATCAGACCAGCATTTTTGGAAAATCATTTTAGTGGCTGAATGGAGGATGGACTGGAATAGGGAGAGACTTAAGGAAAGCAGACCCACAAGCACACTATTACAGTAATCAAAGTGTGAGGTAATGGAAGCCTGCACCAGAATGGTGGCAGTCTCAGAGGAAGAGAACAGGGAATATTCGAGAGATGTCACAAGGTGAAATTGAGGGTGGAAGTTGGACTGTAAGGAGAGGAAGAACGGACAGCGAATCTAGACAGCTTTTTCTAGCATTTTGGCTGCATAAGACAGGAAACCTAATGGGGAAATCATAGGGACAAGTGAAAAATGAGGGAATGAACACGCTTACAGGTAGCAAGTCACTAGTTAGGAAAAGAATAACAAATGTAGAGAGAGATGTGATAATTAAAAAGGCAATCTGCCAAAGATGGAAAAGGTTATAAGCTGAGTTGGACTTGGTCATTAGAAGGGCCATCTCTTCACTAATGAGAGGAATAAAAGAGCAGGAAATGCATCAAAGGATTTTGATATGAAGAGAGGGTAAAAGAGAGCATGAATTGCCTCTTTTCTGAACAGTATTCTGCTGAGGAGGGTAGGAAGGAGTATAGGAAATTTAAGGAGGGAAGAAAACATTTGGAACTAGCTGGTATGAGGAATGTCAGAGTCAGTAAAACATTCTCTTATGGATAAGGGGTGTCAGTTGAGATTAGAAAACAAATTTGTAGCCAATTCAGTCAGCATGCTTACATAACTTTCTTTAACACTGTTTAGTAACGTGTATTTGAAAGAAGTGGATTTAAGCTCCTTTGAGAGTAGGGAATACTTTAAATCTTTGTATTTGTATCTCCACCCAGGACCCAGAACAGTGCCTGCCACATACTAGGTGCCTGACACCTAATTGCCAAGGAGAGGGTAAGAGCAGAAGACAATGGGATTGATTAGCTACAGGATCAAGATTATGAAGGAAGAAAGAGAAGCAAGAATAGGGACACTGAGCACAGAACTGAGGAGATCCTCAATGTGAGGATGAAGAATAGGTATAGGAGTGTTGCTTAGGAAGAGACAGAATCACAGGAAAATATGGGTAGATAGAGGAATTTTCTTACAAAAAGTTAAAATGAGATCAAGGGTGTAGGATGTGATTGTTCCTATGTTGGGCTTAGATGGAGTAGAAATTAATGAACTAAGAGGCTAGAGTGTTTGAATATTGAAGTTCTCTAATTTAAGGGTAGGGTAGGCATTTATAAAGTACTTAGGTGCCAGGCAACAGGGATACAATGACAAAAGCAAAACAATTTCCAGCTCAAAGGAACTTACATTCTATCAGGGAAGACATACATAAGTTAGTAAATTCAAATAAATACAAGGTAAAATTTGGAGAGTAGGGGTGAAATAAAAGCAGTTTCAAGGATGGGAAAAGATCAGGAAAGATTCCATGTAGAAAGAAGTGTCTGAGAAGAGTTGTGAAGGATACAAAGACTTCTTTGATGTGAAGGTAACATGGGAGTGCACTCAGTTTTGGACATGTTGAGTTTGAGATGCCCATAGGATGTCCAGTTTGAAATATCCAACAGGCAATTAGACATACATGGCTAGAACTCAGAAGATGGTAGAGATAGATACGTAAATGTGTCAGTCAGTTAGCATAGAGATGGAAGACCATTAACCAAGAACTACATTCTTTGATAAAGGAGAAGATTGAGGGATATAGAGAACTGCTACAATGTTCAAGTAAGGTGATATGAAGAGAGTGAACCTCAAAGGAGAGGTTACTAAGAGGTGGCAGCATGAGGGGAAGGGGAGAGTTAGAAGCAGTAACAGGGACCAGTAAGCATGCATACTCCTCTTGAATCAGGGTGTCTGGGGACAAGAGAAGGTGTATTCAGTGTTAAAAAAGACAGTCAAAAATGTTTTCTGTGGGGGAAGGCAAGTCTCCATGACTGTAAAAGAGGAAAATCTTGAGAATAATAGCTTGCCAATTATTCTACATATATTCTCAATTTGATCCTAAACGCTCAGAAATTAATGTACTTGCACATGGTCACAGGGCTGTTAACTACTACAACCCATGTCTCTCAATTCCAAGTACCATGTGCTCTTGCCATTAAAAGATACTGCCTCTCTGAAAGGCAAGTCTGTTCAATAGGAGCAGCTGCATTTTGGAAAGGACACTGAAGAACTGGACTTTTTTCAGGGGAGCTTCAAAGTACAATCCTTACCCTATGAAGCACCCGGGAGCGTTTGGTTTGGTGAAGAAAAGACTTGGGGGTTAGAAAGACAAAATCATCTTCAAACAGCTGGAAGGTTCTAATGTGGAAAACAATTTAGACCTATCCTGCTTGGTAGAAAACCACTAAGATCAATGGACAAAAGTTATAGGGAAGAAAGTTCTGGCTCAAGACAAACACAAGTTCCTAATGATCAGAACTATTAAAAAAAAAAAAGGAATGGTTAGCTTTGGAAGCAATTTTCAAGCAAAGGACAGTTGGTAACTTGTAGAAAATGTTCTAAGAACTGAAAAAACCAGGATCTTGGTGTGGTAGAGAGGAGTTGAAAAAAGCTTTTAAAGTTTAGAAAACCATACTTCTGAGTCCTCAAGAAGCTGAGACACAGGTAGATTAAAAAAGAGAATACAGTTTTTTAGGCTTGTGCTTAAATGGTAGAGGTTGAACAGGAAAGCAGAATATGGAAATTTTCTGGATACTCCTGAGTCAAGAGGCAAACAGATCTAATGATTAGGACTGCTTTTACTCAGAGCAAAAGTGTTCTTTCCGGTAATCTTCACCCAGTGGGTGTGAATTGTTGGATCAAGGGCACCCAAACAAAAAACCTGCCTTTGGAGCTAAACATTAAATGCATACATACATACATGTGTGTTAAAAATTTAGATTAGTGAGGTTGTTATTATACATTAACAAAGAACTGACTATACTTATTTTGGAATAATGCTAAATAGCTTATTTAGCAATTACTATTAAGACATTGTTTAAAAAAAAGATCAGACCAAAATTACATCAATAATAACGAGAAAATCTTATCTGATCAAGTTTTATGCTAATCTATTAACAACACATGGTTTGGGATATTCTCTCAATTTCATTTGTCCTTAATAAACAAACTTAAGCCTTAAAGGTTTCTGTAATTAGTATTTCATGCTAACAAACATAACAAAATGTCTACTAATATCAACATAAAACATACCTTGGGTGAAATGATACTCTCCACGCTGCTCTCTAAATTACACTCAAACACATGGGCTTTGGTTAGCTTCTTATCCCAATGGGCCGCTAGCCAAATTTTGGCCAGCGGCCCTCTCTTACTCAGGACAAAATGAGCGTAGAACATGGTGCCAGCTGACTAGAAAACCTGTCAAAAAAGACAATTTTTAAAAAATCATATATGCAACAAATGCGGAAACATACATTTCCCTAATCTGATCTTGATGTCAGCAATACAGATACTTTTTGGGATACATACAAATTTCCCAGTTGACATTTAAAAAGTACTTCACATTTCAGCTGCAACTTAATTTTATAGATTTATCTTACATTATTTTCTTTTGTGTACTCTATGTTCTAGTCAAATTCTGGTTCCCCAAATTGACCATTCCATCTCTATCTATCTACCTCTATGCCTTTACATAGGTTGCCTTCTATGACTGGAATGATTTTCTTACTTCTGCCTCTTAGGATTGCTAATTTTCTTCAAAGCTCAGCTCAAATTCTATCTTCCACATGTAGCTAACTTATATTTGTACATGTTGTCTCCCCCAAAATAATGTAAGCTCCTTTAGGGCAGGGACTTCCATTTTTTTCCCCCTTGTAGTCCCTGCAGCTGGTACAGTAGGAACTTAATAACAGGCCCACTGATTCAGCAATTTCATATTAATAGGGTGGAAGGATCCATCACCTTAAATAGGAAGAGTTTTAAATTTTCAATACAGAATTATTTTTCTCACCTACCTTCCCCATGAACAAGACACACCAGACTCTCAGAGGAACTTTTCCCAAAAATCTGATCCTGGAAGTTCATCCAAATTTTACTGCCTTTTCATACTCACAGATATATGGGGAAACATTTTAGTTTCACCAACTAGAAACAAAATACTACATATGGCAAGTAAATAATGCTCAAGAATAAAAACATCTCATTTTTCAACTAAGGACTAACCAGAGAGTAAAAATTCATGCCATTCCTCCCTGCCCCAAATTCAAGCCTGATACAGTAAGAGCTCAACTACAAGCTTATTAGAGTCTACCATTCCCCAACTCTGCAAATTTTGAAACTATGGCTTACTGTTCATACCTGACCCAGTAACTACATCAGATGATAGTCATAGCAGTAAAGCAAAAGCAATAAGAAAACAAGCCGATAAAACATATCAAACACACCATAAAGAAGTCACGGAGGAGATCGTTAATCATTTTTCCTTTGGTGCATTAATATACCATTTAAAAAGACTAGAAAATTTGGTGTTGAAAATAAATGTTACAAAACACTTCTCACACCAAAACTATGATACGCTCCAATTACTTTTAATAGTCTGTAAAGTATTATAGCTCCTTTGAGAATAGAAAATATTTGTGATTCCAGTGACACACTGGTTGACATATATACAGATTTAAAGCTTGACAGAAAAGTCTAGTTATGGATAAGTAGAATGAGATGCATTCAGGCCACTGCCACCTTTTCAGCACTTAACAGCAAAATGTTTTGAAAACTTTCATTCATTTAAATTGAATGCTCTCAGATGATCCTCATTTATTCTAAGGCATCATGCTCCCTAAAAGAAGGCAAAAAGGCATTTCCATTCCCAAAGCTACTTATTCAAAACTGAATATTCATTTTTCTTCCCAATCAATGATTCAAGACACACTAGAGGATATTGAAGCAAGGATTTAAGTAAATTCCAGGGTAGGAGCAGTATTTAATAATGACTTCTCAGTTCCTTTTCCCTCAAGTACTTTTCACATATTTACATCCTACAACTCAAGAAGCTCACTTGTTGACATCTAGTACTACTGTTTCAATTGTTCAAGATTATTATAGTAATTAATCTAAAGAATATGTATACATAAGAGAAAAATGACAAATTCAAATTCCTTTTAGATATCTTGATATTAAAAGATTTTTTTGAATGATTCACTGTCAGTTATTAACTTACCCACAGAAACAGACACTTATATAATGGTTATAAGGACTAAAAGTTATCTTCTAAAGTTTAGAATCTAAACACTTGAAAAAGTGATGAACTCTACCAGGAGTCAATTCGTTGACCACCAAATATTCTTAAACATTTTTTGAAAGCTCTGGAAATTGAGCTGTTGGCACCTTCTACCAGGTGTGACTAGCTCACGGTAGCTCTTCAGCTGTTGGTTAGAACTGTGCCTCAAAATAGTCAATCTTCATTCTACCACAGGAACCTAAGTTTCTGAGCAGATGCAACTTCTTGGCAAGCGTAGGTAAAGCTGTAGCAGGGAAGCTGGCCTGGAGAGTAATCTGGCAGGTAAAGTCAGCCTGAGGAAAGCATTGGTCTTATTTCAATGTGGCCAACAGTTCCTTCTATTAGCATATGTAATTTAGATTATAGTACCCTGATAACATTATCACTTGTTTAAAATAATAACAGAAAATTGTGATCATCTGTACTTTCTAACCAAAAATGTATTACAAACTCCCTAAAAAGCTGCTTATATGAATTTAGGACTAAATGTTGCTAACTCCAAAAAAAAAAAAAAAGAAAAAAAAAAAGGTTAAGCCCTGATTGATTCTGATATCAAAAGGCAATTTAACATAAAAATAACAGTTATATTAGCGTGGTAGAAAAATTAGTTGATGTTCTAGCACATTTTAAGGAATACAGAATATGGCAAAGTTATTTTTCCCATATGTCTCCAAAATGCCAGTTAAATTAATTTCTGGATTTCCATGTTGAAATTAATCAATAATGCCTCGTTCCTGTTATTATCAGCATTATTACATGTGAAACTCAGAACCCTATCTAGAAATCCAACAGCAGTGTATAAACAATAATTGATAATGAGCATATACGACAATTTTAATGATGTGGACACTTGAATACAGATATTGAACTTAATTTCAATTAGATTGTTCTTTTATCAAATTACAGTCTTCAGAGAAAATATCGTTTGGTATACTAAAAAATTTTTTGGACTTGCTGGTATTGTTTCTTTTCCACTTGAATGCTTATAATCTAAATAAATCACAAAGAAGTTGAAGTCATTTCAGCAAATGAAAAACTTTTTAACAGAAAATGTAAAGATAATAAATTCTTATTGGAAAGCATATTCTATGTAATTAAATACATAGGATAACAGGATCTAGAGCTGTAAGTGATCTTAGCCCAAATACCCATTATACAGACTTGTCTGTTAAGCTGCGTCCTTGCTCTGTATCTATATGGATGCATGTAAAGAAAATGTCTATTTTCCAGATGGAGCATTGGTATTTCTGGTAAGAAAATCAATGCATGTGGAAAAACTCAAAACATTGCTTACTTAAGACTATTCACATTTTCCCTCTTTTAAATAAACTAGCCCCTTCAATTTGCACACTCTAGATCATAGGTTTTAAAGCTGAAAGGGGCTAGAAATACTTAATTTAAGGGGGAGGAGGAGTAGGAATAAACCTTTATATGGTGCCTATTACATGCCAGACATTCAGCTAAAGTGCATTTATACTTTAGAAAACTTAGCAAAAAATTCCGGTCAGACTGTATGATTAAGTTACATAAGTGGAATTCTTAACAGCAAACTTTGTTATTTACTTATTAAAGTGTACAGTGCTAATCATTCCATACAGCTTGAGCTTACTCAACTTTACAATTAAGTAATTTATCCATAACATTTTCATCTACTCTAGGATTTCTTTAAGGTAAACATGATCCTTTCTGTTGCTTCTGACATTAAAACATGTAGCTTTTCAATTTTCATAACTCATGACGTTACACGATTGCATACACGACTCACAGGCATTTATGTATGAAGCGTTTTCAACTTATATTCAGAATATTTTGTGATTAAAATACTTTTGCTTACAATGAGATAAGGCAACAAACTTAAATTTTCACTAGAAAATCAAGATGAATTCTGCAACTTTTTGCAAAGCTAAAGGCGGCATAAAAAAGTCATAACTGATTCAACAAGGCGCGTCTTTCAGTTTTACTCCATTCAAACTCGAAATATATTTACTTAGTATAAACTTTAGTAGCACGATTATACATGGTGATCTCTTCACTTCTCAAGAACTTAGGTATTTTTTCTAACCGCCTCCTCCCTCCCTCCGGACCTCTGGCCTTTTTTGATCCAGAGACTTCAAGTTAAATATATCAGACACATTTCCCCCCAGAATCTCCACCAAACATTAACCAGCGTTCAGGAAAGTTGAGGAGGGGGAAACAGAGAACTAACTACCGCAGTCTTCTTCTAAGGGCCCAAAGCATGTTTCTCTTCGAGTTTTTTTTCTCGTTTTTTCTATTTGGTCTTTCCCAATTGTGGTGTCGCCTTAAAGGGATAAGTCCCTCAAAGGGAGGGGGGAGAAGGGCTCCAGAATCTTGGGCCCCGGGCTGCCCCGGCCCGGCCATTGCCGGGTCCACTTCCTTGATGCCTGCCTCCCAAGCTCTACAAACTGTTGCTCCTCCTCAGAAGTTGGCATTGGGGTCGGGGGCGGGCCATCTCCCCGGAGATCCCGCTTCTCCGGAGGATCCCCCCCATCTCTCGGCCAGGCCCCGGGGGCGGGGTGGGGGGCTTCAGAGCCGGCGTTTCCTGATCCCCGGGGCCCCAGCTGCGATCAACGGGAGGTTACGACGAGGGGCGGGGTGTTTTTAATTAAATCTACTCCCTCACCCCCCGCGCGCGCCGGGGCTTGTCCAGGGGAGCCCGGCGAGGAGGCCGGGCCTGATCCCGCGGGCACTGGGCCCGGCCGCGGCTCGGCTCTCGCTCCCTCCCGCAGCGGGCCCGGACGCTCAGCGCCCCGAAGGCGGGGAAGACTGGGGGGGGGGGCCGGGCGGGGGCCCCCCCCCCGGGCCCCCCCGGGAACGGGCCCGGGCGGGGGGGCCGCGGGGGGGGGGGGGGTGGGGGGGGGGGGGACGGGGAGAGGGGGGGACACCCCTCGCCCGGTGTGAGGGGAAGCCTCTCCCGCTGCCCCTGCTTCTACCGCCTCCTCTGCCGCCGCTGCTGCTGCCTCCTCCTCCGCCGCCGCGGCAGCCGCTTGCCCGCCGCCTCCGCCTCCTCTCCGATTCACTCAAACAAACAAGATGGCGGCGGCTATGGCCGCGGCTCTTCCTGCCGCCCAAACCCTCCGTTCAAATCGGCAGGATGTTTACGGTCAAAATGTTTCCTGGGCGCCTGCGCCGCCAGCCGAAGCCTACGCAAGCAACTGCGCAGGCGCGGGCTCTCTTTCCTCTTAGCCCGGATTCTATCCCTCCCCTTCCCGATTGACGGAACAGATAGGCTGAGCATGCGCCAGTAAGGCCGAGCAGTTAGGCCAGTGCTTGGGTGACCTGGCGCATGCGCTGCGGTTGCAGACGTGGAGCGTGAATGTATTTCTGTATTATTTAATATATCTGTGGTGGTTTTTTTTTCTTTAAAGAGAACAGAACTGTTTCGGGGCTGAAAGTCAACACGTGGTTGTCAAACTAAGTTATAATTTAGTTGTGAAGCAGTAGAACTAAATTTTTTTTCTCTGTCACTATAACTCCAAAATATAATAATTAAGTTCAGTTAAGTTAGAATATTCTAATAAAGTTAAGCTTAGACAAACTAAAAGAAGTTATGCTATCAAAAAAGTTTAACTCTCCAGAGGCCCATTTCCAGGTTAAACTATACCTCTTGAGGTTTTTTTCTCGCTCTGCCTCCACACTAACATAATTGGTTATATTTTATTTGAGATTAAATTATTCTAAAAGAGAAGTTAAACATAACCCGGGAGACTTGGGGCAAGTCTAGTATTTTGCTGGAAATTATATGAGGTTTTGAAGCCCTGAAAGGACTAGGAGGAGCAGATATGTTTTCTGAAAGAGCCATCTAAAAGTGGAACGGGCTGCAGGCTGTAGTGAGCTCCCCATCACAGGTGCACAAGTATTTTATTATTTATTATTGTCAAGGATGTTAGAAAGAATATTTCTGCATGAAGTGTGGGGGTTGGACTATAATTTTAAATTCTCAACCAAGGCCAAATTGATAGGGGAGGATATAAAATGATGATAACAATAAAGATTGTTAATAGATATTAATTGATTGGATAATACTCCAATATACATGTTTTATCCTATTTTTTTCCTCACTACTTTTTCCAGGATTTACACTATTTGGTGAAACTACCACATATCAGATCAGATAACTCTCACACAGTACTATCCAAATTTCTTTGATTCTGTGTACACTGAGCAGCAAACAATAATTTTCATTTACATGGCACCTTTATACTAGAAAAAGAGTACTTTGGAGACTATCTGGTCAACTAGAAAGTCATGTCACCATAGTAAATTAATAAATTGACATTCTTTACAAGTCAGTCTTTTGTAAGTTTGGTTAGTATAAATAATAAAAACTGATAGTCATCAAGTGTAGTATAGTGAATAAAGTACTGGCTTTAGAGCTACAGCATCAATGTTCAGAGCTGGCCTCTGATACTATTTGTGTGGCCCCAGGGGAAAGTTTCTTAACTTCCTTTGGCCTCAGTTTCCTCATCTTTAAAATGAGGGTTTTGTCATACTGGAGAGCAATTTGTAACTATGTCCAAAAGGTTATCAAGCTGTGTATACCCTTTGATCCAGCAATACCACTGTTATTAGGTCTGTATCACAAAGAGATTTTTAGAAAAGGGGGTGGAGGGAGAAGAACCTATTTGTACACAAATATTTGTAGCAGCCCTTGTGGTGGCTAAGAATTGGAAATTGAGGGGATGCTCATCAATTGAGGAATGGCCGAACAAGTTGTGATATTGCTGCAGTAGAGAGGTTTCGACCCCTCAAAGACCAGAGTATGGGACGGGTTCTCTGGAATGAATTCAGACTCAAGCATTCTTTGAGTCAAGGTGGCAAAGATTTATTGTTAAGCTATACAGCATTAGAAGTCCTTAAGGAATTCTGCCATAGTGGGCAGAGCTCCTTAGGGAACTTACAACCTAACAGGAATGATGCTAAAGCTTATATAGGAAAAGTAGTGAATTGTGTGGCAGGTATGCTAATTAGGTGATAACATACAACTAAGTCATTCACTACTGGAAACTGTGGGGAGTGGAGGGGTTTCCTAAGGGATGTGTTTTTGGTCTGTTATGTCTGAAACAAGATAGTTTCAGGAATTGATGTCTATAACTTGACCTCTGGATCATACACAATAACTGGGAATCAATATATAATAGTTTTGTTGATACAAGATAGTACAAGGGAAATTCTACAGAGGTCAGCTTGTTCTTGTAACATGGAGAGATAGTTTGCTTCACTGGGCCCACTCATGAGTTATTGCCAGAGATGGGGTCCTTGGGCTGGAGGGAAACTGTCAGAGCTAGTGCCTTGAGGCTGGGGAGAGATATGGTCTTGGAATTGAGGTCCCAGTACAAGCACCCAAGCACCCCATCAGTATATGACTGTAATAGAATATTATTGTGCCATAAGAAATGAGCAGGATGATTTTAGAAAAACCGGGAAGGATTTACATGAACTGATAGAGAGTGAAGTGAGCAAAACCAGGAGAAGATTGTATATAGTAACAGCAGTATTGTTGAAGGAAGATTGTGAGTGGCTTAGCTATTCCTCAGCAGTACAGTGATCCAAGACAATTCCAAAGGACTCATGAAAAATGCTATCCACCTCCAGAGAAAGAACTGGTGGAGTATAAATGCAGATCAAAGCATACTATTTTTCATTGGAAAGGGAAAGTCCAGGGACTATGCCGTGAACATTTTGAGGAGGGAGAGAGATCATTTCCCTTGAGAAGGAAACTCTGGAAGGTTTCAACTGGAGATGGCATTTGAATTAGGGTTTTAAAGAAGGAAGAGAAGAAATTTAACAAAAAGAAAGGGAGGGCAATCTAGTTGAAGCATGGGGATAGTAGGAGCAAAGGCAAAGGGATAGGACAGGGTAAAAATGAATGGAGAGGAATCTAGTTTGTGGCAGCTAGGTGGCACAGTGAATAGAGTGCCAGACCTGGAGTCAGGAAATCTGTCTTCTGATACTTATTATGGAATAAACTAGGGACAGCAATATGAGATATCTGGAAAATTTGGTTGGAGTCAGAATGTAGGGATATTTCTAAAATATAAATAAAAGATACATTCTTTAAAGGTTTTTTTTTTTTTTGTGGAACAGAAATATAAAATGACAGCCACTAGGAACACTTTATTTGATCGGTTATCTACCACTGAAACCTAAGGACTCAATCTTCTTTTAAGATTAATTCAAATTTGCACCAAGTCTGCATTTCATCTTTGCTCAATACATCAATGTGTCTGTGATTTTATCAGTGTGATTAGTTTCTGCATCAGGGCAGATCCAAACCCACCCCATTTGATTTTGAGAGTACCAGTGGAGCTGTTGAACTATTCTTCTGTTATTCTTTATATGATGGACTCTCTTCCTGATCATTCTCGTAATGATATCTGGTATGGCACTTCCTGATCATAGGTCATGGTTAGACACTGTCCAGACAACTTCCAACAAGATGGTAAAACGAGTGGTTGTAAAGAAGTCCAAGTCTCCTGTGCCACTTCAAAACAATGAAAGAACAGCAATAACTAAAGTAAAGGAACAGAAAGAAACTTCATCAACCTTTTCCTGTGCTAATGCAATAGCAGCCTAATGGGTCTTCCTGCCTCATGTCTCTCCCCACTACAATGTGTCCCCTACAGAGCTGCCAAAGTAGTTTTCTTTTTTTTTTAATTTTCACATTAGTCAAGTTGTAAGGAAGAATTAGAAGCAATAGGAGGAACCACAACAAAGAGGAAACAAAATAAAACGGAAAAAAAAGAGCAAACAGTATGCTTTGATCTGCATTCAAACACCATAGTTCTTTCTTCTTTGTGGATAGCATTTTTTATCATGAGACTTTTGGAGATGTCTTAGATCCTTGCATTATTGAGAAGGGCTAAGTCTATCAAAGTCAGTCATTGAACAATGTGGCTGTTACTGTGTACAGCATTCTCCTGGTTCTGCTCACTTCACTTATTATCAGTCCATACAAGTCTTTCCAGGTTTTTCTGAAGTCTTCCTGCTCATCATTTCTTATAGCACAGTAGTGTTCCATTACATTCATATACCACAACTTGTTCAGCCATTCCCAAATTGATGGGCATCTTCTCAATTTCCAATTCTTTGCCGCCACAGAAAGAACTGCTATAAATATTTTTGTACATGTGGGTCCTTTTCCCATTTTTATGATCTCTTTGGGTTACAGCCCTAGAAGTGCTGTTGCTGGGTCAAAAGGTATGCACATTTTTATAACCCTTTGGGCATAGCTCCAAATTGCTCTCCAAAATGGTTGAACACTTCACAACTCCACCAACAATGCATTAGTGTTCCAATTTTCCCACATCTTCTTCAATAGTTATCAATTTCCTGTTTTGTCATGTTGGCCAATCAAATAGGCGTGATATGGTACCTCAGAGTTGTTTTGATTTGCATTTCTCTAATTAATAGAGATTGAGAGCATTTTTTCATATGACTATAGATAGCTTTAATTTCTTCATCTGAAAACTGCCTGTTCATATCCTTTGATCATTTATCAATTGGGGAATGACTTGTATTCTTATAAATTTGCCTTAGTTCTCTATATATTTGAGAAATGAGGCCCTTAGTAGAGACAGAGGTTGTAAAAATTCTTTCCCAGTTTTCTGCTTCCCTCCTAATCTCGGTTGCATTGGTTTTGTCTGTGCAAAAACTTTTCATTTTAATGTAATCAAAATTATCCATTTTGCATTTCATAACTTTCTCTGTCTTCTCTTTGGTCATAAATGGTTCTGTCCTCCATAAATCTGACAGGTAAACTATTCCTTGCTCTCCCTGTTTGCTTATAATATCAGCCTTTATATCTAAATCATGAACCCATTTTGATTTTATTTTGGTATATGGTGTAAGATTTTGGTCTATGCCTAGTTTCTGCCATAGTCTTTTCCAGTTTTCCCAGCAGTTTTTGTCAAATAGTGAGTTCTTATCCCAGAAGCTGGGGTTTTGGGGTTTATCAAATAGTAGATTACTGCACAAGACACCTCAATCCTTGAGCAGGATTTTTCCAATATTTTGGGATAAATTCCTATGCTTCCTATATTATTTCTGCCTCTGGTAATGAATTTTATGCAAAATCATGTTGATTCTACCTGTATTACATCTTTTGTATACATATCCTTCTTTCTACTCATATTAATAGCTAGTTATTTGCATTTGTAAAATTTATATGATGCTTACTATGTGCCAAGCACTGGGAATACAAAGAAAGGAATAAAACAGTTCTTGTCCTCAAGGAACTTACATTTGAAGCAGGGAGACAATACATAAAAAGAAGTTGAAAGGAGAGCCAGTTAGGAAATGATCTGAAGAAATGTGAATTTCCGAATGGATTTCATTTTCTGGAATGATGAGTTTCTGAAGATGATGAAATCCAGGAAAGTACCCAGCTACCCTTTGTTTGACCAATTTTAACTTCACAGATAAGGCTATATCTAGGTCTAAATGGCCTCATAGCACCTGGGATCATTGATTAGATACTTCTGATCCTCACTGCTAGCTAACATCTTGCTAGCTAGCCTTGAGTAAATTGAGAAACTTTCCAAACTCATATTCTCATCCCTTCCATCAATTTACTGAACTCAAAGAACCCAAAGTATAGCTCTAGAAGAAGAGGTAATACCTTGCTCCCTGCTGAGGGGTGTGCTAGCTCTAACCAGCTTATAAGAGCCCATTGTTAAATTTCAGTTAGCCTTTAAACCCTGGAAATTGGCAAACACTACAAATCAGGGCTTGAGCTAAAGTTTTGTTGATTGTCTAGAATTTATAGTGATAGAGAAAATGTTAAGAATGCAGATAAAACTTGAAGAGTGTTATGGGCACATTTCCTGTCCCCCCCCCATGTCCACATTGTCCTCTGTCCCCACCAATCACCATCCTAGAATACCACAAAAGGAGAGAGTGTTCCTAACACGATGCAGCACAGTGGATAGAATGCCAGGCCTGAATTAAGGAAGACTTGAGTTCAGATCCAGCTTCAATTAATTGTGTGACCCTAGGCAAGTCTCTTAACCTTGTTTACTTCAGTTTCTTCATCTATAAAATGAGCTGGAGAAGGAAATGGCAAATCACTCCAGTATATTTGCCAAGAAAACCCCAAATGGGGTCATGAAGGGTCAGATGTGACTGAAACAATAGAATAACAACAACATTCCTGACATGGTCAGAGACTGATCTTTTATACAAAAGGGGGAAAGTGGGATGTCATATCTGGAACTCCTGTACCCTCACCTAGGTAAGCTAGATTTCACAATGTATAGAGCATTGGCCCTAGAGTTAAGAAAACCTAAGTTCAAATCCAACTTCAGATACTTACTAGCTGTGTGACCCTGGGCAAATCACTTAACCTCTGTTTGCCTCAGTTTCCTCAACTATAAAATGGAGATAATCAACGCCTACCTGGCACATAGTAGACACTATATAAATTTCTTTCCTTCTCCACCCTATTCTGGGCATAGATTTCCTGACATCATTTCCCATCTAGCTGCTTTTCTGGACTTCATGATCTCTAGAAACTCATCATTCTGCAAGATGAAATCAGCTTGGAAACTCTCACTTCCTTTGATTATTTACCCCCCTGGCTGCAAGACTTCATCATACCCTCAAATCAAGTATCTTTCTCCCCCTGCCCTGATCCTTTTCGACTTCTTTTTATGTATTACCCCATTGGATTGTGAACTCCGTGAGGGTAGGGGTTGTCTTTTCCTTTCTTTGTATTCTCAGTGCTTGGCATAGTATTTGGCACATAGTAAGTGCTTAATAAATGTCTATGGAGTACTGACCATGATTTGAAGGACCTTAGCACCCCTTCCCATCTTTAGCTGGCTGTAATAAATCTCTTTTTGATACATTAGTCCTCTTTGGGCTTCCTCCTTTTCCCTTTGATGAGGATGATGAGTTACCAATTATTCACTCATTTGCAGTAGCCTTTGCTTCCAAATATAGTAACTTCCAGTGAGAGCCCTCAGCTCCATTGAGTGACCCTAATCTACCTACCCATCTGAAAGGTTTCTCTTTTGCTCTCTAAGGTACACAGTGATTTTGTTCCTCGAAGGAATGCAAAGTATAGGCAGGAATGTTGAACCAAGGAACATTATTAGGATGGGAGCTGCCAGTTCTGTTGCCTCTACTTGGTCTTTTCAGTCTTGCATGAAGTGAATTGCCCTGGCAACCAGGGACACCTGGGGAGTGGAAAAGAGCCCTGTCATCCCATTCCACACAGCTTTTAAAACTAGGCCTTTGTGGCTGATTAGTCGCTCTTTCTCTCTCCCTTTTTGATTGCCTGTATCATTTCTCCTTTCCCTCTTGACTATCTATCAGATACTAGCATGATAAACATCACTAACTCCTTCCTAGAAAAGACTGAGCTTATTTGATTTGGGCTTCCTCAGCTTCTTTCTTACATTCTTCAAAATTTCTTAGAATCATTATCCTCTTTGTCCTTCTTCCCTTTGGTTGCAGAAGAGGAAATGACCATATTCCACATTATAAACTTCCTCTTTCTCTCTGCCCTTGATCTGATTCCCTCCTGCCTTCTCCAGGAACTTGTCTGAGCAATCATTCCTGCTATTCCATACATCTCTAATCTTCATCTGCCTACATATACCTTTAAGTCTCCTGAATCCCCGGTAGACCTTGCTTTGACCCTTATGTCAATCCAACTGCACTGTGCTATCTGTCTCCCTTCCATTACCAAACTTCCTTAAAAAGTTGTCTGCTTCTATTTCTTCATCAATCATTCTTCTGTCTCCACTCTGCCCCCACTCTTTGAATCCAGAAAAATCGTTCCAATGTATAGATCTCATCATGTTACTGCTTTGGTCAGATATCTTCAGAGACTCCCTGATATCTGTCAATAAAGTTCAAACTCCTCTTCCTGGCCTTCCAGGACCTCCCAAACCTGCTGCCACCTTACCTTTTCAGCCTTTTTATCATATTGCTATCTTCCATATATAGGACACTCCCTCCAGTCAACAGGTCCTTTTTGTACCCTAAAAGGGCATTTGTCCTCCAGCCTTTGTACCTTTGCATGTACTGTTTTTTATGCCCTCCATCCCCCTTAGGTGGGATTCTTTGCTTTAAAGCTCACCTCAAGTGCTTTGTCCATCATGAAGTCTCTTCTGATTCTCTTATTTGATAATGACTAGTCTTTCCTCCTCAGATCTCATACAGCACTTTGTTTGACTGTATTTAAATAGCACAGTGCCTGGCATGTAGTAGGTGTTTGATAAATGTTTGCCAATTGATTGATTGAACAAATGTACTTGCATGTCTATAATTCTGTGAATTATAGTAATCTGCATACAATATACACATGTTTTTGAATGACTGAATATGTGAAGCTATGTAAATAATATATAAGAAATACAGCAGAAGCATATGAACAGCAGAGAAACAAAATCCTACCTTTTTAAATAAAAGCTATTCCAAAATAGCTAAGTGGTAAAAGGATATGAACAAGTGGTTCTCAAAAGGAGAATTGTAAACTATTAACAACCATATGAAAATAATGTTCCAGATCACTAACAGTAAGAGAAATGTATGTCAAAACAACTCAAATGGAAAAGATGAGAATAATCAATGTTGAAGGGACTGTAGAAAGATAGACACCATGTTGCATTATTGGTAGAGCTATGAATTAGGATAACCCTTTTGGTAAGTGGTTTGTAGTATCCAAATAAAGTGACTCAAATATCCATTTTCTTTGATCTAAAGATTCTACTATGAGGCACATATCCAAAGAAGGTCATTTCATAGAAGGAAAATCCCCATATATAGCAAAATATTTATAGCAGAACTTTTTGTAGTAGCAAAGAACCAAAAACAAAATAGATACTCATCAATTTAGGAATAGCTAAACAAATCATAATTGGTCACATGAATGTCATGGAATATAACTGTGTGGAAGTAGATATGATGAATACAGAGAAGCATGGACTTACATGAACTGATGCATAGTGAAGTAAGCAGGGCCAAGAAAAAATATGTACATCGATTACAACAATGAAAGAATAACAACCTCAAAAAAGTGATAATGAATGTTGCAAAATTACAAAGAATAACTTTGGCCCACGAAGAGATATGAAACAACACTTCTCCCTATTTCTTTGCAGAGGTAAAAAATCCATGGGTATGGAACATTTATATACATATATTCAGATTTCAATATATTGATTGGCTTTACTGATTGTTTTTCCTCTTTTTCTTTTTTTCTCCTTTAAGGTATTATTTTAAATAGTGGATAGCTCTCTGGGAAGGGGAAGAGGAACACAGGGGGATGATTTAGGTCAGGGGTGGGGAACCTGCAGCCTTGAGGCCATGTGGCCTCAAGGCTGCAGGTTCCCCACCCCTGATTTAGGCAATATCAAGACAAATATCAATAAAAATTTATTTAAAAATTGAAATTAAAAAAATCTTGTCTTGCAAAAAAACCTTAATTTGGGGTGGGAGCTGGGAAGGGTGAATCAGAAATACATTCATGAAATAAATATAGGACATTGAATATAACAAATAATATTACTCATCAATAGATTTTTCAGGAAGAGCCAAGGATAGAATTTTCAGTATGCAATTACATCATATCTCATAATATCAGAGGAGTAATCAGCAAGAACCAGTGAGTCACAGGACCATGGGATTATAGGAATCAGTGCTATAATAGGCCTTGGGGAACATCTTAATTCAACCTTCTCATTTTTGCATATGAGGCCTGTCAGATAGGTAGCATATTGTACTTGTCTACTGTCCAACAGTAGGAAAGCAGGAATTTTAAACTCAGGTTTCCAGACTTTAAATCCAGTATTATTTTCAATTCTATAAGCATTAAGTGTCTACTCTGTGCCAGGCATTGCATTGGTTTGGTTAAAAGAAAACTCGAATCCCTAGCTGGTACTATCGTGAAAGCTTCCTAACCAAGCATATATTCCTGTGTCTTGATTCCTGACCTTTAGAGCAACATATTCAATTTAATTCAATCACTGAGAGTACAAGGTTAAAAATAAAACAGTTCTGCCCTCAAGGATCTTACATTCTACTAAACATAAACATAAAATACAACTAATTTTCTGAGGAATGAAGAAAGCATAATTTTACTCATGTAAAAATTGGCACCAGAGTTGAGCCTTGAAGGAAGTTTAGGGGTTCCTAGGTGGTGAAGAGTGAGGAGGATTTTCAGGTATGAATGACAGCCTGTGAAAAAACGTGGAGAGTGGAAATTTAATAGTTTAAGAAATACCATGTAAAGGCATTTCATATACTTCATGAGCAAAGTGCTCAAATAATAACAGTACAAAGTGTGCCTTTGGGAGCAGCCTTAGAAGGCAGCTGAAGCAGGTGTGAAAGATAGCCTGAGAATAATGTGGACAGTGAAAGTGAGTTCCAGAATCAGGAACTTGCCTTTGATTTGGAGCAAACTACAGTTTATACTGGGCAGCTAGGTGGTACAGTGGGTAGATTGTTTATTGCCTGCCAGTAGGGTGAATCAAATGTCATAGGGAGAAGGCAGACCAAAAATCTTTCATAGTAAAGCTTCTAAATCATCCCAGTAGAAAGAGGAACTGGATGATATAAGGAAACGTCAACAACATACTGAATAAATGCTTAAAAACTAGGTGGAAGTATCATTATGGCGACGAAGTGGAATTATTCCCTTCTATTAAGACATAATTCTAAAGACTAAAGACCATGCCATTCAAGGATTAGCTGGAACAAAACAAAACAAAACAAAACAAACCTGAGGATATTTGGCTTGGAGAAGAGAAAATTTAGGATGATATGATAGTTGGCTTCAAGTATTTTGAAGATGGGTAACTAGGTGGAGCAGTGGATAGAGCACCAGACCTGGAGTCAGGAAAGCTCCTTTTCTTGAGTTCAAATCTGTCCTCAGACACTTACTAGCTGTGTGATCCTGGGCAAATCACTTAACCCTGTTTGCCTTAGTTTCCTCATCTATAAGATGAGTTGGAGAAGGAAATGGCAAACCACTCCAGTATTTTTGCCAAGAGAACTCCAAATGGGGTCACAAAGAGTCGTACATGACTGAAATGACTGAACGACAAATTCTTAGGACTGTTTCATTGAAGAGGGATTGGTTTGTTTTGAGCAACATATAGAAGTTTTAGAGAAGACAGTGCAGGTTTGACGTTAAGGAAAAGTTTCCCAGCAGTTAGAGCTGTCCAGGGGCAAAATGGAAGCTATTGGTTTCCCCTCACTCATTGGAGGTCTTCAAGCAAAGATTGATAACCATCTGACTGATATGTTTTACAGGGAATTCCTGTTCAAGTGTAGGTTTGATTAGGTGACTTTTGAAATCCCCTGCAAACAGGGGTGTTGTGAAGATCAAATGAGAAAATGCATGGGAAGCACTTGGCAAACCTTACAATGCTAAATAAATACCAGTTATCATCATTATTATTAGTCTCTCATCACCATATCCCCAGTCTGGTGACGACTTCATTCCCTGAGCCTTTGGCTGCACTCCTGCTGAGCTCAAGTGATGTTTATAGAGCAATACAGGAGGATGCTGGTAAATGTTCTCAAAATAAAGCATGCAAATACTTTTAAGTTTGATCTGCATTATTAATACTTTCTAAAGTCTAGAAATCAACAAAACAGTAGAACAAGCCCCAATTTTTAGTGTTTGCAGATTTCTGGGGGGTAAAGGCTGATACTGAAAATTTAATAACCAGCTCTCCGAAAGCCTGTTAAAGCTGGCATTAACACCTCTGTCTGCAACTCTGAATTCTTGTGATTTTGTGACTAAAAGTCAACTAGAATTTATTAAGACCCTACTATATTCCAGGAACTGGGCTAAATATTGGAGATACAATTAATGACAAAAAAAGTCCCTATTCATAAGGAGATCACAGTCTAATGGGGGAGATATCAAGTAAACAACTATGTACAAAGAAGATATAGACAAGACAATTTGGGGGTAGTCTCAGACATAAGGCACTAAGATTAAGGAGAACTAAGAAAGGCTAGGAGGGCATGTCACAGTGGATAGAGTGGTGGGCCTGGAGTTAGGAAGATTCATCTTCCTGAGTTTGAATCTGGCCTCAGACATTTATTAGCTGTGTGACCCTTGTTGAGTCACTTAATCCTGTTGGCCTCAGTTTCCTCATCTGTAAAATGAACTGAAGAAGGAAATGGCAAACCACTCCAGTATCTTTGCCAAGAAAACCCCAAATGGGGTCATAAAGAGTTGGACAAGACTGAAATGACTGAACAACAACAACAAAAGGAAAAACTTCCTGCAGAAGGTAGGCTTTTAGTTGAGACTCAAAGGAAGCCAGGGGAGCCAGAAGTCACAGATGAGGAGTAAGAATGTTCTCCAATAAAAATGTTTGGAGTTGGGAGATGTAGGAATATGGAGATGCAAGGAACATGGAGGAGGTCAGTACAGAGTGCATGGAGTGGGACTAAGGTACACAAAGACTTGAAAGGTAGGAAGGAGCCATAATATGCAGGGCTTTAAAAACCAAAGCAAAGATTTTATATTTGATCCTAGAGGTGATAGGGAGCTACTGGAGTTAACTGGAGTGTGTGTGTGTGTGTGTGATATTTTCAGATCTTCACTTCAGGAAGATCAGTTTGGCAGTTGAGTGGAGGATGAACTAGAGTGGATAAAAGACATGAAGCAAGGAGACAATCAGCATGTTATTGCAACCAGTCCGGGTGTGAGATAATAAATGTCCTGCCAGGGCAGTTGTTGTATCACAGGACAGATGGACTATTACTGTGCTGTACACAACCACAAAAAGTATGAATATAGAGAAACATGGAAAGACTTAAATGAACTGTTACAAGTTAAGTAAACAGAAAACCAGGAAAACAACATATGTGATGTTTCTAACAATATAAATGGAAAGAATAATGATAGTAGTTAACAATAGCTAATATTAGCTAATATTTATATGACACTTAAGGCACTGTGCTAAATGTTTTACAATTATAATTTCATTTGATCTTCATAACAACCCTGGGAGGTAGGTGCTATTATCCCCACTTTGCAGATGAAGAAACTGAAGCAAACAGAGGTTAAGTGACTTGCCCCGGGTCATACAGCTACTAAGTGTGTAAGGTTGGATTTGGACTCAGGTCTTCCTGAGTCCAGGCCCCACACTCCATCCATCACACCACCACAAACCATAAGAAAATTAACATTGCAAAATTACAAAGAACAAAAAGATATGAGGAGACCTTTCCCCAGTTTCTTTGTAAAGGTCCATTTGTGTGGAATATTGCATATAATGTAAGATTCTTTGTTGCATTGATAGGTTTAGCTAAATTTTTTATCTTCTTTTAAATTTTTTTTTTCTTTTTAAGAGATAACTGTGAGAAGGAGAAAAGGTAGAAAGACATTACAGAAGGGGGAATCTAGGTGATATAAAAATAAAATATATTGGTAAAATCTATTTTTAAAAATAAAAGAAAGCACAATGACTTACATATTGCTGATCTTAATAACTTGAGAGGTTCTGAAACTTGTTCAGGCTGAAATATATATGATTGATAACAGTTTTAAAATGTTACTTCTAAGAGGATTTACGTTTTAATCACAGATTGAACCTAAAAGAATGAGCTGAGGAAAATTTTTTTTTGCTCCTAAAATAACTCAAATTCTGCTTACAAAAGAAGTAGCAAGGAGAAATATAGCTGTCCCTGGCATGAATTGCTATGCTTATGACTCATTCGGCCAAGTAATCATTCACTAAGCACCTATCATGTTCCCAGCATTGTGCTGGATGATGCACTTGTAGTTAAGGGATACAAGTCGAAAAAAGCACATGAAACAATAAATGAACAGCATGAGAATACATGAAGTATATGATCATCAAATGAATTATGAGACTTGTTAATGTGCATAGCTTATGGACCCCATCTCATTGTTTGAAGATAAATGTTAGCTAAAAGAAACAGCCCACTTGTTTGTTATAGGCTACATGCTCAATAGAAGTTCATGGAAAGGAGAGCTTGGTCTTATCCTTAAGTGGTCAGATTGGATTTTATACCAGATTTGGGACCTGAGTTGGGTCTTGAAGGCTGATAACATTCTCTTTCAGATCTCACACAGTCCTTTGTTTTGCTTGTTGGCACTTAATCTTATGCTATTTGTTATTTTAATTATATGTATATTTATCTCCAAACCCAAATTAACAATAAGCTTCATGAAGGCTTTAACCTTATGGAAGTGAATTGAGCCAATAATGGTTCAAAAAAATCTATTAGTTAGAGTGCAAATTTTCAAACTGTTCTCCATGGAATAGAAGGTGTCTCTGAAAAAAAAAACCAACTAGGTTAAATTTGTGTTTGTTCTAATTCTCTTTTCCATCTTTATACTGCTCTAAGGTCCTAGGTTTGCAGTAGCAATTCCAATAGCTGGAGAGGCATTGAGACTATCCTACTCATTTGTCAACATTTAGCAGCAATTGCTCTCTAAATGGATGCCTATGTGGTACATGTTATCTTTCCAACACTAAGGAGGTGAAAACAAAAACCTGAACATAAAATTCATGTATGGGGTTTATCGAAGGATATTATAGTCAACCAGATCT
Organism: Vombatus ursinus; assembly: GCF_900497805.2. Classification (NCBI taxonomy): domain Eukaryota; kingdom Metazoa; phylum Chordata; class Mammalia; order Diprotodontia; family Vombatidae; genus Vombatus; species Vombatus ursinus. Next base: position 8,192,896 of record NW_020950062.1, on the reverse strand, counting down.
GGGGCAGATATTGAATTTAGGGAATGTGAAAATTTTCAGGTCCCCCTCAGATGCTTCCAGATGAAGGTCATGCTTCTCTGGACTGGTAGAGTTACTGACCCTCCAGAGCCTTTGGCATGTTGATATAAGGACTAACATTATATGAGGGTTGCAGAATGAATTGTGACACCAATGTAATTTTAGGATGGCTTGCTTTTGTTTTATAGAGAAAAAAGCTCTGCATCTGAAGTAACTATCAGTAGCCCAACTTTCAATTGGTCCACAATTGCCCAAATGCCCACAAATTTAGGCAACAAACAGAAGGAAATAGAGATCCTAATATAAGGAAGCAATTTAACCTCATGGGTATCATGGAGACTGGACCATGTCTCTGAATTATTATCTCTTATTCAAAAGAAATATGATAGATAAAAGGGGTGGATTTAGCATAGCATTTTAATAAGAAGGTATGTTCATGTGAGAAATCTCAGGATCCAGAGGAAGGAAATATAATAGAATATTTAGGTGAAGGTCAATAGAGGAAGAAACAGAAGTGATTTTTTCATTGGAGAAAACATAGACCACTTAGATGGAATGAAGAAATAGATGAGTATTTTGGAAAACAGATCACAAGACTGGCACAGAGCCATGATAGAATAGAGATAGGGGACTTTAATTATATAGACATCTGCTGGAGCTCTCTCTTTGCCAAACGAAGAGCAGCTAATAACTTTTTGATTGCCTTAATGATATTTTCATTCTTCGGATGGTAGAGAAACCAACAAGGTGAAATTCTGTATCTCATCTTCACTAAGAGGGAAGAACTCGTTCTTAGTATGAAAATGATAGGATCCCTGTGGGGAAAGTGACCATTCCTTCCTAAAATTTTTGAGAGAGAAGGAAAAGGAATCTAAGCACAGCCTGCCAAACACCATTGGTTTTGGGAAAGCAGATTTCAAAGGATTCAGAGGAAATGTAGGTAGAATCCTAAGGGATAAAATGCTACAGAGGATGTTAGTCCAGGAGGGATAGGATATTCTTAAGATTGAAATTCTGAAGATGAAAAGGAACACAAGTCTAGTAAGGAAGAAAAATTTTATTTATCTTAAGAGACCAATGTGTATGCACAGGAATTCACTTCCCAGTTTAGTTTTTTAAAAAAATGAACAGAAATCTATTTTCTCTCCCTCCTACATACCACCCTGTTGGGAAAAAGAAAAAGAAAATCTTTGTAACAAATACATGCACACACACAAATATACTTGAGCCAAACAGATTCCATTATTGGCTATATCCAAAAATATGTCTCATTTTGTACCCTGAGTCCATCACCTTTCTATCAAGAGGTGGGTAGTATACTTCATCACTGGAATCATAGATGGTCATTTTATTGATCAGAGTTTTGATAGTGGTTTGTTTTTACAATGCTGAGGTTGCTGTGTGAATTGTTCTCCTACTTATACTCATTTCATTCTTCATCATCTAAAAAAGTTATCAAAATTGTTCCTTTTTATAATATTGATATTACAGAATAAATGATTCCACTTAATGTTCCACTTCATGCCCATTAGATTGGTAAAGTTTATAACAAATGAAAAAGGCAAATATTGGAGGGGCTGTGGGAAAACAGACACCATAATGTGTTGTTAGTTAGGCTGTGAATTGGTATAGCTATTCTGGAAAGCAATTTGTAAATATGCCCTGGAAATGATTAAACCTTTCCTACCTTTTGACCCAGCAATACAGCTACTAGGCCTATGTATTTCCAAAAGCATCGAAGAAAGAAGAAAAGGACCCATATGTACAAAAATGTTTATAGCAGCCCTTTCTGTAATGGCAAAGAACTGGAAATTAGGGGGGTGCCCATTGACTGGGGGAATAACTGACAAAATTATTGTATATAAATGTAACGGAATACTGTTGTGGTTTAAGAAACAACAAGAGATAGTTTCAGGGATACTTAAGAAGACTTGTGTGAACTAATATACTACAAACGAGTGAGGTCAAGAGAATAATTTATACTGTAACAACAACATTTTAAATATAAAAGACCTCAAAAGATTTAACATCTCAGATTAATGCAATGCTCAATCATGATTCTAGAGGACCAAAGGTGAAGCATGCTACCCACCTCCTCGCAGAGAAGCAACAACTCAGGGTTTAGAGACATACATTTTTTGGACATAGTCAATACAGAAATTTTTTTTGGCTTGACTGCATATTTGTTTTAAGGATTCTTTTTTTAAATTTTCTTTCTTTTTTCTTTTACTTGGGAGGGCTCCCTCTCCTTAGAGACTTCAAACAGAGGTTTGATGACTATGTGTAAGGTATATTATGATGGGGATTCCTTTCTTGTTTAGGTTGGACTAGACATTCACTGAAGTTTCTTTCAACTCTCATATTCTATGATTCTTTAATTTAGGACATCTATTGGCCAGGACTCATGAACAATATTTTCTGAATTTGTAATTAGTCCTTCAGACAACATGGTCCTGTTGGTCTCAAGTGTCTCAGATACAGGGGGTTATCTGGGAGAAATCTATAATAGGCTGGTTATCATGGTTAGACTAAGAATGATATACTCGTTGTGAATTTCTGATTCAATTCTGACATAGGGAGCAGTATGGTGCTGTGGAAAGAACATTGGCTTTTCAATTGAGATGACCTGATTCAAATCTTGCTTCTAATACATGCTACTTGTAAGACCATGGGCAAGTCATTTAACCTTCTTGGTTCCCCTTTTGATCACCTGTAAAATAAAAGTGTTATACAAGTTGGCTTCTGAGGTTATCCTTTTCAATCCAGTATATCTAATCCTATGACTTCAGGGTAGAGAGTTTGCCCAATTCAGGAACTAGTAATTATTCTGAAAATGACCTTGAAAGTAGCAATCATTATCTTAAAGTAGATGGCAAAGACCTTTGCAAAAGTTACCAAGAAAGAGAAAAAAAACTCATTGAAATTTTAGCATATAAACTATAAAGTCAAAAGTACCTATGTTTTAAAGAAAACTATTAACTCAACATGAAAGCAAAAAAGGTCACACTAAGCAGTACTTGATAAAAGTATTTCTTCCACTAAGGAAAGGAGACTCCCCAAATAGGAATTTCACTATCGATTTCAGTTTATGGTAAATAACAATAATTATAATGAGGTTTTGAGTCAACAGCTATTTGTTTGGTATAGGGAACTCCCTGTGAGTAAATTTCCTCTACTAATGCAAAACTTGAAGATTTTGGAATCTTATGGTCTTAGCAGGCTGCCTGGGTTACTGAGAAATCAAGTGACTCTTTCAGGGTCATATATTTAGCATGCTTCAGAGGTGGGATTTGAACCAGGTCTTCCTGACTCCAAAGTGGGCTTTATATGTACTATGAAATAATAACTCTCATTCTTACATCTAAAGGTAGGAATTCAGAAATCAGTAATATCTGAAAACATGAGATCAAAATTATTCACTGAAAAAAGCCATGCACTACAATTAGAAGAGTGAGGTTGGTTTACAGGCAAATTTTTATCTGCAAAACTGCACAACTTATCTAAACTTTTTATCTTCCCAAGATCTTGTCAGAGTGCTCTGCAAACAGTAGGTGCATACTACATGTCTGCCAAATTTAATTAATTTGGAAAGGTAGACTGGACAAGCATGAAGGTAGTTCAGGTAGGAGGAAGAGCATGAGTATGGGTAATGGAGTCAGAGTTAAGCATGTTGTATTTATTTGGGTTATATTCAAGACACTAGTCAGATTATATTAGGAGGTACATGTATCAATGATTGTTAAGAAAAAAAAAGTTGGATAGACAAGATGGAGCAAGCTCATTACAAACTTGAAAAGTCAGGGCTATAAAGGAGTTTGGGCTTGATAGTGACAGGTGAGAGTTCATCATGGCACCTGGAGCAGAGAAGGGATGTGATAAAACAATGTTTGATGGGCATATACTTTTCACTCAAATATTTCTTAATTGAGTAGAAGCAAAGAATAATTAGAGTCAGGAAAACCATGTAAAAGACTATTTAAATGAACCAGGTATGAGGTAACACACACTTGGATTAGGACATTTCAGAGTAACCCCTTAAAGTCAAATAGTACAATGATGAAGTTGAGAAAAAAATACTAGACAGACAGACA
>NW_020950062.1:8118162-8188687 GCF_900497805.2 Vombatus ursinus | reverse complement strand
TTTTTCCACCCAGGTTGACATGAAACAACATACCCTTTTCCTTCTCTTTCTTCCTTAGGTGAAGGAATATCAGAGATGGAATGGACTAGGATGCAACATTTATACACCAATTAAATTGAATCTAAACTACAAATGGATTCCTTTCCACCTCTATTCATACATATATGTATATATGTATGTATATATATATATAGTCTTAGAAAGATTCTTTCATATACATGTGTGTATATATATATATATATATATGCATATATGTAGTCTTAGAAAGATTTTTATCAAAGCAAGCTTTACTACCTACACAAAAAGTGTCAGCCTAATGGATTCTAGTGTGGACATTAGGCTGAACCAAGGAATTAGAATGTTGGGAGCAAGGGAGATAGTGTGGTGGCCTGGCTATACATAGAATGCTGGACTTGAAGTCCACTAGACCTGAGGTCAAATATTACATCTGATACTCATTAGCTGTATGACCATGAGCAAGTCACTTCATCTTTCTAGGGCTCAGTTTCCTCACCTGTAAAATGGGAATGGGAATTATAAGACCTACTTGATAGGGTTGTTGTGAGAGATTCAAATGAGGACATAGTGTATGTAAAGTGCTTTGCAAACTATAAAGCTATTTATAAATGTTAGCTTAACAAAAAAAGAACATTGGGGGCAGTGCATTGTATACTGATCAGATACTTGTCCATCTGACTGACAAAGTATAGGTGATATGCTCAGGAGAACAGGTCATGCTGAGCTATTTTCTTAGAACTGGATTATTAAAATATGTGTAAAATCAGAACAATGTGTTATGCTGAGTACATACAAAGCATCTGTCACTGGTCAAAGATCATCCTTAAGTAAAATTCCTTATCACAGTTACAGTTCTTGGTCTAGATGCTGCTTGTCAGACAGTGTACATTTTAAATCAGAATATTAGAAGAAAACTAATATTTATTCTTTATAATGAAAGCAAAACCCCAAATATGTTTAACTGTATTTCAAAATAGTGTGTGATTAAGAATATTAGTAATTAAAATTTATCCTTGAGGTTTTGACTTCTTAGTAGAATCAAAATACATATCATTTTTGTTTAAAATTAATGTTTCATGATAAATTCCTTCAAAGGAATTTTATAGTTAGATTTCCATCTGATAAAAATAATACTTGGGACATGGTGGCAAGGTCTAGAGCATTAAGGTTATAAAGAAACACTTAGTTTTTATTCCCCTATTAGAATGTTAGCTTTTCATTACCATATAGCCCCTTTCAATTGCTCAAATCAATTAAACATCTAGATTTCTCTTAAGTCTTGTGTTTACATTTCAAAGTTCCTACTCAGCTTTGGTCTTTTTATCAGGAGTATTAAAAGTCATCTCTTCCATCAAGGATCCATTTCCTCCCCTGTATGATTATTTATTTACTTTGAAAAGAAAGTTAGTCTTGTTTGTAAGCCTATATCTTTTGCCTTTTGGAATATTGTATTCTAAGATCTCCTATCTACATTGAAGCTTTGAAGTCTTGAGTGACCTGACCTGTTCCTTGGTACTTGAACTCCTTTCTGATTGCTTGCAGTATGTTTTCTTTGACATATGAGTTCTGGATTTTGGCTATGGTATTCCTGGAATTTCTTCTTTTGGCCTTTCTTTCAGGAAAGATCAGGAGATGGATTTTTTTTTTCTTTTTATACTTTGTCCTTTGGTTCTAATAGATCTAGGTGTTTGGTTTTTTGTCAATAACTTTTTGAAATAGTTTTCAGGTTCTTTTTTTTTTAATCATGGTTTTCAGAAAGTTCAATGAGTCTTCAGTGATTTTTCTATGACCTATTTTCCAGGTCAGTTAAAAAATATAGCAGATACTTTATATTTTCTTCCATTTTTTCAATCTTTTGATTTTGTTCTAATATTTCTTGCTGTTTCATTGAATCATTGGTTTCTGTTTTGCTAATTCTAATTTGCTGTCTATTACTTGTGGAAAATTTACAACTTTTGTTATAAGCTATTTGTTCTCCTAATTATTTCCTCAAGAACTCTAATTTATTGATCTCTTGCATCATTTCTTTTAGGTGATCATCTAGTCCAGGGGTGGTGAGCTGCAGCTGTAAACAGGCTGCAATTGAGGACCTAGAAGGCCACATGTGGCCTCAAGGCTGCAAGTTCCCTACCCCTGATCTAGTCCTTGTGGAAAAAACATCTCTGCTTGCAGTTGCTTTGGAATTATTCTCTCCCTATAGCTTGGATTTCTTGACTTTGGACCTATTACATTTCTTTAAGATGGGTGTTATCTTTTTTGGCTTACTCATCTTTCCAATCTTAGTTCCTGAATTGAGGTTTTGTTCCAGAGATACACTTCACCTTCTTCCACAGTTTTGGCTGGGATAATCTGCCCTGCTTTTTCTAGACCTGGACCACTTGGGCTTCTGTGCTTTCTTCCATTATCAGGGTTAAGCGCCCATGAATCTTCATGATTTAAAGTGCTAGATCTTCAGTGCCCTATATGGCACCTCAGAGCTTCTGGCACTAGGATGACCTGCTAGGAATATTGCTGCTCTTGGTCCTTTCCAATGTCTCCACTATAGATTTCTGACCACTCTGGGTTTTCTCAGAGTCTTCTGCTCTTACTGCCTCCAAATACAGAGGCTTACATGTATCTCTGATCAGTCTCTCATTGTGCTGAGAGACTACTATCTTGTTGGGTGTACTGGTGCTGGCTTTTCTGGTGACTCATTTTCCTATTCAGCTTCTGGCTGAAATTTTGTACAGTTATGGGTTGGAAAAAGTTGGTCACTATAGCTCCTCATTAGAATTCTTGACTACTATCTGGTCTGGTGTGATTTTTAGGTTTTTTGTTTTGTTTTGTTTTGCTGAAGATATACGTGGGACTTAGGATGCTTGAAATCAAGGGAGATTCAAGTAGCCATCCTGGCCAGAAGTCCTATTAAATATCCTTTAAAAATAAAGGTGTAAAAGTCTGATGAGGTACTAAATTCCTTTTTATGGTAGATAGGAGCTTTTCTTAAAAAACAAACAAACAAACAACAACCTGTTTTTGTAAAAGCATACATCACAGTAATCCCTTCTCCTCCATTTCATTCATATATATTTATTCTGTAGGTGTCCTATTTGACTGAAACAAGAACAATTTTATACAAATTTACTTGCTTAGTAAGTAACTACTGCAAATTTATATTTAAGGGAATAGCCAGAAATGAGTGGGTAGAAAATGAAGGGAGAGAATACTTCGGGGCAGGAAGTATATATGTGACTAAGAAAAACTAAAGGAGGGATGATGAAGAAAGGCTTAAAACCTAGGAGGAATTTTTGAGCAGAGAACCTGACAAAATAACGTAGTAGAATTCCAGATCTGAAAAGTGGCCATAAAGAGAATGCAGTGCAACCTCTTCATTTTAGAGATGAGGAAAATGAGACCTAGAGAGATTAAAGAGATTCTACTGCTGAAAAATAGTTTACACTCCTCCATCTAGCATTCATGTCCATAGCATGAGCCCAACTTGGTTTTGAGACATAAGCCCTTATTTATACTTTATGCTTCAACCAAATTATACTACTCAGTGTTCCCCAGCACAATCCAAGCTTTCCTCACTGCAGACATTCTGTCATATTTTTTCCTCTACCTGGAATGAGTTCTTCTAAAATTTCTGGTTAATCAGATTCTACTTAACATGTTACTTTTCTTTTCCAGAAGCTTCTAGTGATTGCCTCTAAGGGGACAAGTGTATTTTTCATCTTAGCATAATTATAAGCTACCTTTCCAGCCCACTTGGCCTCCTTCTTGTTCTCCATACATCCCAGTTCATCTTCCACCTCTGTGCATTTGCATAGAATTTCCTCTAAGAATGTTGTAAACCTATTGAGGTTTAGGGATCTAGGGGTGTTGAGACCCCAAAATCACAACACGCAGGTCCTGCCTGAAAGAATTCAACCCATGCCTTCTTTCAGCCAAAGACAAGGTTTATTAGAACATCTTCCCTATTGGCCAGACTCTTAAGGAGTCTGAACTTTAGTGAGCAGTGGCTAGATTATAAGAATCTGAACACCTTAATGGAGACAAGATGGACCTTATATACAGAAAGACTGTGGGAGAGATCTAGGAGTGTCTTGTGCACCTAACCTCTTCCTCTGATCCACCACTCCATTTCTTAGCCAGTATCAACTCAATTAGGAAATATTTAACAAAATAATAAAAAAAACAATAAAAATAATGTTAGCATGTTGTTTTCTGAGTCAATATGCATCTTCATACATGGTTTAGTGGCCCCTGTTTTAATTTGAGTTTGACACCACTAGTGTAGTAGCCAGCAGAATGGATTTAGATTCAAGTCCTACCTCTGACATATAATAATTATGTTGTTTCATCTATCAGTGTCCCAGAAAACTCTAACACTTTAAGTTACAGATGAGTTGCTGATCTGTACTGGAAGAATGATTTCCACAATGAGGATTCCCTACATGAATGAAATTAAGGTTATACTACCCTTCCCCTCCACCATAGTGTCATCTATATTCCTTCTTATATTTCAGTTGTTTGTGTACACATCTAGTTTTTATTCAATTTTAATAAAAAACTGAGGGTTATACTTGGAGGATAGCCAGAAAGTATCTTCAAGATTCAGGGCAGAGTTTCTAGTTAGTCTGAGGGTAAGATAGATTAGAATGAAAAAGTCAGATTTATTTAGTTCAATAACATTTATTAAGCACTTTCTACAAGCAGAACAACTGTGTTAGTCATTAAGAGCATTTGTTTCATTTTCCAGATGAGAAACTGAGGTAGAGAAAGGTTAAATAATGTGACTTAACTAGTAAGTGATAGAGAAGGGATCTGAGCTCAGATCTTCTGACCCCAAATCTAGGGTTCTTTCATTATACCACAACTGTCTCCTTTTGACATAATCTTAGCCTCATCCTTTCCAGTCCTTGCCTTAGCCCAGTTCCTGATTTGCAGACCTCTTTAGGGAACCACTATTGTTGTGGCCTCTTGTGAAACCAGTTGTCTATACAACTAAACAATCAGTTAAGGTGACTTGTATGGACAGTATGAAAAAAAAAGTCCAGTTTTGCTTTCTAGCTCTGGAAGCTAGGTGTAAGTTCTTGTGACCTTTGTCTTGGTATTTAAAAATCACAAAATCTAAGAGCTGGAATCTGTCTGTCTCTGTCGCTGTCTCTATCTCTCTCTTTCTGATCTTCATATGGCATCACTCAAGGCCTTTTCCCAGTTTTCTCATCCATTTTCCAAAGATCTCTATCCTATAAATCTGTTTCTCAAAATGTGGCACTACTGATCATAATTCCACATATGTGGTCTAACTAGGGCACAGTAATAGTGCAATTGTCACCTCTCCAGTTCTGAACACTGCCCCTCAATGTCTCAAAGTAGCCCAAGATTACATGAGATTTTTTGGCTGCCAAGTCTTACTGTTTAGTGAGCTTACAGATCACTAAAACTCCCAGATTTTTTTCATATGAACTGCTCTTTAGCCAACCTCCTCCACTTTATTCTTGTAAAATTGTTTTTTTTTCAACCCAAATATAAAGCTTTGCATTTATCCCTATCAAATCTCATCTTAATACATTCAAGCAGCCTTCCAATCTGTTGAGACTTTAGGGGTACTTATTTTCATCTGGTAACTATTTATCTATTCTGGCTTTGTTTCATCTGCAAATTTGATTAAATATCTACATCTTAATCCAAGACATTGATAAAAATATTAAATAACACAGGGACAAGCACATATTCCTGGGGCTCTCCATTAGAGTTCCATTGGAGGTATTTAACCATTGATGACTACTTTCTGGATCTGGCCCTTAAACCAATCTGAATTTCTATAACTCTACTATTGACTAGGGCAGGGGAACCCGTAGCCTCGAGGCCACATGTGGCCCTTTAAATCCTCAAGTGTGGCTCTTTGACTAAATCCAAACTTCACTGTGAAGCAATTGAGGACCCAGAGGGCCACATGTGGCCTTGAGGCCGCAGGTTCCCCACCCCTGTATCTAGACCATACTTCTTCATCTTGTCCATAAAAATAGCATGAGAAATTCTGTCAAATGCTTTGATGAAATTAAGGTAATACCTGTATCATCTCGATCCCTCTGTCTCTGTCTTTACCTGTCTCTGTTATCAGTCTGGCATGATCTGTTGTTTAAAAAATATTGATATCTTTTGTTGTTATAATATTTACATTTCCAAATATATTAATACATTCCTTTACCAGAAATTTATCCTTTATAACAAAGAATAAAAAAGAAAAAAACAGAAAAAACAGGTCAGCAAAACTAACTAATACATTACAGTGTGTTGACATTGTATGTAGTGTTCTACGTTCTCACTCTTCCATCTCTTCAAAGAAGCAGGGAAGTTGCCTTCTTATATCTCTTCTTAGTGGCCAGCATAGGTCATTATAATTATACAGCATTTGGTTTTGATTGTTTTTGTGGTTATTACTATTCTTTTTATTTACATGATAGTCAATGTGAATTGTTTCCTAGTTCTGCTTGATTCTCTTTGCATCAGTTCATGTAAGTTTTCCCATGTTTCTTCATGCATTATGTTAATCATTTTTTAGAGCATAGTAACATTTTATTACATTAATGTATCACAATTGATAGTCATCTACTTTGTTTTCAATTCTTTTCTACTCCAAAAAGTGCTGCTATAAATATTTTTATCATTGAACTCCTTAGAGTATATGGCTAGCAGTGTGATTTCTGGGTTGGAGTGACCCAGAGTCACCCTGGAGTTCAGGGTGACCCAGAGAAAGTTACATTTTAGTCAATTTCTTATAATAATAATAATAATTCCAAATTACTTTCTGGAATGGTTGTGCTAATTCATGTTTACATGAATGGTATATTATTGAGCTCCTATTTCTGCAACCTCTCCAACACCAACTACTTCCATCTTTTGTCATCTTTACCAATTTGCTGGATGTGAGGTAAAAATCTCAAAGTTATTCTGACTTGCATTTCTCTCACTATTAGTGATTTGGAGTCGTTTTTCATATGGTCAAATTGGCTGTCCTTGATGAAGCCTTATTGGTCTTTTGTGATCACTGTTTCTTTTTTTAGCTGTTCAATCTAACCATCCCTTCAATAATAAATTATAGGGTTAAGCCAGTAAAGTTTACTAGTATATAGTTACAGATGCCACTCTCTTTTCTTTATTAAAATTTAGAACATTGGCCTTTCTCAGTGTTGTGGCACATCTTTCATTCTTTATGCTATTTCAAAGTTCATTGTTAGTAGTTCAGCAAACAAATCTATCAGTTCTTTTAATACTCTGATTTTAATACTTTTAATACTCTGATTTGTCTAGATTTGGTGATTTGAACTCATCCAGGTAGACAGGAGCTCTTTTTTCTTTTTTGATATATTTTTATTTATTTCATTAAATAGTTTCCAATTGCATGTGAAATATTTTTAACATTCATTTTTAAAAATTTCAAATTCCAAATTCTCTCTTCTCTCTCCCTCCCTCACCACTTGAGAAGGAAAGCAATATGATAATCAATTATACATGTGAAGTCATGCAAAACGTATTTCCATATTAGTCATGCTGTAAAAGAAAATACACAAAACCCCCCCAAGAAAAATAATGTTTAAAAAGGTATGCTTCAATCTGCTTTCAGAGTTCATTGGTTCTCTATCTGGAGGTGGATAGCATTTTTCATCATGGTTCTTTGGGAAGTGTCTTTAGTCATTGTCTTGATCACAGTAGCCAAGTCTTTCATAGTTGATCATCATTACAATATTGATGTTATTGTGTACTATGTTCTCCTTGTTCTGCTCACTTCACTTTGCATCAGTTCATATAAGTCTGCCCAGGTTTTTCTGAAAAGACAAATGCTCCTTCCATTTTTGTCTTTGTACTCTCAGCACCTAGCTCAGTGCCTTGCATGGAATAGACATTTTAAAAAAAATGCTTGTTGATTTATTAATCCCTACCTATTCTGTGGAAAAGAGCACGGGACTTGGAGGACCTAATTCTGCCTTTGACACTCATTAGTGGGTGACCAAGAACAAGTAGATAATAGATTCATAAAAGGGACCTTAGAGATCATATAGTTCAACTTCCCCATTTTATTGGTGAGGAAATTGAGGCCCATAGAGGTTAAATGATTTGGCCAAAGATCACTCAAGTACTAAGTGGCCGAGCTAAGATTTGATCTCCAGGTTCAGTGTTCTCTCTGCTCTATCACCATGACTTCCACTGAATCTCTCTGAGCCCATTTCCTCCTTTGTAAAATGGGTATAATAATAATGCTTACCTATCAGGGTGTTAGAGGATTAAATAAGATAATGTACGTGAAACAGTTTGTAAACCATAAAGTACTATGTAAATGCCTGTTATTATGATTATTACTATTACTGTCTTTATATTATTGTTTGCAGTCCTTGAAAGAGAAGCTAATGGAACATCTCTGCGTTCTCTCTGAATTCCAGTCACAGTTCATCTCATCTATACCAAATAGATGTCTTATCCCTTTTGAGGGGATTCCCCTTTTTTTCCCAGTATAGCTGCTAATCCTTTTTTCCTTTTCCTTAACTCTTCTTATGAACTTCAGTTCATCCTGAGCTTTCAAACTCCTGATGCTCTTCCAGAATGGAGTCATGCTTCAGTATTCATTGAATGATACTTGTCTTCACTTCCATTTTCTGGATGTTTCTTTTTAAAAAACCCCAAGTTGGTCAGTGAGTTAGTACTCTGTGCATCTGCATTAGTCTTTTTAGACAAATCCCCTATTTTTTGTTATTGTTATCTTTTGGGTTTGAATCATAATATTTTAAGTCTTTAGAACAACTTATCCTTCTTGGGCATTCTTTCCCTGTAAAATTTTCAGCCACAGGATTCTACCAATTAATTTTTCTGAATTTTTCAAAATCACAGAATCATGGAATTTCAGAACTTGAAAGCACCTCAGGGGTCATCTAGTCCAATTCATATTCTAAAGGAATAATATAACTGTAATATATTCAATAAGGTGGTTTTTCAGTCCCTGCATGAAGTTTCCAAAGAGGAAGAATGCACTTGACCTGTGCAGGAAGATCATTCTACTTTTGAACACCTCTAAGCATTACAAAATTTTTCCTAACATCAATCCTAAATTTGCTATCATTCCTCTACCCTTCCCCCCCAGTATTTTCTTCTTCTAAATATAGATAGCTGGGATATAGATAGATGGAGGATGGATAGACAGATAGATAAACAAAGCATTGAATATGCATTTACTATGTGTCAGGCACTGTGCTGGGAATACATATACAAGGAAAAAGAAAGAGCCATTGCTCTCAAAGAGTTAATGGGGGAAACAATACAGAAAAGGGAGCTGAAAGTAAAGGGGAGGAGTAGTCCACAAAGTCATGGTGTGGTGGTTTGGGTTTGAAGATAGAATGCCTGGCATGGGTGCTTCTTCAAATGGAGGTTTGGGGAGGAATTCACCAATCAGAGGAAGTTGACATAGGTTAAAGTTTGTTATTGTTATTCAGTCATTTTTCAGTCATTCCAGCTCTTCTTGAGTCTTCCTGACGAGTCTTCCTGACTCCAGGCCTGGTATGCTATCCACTGCACCATTTAAGCTGCCCAAAACATACCCAATTTAAAAAAAATATTCCCATATGGCATGTACTAAAGTCCTTTTACTATCCTAGTTGCTCCCCTCTGGATACTCTCCAGTTTAACAAGTCAGTAAGCATTTATTAAGTACCTCCTCTGTGCCAGGCACTGGGGATAAAAAGAAAGGCCAGAAAGCAAGTCCTCTCAAAGAGCTCTCAATATAATGGAGTAATTATATAAACACCTATATACAAACAAGGTCATCTCAGAGGAAAGGCACTAAGATTAAGGAGGACTGGGAATAACTTATTTGTTGTTGTTGTTGAGTCATTTCAGTTATGTCTGACTCTTTGTGACCCCATTTGGGGTTTTCTTGGCAAAGATCCTGGAGTGGTTTGCCATTTCCTTCTCTAACTCATTTTACAGATGAGGAAACTGAAGCAAACATGGTTAAGTGACTTGCCCGGGGTCACACAGCTAGTATGTGTCTGAGGCCATATTTAAACTCAGGAGGATGAATCTTCCAGACTCCTATCTTGGCACTCTATCCACTATACCACCCACTTGCCCATAACTTCTTGTAGAAGGTGGAATTTTAGCTGAGACTTGAAGGAAGCTAAGAAAGCCAGAAGCCAGATATGAGGAAGGAGCAAGTTTCAGGAATGAAAGATAGCCATTAAAAATTTCTGGAGTAGAGTGATGGAGTGTTTTATGCAGAATAGCCATGATTAATCATAGGATCATAGATTTAGAGCTGGAAAGGACTTCAAATGTCATCATTTGCAACCTTTTCATTTTTTAGATGAGGAAACTGAGGCCCAAAGTCACACAGCTGGTAAGTTTTTGAGGGGGGAGATCAACCTCCAAATTTCCTGACTTCAGGTCCAACAATCTGATCACTATACCATGCTGCTGGCACTAAGTTATGCCCCTTTTAACATAGTCTCAAATGGCATCAGTTCTTTTGACTACCACATTATAGTACTGACTCACTTTGTGCTTGCAGTCCCTAAGACCTCCTGATCTTTTTTTTTTGAGAAACCTCTGAATTATGTCTTTCCCATATTATATTTGCAAAGTATATAACTTTTTGAAGCCAAAAGTATGACTAGAAATTGATGCCTCTTGAATTTCATCTTATTAGATTCAATCTCATATAATTCTCATTCAATCTCATAATTTTTGGATCCTGACTTATTCAGTGTGTTAGCCATCTCTTCCAGCTTTGCCTCATCTGCAAATTTTATAAGCATGCCACTTATCTTCATTTAAATCACTGATTAAAAATGTGAAACAATACAGTGCCAGGTGCAGATTTATGGGGCACTCCACTAAAGACCTCCTGCCAAGGTGACATCAAATTTTGAGACTTGCCATTTAACCAGCTCCAAATTGCATTATCCTTTAGGCCACATCTCTCCCTATTTTATATGAGAATGGCATGAGATATTTTTATTTTATATGCTAAAATCTAGGTAGACCGTATCTACAGTGTACCCTTGACCTGCCATTTTAGCAATTCTATAAAAAATACTATCTCTATGCCATGCAGCTTGCTTTCTAACCTTGACCTCTCCAGAACTGGAGGTTCCACCCCCGTGCCCTGGGGCACTTATTAATATGCATTTCACCTTATTTTGCCAGATCTCAGCCCAACTACACTACTTTACAGCAATGTCCATGCTATACTAACAGGCTCATACCTGCTCTTTTACCCTTCTCACTCTAGTTCTTGGAACAGTAATGAAATCATCATTGTCATTCTCTGTAAGGACATGTCAACCCACTGCCCTATTTTACCAATCAACATTTTCTTTAACTTCCCTGCCCCAAATATTTTCTCTGACCATTTTTCCTCCTATGTATTGTGTTCCCTATTAGAATATAAGCTCCTCAAGGGTAGAGACTGTTTTGCTTACTTGTATTTATATCCTTAGAACTCAGCACATAGTAGGTACAAAATGCATTTAAAAAACCACATTCATTTAAAATAATAGACAGCATCTCTCTCTTTTTTTTTTCATATCAGGTCAAGATTTGACCAGTTTTATATACCCCTCAGCAAGGAATTGCTAAACAATAAGGCTGATATTGGCTTCCTCAGGCTAGTACTGAATAGCTGTTCTCCAGGTAATACTTGTTATTGTTATTCAATTATTCAATTGTGCCTGACTCTCCATGACGCCATGGGCCATATTGTCCATGGGGTTTTCTTGACAAAGATGCTAGAGTCGGCTTGCTATTTCCTTTTTAGATGACTAAGGTAAAAAGAGGCTAAATGACTTGCTCAGGGTCACACAGCTAGTAAGTGACTGAGGCTGGATTTGAATTCAGGTTGATACTTGTAGATCTTTGTTATTCTTTCTTTGAAGAATGTGAAGCTGTTTTCTGTTTGGAGTATACCCTTTAGGGTCAGAGCTTAAAATCTCTCATATACATTTTAGAGATTCAGTAGTGCTTTTTTTTCTGAATGCATTCATGCATGCATGAAAAAGTATTTAATTTAATATTTAGTAATTAATTAAGTATTTAAAAAGTATTTAAAAGTATTTAAGCATTCTCTGTATCAAGCGCTATTCCAAGTGCTGTGGAAAAATGCAAAAATATGACAGTTTCTGTCTTCAAAGAGCTTCTATTCTAAGGGGGAGAAGAAACACATGTAAGGGAGGGGTTGATAGGGATGGGTATTTTGGTTTGGATAGTCACAGGAATGATGAATAGAGAACTTCCCATAGGGAAGTTGACTGACATGCCCTTTTAAGTAGCAATGGCAGTATTGATTTTATTACAGCTATTAGAGAAAGAGTTAGAAATCAGAATGGAGTGGAGGAGCATAGGAGGGTGATGTGAATTTTTTCTCAGGCACTGATCAATTGGGATAACTCAGGTCCTGGGGAGAAAATTCCAAAGCAGAGTAGATCAAGCTCTCCAGGACATGGTTTCTGAAGGTCCAGTGTCTGGAGGTGAAGTGGCCCAAAATAGATGGGAGATAATATGCAGCATTTCTGAATGAATCAATGAATTGATGAAAAAAATATTAAGTGTCTCCTATGTGCCATACAATGTACTGCATGCTGGGAATACAGATATAAAAGTGAATACAGCACTGAGGGACAATCCATGACCTTACATTCTAGTGAGGGAGGGGAGGGGAAACACTATATATAGGGTGTGGTACCAGGGAGGGTGGTTTTGGTCTATGGAGTCACAACAAAGATGAGTAGAGTCATCGGGTAGTCACTTGGCACATCTTTTTCAGAGGCAATGCCAATATTGATTTGATTACTATTACAAGATCGCGAGGTAGGAATCGGTAGGGGTAGTTGAGCAGGTGGATACAGAAAGACTTCATAACGTTTCATCCTCCAACTCTCTTGACGCAGGTTAGCAGTCCCTTCTCTTTCTCTCATCCCCCTTGTTAGTATCCTTTTTCTCTTTGCTTTTCCTTTCTAGTACTTCCACGCTTTAGAAAAAAAAAATTGATGCCTTTTGTTTTTACAACACAGTCGTTTTCAGATATGTTTTCTTGACAGAATTAATCCTTCCAAGTAAATAGTTACAAAAAACAACTGACAATAAGCTGATAATAATAATAATAATAATGAACTAATAACCTCATCCAGCAGCATTTGAAACATTTCCCATTCATAGTCTGCCCCCTCTCTTTGCTTCCATTCTTTCAAAGTACTCTCCCTCTTCTTCAATAACTTAGGTAGCAATGAGTTCTTCAGCCCTTTTACTTTTTTCTCTAGGGAGGATACCTACCTACATTTTGTTCAGGACCTAAGCACTACCTGGTACCAGCCAGAGCACAAATGTTGTTGTTGCTGTTTGTCCTATAGACAAACAGGGAGGTGATGCCATGACATGCAAGTGAATTGGATTTAAGTGAGGGAGGGCTGGGCAAAGTCACCAGCCTCACTTTCTCCTCCAGACCAATCTGGGTCCAGTGGCCAGATACAGACTAAGACAACTGGAGATGGCCCAGGATGCAGTGGGGGACCTTGCTGGAGCACAAATTTAGCATACTCTCTGAAGATCCCATAAAAATTCCACTTAATTTTCATTCTTGCTAAAATAATAATTGAGATGCTCATTTTTCTATCATGTTGGCTACTTTCTTCTCTGCCTTGTTGCTATCACTAACCACCAGGGCAAATGACCCGATTAGTTGCACTGGGAAGCTCTGCTGCTAGGGCCTCTGTCTATTTGGACCTACTAAGTTATAGAAACATAGATAAGACATTTATTAGGATGAAGAAGAGACATTGCAATAGCTAGGTAAGGTTCCTTCAGATTGAGCACAGAATTCCAGTTCTTTCCTCACTTCTTCATTGGAATGCTCTTCTAATTATAAAGTACTAAATGTGACATTGTGGGTACTATTTATGACTGGCAAGAGACGGGACATGGAAAAGGATGTGGGCAATTTTTTTAGTTGGAGGGACAGAGAAATATTTTTTTAATTTCATTTTTATGGAAAGATCCAATGCCCAGGATAAAAGAGCATCCATGATTCCTAAAGGACTCTCCTGTCTTCTTTCATGCTCTTGGCACCCCCACCTCTATGGGGAAGAGTCTCTTTTCCTACCTAGTGCCTGCACTGAAACCCTTTAGCTATTGCCAGTATCTTTGGGAACAAAGATTTACTTATAAAAATTGTAGGAGGTGCTATACATAATATTTTACAGGTGGTTTGCCCATTCTTAATCCATTCATTACCATTCAGGGGAAGATATTAAGACAGTAGCTGCTCAAAAACAACTGCCCTCATTTTCTCCAGCCTGAGTTTGAACAGAGGGTCCAAATAATAAATAATGCCATTGATGACATTTTAAGTTCTGAATGGTGCTTACAGACATTATCTCCTTTGACTCTCATGACAACGCTGTGAGGTAGACACTACACATATTATTATCCTCATTTATATACTCATTTTATAGAAACTGAGGCTTAGAAAGGTTAACTGAATTGTTAGTGGTTGTACAGCTAGCAATGTCTGGCACAGGATTTGAGCCAAGTCTTCCTGACTTCAAGTCCAGGGTGGAGGGGAGGGAGGTCTACTTACGATATACTAACTTCCATGCCTCTTTATCTACCTAGCTAGAGCCCACTTTAGGAGTAGGAAAGAAAGGATTCTCCCAAGAAATCAAACCATCTCCTTGCCTTTATGTGTCCATTAAAAAAAAGTAGATATCCCTGTATTGGCAGATAATTACGTTTTTAACATTTCAACAATGATTATAGATCCTAACCAATATCAGAAATGGGATCAGGATAGGTGTCCTTAGGATCAGAGAATTCCCTGGGGAAGAGGGACTCTAGTAGGAAAGAAGAAAGGGGCATCAATAGAACAGGTAAAAATACATTTTGTGCAATTTAGTTTTGCCTTAGAGACATCTCTGGCTGTGGCACTAAAAGTATGTGCCGTATATTATTTACACCACCTTTAGAGAGACTTTCAGACCATGGTATGGGAGGGAGAGTAGATAGAGAGGTAGGTTGGAATTTATGACAATTGGTAATTGGGTTTAATTCCTGACTTTCCCACTGTATGTCTACGAATAAGTCATTTCTTCAATTAAATTCAGAGATTCCTTCTCCTGAGCCTGCTTCCAGAGGGCTAAGAACACTAGTCTACCTTGTGCAAATTACTTGTTCTCTGTACCTTAGTTTCACCATCTGTAAAATATGAGGAGTGAACTCAATGACTTCTATTATTTTCCTTTATTTGCATAAATTATTTTACAAGTCTATCAGATGATGATAGATTTGACAAATGATAATACAAGAGAACAACAAAGAGAAAAATGTAAACAAAGGTACAAGTGTTAGAGTGAACATGGATCCTGGAGGAACATGTTCATACCATAGCCCACTCAGACTAGTTAAAAGGTTAGCTAGGCTATTTTGGACAGTGAGGAGAATAAAGGAGCAAGAAAGCCCACAGCTTCCTCTTCAGTCCACTCCCATTGCTTCTGCTCATCTTCATACATCTTCTGATTCAGTCTTGTAATGGTGAGAAGTAGGAATGGTGGGTAAAATTGGCAGCTGTCCACATTATGACCCTCTGGATCCCCTTGGAACTGTAACCTCATCGAAAACTGGACCAGGTAAGATCTAATCTCAGCCATTACTGCCCACAACCACTACGTTGGCTTGCTCAGATCCAGCTCCCTAAGCCTCTATTATTGAAGTCGTCTTAGAGGTGTTTAGATTATATTTTAGTTTGTACTTAGTTTTGTATTGCTTTATTTAGTGTAGTTTGAGTGTAATGTTGGGTTGGGTATTCATTCCATAGTATACATTTTAGGGTGCTTAGGTGATTTCAATTGTGTGGCATAGTAATCCAAATTGGGACTTTTCTCTGTTAAGCAAACTGAGTGAAGTTAATTGAGTGCCAAATATTACCTCAAGTAAATAAAAGCACTTTTTCACATAGTGTCTTTAATACTTGTCCTCAACAAGTCAATATAAAAATTTTAATCATGGTTTTTATTTAGTTATCTAGGTTGCACAATGGATAGAACTCTTGATCTAAAGCCTTAGAAAACTTGAGTTCCAATCTAGCCTCAAGTACTTATTAGATGTGAGACTCTGGAGAAATCACTTAACTTCTATCTGCCTTGGTTTTTTAATCTGTAAAATGGGAATAATAGTAGCACTTACCTCTCTGAGTTGTTGTGAGGACAAAGTGTTTTTTAAAGCATATTTGAAAAAGCACTTTTTGAACTTTAAAATACTACAAAAATGCTTGTTGTTGTTGTTGTTATTATTATCATTAGAGACAGTTGGCATGATAGCAAATCAATAGTGAGGTCCTTGGTTCTGACAGTCTCTTTTAATTTTCAAGAGAATTTCATTGGGATGAAGCAACTTTTTAGACAAAGCATAGCCAACAACAAAAAGTCAACTTCAGCACCACTCAAGAACATGATTGTACCATATCCAGTGTATTTTTCACCAGTCACTCCAGAATGTCTTTGTTACTGGGAGGGTTGTTTCTAATTGAGGGCTATAGGCATTTGCTTTATGTGGCCAAAGGCATCAGGAGGTGCCATTGTGGGCTTTTTTGGTTTTGTTTTGTTATGTTTTGCCGTGGGTGATAGAGTCCCTGCAATAACCTCCTGTGCTTCCATTAAAGATTTCCCATTTGATGCTTTGCATCCACATGTTTTTCAAAATCAGTTTCTAGGAAACTATAGCCATTTTCCTCTTCCCAGAAGTCAAAAGTTCCCAAGTATGACAGCAAATTGACTTTTGTGTAATATCCTTAGTTCGTTGATGCTGAGGAGCCTTTTACCATCTGAGATTTCAGAGTGGTACTCAGAGGAAAATGGGTCTTTCCCTTGAAATAGCAGGAAATATATGGGAATTAAGGCTTCTGTGTTAAATTAATAGTTTGAGGAACCAGAGTTTTTGCCAAGTTTGTACCAAATTCATTGTAGAAGGCAAGTCCTTTTCCTTCATGGAAAAACTTGATTGTTAAATTGAGACTGGATCTGTTAAGAATTGCAATTTGCACATTGGTTTAATTTGGAAGCTCACAATCTACTTTACTTTCAAAGAAGGTTTCCTTGGGTTTCATTGCAGTTTTCTTAAACACTGAAGTTTGCATTGGGGGTATTTACATTAACAGACATATGGTACGTGTACAAATAAGTCACCAGCCAATATTAGAGATGGGAAAGTCAGTTGTTATTCTGATAGGCTGCTGTTAGCCTGTGCTTTGGAAATGTCTTTCAATTCAGTACTGATCAGATGGTAAGAACCGAACATGTTGTATACTGAACTAAGAGACCTTTCTTTGATCTTTGCCATTCCTCCTTTGGAATAATGTCCACATCAATATAAGAAACAGTGTGACATGATGTATGGAGGCTGCTCCTGGAGTCAGGGAGACACAGGTCTTTAAGTACTGATTCAAACCAGAGTGATTGTGTGGCTATAGGCAAATCAGATAATCTCTCAGTGCTCTAGGCAATTTTCTAGGATTATAAATTGCAGAGTAGGAGCCAAGATACATTGCTAAAAGGAGTTCCTATACTAATGAAATCACAGGCCAGGTCCATTTATATATACATATAGCACATGTTCAGATATGTCTCTGTATGTAAATGCCCATGTATGCAAACAAGCTCAGCCCACATACCTTCCCGTTTATGTCTGGATTTCTATGGACTAAATTTGAGGTGATAAAAGGGAATTCCCTAGCCTGTAATACTATTGTTAATTATCTCACCTCTCAGGGCCTCAATTTCTTCATCTGTAAAATGAGAATGTTGGATTTGAAGATCATTGAGGTCTCTTCTAACTCAAAATCTTAAGAACAATTGTCTGTGACTATCAGGAAATTTAAAAATCTGGAGAATTCATTAATTCAAAAGAATTATATATCCAGCCCTAACCTCTCTCTTGAGCTTTAGCATCAAATCACCAACTGAATGTTGAATATCTCCAACTGGATGTCCTGGAGACATCTCAAATTGAACATGTCCAAAACAGAACCCATTATCTTTCCCTCTAAATCCTCCCTTCTTTTAAACTTCCTTATTAAATTGTCAAGGTCCCCACTATCTTTCCAGGCCTTGATTTCTCCCTTACACCTACCTCACATTTCCAATCTATCACCAAATTTTGTTGTTTCTGCCTTGAGGGAATCTCTCATATACAACCCAGTTTCTCCACTCATACAGCTACCACCCTGGCACAGGCCTTCATGGAGCTTTCCAGTTATCTCTCTGCCTGAAGTCACCCCTGTCAATCCATGCTCTACTTGGGTATCAAAGGCATCTTCCCAATGTTCAGGTCTGACTTACTTGATAAACTGTGGCTCCCTATTACCTCCAGAATTAAACATAAAACCCTCTTGTTTGTCATTTAAAGCCCTTCACAATCTGCCCTTTCCTGTCTTTCCAGTCTGTTTAGCTTTACTCCCCTTCAGCAATATTGGTTTTCTTGCTATTCCTTGCACACAATACTCCATGTCCTGTTCCCATGCCCTTTCACTGACTTGTCCACCATCCCTGGAAAGCTCTCCCTTCTCACTTATGCCTTCTGGCTTCCTTTTTTTCTTTTTTTTTTTTTTAGAGTCAATCCAAATCCCGTCTTCTGAGGGAATTCTTTCCCCATTCCCTCAGCTACTAACTTTTTCCTCTCTGAGATTATTTTCCATCTACTGGGTAAATATTTTTTGCATGTTGTTTGCATGTTTGCAGAGATTATCTGATTTGCCCGTAGCCACACAACCACTCTGGTTTGAGTCAGTACTTAAAGACCTGTGTCTTCCTGACTCCAGGATCATCATACCAGCCTCCATACATCATGTCACACTGCTTCTTATATTTATGTGGACATTATTGCAAAGGGAGAAATGGCAAAGATCAAAGAAAGGTCTCAGCTCAGTATACAACATGTTCGTTTCTTACCTTCTGATCAGTACTGAATTGAAAGACATTTCCAAAGCACAGGATTGTTTGCATGTTATCTCCCTCATTAGAAGGTGAGCTCCTTGAGGATGTGAACTATGTTTTTGCCATTTAAAAGAAATTTCCAGTGATTAGCACAGTGACTGGTACACAGTAAGCACATGATAAATGCTTGCTATCTGATGTGACTGACTGACCGCTATCAAAAAGCCAATACAAACCTGAGTTCAAAATCTGATCTCAGACACTTGACACTTATTAGTTGTGTGACCCTGGGCAAGTCACTTAACCCTGATTGCCTCACCAAAAAAAAAAAAAAATCATTGCCCTCTGATGATGATAGTATCCCACCTCAGAAACTTATTAGACTAGATCCTAGGCACATTACTTAACTACTATCTGCCTCGGTTTCCTTATCTATAAAATTAGTATAATAATAGCACCTCCTTCCCAGGATTATTGTGATAATAGAATGAGATAATGTTTGTAAAGCATTTTGCACATCTAAAAGTGCTATCTAAATGTTGTCATTATTTTTGTTGTCATCATCATCACCATCATCATTGTCAAGTTGTTATGACCGTGGTAATTAAGGACTTTCAGACTCACTAAGGTAGCCCCACTCCTACTACCTCCTCTTCTCCAACATTGGGTCCACATATTTGTCTACTGTTAGTTCACTTCACAATTACCTTTTTATGATTTCCTTTTTAGCTTGTGGTCTTTCTTACCAAAATATTTTAC
Organism: Vombatus ursinus; assembly: GCF_900497805.2. Lineage (NCBI taxonomy): Eukaryota > Metazoa > Chordata > Mammalia > Diprotodontia > Vombatidae > Vombatus > Vombatus ursinus. The sequence goes on along the minus strand of NW_020950062.1, from coordinate 8,168,960 downwards.
TTTCCACAGAGGCTACCATCACCTCTTTTCTCTAAATACTTTTATGTAGTTGAAAAATGTTTATTGAACATGAAATTTTCTTATTATAATGTTAATTCCTTATTGCTCTGAAGTCTTGAAGCACTTATCATTGCATTCCTCATTTGATTATCAGTCATAGAGTCAGGAAGATCTGAATTCAAATCTAGCCTCAGACACTAGCTGTGTGACCCTGGGCAAGTCATTTAACCTGCCTGCCTCAGTTTCTTCATCTGTAAAATGGGGATGGTAGCAGCATCTACTTCCTAGGCTTGTTGTGAAGATCAAATTAGAAAATACAAAGCAGTTCACAAACCTTAATGTATATATAAATGCTATATAATAATAGTAGTAATAATAATACTTATTATTTGTAATTATTAGAAAAAGACCTTAGAGGCCACCCAGTTCAATCTATACCTGATTAAAAATCTCTTCTCCAACATATCTCTTCTCCAACATTCCCCACAAGTAGTCATCAAGTCTTTGCTTGAAGATTTTTAGTGACAAGGAGTTCTCATGTGCTCCTTTGAATTCTTAGTTCTTTTCATGCTGATATGTCTTGTTTTCCTAACCTAATTAGAAGCTCCCTAAGAAAAGAGACTGTTTAATACTTATTCACATTCCTCTGACAAGGTCTATCACAATGTCTTGCACACAATAAATATTTATTTCATTAATTATAAATGTTCTGATATAAGTGCTTTCTTATGCCGAGAATTTATGTGACCTTTGAAATTATTATATATCTGTTCTTCTCCTCTTGTATTTCAGGCTCTTTTAAGAAGAAAGTAACTTCAGTACTGAACCCAAGATTAAATTCAAAACAGAATTTGAGGCCTGGTAAGTTTGGAAATTCTTGGCCAAGAGCAGAGGGGCTTCTTGATTAAAAAGACTAGCAGAATCTCAGCACTGCATTCTCAGCAGATCTCCTGTCCTTCATGAAACTATTTTGCAGAATGAAACACAGCATGTTTAATCTGGAAAGAACCATAGAAATGATCTATTCCAACACCCTCAAAATGAGGGAATGGGGGCCTAGAGAGGGTGAGTGACTTCTCCATGATCATAAAATAAGTTAATGGCACTAGAACTGAGGTCTTCTAACTCTCAGAGGGTCATAGACTATCTAAGTTGAAGGGACTTTAGAGGTCATTTAGGCCAACCACTCAACAAAATATTCATTTGTTTCTTTTCCCCATGCCCAACACTCTCTACAATTTGGCCCACTGTCTTCTTTCTTCCCTTCTTCCTTTTCTCTTCCTCTTCTCCAGTTCAGTAACAGACATTTAGAAGCTAAGTCACAGTCCTCATATTTCTTACTTTCCCTCTTCCTAGGGAATTTCATAGTAGGTTCTTCTACTCTCTTTGTGGGACCACCTACACATATTCACTTTTTCTGTGGCTCTCGTACCCCTGTCTCCCCAAAACAACAACACAAAATGAAAAAGCAAAGCAAAAGCACCTCACCATCTTCTGGTGGACACCTTGGAGGACCCAGACCCTGTTGAATGCTAATGAAAGAATCAATAGACTAAGCACCCTATATCTTGAATTGTTGAATCTGAGATCTGATCACTTTAGACTTGTTCTTGGCACTCACAATGGCACCTCTGGTTTGAACTATAATTAAGAGTTATTCTCTTTATCTCCTATGTGGAATTCTTAAAGCTCATAAGCCTAGTAGATAAAACTTTGTATACTGTGATTCCCTTAATTTAATGGCTATTAAACTCTAAGGAAACTTTCAACTTAACCCCTAGTGCCCCTGAATAGAATCTCTGCTGGGTTGAGAATACTCATTGTACCCTCAGCTAGATCTAGCGTGCTCTCTGAAATATGGAGAGCTCAGTTTGAAGCCCAGATCTATTACTTACTACATGTGTGAATTACCACCTTGGCAAATTACTTCATATTTCAAGGCTTTAGTTTGTTCATATTTAAAAGGAAGTTGTTGGACTTGATTTATCTGTAAGGTCGTATCTGGCTCTAATTTCCATGATATTTCCGCTACACCATGCTTTATGATAGTGCTTTTTAACTCATGATGGCTTTGACTAAAATTCAGATTGCACAAAGTGAAATTATTTACCTGGTGAAATGTTTATGTGCCCAATAATCAAATGAGATAATATTTTAAAGTGCTTGGCTTAGTGTGCCTGGCACATAGTAGGTGCTTAATAAATGTTTGTTGTTTCTCTGTTCTATCCTACCTCCCAATGCCAATGATTATAAAGATGGTTAATTTATTTTGCACTCTTCAAAGCCCTCTTGGGAGCAGATGGGGTTAGTATTTTTTTAAAAAGAAAAATATAGCCAAAAACACATCCTAGTGACTTAAGTATGTAGTAACATGCTTATATCTCTGGAAGATATAAAAGACACTGAAGTTTAAATTCATGGAATGATCAATCTTGATTCCAGAGAATAAAACCTATTTCTTTCTTGATAGAGAGGGTGGAAAATTGCTTATTGGTTAAGAATTAGTAATTATTTGACTATTAAATGAGACCATTGTGAATCCTGGATGTCAAAGTCCTTTGTTCATAGAATCACAGACTTTTAGAGATGGAAGGGACAATACAGAAAATTCAGTTTTAATCTCCCATTTGAGAGATAATAAGTAAATGGAGGCAGAGAAAGTCACTTGTTCACTTTCATAATTCAAAATCATGACTTTCAGACTATAAGGAGCCAAACTGATTCTTTGCTATCCATTTTCACATGTAGACCCACAAACTCACAGCAAATATCATTCCTTTATGGGTACAGAGTAGCAATATTGTTTAGAGAAAAGGACTTAAACCTGGGTCAGAAGTGGTTGTTGTTTAGCTGTGTCTGATTTTACATGACCGATTGTCTATGAGGTTTTCTTGACAAAGATATTGAAGTGGTTTGTTATTTCCTTCTCCAGTGTGTCCCCGTTTCACAGATGAAAAACCGAGGCAAATAGGGGTTAAGTGACTTGCACAAGGTCACACAGCTAGTAAGTGTTTGAGAGTGTGAACTCAGATTTCCCTGATTCCAGGCCCAGTACTTTATCTATTGCACCACCTGGCTGCCCCTGAGGTCAGAAGATCTAGGTTCAAATCTTGACTCAACCATAGGCAAGTAACTTTGGTTCTCTGAGCCTCAGTTTCCTCATCTGCTTAATGGTAATAATAATACTTGTGTCACCCATTTCATATAGGTGTTGCAAGGAAAGTACCTTTCAAATATATTTTGTAAATGTATTTTTATTATTCAAGTTCAACCATCTCCTTGTGCTAATGTTTTAGTTATTACAGTAGTTTTATTTTCCTGATACATCAGTTGGGCTATAAAGATACAAGCTTTTAATCTCCAGTTCAAATCTCAGTTTAATTTGAGAAATGTATAGTAAAAAATCCTAAAATGCAAAAAAGTGTACAAATATATCGTAAAAGATTAAATTATGAAATAAAAGATCAAATAGAGAATTTTGGAGGAAAAAAGAAAAAGAAAGCAAGAAAGAAAGGAAAGAAAGAAAGGAAGGAAAGAAAGAAAGGAAAGGAAGGAAGAGAGGACACAGGAAGGAGGAAAGAAAAGCAAGGAAGGAAGAAGGAAAGAAATGAAAGAAAAATGGAAGAAATTAAAAGAAGATAAAGAATAAAGAAAGGAAGGAAGAAGAAAGAAACCCTTAAACTCAATGGTTCAATCATAAAAACCATGATTAAAGCGATAGAAAGAAAAACTTGAGAATGCCTGAGTTGGAAGGGTCATGAAAGGTCAGATATTTTTTATTCATATGAAGGTGTTCAGGAAAAAGAGGCGGACAGTAACTTTACTTTGCGTAATCGGAATTTCAGTATAAGTGATTATTTGTTAAAAAAGCATTAGCATAGAAAGTATGATGTAGTGCAAGTATCATAGAATTTAGAGCTAGAAGTGACCTTAGAGATAAATCATCAAGTTCAACACCTTCCTTTTAAATATGAACAAACCGAAGGCCTGAAATATGAAGTAATTTGTCCAAGGTAGTAATTCACACCTGTAGTAAGCAATAGATCTGGGCTTCAAATCAAGCTCCTCAGAATTCCAATCAGGAAACTCATTCATTTACACCAAGACATACCAGCCTGGGAATCACAAACTTAGGTTCTGTCCTGGCTGTGACAGGAATGAGTTAAAGGATCTTAAGCAAGGCATAGTTAGTATTTAAGTAGCTATACATAGACATGTTAACTTTTCTGTTTCCATTTCCTTATCTGAGAGAAAAGGATAATAGGATGTGCACCCCAGTTCTGTCCAAACTCCCAAACCATTTTGCACCTTTTAGAAGCAGAGAGCTGCCTGGGGCAAGTGGGTAAGTGGCTTGTACAGGTCACAAAGCCAGTAAGTCGACAAAGGCTGGACTTGAACCAACATTGTTCTGATGAGACACCTGCTTCCTATCCTCTAGACTATGCCACTGGAGGGGTGAAATGATTTATCTTTTTCATGGGCCCCAACTTCAAACATAATGGAATAAATTACAATCTGAGAAATGTGTAGCTAAAAATCCTAAAATGCAAAAAGGGGTGCAACCATATCTTAAAAGACTAAATAATACATAGAGTATTTTGGATAAAAAAGAAAAAGAAAACTGGAAAGAAAGGAAAGGAAAGAAGGAAGAAAAGACAAAAGGAGGGAAGGAAAAAAAGGATTATTATTACCCTTGAGGTCAATGCTACAACAGGCTTCTGTATTATTTTGTTACTTTTCTCTGGAACAGGAACATTTTTACTAAAATGGAAAAGGTAAAAGGTGAAAATATTTTTCCAGGAGCCATTTCGGTTATTAAACACATCCCTGTAGATATTTATGATCATTGGATCATGGAATAAATTTTGTCTTGCTAATAGATAGTTCAGATTATGCTATTCAGGAGAAATCATTTATGATATTAATAAAGAGAAGCAGCACTGACAGGTTTAATAGTAATTGGAACTGGATAGTGTTATTGGTGATATATTGCACATGTGAAATAATGTTTTCCACTGCTGAATATCATTCTGTCTCACTTTTGTTTAATAACTATTGTGATCTATTTCATTTCTCTTGTACTTTTATTATAATTCTCTGTGAATATAATTTAGTTTAGTTAGGAAGTTTCATTAATTACATATAAATTGTAATAAGTCTGGGCTAGAAGTAATGAAGTTATGTGCCCATGTCAAAATATCTGGGAGTAAGGGATAAGAACCTAACTAATCAAACTGCAAATGATGAAAATAAATGACTTTGGAACAAGGAAAAACGTGGACTTTGAAAGTTTAGAATGAAGAAAAAGTCTCCAACTCAACTCTGTTCTGCAGGTGGTTGGATTTGACATAGAGAGAAAAGTGGCAATAAAACATCTCGTCCATAAATTTGGGGCACACTTTCCAGCATTAGCAGGGAGAGTAAACATACATCCAGGTGATGAGTAGAGAAGCTGGTTGAGATTATGCTCTTCATGGCATATGCTTCTGCTGTTAGACACCATTACCCTTGGCTTGGGGTGGGGGCAAAGGAAGAGGAGAATAAATTTCTCCCTCCTTCTACCTTCTCTAAGAGTTACAAAGGAAAAGATAATGTCTGAGTTTCCAAGAGCTAAAGGCAAGAGACATTTAATTGCATCTACAGAAGCACTTAGGTAGTTCATTGGTTAGAGCACTGGGGCTAGAGTCAGGAAGACCTGGGTTTAGCTATGTGACCTTGGACAAGTCACTCCACCTCTGCTTGCCTCAATTTCCTCATTTGTAAAAGTGGGAATAATAACAGGTTATCGTCAGGTTTAATGTGTTATATAGATGCTAATTTCCTTTCCCCATATAAAAGAGTCAGAAAATGATTCTGATGGAAGGCAGTGAACTTGCTCCTGGGCATGCATCTGCTTGTGGTGGGTTTTTTTTTTTTTTAGGCAATTGGGATTAAGTGACTTGCCCAGGGTCACACAGCTAGTAAGTGTCAAGTGTTTGGTCTGAGGTAGGATTTGAACTTGGGTCCTCCTGACTTTGGGCCGGTGCTCTATCCAATGCACCACCTAGCTGCCCCTGTGGTGCCTTTTTCTTATATACTCATTTATATGGGTGAACATAAAAGACTCAGGGTTTAAAATTGGGGGTATTCAGCCAGAGGGGAAACATAGTATATGGAGCTGTGATCCTGATACTGAGATGGAAGATGGTAGGTCTCAAAGGTGAGTGAGTAGAAGGGAAGAGACTTCCTGCTAGTGGTAGGATAAGATTTCCATCTCTTGCTGAAGAAGCCTAGCATAGTTTATGGAGGGTTGGATTTTAATTACTACATGAGAAATGGTGATTTCTTGATAGAATTACTGAGGCTGAATTATTGACCATTGTAGTTATTATTAGGATGGGGTTACTGGAGCTTTCCTCTAAAGTGCCAAATTAAGAACAGCTCTGACAGTACCTGAAGTCTTCAAGCACCACAAAAATAACAGAGCTTATCACTTTGTTAGTCAGTCAACAAGCATTTATTTAGTACCTATCCTGTACCAGGCACTATGTTAAATGATGGGGATACAAAGAAAGGCAAAAACAAACAAACAAACAAAAATCCCGCAAACCCACACAGTAAGCGGGATCCATGTTAAGAAGGACTTTAAATACTAGACAGGAGATTTCATATTTGATCTTGGAGATCATAGGAAGCCACAGTTGTTTATTGAACATGGAGGTGACGTGGTTAGATCTGTACTTTAGGAAGATGAGTTTGATAGTTCAATGGAACATAGATGAGAGTGGGGAGATTTGAGGCAGGAAGAAAAACCAGAAAGTTGTTCCATTAGTCCAGGTGTGAGGTGATGAGGGCCTGTACCAGGATGGTGGCAACATCAGAAGAGAAAAAGGGGTGTAGTTTCGAGGGGGGCAGAGCCAAAATGGCAGAGTGAAAGCAGTGACTTGCTTGAGCTCTCCCCCAAACCCCTCCAAATACCTGTAAAAAATGGCTCTAAACAAATTCTAAAGCAGCAGAACTCACAAAAAGACAGAGTGAAACAAATTTACAGCCCAAGACAACCTGGATGGTTGATCAGAAAGGTATATCGTGCTGTGCTGGGAGAGGAGCACAGTTCAGCCTGGGCACACAGGCTGCAGCAAACCCAGAGCAGGCCTCAGAGGACTGAATCACGGGCAGCTGTGGTGGTTTCCAGACCTCTCAACCCATGAAGGGCAAAGACAACTTAGCACGTCATTGGGAAAAGTCTATGTCTGTGGTAAGAGAGAAGCTCCAGTCCCAGCCCTAGTCCCCAAGCATGGCCTCAGGTTGGCGGCTGCTTCCTGAGCTTCTGGCCCATGGACTGAAGGGGAATTGAGTATCTGATCAGAGGGACATTGCAGGGACCTCTTTCCTGGTGCAGGATTCTTTTGCTTTGCCTGTGCTTGGATCTGGGTCACAGTTCTGGGTGGTGGTCCTGGGGCGAGGAGGAGGGCTGTCATGGTGGAGCTTGTAGTGGCTGTGGAGAAAGAATCCTCCTCACAGTTCCAAGACAGAAAAGTGTGTTCATAGACCAGAGCATAGGCCCTTGATCATAGCACATTGGAAGAACTGAAAATTTACAGGTCCCTAGAAGGATCTCTGAAAACAGTTGTACGAAACCCCCAAAGTTTGGGACAGTACATTCTACACACTGGAAGTAGAGCCGTACCTTAAGAGTTAATAACTCAAGTTATTGGCTGGGATCATGAGCAAGCAGCGCAAAAAGAGTCGGACTATAGAGTCTTACTTTGGTGACAAAGAAGATCAAAACATATGACCAGAAGAAGACAACAAAGTCAAAGCTCCTACATCTACGGCCTCCAAGAAAAATATGAATTGATCCCAGGCCATGGAAGAGCTCAAAAAGGATTTTGAGAAGCAAGTAAGAGAAGTAGAGGAAAAACTGAGAGTGATGCAAGAAAATCATGAAAAACAAGTCAACAGCTTGCTAAAGGAGACCCAAAAAAATACTGAAGAAAATAACACCTTAAAAAATAGCCTAATCCAAATGGCAAAAGAGGTCTAAAAAGCCAATGAGGAGAAGAATGCCTTAAAAAGCAAAATTGGTCAAATGGAAAAGGAAGTCCAAAAGATTACTGAAGAAAATACTTCCTTAAAAATTAGAATGATGCAATTGGAAGCTAGTGACTTCATGAGAAATCAAGATGCTGTAAAACAAATTCAAAAAAAAATGAAAAAATAGAAAACAATGTGAAATATCTCATTGGAAAAACAACTGACCTGGAAAATAGATCCAGGAGAGAAAATTTAAAAATTATTGGACTATCTGAAAGCCATGATCAAAAAAAGAGCCTAGACATCATCTTTCAAGAAATTATCAAGGAAAACTGCCCTGATATTTTAGAACCAGAGGGCAAAATAAAAATTGAAAGAATCCACTGATCACTTCTTGAAAGAGATTCCCAAAGGAAAACTCCTAGGAATACTGTAGCCAAATTCCAGAGTTCCCAGGTCAAGGAGAAAATATTGCAAGCAGCCAGAAAGAAACAATTCAAGTATTGTGGAAACACAATCAGGGTAACACAAGATTTAGCAGCTTCTACATTAAGGGACTGCAGGGCTTGGAATAGAATATTCCAGAGGGCAAAGGAGATAGGATTACAACCAAGGATTACCTACCCAGCAAAACTGAGCATAATCCTTCAAGGGAAAAAAATGGACATTGAGTGAAATAGAGGACTTTCAATCATTCTTGATGAAAAGACCAGAACTGAATAGAAAATTTGGCTTTCAGATACAAGACTCAAGAGAAACATGAAGAGGTAAACAGGAAAGAGAAATCATAAGAGACTTATTAAGGTTGAACTGTTTACATTCTGAATGGAAAGATATTTGTAATTCACGAGTCCTTTGTCAGTATTAGAGTAGTTGGAGGGAAAAATTATATGTATGTATATGTATATATAGATAAATAGAGGGCACAGGGTGAGTTGAAGATGAAGGGATGATACCTGGAGAATAAAATGGAGTAAGAGGATTATAGTGGGAGAAGGAGAAAGGGAGAGGTAGAATGAGGTAAATTATCTCACATAAAACAGACAAGAAAAGGCTTCTACAGTGGAGGGGAAACGGGGGAAGGTGAGAGGGAATGAGTGAATATTATTCTCATAGGATTTGGTTTAAGGAGAGAATAACATTCACACTCAATTGGGTATGGAAATCTATCTTACCTTACAGGAAAATAGGGGGAAAGGGGACAAAAGAGCAGAGGGATGATAGAGGGGAGGGCAGATTGGGGGAGGGGGTAATCAGAAGCAAACGCTTCTAAGAAGGGACAGGGTCAAAAGAGAGAATAGAATAAATGGGGGGCAGGATAGGATGAAGGGAAATATACTTAGTTTTTTACAACATGACTACTATGAATGTGTTTCGCATGACTACACATGTATAACCTATATTGAGTTGCTTGCCTTCTCAATGAGGGTGGGTAGGGAGGGAGGAAGGGAGTAAATTTGGAACCCAAAATTTTAAAAACAAAAGTTAAAAAAAATTGTTTTCACTTGCAGCTGGGAAATAAGATATACAGGAAATGGGGTATAGAAATCTATCCTGTCTTACAGGAAAATTGAAGGGGAAGGAGATAAGAGAAGGGGGGGAGAGATAGAAGGGAGGGCAGATTAGGAGAAGGGTACTCAGAATGCATGCCATCTTGGGGTGGGGGAAGAGACGAGATGAGGAAAAAAAATTTGGAACTCAAAATCTTGTGGAAGTGAATGTTGAAAACTAAAAATAAATAAATTAATTAATTAAAGAAAAGGGGGGTATGTACAAGAGATGTTTTGAAGGTAGAAATAACAGAATTGGATATGGGGTGGGATAAGAGAATGAGGAGTGAAAGTTCACATCTTAAATGTGAGCCAGGATGATCAGGAAAATGATAGTGCCTCACCAATAATAAGGAAGGTAGGAAAAGGGGAAGATTTGTAAAGGAAAGATAATGAATTGATTTTTGGATATACTTGCAGTTTAAGACATCTATAGGATATCCAGTTTAATATGTCCAATAGGCAGTTTGAGATGAGAGATTGGGAGGTTTCTACTTTTTTTTTTTTTTAGTAAGAAAAATTAGGCAAAATGGGGAAATGATCAGATAAAGGGCTGAGGTTGGCTTCTGTTTATCATCCCTCCCATGTGTTAATTCTCCTTTATCTTAATTGGGGGTATTCTTCATGTCATTTACTATGGGATTGGCTTATACTATTTGCCCTCAGCACAAAAATTCCTACTCATGTCTCTGCTGGCCACTTAGTCACACACTTTTAAAAATGTTAAACTTAGTCAATCTTGGAGCCAACTACATTCAGGCTCCAATATATGACAAGATGTATGTATATTGAGCAACATTTCAGGTTTATGATATTAAAAGAATGTGCCGTTTCTTTTGTTGAGTCCTCTAAATGAACAGTCAGCAGAAGAGAGTTCCTGGAGGCAAGGGAAGCTCTCTACAGCCTTAATCATAGTCAGGAGAATGACTCACCTTGCTTTTCTTTGGCCAAGTTGTGCATGAAAAAAGCAAGCCTGCAGTGATAGTTTTCTCTTATGTTCTTCACGGACCATGCTCTTGGGGTTGAGGCAGAGATTGGAATGGATGGAGCTGAGAGATTGGGTGTGGGAAGGCAGCGGTGTGTTGCTATGACGATTCTTGTTTAGAACATGCCTGCAAAACTTCTAAGACACTGGCTTTACTTTGAACACCATAATGAATAAGGCAATAATCAAAGATTCTTGTTGGGAGGATAGAAACTTGGAATTGGAGAGACAGCAGAAACCTGGCTGATTAAGGAAATAATCTAAAAGGGAAGAGGAAGGCTTTTCTCTCACTTTACACATTGAAAGGCATTAGGAGGAGGGGAATTGGGTCTTCTCTGTACCACAACTTTGTCATTAATTATTTTTATCTGCATAGATATTTTTCTTTATTGAAGTTGTGTACTAGGACTTCTTTTCATCTTGCTGCCTGGATCAGAGACCATGTCCCAGAAGGCATGAGCCTTTGAACTTTGGAACTCCTTCCCTGGGGCCTTTCTGTCTAATTGGTGAGTGCCTCACTTGACACACCATATCTAGGATATGTCAGTAATGCTTAATACTAATCCTAAGTCATCTTGATACCACTTTGCTGTTTCACTCTCTGCCAACCCTCCTCTCCCACCCATTCTTCATACTGGCCCCTTTTCACTCTTAAAAACTGTGATTTTTGTGTTCAAGCAGAGCCTTAAATGGCCTCTTATCAGGAATGTTGTGGAGTAGATTCCTGTTTCTTAATTGGTTAACATAGTGCCTATCAAATAATAAATACTTGATAAATATTTGTTGACTGACTGACTGGATAACACCTGTCAAAGTCGGTCAGAAAGATGATCAACTGTCAGCAGTTCTCCCCCCCCCCTCCACTGATGGCCTTGAGTTTAGTCGGGAAGAATTCCATGCTCAGCTCTGAGGCTAAATATGCAGGACATATAATCAGTAATGAATGAATGAATAAATGAAAGATCACTTCATTATTAGGTGCTTACCTTGTGTAAAATACTGTGCCAAGTGCTGGGCATACAAACAGAAGAGCAAGACAGTCCTGATCCGAAGGAGCTCATAATCTCATGGGGGTAGTGGTTCAGGCTCGGCGCGAGGGGGAGGTGGGAAGTGGGGAGATTATCTTCCCCATTAGGAAAACTACAACTCTAGTGTTCTGGCTCCATGGCTCCATCTATGGACTGTGCAGGACCCCTAATGAAATACAAAACCCACACAGTTCCTGACTAATTGTCCTCTCAGTAGCTAGAATCATCACACATAACAACATCAGTGAAGACAGTAGGGGAAATTCCCAGACCACCACAGCTGAGCAGATTTTCAAAGCCTTACCTTCGGTCTATTTAATGTTCTCATTTGTTCCACTGAAACTCATACAAGTGTAGATCCAATCTTACCAGGTGCACCAACAGTGAGGCCTTGCAGGCTAATTTAAATAACTGCTTGGCCTTGGTGGAGTCCCCCACACCCATTTCCAGTGTATCACCTCAGCCGAGTTCTTATTCTTTCTTGTTAACATCCACCTGTGGTTCATGGCTCTGGCTGAGCTCATCATTCACCCCAGGCTCCTTGCTAACATCTACAGAACCTTCTGACTCTGAGATTCTATAATTAAGTGGTAGAAAAGGCAAGAAGAAAATATGTGTAACATTTTAAAAACTTTTAAAACTTTTTTTGTTTGACATTTACAGAGAAAAGATAAACATTACTTATGTGCATCTAAATTATAACTTAATTTTATATGCAAACTAATAAATATTTAGTGACAAACAAATTGGGTCATGTGTTATGACTTTATGTATTGTCTATTATGCCCTAGTGAAATCATCATTTTATATATTTTTTTTCTTTCATGTTCATCTCTCTGTTTTTAATGTGTTGATTTAGGTAAGAATATTTTTCTGTTGGTATTTGGGAAAATGTATTATTTCGTCAATCTGTTTGGTCAGGATACTCAATTTCATTTAGTGAGTGTCAGCTTTTCTAACACTTCTTTAATTTTGTGTGTTATAGTTTCAATCAATTTACAATTCTATTTTGTATATGTTTTACAACTTTATTATATTCTTAAAAGAAATGTTTAATGTATTATTTTTATATTAAGCTATTCAAATATAAAAAAATTGTAAAAATTATGATATAATACTGAAAATTTTCAGGATTGACCTGATTTCCATTAAAAATGCCAAGTGGAGAATTTCCAAGTTGTATATGTTCTATTTCTTACATCTGTCCTATCTATTATTTTCTTTCTACCCCCATTAATGTCCTGTTACTTCTTAGTTCAAATCCTTCTTACTTCTTGCCTGGACTATTTCCACTAGTAAATCTTAAGATCAAAGAAAGAAGAAAAACTCCTACATGTGTGTTACTATATATAGCAGTTCTTTTATGTGGTGGCAAAGAGCCTATCAGTTGGGGTTGGTTGAACAAATTATAGTCAATGAATGTGATGGAATACTATTGTGCTGTAAGAAATGACAAAGAGTATAGTTTCAGAAAAACATGGAAAGATTTCATCAATATGATCTGATGATGCAGAATGAAGTGATCAGAATCAGGAGAACAATTAAATATTGTAACAAAAATTATAAAAATGAACAACTTTGAAAACATTAAGAATTCTCATCAACACAATGATCAGCTATCATTCTGAAGACTTATGATAAGGAATGCTGCCCACCTCCTAATGGAGAAGTGATAGATTTAATATGCAGAATGAATCAGATTTTGGACATGGCCAATATGGGGATTTATTTTTCTTGACTATGCACATTTGTTACAAATGTTTTGTTTTTCTTTTCTTTTTTTTTTATTCCAATAATGGGGGCTAGAAAGGAGATAAAATAAATGATTATTAATTGAAAAAATAATTTTAAAAGACTTTAATCAACTTTTTTGGCTTCTGTGTTATACTATTAATTCATATTGGGCTGACAGTCCATTAAAGCCCCCAGAACTATTTTTTTAAAAGACACATTATTGGATAGCCATATGGCTTCTCCATTTTGTTTCTATGGAATTGTTTTTTTTAATCTGAATGCAGCATTTACCTTTATACACCCAAATACAAAGGGTAAATAAAGGTAAGTGCTGTATTTAGATTCAAAATATCAATTTCATTGTAAATTAATTGTAAATATAATTATTTGTAATTATTTAAATAATTAATTATAAATTACAGATACAAAGGGTAAATAAGGGTAAAGGCTGCATTCAGATTTTTAAAATTATCAAATTTATCTTATCAGATTTATCAAATTTATCTTATCAGATTTATCAAATTTCAACTTATAAATTCCCTTCTCTATTTTGTTTCAATTTCCCATGATCTTTTCTTGGATACTGATTTTGTTATCCTATACATACACACATACATACACATATATCTTATATATAGCATATATCCTAATATATCATATATACATATATATATATGTCTCCTAATTTTATGACATCTGCAAATTTGGCAAATGTATTCCATCCAAGTATTTCATATAAATATTGACCAGCATAGAAGCAAGGTCAGATCCCTGGGACATTCTACAAGAAATCTTCATCCAGGGTGACATAATTTCATTAATCAGCACTCTTTGGATCCAATCAAACCAGTTCCAAATCCATCTAATTTTACTATGATCTATCTAACATTAGTTAGGACTTATCTAACACTTTAAGGTTTACAGAACGCTTTACATATATTTCTCATTTGATCCCTCTCCAACCTTGTCAAGGAGGTGCTGTTATTATGAGAAAGGTTAAGTAGCTTGCAGGGTCACACAGCTAGTGTGATGTGTGGCATGGTTCAAACTCAAGTCTTTGTGATACTAAATCCAATACTCTACACATTATATCACCTCGCTGCCATATCTCATCTCTCCAGAAAGAAATCATCATTTAGCCAATTTTATTTGTCAAGTATCTAGATAAAATCTAGGTACGTATACTATATCTACAATGTGTCCTTGATCTAACTCTGTCCAAAAAAAAGGAAATAATTTATTCTGCCATGACTTATTCTTGATGAACCTGTGCTGGCTCCTAGTGGAGAAATAGAAAACATGCTCCCATTGGTTGAAAGAGTCTCTCCTGACTAAAATTTTCCTAGATTACTTTTTTTAAACTCTCTTTTGCTTCTATTATAATCTACCAATCATCATACTTAATGGTATATATGTCATGCCTCTTATCACTAATTAAACTGAAACACCTTGATAGTAGAGACTCTGCTTGTATCATGGGCACCAAGCACAGTGCTTTTCACATATTGATTACTTAATAACTATTTGAATGGATATTCTCCACATTAATATTCTAAATTATACTCAAACACATGGACTTTGGTGAGCTACTTAACTTAATCGGCTGCTTGCCAAATTACTGCCAGCATTATTTATTCCTTAGGATGAAATTAAAACATTGTCCTAACTGACTACACAACTGGGGAAAAGGCTCAATCTTCAAAGACCCTAAGAATAGAGTTATTGCCATCCATCCTTCTAAGACTCACTTACTCATTCAATTAATCAATAATATTTTTTAAGCACCTGCTATGTGCTCTATGCTCAGCAATGGTGAGATAGAAGCCAGGTTTTTATATGACATAATCCAAGGTGGGGAACCTGCGGCCCCGAGGCCACATGTGGCCCTCTAGGTCCTCAAGTGTGGCCTTTTGACCAAGTACAAGCTTTACAGAATAAATTTGTTTCTGTTTGGCCTAAACTGTGAGCTCCTATCTTGACATTGTATGTGCCAAAAGTCCATGTAATTTGGCTAGACTTTTCAGAAAATACCAAGTTGTTGAAAATGCTGAAGGCCAATAAATAGTAGGTAGTACATTTGTGATAAGCAGTCCATTATCACAAAGGCAGTCCTACAATCATATTTCACATTTCTGTTGTGTTTCAATGTTTCCCAAGTTGTTTCCTCAGAATAATCCTGTGAAGTAGGTCATGTATGTTTATAATCCCATTTTACAGACAAGAACACTGAGATCCATAGAAGGTAAGTGACTTGCTTTGTTCTGCAAATTTGTTCTGTAAAACTTGGACTCAGTCAAAAAGCCACACTTGAGGACCTAGGGAGCCACATGTGGCCTTGAGGCTGCAGGTTCTTCACCCTGGCATTATGTCAAAATCCCTGCCCTCAAGGACCTTACAGTCTAAGAGAAGATACCCACACAGATGGTTATAATGCACAGTATTACATGATAAGTGCATTAGAGGCTTAATTTGGTCTTTGTAGCTAAAATACACACATAGAATCCAGTTGTAAAATAAAATCCTCATTTTGCTTAATAGTAGGGATTCTTCCTCCTCAAATTATCCAAATAATTATCTAAACTTTGTGTAGGCATATCCTGGATAATAATCAATTTCCTGCATAAATTTAAATGATGTTGCTTCATCTGATACCCTCTGCCCTTTCATGTTGCCATTTTAATTGAAAGCCCCCTCAGAGCTTTGAGAAGGACCAGGAAATCCACTCTCAGCATTGGTGGTAGTTATGGGATGGTAAGATGTAGGAAGAGTCTGAGGGGGTGGGGACTACTCAGGCTTGTTTATGTGCTAGGGAATGTCTGGAGGGATAACCTAAGTAACACTTTCTTGCAGCTAGGTAGCTCAGTGGATAGAATGCAAGACTTGCAATGAGGAAGACCTGAGTTCAAATTCTACCTCAGACACTTCCTAGTTATGTGTCCCTGGGTAACAAGTCACTTAACCTCTATGTGCTTCAGTGTCTTCACCTGTAAGATGGGGATAATAATAACACCTACATCACAGTGTCGTGACAATTAAATGAGTTAGTATGTTAGAATTAGAGCTAGGATGAATATTAGCTATTATGATGATGATTATGATTACTCAATAACAAGTCTTTTTAAAATTATCCAGATAATTTCCTCAACTTTCCATGTGTATATACTTACATAGGCAGAGCCTACAAGACACATATGAACTCTTCCTTTGGATCTCAGTGTGTCTCAGATGGTCTGTTATGATTTCAGTACCTTATTTCATCCCATACTTTCATTGAGGAGAAAGCATTGAATCTTTGAGTCAGAAGACCTGGGTTTTGAGTCCTATCTCTGATATGTGTAATCATGGGCAAGTTACTTACCTTCTATGGACCTCAGTGTTCTTGTCTGTAAAATGGGGTAATAAAGATACATGACCTACTTCACAGGATTATTCTGAGGAAACAACTTGGGAAACATTAAAGCACCACAGAAATTTGAACTATGGTTGTAGGACTGCCTTTGTGATGGTGGATTGCTTATCGCAAATATACCACCTACTACTGTATCTGAATTGACCTTCAGCATTTCCAACAGCTTGGTATTTTCTGAAAAGTCTAGCCAAATTACATGGACTTTTGGCACATACAATGTCAAGATAGGAGCTCACAGTTTAGGCCCAAATCCCAGAAAGATCTCCAGAAAAGATTTAGTTGAATTTTATCCTTCTTAACAGCATACCTGCCAACAGGCTAACAGTCAAATAAAAGGGGCTAACTAGGGAAGCAGTTTTCCTACTGTTTACCCCATTTATCTATAATGGGTACAATATTTGCCTGCGGCTAAATTTGCCTAGGATAACACTGTGCACTTGGTTCTCTGGTGCTCCATGTTCTAGGTTTTGTGTGTGTGCGTGTGTGCGTGTGTGTGTGTGTGTGTGTGCGTGTGTATGCCCTATGCCTTGTCCTATGCTGCAGATGCACCAATTGCTGGATCTGGCAGCATGAAAATGGCCTTCAAAGGTGGAATTCTGTGCTATCCAGCAAGCCCTGTGGGGAAAAGGGAACTGATACAGAATGGATACTTCCCTGCTGGATTCAAGAAGCCAGGTGTGTCTGTACCAAATACACTTTATAGCACAAAGGCTCTTCTGGACCCTTTATGAGCAGTATTTTAAGTACTTTATCATCACTGAATATTTGAATCTGGGAACATGAAATGAGAGGAATGTGGTGTAGTAGATAGAAAGCTGGCCTTGAAGCCAGGAAACACTGGGTTCCAATCTTGCCTTTGATCTATGTGACACTGGCTAGGTCATTTAATCTCTCAGTGCTCTAGGCAGCTGACTGTAAGTTACAGAGAAGGTGCTGATCTGCACTGAGACAGTTTGCTCACCTGGGGATTCTTTATGTCAAATGAATTTATAGGCCTGGTTTCTATTCCTGATATGTAAATTAAGGCTATTAAGAGCCTGAAAAATTCAACCAGTATTCCCCAGGTCCTTGATTTTATCAGTGTAATGAAGTTCCAGTGTGGAAACTCTCTCCACCAATACTGATCTGTCCTCTGCAACATCTAGCCTTAGAGACTCTCCTGGTGCCCTGAGAGGCTAGAGAGTTGAGTTGGAGTAACCAAGGAATGGTGCCAAATAGTAATATCCATTATATGAGCAGGCAGCCCTTGCTTACAAGGGGGAAGTAAATCCCATGGTAGACAGAATATTTAAATTCAGGCCACTGCCTCAAAGGGGAAAGCAGCAATAAAGGAAAGCCCAAGAACCAGAGGTTTGCCCCTCCTCGCAGAACCCTAGAAGCACAGTCAGAACAGAGTCTATAACTGGAATGGCTGAACCATTCCTAGCTCTTAAAGTGCTAAGTAAGAAGGAAAAGCCAGGGGAAAAGAATGGTGGGCATGGAAAGACTATGACCTTTCTAGGCTCTGAACTAGCTGACAGGCACTAGGGAAGGCAGCCAATCGACAACAGGTGGCTGTGGACACACTGGCAAAAGACAGCATATCAACAAACAGAGGAAAAAGGTCCGCGTCCTTGCCAGTGTGAGCCTATTAATCCCAGACAACAGCCAAAGAGGCCAAACATGCCTCACCTTCCAGCAAAGGGAGAGGAGGCAGGGAGAGGAACTGAAGTCTTAGAAGGGGTGCATACTCTCAGCTCCATGGTCAGCAGATGTGGTAAACCTGAGGTTGGCTCAGGGAGCCCTGAAGATGCTCATGTAACCACCCATGTAACAATTCCAAGGCTCTCAAAGCTGACTAGCATTTTCTGGCCATTGTAATCTCCAGGGAGAGGAAGACCAGATACACTTACCAAGGAGAACAAAATGTTCCTGCAGTCCAGTGGATTCAGACAGGAAAGCTGGCCCACATTTTTTGCTGTGTGGACTGTTTAGAGCATTAATTTGTACAGGGGACTAAGGTTTGACCTGTCAATGTAGTTTCCAGTTTGCTTAAGTAAGTACAAAAGCTCAGCATGCAGAGGGACTGGTGTGCTCCTAAGAATCAACACACACTTCTGATTAAATGCGGAGACCAGTGCAGCTGAACCCCAAGAAATCAATGCTACATCCTTGTCCAACACCTTTCCGATATATTTTAAAGTAAATGTCTCGTTACAAGTTATATGTTCTATAAGGTTAGGCTAATTTATATGGAATGGAGGTTGTTCCTCCCATATCTTCTTTTTCTACACTTGCCAGATTAATTTTCTTAAAGAAAAAACAGCCTTTGTTATAACTCCTGTTCCAAAACCTGTAATGGCTCCACGATGTCTACAGTTCAAAGTTCTAGGCCCTTCCCCCAAAGTTCTCCACAATCTGGCCCCAATATACTATTTTAATCTTCCCATACCTTACCAATACAAGCCCCTAGTAAGTCAACAGGCATGCATTAAGGGCTTAAGGTACACCAAACATTGCTTTAAGTGCTAGAAATACAAAAAAAATGTAAAAAACAAAGCAAAACGAGAACAAAAACAAAAAAGTTCCCTGCCCGCAAGGAGCTTACATTCTGATGGAGACAACATGTAAATAACTTTGTACATACAAAATATTTACAGAGAAGATGGAAGGGAATCTGAAAGGGAAGGCATTAGCAGTTAAGGGTTACCACAAAAAACCTCCTGAAGAAGGTGGGTTTGAGCTGAGTCTTGAAGGAAGACAAGGAAACTGAGGCAGAAGTGAGAGGGCAGAGTATTTCAAGTGTAATATGGGAAAAGTGGGGCATCACACTACAATGGAGTGCCCATATACTTACTCCCTACAATATAATGTTGGAGAATGATGTGGTGACATTATGTTATGATAGCCATCAATGTCACAGAAAAAAAAATATATGAATATGTATATAAGTATGTAAATGTATGTAAATATATACATATGTATATTATATATATAAATATATGTATATTCCAAATTGCATATGTGTGTATGTGCCCTGTAAGCTTCCTGCAAGGCATGTGTGTATAAATGTATATGCATGTATATATGTATGAGTTAGATTGGTGAAGACCCTTCATAAAATTTAAACTTAAATGAGTAAAATAAGGTAAAGACCTCTAATAATAATATATGTGTACCCAGGATCAGAAATGAACAAAAACAGGATGTACTAAGAGGATACTTGAAGGAGGGGAAGGCAGGTGAAAACTATGTAATTATTCTGCAATTTCCACTGCTGTTGCTGGGGTAGTTTTGTCATGTTTAGATTGTGCCCTCCGAAGCCCAGCCAATGTGATAAGAGGTAGGGGGCTAGGGAGGGGTTGTGGTTAGAACCTATAAAAATGCTTGCTTGGCTGACACCACTTGGGGTCTTGCATCAAACTGCTTTTCGGTGTGAGTTGCCCTTTCTCGAGATCGAAATACAATCCTTTCTACTTTCTACCTGGAGAAGCCTCTGAATTAATTTGGGTAAGGGCCATCACTGTCCCACACATGTATATACACAATGTATATACACACACATTCCTTGTAGGAAGTTTGTCTACACCCCACTCAATCTCTGAATTTGGCACACTTGTTCCAACTTTTCCTCACCTTTCACCTTACAAAGTCTTAATTCCCAGAAATAAACCACCACAACATGGTAATATTTAAACTCTCCCAAGGTTCTAGGGGGTATCCCTGTTGAGGGGAAATATACTTTTCTTACCAACCACTATAGTTCTTGAGCTCCCATCCAGTGTGTTTTCTATCTATACCACCAGTTACTTAGAATAAGGACACTTTTAGATCTTAAACATAGCCATTTACTCAACAGTAAGGCAAAAGAAGTAAAGTGAAATTAAGTCAATCAGAATTTATTAATTACTTATTATGTGCCAGGCACTGTGCTAAGCATTGGGAATATAAATGTAAGTAGAAAGACAATCCCTGCCCTCAAGGAGCTTACATTCTAACATGGGATGATGACATATAAAAGCGAGCTGAAAAGATGAAATTGGGGTTGGGGTGGGGGAAGCGATACTTCATGCAGAGGTATGGTAGAGGAAGTATGATGAATCATCAGTGCAGCCTGAGGGGAAATGAATATATGGTTGCCCTGGGCTTCCTTCCTAAAATGGAGGGTCTTGGAGGAACTAGCCAATCAGAAGGAGAAGCCACAGGCGTGGTGAGTACTTCTTACGTGGGAAGTATTGTGGTTGTGGAGAGAGCTTCCAGGGTGAAGAAGTTTCTATGGCTTGGCAGAGAAAGTCCTGCAGAGATTAGTCAACTAAGCATTGTCAAGAGGAACGAAGAAATAAAAGTATTATTGACATTAACATATTAAAGCTGGCATATAAATAATAGACTACATCACAATGCACATATCACCTTTCTCCCTCCAAAGCACTCAAAATCTATAGTGAAGAATGAACACTCATTTACACGAACCCAGGAGGGAAACACAGGTTGAGGATGACGATGGTGACTTCTAGCATTTATACAGCACTTTTGAAAAGTTTGAAAAGTGCTTTGCAAATATTACGTTATATGGGAAAACCCAGGTGCTTAGGGTAACACAACTCGGGACTGCAGGCTTCAACATTACTGATCCATTTAGAGACATCTGCACCTCACAAAACAGCTTCTCTGCTCACTGCTTGACTATTGATCCTCACCACTCTCTAGCTGGAAAAATCGTCTTCTCTTTTAGAATACAGCATTTACAAGTTCTTCCATTTTACCATCATCCTTAAAAGAACATTTAGAAAATGTTAGGTCTTATTATGAAGCCAGAGAATTGTCGAGCTCGTCAAACTGGCTGACCTTGGGTTATACAGACCAGCTCAGCAGGCTATTTACTCCCTGACGCGGTGTTGTCCAATCAGAACAGAGCTCACAGCAATTCAGCTCAGGTAACTAGGAAATCAAAGCAGGCGCAAAGCCCCCTCTGTTTTACCTTCTCAAGTCAGAGGTGGCAGCAGAGAGCAATAGGCCCTAATGAGAAGCTTCACTTCTCTTGGCTGTGGTACAGAAGGGCAATAGTTATCACAGGAGCTCTCCACCACCGAAGTCAATTCTCTCTCTGACCAATCAAGAACCTCTCAGCAGGAGCTTTCTATCATCCAGTTGCCTCTAGCTACCAGTTTGCCAGAGCAGATCTTCAGGCACCTGCTGTTCTCAGGTTTTGACTCCTGCTCTTCTGCCTTTCATGACTTAGATGACTCTCAGGAACTTGCCTTTTACTTAAAAGGTCACAACTCTCCAAATTTCTCCATCTCAAATCAAAAGTCTTTTAAAATCAAACCTTTATATGATATCCCATTTTAAAATCTGATGCTCTTAAGTCACAATATGGGGCAGTTAGGTAGAGCAGAGGATACATTGCTGGGCCTGGAGTCAGGAAGATTCTTCTTCATGAGTTCAAATCTGACCTCAGACATTTACTGACTATATGTGATTGTGCCTCTCCCCCATCAAGAGGCTTCAGTGGCTCCCTATTATCTCTAGGATAAAATACAAATGCCTCTATTTGGCATTTAAGTTTTTTCAGACTCCAACATATCTTCCTCAACTTTTTTCAGATTACTCCTTCTTACATACTGCAGTCCAGGTAAATTGGCCTAACTTGATATTCCTTGCACAGAACATTCAATATCATTCTTTTCATTGTCTGTTCTCTGTCCCCAAAATGTTCTCCTTCTTCTTCTCTGCCTCTTGGAATCCTTAGGTCCCTTCAAGGTACCAAACTGACTTTCCAATTCCCCCAATTGTTAATGCTCCCCTTCCCACTCAGTGATTACCTTATATTTATTTTACGTATATAATGGGGTAAACATCAGGCCCCTTTCCTCTAGTAGAATAGAAGCTCCTTGAGGGTAGGGACTGTTTTGTTTTCATCTTTTTATCACCAGTGCTTATCTTAGTGCCAGGCACATAGCAGGTACCAAATAAATGTTTCTTGGGGTAGTCTTGCTAGGATCTGTCAATGATATACATTTTTCAGCATTACATAAAGGGAACTTTAATGTTTGCCAGTGCTAACTATGTAAAGAATTTTGGTGTTGATTATGCTGTATGGGCAACATTTATACCATTAATATCATGACCTTCCTATAACACCTGGCACCTCACTTGTGAACTTTCACACTATTATTTTATCATAGTCTATACTAATGATATCAATGATTGGACATTTTTGTCAAGGTTTGCATGTACACACAGCCTACACAGCCCACAACATTCTGCAGTGAGGCTGGAATCAGAGTAAGATGTAATTAGGAAATATTTAATAAAATAAATAAAAATACAATAGAACAGAGATAATAATATGTAGTTTTCTAAGTCAATATGCAGCCGCCAGAGATTTTTATGTATAGTTCAGTGGGGTCTATTTATATTTGAGTTGGACACCCCTGATCTATATCATAGATTCAGAGCTGAAAGGGATCTTGGAAGATTACCCAAGAACAAATTCTTTGCCCTTAGTACAATATAAGGAACAGAAAGGTGAAAGGCCTGGTCAAGGTCACATAAGTGATAAGCAGGAGAGCTAGATTTCAATCCCAGGTCCTCTGACTCTGAATGATGATGATAATAATAATAATTTAACTGTGACTATTCTACACTCTTGCCACTGTACCTCTGTTGCCTCAACATTAACTCCATTTGGTCAATCCTAACCAACATGGATCAATAGGATTAACAACTGTATCAATGAGACTAGTACATCTGGGCCAGAGCACAAAAAACGTTTCCTTTAATCTTTTCTTCAGTGTTAGGCAGGTAACTACGCTTAATTTCCAACAGCAGATTGAGTTACAGAGTTTAGTGCTATCATCAAATAAAACAACAACATTAACTTGATTAATGATGTGTACAATACATTTTTATTTGTGAATAGGGTATCCTACCCACTAGTTTGTAAAAGTGAGCAGGTGAATTAGAGGATCTCCAAGGTCCCCTCTAGCTATAAATTCTGTTAGCTGAAAATCCTACTGCTCCTTGGAAGCAAAGCTTGAGTCTTCTGCTCCTTGTACTCCCTTTGGGGTTTAGCCCTATGCCTTGCAGAGAGTAAGTTCTCAATAAAAGTTTGTTGAATTGAATTAATAGAGATATTGAACAAATGGTTCTCTTTGATCTAAAAAATAAATGGTATGCCTTTTAGTTTACAAGCCTATAAACTGTCCATGGCCTCAGGAAAAATGTTGGCAGGGCATGGTACTTTTTATCTTTTTGGACAGCAGGGGGCTCCCAGGCACTGGAAAGTAGCAAGTAAAAAAAATTTTTTTTTCATGTTTTTGAGTTGGGAAGCCAGTGATTCCCAGAGCTTTGTCCTACTGACTTTCCTGTCTGTTATTTAGAAAACTGAAGCAATCCCAACCTGGGCTATTGTCAAGAATGTTGTCAAAAAGCTACAGAGAGAAATAGTGTCACTATTTCTAGAAACATATACATGTCTCTTTCGCTAGTAGAGACATGAGATTCATCCGACCAGGGATTGAGACTAAACATCATAGGTGTTTAAAACTGGATAAGAATTTAGAGATCATCTAATCTAATATTTTGTTGAGATTAGATTTTATCAATGAGAAAACTGAGGGTCAGAATGGTCAAATGATTGGGCTGAGGTCACACAGCTAGTTAGCAGCAGAACCAGGACTAAAACCCAGATTTCTTTGACTATAACACTGCCTTCTACCATATGTTATCAGAAGCTTGTTGACCTAGGAATCTCTCTCTTTCTGTTTCCCTGTCTCTGTCTCTGTCTTGCTCTCACAAAATTTTTCTGTAATTTTTTTTAAAGGATAGCATCTTTATTTTATTTTTTTTGGCAAGGCAATTGGGGTTAAGTGATTTGCCCAGTGTCACACAGCTAGTGAATGGCAAGTGTCTGAGGCCAGATTTGAACTTAGGTCCTCCTGACTCCAGGGCTGGTTCTCTATTCACTGCACCACCTAGCTGCCCCTGTAATACATTTTTTATAAAATGTTTATAAAAACTACCATTTAGGATAAAAACTTTTCTCCTAGTTATATTTATTTTCCAATATATATTTAGGTATTTCCCCAGTTTGCCTTTATTTAGAGTATGATTATATTTCAGTTATCAGCTTAATTAAATAATAATAGCAATGATGATGATGATGATGATGATGATGATGAATCCTATCAAGAACTTAGCTTGCTGCCTAGTTTAAACACTTAATAAGTGCTTAATAAGTGTTTGTTGATTAGTTGGAGAGAATTACTAATCTGAAAACATTGCAATTCAGCCTTATATGTGCAAAAAATTCTATAGCTACCCAAATTTTCACTGTCCCTATTCACATTTACTAATTCTTTCTCCAAACTCATATACTCTCCTACAGAGCACAGGTTGAGCTACAGAGTACATGCAAAATGGACCCATTCAGTCAAGTTCTGTTGAACAACATAAAATAGAGATTTAAAGAAAGTCAGGACTTATTATTTTAATCTTTTCTTTAGATTGAGCAATTTATTTTAAGCCTTGGGCAACTAATGATAATATTTAGTTTAATATTTCAAAAGACCCATGATTTCATTTATGTGGACACTCCTTTCCTGGACACAGATTGCAACTGCCTTAGGAGATAATCTTCATGAATTACTGTGATTAAAAAAAAATCATTACCTGATGGCCAACCTTTTGGTAATGAGGCCCTCTAAACTTAGCAAGGATGATTCTCCTATGGCAATTGCACAATCCATTCCTGGGCCCATCACCCTCCCAGTTTAGCAAGACTGGCCAGAGCCAGTACTTTGCTAGCCAAGATAGGTCACCTTCTTACCACATTAGGGCACTGGAGGAGGGATTTTTGTGGAGTAATAATAATAATGTATTGCATTTCTATTTTCTGCTTTACAATTTGTAAAGCTTCTCAGATACATCTACTTGTTTGATCCACATGGGTAGGGGAGAGATAAGGAAGATAGACATTATCTTCATTTTACAGATGGCACTAAGAGGTCAAGTGAATTGCTCAGGGTCCATTAGCTAGTAAGTATGGACGGCAGAATTTGAACCTACTCATTTCTGACTTTAAGTTCCATGTTCTATCCATGACACCATGCCGAGTCATAGAATGAGAGCTAGAAGGTCCACACCAATCCACACTTGAAAAAGAATTCTCTTTACTACCCATTTTAAAAATGATCATCCAGCCTTTGTTTGAAGATCCCCAGGGGAAGGGAACTCCTGTGGCACCTCAGGCTATTTTTGGAGAGAATTGTTCCAGGAATTTTTACTCACATCCAACCAAAATCTGCCTCTTTGCATCTTTTGCCCATTTCTTCTCATAGTTCTTTCTAGGGCCAAACAGAATGAGTCCCATCCTTCTTTCATATGACAGCCCTTGAAATACTTGAGCAGAACCATCAATCTTCTAAGTCTTCTCTTTTCCAGACTAAATGTCACCAGTTCCTTTAGCTGATCTCTAGACCCTTCATCATCCTGGTTTCCTCCTCAGGATGCTCTCCAACTTATCAACGGCCCCATACTGAAAGACTGAATACCATACCAAGAAGAAATGGTATGTCTTTGAGTACTGACCAAGGACTAAGATGTGTGAAAAATCAACCCAGCTAAGTAAAATGTAGCATCCAGGATTGAACACTGTGTTTCAGATGCTATCTGACTTGGGCAGAGGATAGCTAGGCTACCACCCTCCTTATCCTGGACACTATATACCTTCACTTGTCTTAATGTACCCAAGGTTCACTGGTGCATTGTAGAAGGACAGCCACTCTACTCTTAGAATATGAAATTCCACACGGATAGATACATGCAGCTTTTGATGTCAAAATACTTTTTAATGTGATCAAAGATGATTCTTACAGTTGATTATGTTGATGTCTCTCCTAAAACAAAAAACCATAAATTGAAATACAAGTTGTTTGTTTTTTTTAGGTCCATAAACATGAAATATTTTGCTTTTATTCCATCCTATGTTTTGCATTGCTTTGTTTCAAATGTTCCTTTTCTTATACTCTGTGAAGTTTTCAGGATTATTATTACTTTGTAAATGTGTCCTTTTCAGAGTACTTCCATGAAAGCAACGTTTGTATGTGAGTTGGGGAGAAAGTGAAATGTCCTTCTTTTCTCTATTTAATAGGAAGGAGATAAAAAGGAAAAGAATAATGATGCTTTCTTGGGGAAATTCTGATTGCATTTCTGATCAAACTTCCCATAGGTCACGTGGAAGTTGCCTTTTGTTAAAAGAAATAGTCTCTCCATGCCTAACAGATCTACTCCATCTAATGATAAAAGTCACTTTTGTTCAACCGAACATAATTAACTCTAAAACTCACTAGGCTACATGCAAGCTTTTTTCCTTTTTCTTTCTCTTTTTTTTTTTGGACCCAGACTTACTTCCCCTTACCAACAATTAGATAGTTTATTTCTTCTAGTTGACAGGAAGAATAAGATATTTTTTTTAAAAAAATTTCTTAAGAATTCACATCTAGGACCTGCAATATCAGTCCTTAAGTAAATCCAAAAGAATTCCACAAAGTACCCGATGATTTACCAGTAATTTGTACAAATAACAACGAAGTAAAATGAAACTAAATACATTTTTTTTTTTTATGTTCAGGGCTTTTAAGGATAGGATTTCAATTAGCCTCTGTGAGCCTCAGTTTCTTATCTGTAAAATGAGAGGCATTGGTCTAGATAACTCCTAAGTTGCCTTTTACCTTTCTAAATCCTATGAACATGGACCCAGGACCTTTAAAAATTTGTTCTGGTAAACAAGAGAAGAAAAACTTTGGAAATCTGCTTTGGCTGGTATGTAGAAGATGAGATGTTGTACCCCCTTAAAAAAAAAACTCAACAAATTAAACTCTTAAGCCACTTCATGCACTCAATTCATTGTGCTACTCCCATTGACATTTAGGAAATGGAATGTTTCATATGACCAACTATTTCACAAAGGATGCATTGACTTTTAAGTTGTCCCTCTCCCATGGCATTTTGGCTGGGTTTTCAGAACCAGGTAAACATTCTATATTTTTTACAATGCTGTCAAGGCTAAATCATTTGTGATCCAGTAGAAAGAATTCATAAAGATATAAATTAGGTTGCAAATAGATGTAATTTAGTGCTATAATCCAACTTTATATATTACTATTTATAGAAGTTTTCAGATATACATTATCTCATTTAATCATCACCTCAACTCTATGGGGGGAGATACAGAACATTGATATTCAATTTATGCAATTGAGAAAACCAAAGTTTCAAAGAGTTTGTGTGACTTACTATGGTCTCACAACTAGTAAGTGACTGAATCAAAACCACGTCTTTGGATGCCAAGTATGGTGCTCCTTCCACTACACTGTTTGACCTCGCAGACTAATTTTCACAGTTCAGAAAATTTTGAGGTGGGGATTTCCGCTACTTGAAGCAGAGCCCATCTATGTATTAGCATCTGGAAGACCAGTTAGAAAGTGGGGGGTTCCAATTCTGTCTCTCTTTTCCCAGAAGCCTATTAGGAATCCTGGCTAGAGTCAGGCTGGACTTGAAATCAACAATCTTGGGCTCAAATTCCATTACTCATACTTACCACCTGTATGACCATATAATCTCACTCTCAGTTTGCTCATCTGGAAAATTAGGAAAATATATAGTACCTACCACACAAAGCTGTTGTAAGATTTGGGTGAGGGAATGAAATGTGTAAAGCACTTTGGAAACTTTAAATTACCAAAAACACATCAATTATTATTGTGGTTTGGGTGATCCCTTCCTATCTCAGGCTAGTAAAGGAAAGTTTCTGATATTCAAACATATTTGAAATAAGTGACTTTGGCAGTTATCAATGCTTTCAGTTTGTCCTTGATTTGTCAGCTACAAAAGGCCTATGTTGTTGCTCATACCTGTCTGTTGGGAGCTCCTAGCTTGAGACCATGAATGGCGCAGCTACTCCAATGCCTGATGACTGATTTACTTTGGATAATATTTCAATTTCACTTTAAAGGAAGTTCCCACATTGAGAATATCATAAATATTGGCTCCAGGAAAGATTGCCACAGTTTTCAGAAGGTTTCTTAGAAACTAAAATTCATAATGGAAGTAAATAGTATAGCCAACAAAATTTGAATCCATTCATTGATATATGTTTTGGATTTACTGTTAGAGAAGATTTGATGCTCGTTTGCATTTCCCCAAATCCTTGATGATGCTGGTACCCCCAAGATCCCCTAGAGATATTGTCATAAATTTTGTTCCATCAGCTTACCTGGCAGTCTTTACTAAGTCTTAGGAAAGGCCTTTCAAAGAAATAAACTTATGATGCAGAACATGAGGACAAGATGAACATTCAAAACCAACAAAAAAATAAAGTCCTTTTGTTGTGGAAATGAGGCTGTGATTGTATTCACAGACTATAAACTGACAGATTAAAATTGTATGGCTCCCTAGAAGCCATTTCATAATCTCTATCAACATCAAAGTTACCTTTAAACCTGCACACACATATGCACACACTCACTAAGCTCACATACTTTATCTAAGAAAAAAAGTAAACATTTATTTGAACAGTTACCAGAATCTCCTGGTTATAGCACTCATTCTTCAACAACCTCACCGTAGTATGACACAAATATATTTATCTCCATTCCTAGGAAATTAAAACTCTGATTAAATGGAATGCTTAGGTAACCAGATCTACCCCTCCCTCCCCATCTTGCTATCCATGTTTAAGAAAAAGAAACAGATCAGAAATAAGATATTGCAGGGCTTTTTTTTTTTTTCAAAACAAACTTGCAGTGTCAGGATATATTCAGCTGTCTCCACAATCTTTTTCTCCTACAATTCCCACATCTAAAATACTCTAGGATTTACTAATTCAAAAGGAATTAAGTATATATTAAATGTGCATGGGGTAGGGACCACTGCTAGATACTGGGTGAGAGATTGCTTAAATAAGACATGGTCCTTATTCTCCTATATGCTCTTTTTTTTTCCTTTTTGGTAAGGCAATGGGGTTAAGTGACTTGCCCAGGGTCACACAGCTAGTAAATGTCCAGTGTCTGAGGCTGGATTTGACCTCAGAGCTTCCTAACTCCAAGTCTGGAACTCTATCCACTGCGCCACCTAGCTGCCCCAACATTTTTTTTGTTTGTTTTTGCTGTTTGGTGAGGCAATAGGGATTAAATAACTTGCACAGGGTCACACAGCTAGTAAATGTCAAGTGTCTGAGGCCATATTTGAACTCAGGACCTCTTGACTCCAAGGCTGGAGCTCTATCTACTGTGCCACCTAGCTGCCCCTCATTCTCATGAAATCTACAGTCTAGTAGTGATATGCCAGGTACACAATTAATATAATAATATTATATAATACATAATGCCAGTCAATCAACAAGCATTTATTAAGTTCTTTCTATGTTTTAGGTCCTGTGCTGAGCTCTAGGCATTTAAAAGAAGGGCAAAGCTGAAGTAGAAGTGAGGAAAAGAGCTATATGAGGTCCAAGGTAAGGATGGTTATTATTGATTGGAGGGATGGGAAAAATTTCCTTGAAGATATAGCTTTCGAGGTGGATGTTAGGGATGGATAACTTAATGGGAGAGAGAAAGAATAAAGGCATAGAGACAGGAAAGTGTGGAGGCATATACAGGGGTTTATAAATAGCCCAACTTAGTTTAAGCTAAGAGAATATGGTGATGAATAGCATAGATTCAGCTGCAATCATAGAGTGATGCCAGATTATGGATGCCCTTGAATGCTAGGTAAAGGAATTTACTTAGAAATGAATAGGGAACCACTGAAAATTATGGAACAGTGGAGTGATGTGGCCGGATGTTTAAATAAACAATACATTTGTCATTCTGTGTAGAATGATTTTGAAGTTAGAGAAAATTGTGGCAGAAAGATTTATAGAAGGTTTTTTAATAGTCCATATGAGTAGTTGCAAAGACTTGTATTATTATGGAGACAATGGAAAAAGAGGAGGGGGGCAGTTGTAAGAGATATTCCATTAATTGATTGGATTGATAATTAATTGGTTATGGGAGGAGAAAGAAAGAATCAAAGTGCCACCAAGGTTTTAAACATGGAAGACTGGGCAAAATGGTGGTGTCACAAATAGAGTGAAGTCAGAAGGAGAAGCTGGTTTAGGAGGAAAGATAATAATAAATTTGGTTTTAGACATGTTAAGTTTAATCTGCCAGTAGGATAGACAGATGGTAATGTCTTATAGGCAACTAAAATTTTGGGATTGGAGTTCTGGACAGGGTTGTAGATAAGGATTAGGGAGACATTTGCATATAGCTGATAGCTAAAATCATGGAAATTCATAAGGTTGTCAAGGGAAAATGGGAGAGTGATCCAAAGAGGACAGAATTTTGAGGAATACTCGTCTAAAGAGTTAGAAAGAAGGTGAGAAGCTTGCAAAAGGAGATGGAGAAAGAGCTGTTAAGAATGGCAGGACCAGGAGAACTTGGTATCTCTTATGCCAAAGGAAGACAAAGTATCTGGTAGGACAGGGTGATCACAGAGTTAAATGTTGCATTTGCAAGGAGGATGAAGACAAAGAAGAGGCCACAGGATTTGACATTTAGGAGATTACCCACCAATGACCTTTGAGAATAGAGCTCTAATACGGCCAAACAGAAGCTTAATTGTAAAGGATTTCATTGAAATGTAGGATTTAGATCTGAAAAGGACCTCAGATGTCATTGAATTTAACCAATTCATTTTTTAGATGAGGAAACAGGGAGGTGAAGTGACTTGACCAAGGTTACACAAATTTCAAGTGTAAGAGCTGAAATATAAACCTAGATACTCCGACTACAAATCCACTGTGCTTTTACATTGTGTTATGTTGTTTTCCATTTGAGAGTGGGTGGTGAGAAATGGAGGCATTTGATATTGACAATTTTTCCACCAATATATTTGTGAGTGAAGAGGAGAAAAGTGGGATGGTAAATGAATGGGTTTAGAAGGGTCAAGGAAAGGATTTTTTTTGTCTTGGGGAGACTAAATCTTTTTACTGATGAAACAGGTACAGTGGAGAGTAAGAGATTGATGATGTATATGAAAGACAGGATACAGAGCAAGATCCTAGAGGATACAAGAAAGGTTAGGATGCTGGGCATAGGACACAGGGTAATAATAAACCTTATTAAGGGAAGGGATACCCCTCATTCTGAGACAGGAAGGAGGAATGAGAAAACATCATTCATTCATTTTCACTATGCTGTTATAGCATAAATTGTCCATTCATTCACTCACTCAACATATATTAAGAGCCTACTGTGCACAGATAAATTTCCCAGAAGCCTATTAGAATCCTGGCTAGATGAAGGGAGTCCACGTGGCATAGCCTCATTCTTTTTAATGAAATAGTAGGTTAAGTTGTCTGCAATACACATGAAGGTGAAATTAATAATGAAAGTTCAAGAAATGAGAAAAGGCTTGCAAGAACTCACTGGAGAACGAGATAAAGAGGTCAAATAGAAGGATTGCTGAGCATCAGTGAGGATCCAGTGCTTGCTTATGTATTCAGAGAGAGTAAAATCAGCCTTTTACAAACATCGATGTTCAGATGCTTTTTAAAAAAATGATGGCTTTAGAGTCAGGAAGATCTGAATTCAAATCCAGCCTGAGATATTTACTCAGCCAGTCAATAAATATTTATTGAATGCTAAGTATGTGCTAGGTACTGCACTGAGTGTTGGAGATACAAAGAAAGACAACAGATAGTCTCTGCTCTCAAAGAGCTCACAGTCTTATGGAGGAGACAACATATAAACAATTGTGTACAAACAAGCTATGTATGGGATATAGTAAATAATATGGAGAGAAGGCACTAGAATTAAGAGGGATTAGGAAAGGCTTCCTGTAGTAGGTTGTATTTTAGTTAGAATTTAAAGGAAGGCAGGGAAGATGGAGGTGGAGATGAGGAGAGAGAATGTCTTAGATATGGTGGACAGCCAGTGAAAATATCTGGAGCTGAAATATGAAGTGTCTTGTTCATGGAACAGCAAGGAGGGCAGTGCCACCGCATCAAAGAGTACATGGAGGGGAGTGAGGTTTTAAGAAGACCAGAAAGGTAGAGGGATCCAGGTGACCAAGGGCTTGTAATGCCCTCTTCAAGATGGCATGCAATCTGATATAGGATATACATGTACAATCCTATTGAACATATTTCCATGTTAGTCATGGTTTGGTTTTTTTTTTTTTTGGCTAGGCAATGGGGTTAAGTGACTTGCTCAGGGTCACACAGCTAGTAAGTGTTATATGTCTGAGGTCACGTTTGAACTCAGGTCCTCCTGAATCCAGGGCTGGTGCTCTATTCACTGTGCCACCTAGCTACCCCTTAGTCATGTTTTGAAGGAAGACTCAGAACAAAAGGGAAAAACCACGAGAAAGGAGAAAAAAGAGAGAAAATAGTATGCTTCAATCTGCGTTCAGACTCCACAGTTCTTTCTCTGGATGTGGATAGCATTTTTCCATCATGAGTCTTTTGAAACTGTCTTACTTAGATCATTGTATTGTTGAGAAGAGCTAAGTCTATCAAAGTTGTCATCACACAGTGTTGCTGTTACTGTGTACAGTGTTCTTTTGGTTCTGCTCACTTCACTCAGCATCAGTTCATGTAAGTCTTTCCAGGTTTGTCTGAAATCCAGCTGCTCATCATTTCTTATAGAACAATAGTATTCTATTACATTCATATACCACAACTTGTTCAGCCATTCCCCAATTGATGGGCATCCCCTCAATTTCTAATTCTTCGCTACCACAAAGAGAGCTCCTATAATTATTTTTGTATATGTGGATCCTTTTCTATTTTTTTATGCTCTCTTTGGGATACAGACCTAGTAGTGGTATTACTGGATCAATGTGTATGCACAGTTTTATAGCCCTTTGGGCATAGTACAAGTGGAGAGATTCTTGAGGCAGGCAGATTCACCAGCAGGCTATTTCAGTATTCCAGGCATGAGAAGATGAGCT
Organism: Vombatus ursinus; assembly: GCF_900497805.2. Taxonomy (NCBI): domain Eukaryota; kingdom Metazoa; phylum Chordata; class Mammalia; order Diprotodontia; family Vombatidae; genus Vombatus; species Vombatus ursinus. Next base: position 8,135,261 of record NW_020950062.1, on the reverse strand, counting down.
TGTACTAGATTGATGGCAGTGTCAAAGGACAGAAGGAAATGTATTTGCGAGATATTATAGAGGCAAAATTGATAGTTCTTGGCCCCAGATGGGATAAGGAGTGGGAAATAGGAGTAGACGATGATGCCTATGTTTTAAGGCTAGGGGATTTAGAGAGTGATGGTGCCCTTGACATTAATAGAGAAATTTTGAAGTGGGGAAGATTTGTTGTTGTTGTTGGTGGGAATAAAGGGTTCAGTTTTGAGTTTAAGATGTCTATGGGATCATGAGCAAGTCACTTAATTGCTGTCTGCCTCAGTTTCCTCATCTGTAAAATGAGGATAAATAATAGTATCTACCTCCCAGGGTTGTTGTGATGATAAAATGAGATAATATTTGTAAATTGCTTTGCAAATCTGAAAGTGCTATATACGTGCTAGTTGTTATTTTTTCTGAGTAATTAGTCATTTTATTAATAATGCTAACATTTTAATGAAAAGGTCAGTGACTCTCTCTGTATATATATATATATATACACATACATATATGTATAACTTTTCCCCCAATTACATGTTAAAACATTTTTTAGCATTTAGAAAAAAATTTTGAGTTCCAAATTCTATCCCTCCTTTTCTCCTTTCCTCCTCTTCCTGCACCCTGAGATGGTAAGCAATAAGATACAGGTTATAAGTGTGCAATCATATAAAACATTTCCATGTTAGTCATTTTGTACAAGAAGACTTGAATAAAAGAAAAAGAATGAAAGAAAGTGAAAAATAGCATGCTTTAGTCTGTATTCAAACATCAGTTCTTTCTCTGGAGGCAGATAGCATATTTCATCATTAGTCCTTTGGGATTGTCCCGAATCATTGTATTGATCAGAATAGCCAAATCATTCGTAGTTCTTCATCAAACAATATGGCTGTTACTGTGTATAATGTTCTCCTGGTTCTGTTTAGTTCACTTTGTGTCAATTTATGTAGGTCTTCCCAGGTTTTTTTGAAGTCATCCTGCTGGTCATTTCTTACAAGTTCTAGTTATTATTACAGTACCAGAGAGCAGGAGCAGAAGGATCTGGTGGATGTGGATATTCGGTGTTGACAAGTGGCAGGTAAGGAGAGGGAGCAGGGCGAGAGATGAAAGATTTAATAGCCAGAATGGAGTTGAAGCCAAAGGTAGAAGCAAGTAAAGCTAGAGTGGGGAAATATGGACAACAGGGGCCAACGGACTCGGAGAGTGGGATGAGAGTAAAAAATCAGCTTTGGTATGGATAAGTGAGTGGAAGAAGACATTAATATTCAGAAGCATAGCCTGGGGCAAGATTCTTTGTCTGATAAAAGAATTAAATTTTTTGTGGTTGTTCAGTCATATCTGACTCTTCGAGACCCCATTGGGGGTTTTCCTGGGCAAAGATACTTGAATGGTTTGCCATTTCTTTCTCCAACTCATTTTACAGATGAGGAGACTGAGACAAACAGGGTTAAATGACTTGCCCAGGGTCACACAATTTGTAAACGGCTGAGGCTAGAGCAGGTCTTCCATTACTCCAGACCTGGTGTTCTATCCACTGCATCATTTAGCTGACAAAGATTAAATTATGCTCAGCCAATTAAGTCTACAGGAAAGTATGTTAAGGCATTTTATTTGTTGAGTTAACAACCAACCAATCAATCAACATACCATTTATTAAGTGTTTACTGTGTCCCAGGCATTGTGCTCAGTACTGGGGATATGAAGAAAGGTAAAAGCAGTTTCTGTCCTCTAGGAGCTTATAATCTGGTGGTGGTGGGGGGAACAACCATATGTACATAAATAGGTACATTGAAGGTACATGTGGAATAAATTTAAGGTAACTAGAAAGGAAGGCATGGGCAGCTGGGGACCTGGAAAAGCTCTCTTATAGAATAAGGGCTGAAATAATTTTTGTCAGGTAACTTTAAATAAGCCACAAAATGACTTTAACACCTGACTTAAGATTTCCTTCTGTTTCCCAATCCCTGATGTCATCCTCAGGAACATCGCTATTTGTGTTAATGATCCCTTTAACCACTTGATCTCTCAATTCCTCAGTCTTCTCAACTCCTCCACTCCACTTTCAGTACATTCTCAGATCAAATTTCATGTACCACCTTCAAGATCCAGAACTTTGAAATTACTTTGTCTGCTTCTTTCAAGACTCAGCTAAAATCCTGTCTTCTACCAGAAGCCTTTCCTTGTCACTCTTAATTCCAAGGAAGGTAAAGAGAACAATTTATTAAGCACCTACTATGTGCCAGGCATTGTGCTCAGTGCTTTACAAATATTATGTCATTTGATCCTCATAACAACCCTGGGAAGTAAGTACTATTATTCTCCCCATTTTACAGATGAGGAAATTGAGGTAGACAGCTAGTAGGTATCTGAAACTGGATATGAACTCAGGTCTTCCTTACTCCAGATTTAGTGCTGTACCCAATAAACCACTTACTGCCTTCTCTCTCGGTTATGTTTCTCATTTATCCTGTATATAGCTTGTTTATCCAGTTGCTTAAATGCTGTCTTCTCTGTTAGACTGTGAACTCCTTGAAGGCAGGGACTATCTTTTACTTTTCTTTGTATCTCCAGTGCTTTGCCCAGTGACTAGCACAAAGCAGGCACTTAATAAATTCTTACTTACTAAACTGATAATAATCTCTTATTTTTATATCTTTTCTACTCTTTTCACACTAAACCTATTATTTTTCTTTATCATGCTTTCACTTCCAATCTCTGAGTCTGTCTATTCTCCCAGTTCCTCTCTTTTACTATGGATCCATTTGCCTCCAAGTCCTAGCATTGAATCTAGGGTCCTTTACATTCCTGACCTTCTGCCATTCTAGACTTGTGAATTCTCAGCAGGAATCAATTCCCATTATCTTATTTCTCTGCTCCTGATGGCATTCTCCTGCATAACTGATAAGCTTCACTGGAGAAATTCATGTAATAAAGCCTACTACAAATATTATGGTATATAACCTCAGCTATTGTCCAGATTATAACATTACAGTTGGATGGATAATTTATTGAGCTAGTCCATCAGCAAATTTATCTTGGACAAGCACTAAAGATGGATGATTACTTTTTTAATGATCTAAAGCTGCTTCCTGCCATGGAAACCCATCTTTTTAAAACCAATATTCTCCCCTGAGATGTTGTATGACTGTGAAGCATGGAACATCATAAATCTCAGGAGAATCAAAATTATAGGTGACCTAGAAGGAGACAAGCCCCCCCCCCCCACACCCAAGATGTTTAGCAATGAAGGGGAAGAGAGAGATGGAACAGTAGTACCTAAATGAGACAGAGGGAAGATCAAAAGAAAATTTTTTTTCAGGATCAGAGAGAATAAAGTTTTTTTTGGCAGATGACAAGGAGCCCGAAGAGAGAGAATGATTGAAGATGCATAAAGTAGAGAGGATGATGGCTTGTAGCAAGGTCCTAGAGTAGGAGGGAAAGAATGAAATCAAGGATTAAGGCAGAGGGATTAACCTGAGTGAATAGCATGGATATCTTTTGTGATCAGAGAGAGAAAGAAGAGAAAGGAGGTGATTACACTAAGAAATTTTTAGAGAAATGGCAGAGGGGTCATGAGGGAGCTCATGTGTGATGGCCTCTGTCTTCTAAGTCAAGTAGAGTCTGGGTCTTCTGCTGTAAGTGCATGTGAAGGGGAAGTAAGAGAAATTTTGGGGGAGGAGGCTAGGACAGTAGAAAAATTGTGAACAGGTGTATTGAGTAATGAGATAGGGAGCTAAGGTAGTATTGTGTAATGGAAAAGGATTGGTTTGGAATCAGAAAATACCTAGATTTAGTCCCTGTTCTGGCATTTTCTAGTTTTGTGACTCAGTTTCTTTATTTTTAAACGTATCTCAAACTGCCAACAAAACATATCTACTTGGATAAACCAATAGCACTACAAGCAGTCCAAGAATAAACTTATTATCTCCTTTAAATCTGCTCTGCTTTCTGTTGGAACCTTGTTGTTATTGTTATCTCTTTCGTCTTCATGGTCTCTCATATTCGATCATATAACAAGTCCTTTCACTTTTACTTCAGCACCATCTCTTGTACCCATCCCTTCTTCTCTTATTCCCACAGCCACCCTTATATAGATCATCACTGCCATCTTCAGGGCAGTGAGGTAGTGCAGGGGATAGAGTGCCAGGCCTAGTGTCAGGAAGATCTGGGTTCAAATCTGACCTCAGACACTTACTAGATGTGTGACCCTGGGCAAGTCACTTAACCTTGTTTACCTCAGTTTCCTCATCTGTAAAATGAGCTGGAGGAGGAAATGGCAAACCTACTGCAGTATCTTTTTCAAGAAAACCCCAAATGGAGTCATGAAGGGTCAATCATGACTGAACGACTGAGCAACATTGTCATTTATATAGACAGTTGCAATGTGTTTCTAAGATGTTATCCTGACACTGCTTAGCACAGTGTCTGTCATATAGTAGGTGCTTAATTCATATTAATTGATTGATTAAAATGTAAATCATAAGTCATTAAATGTAATTGTGAAGTCATCAGATTGACAGCAATAAATAAAAGTGATATAACTCATTGTTGATAGATGTATAGAAGAAAAACATGCTCACATACATTGCTAGCAGAACTGCAGATTGGCAGAATATTTATGAAGAACAATCTGGCTACATACAGTAAATACCAACAATTATTATTTTTTTTGCCCAGTTATCCCATTATTGGGGATATAGTCTATGGCTGCTATCATAAAGAAAAAAAAGATATCCACTTCCACACATATCTTATTGTCATATCTGATTACAAAGCATTGGACACAGTTAAATTTCCAACATTTGGTGAAAGACAAATCACTCTGGTATCTTTGCCAAAAAAACTCCAAAAGGAGTCCTAAAGAGTTGATTCTGACTGAAAAGACTGAAAAGACTATTGCTATGTGTTTCTAAGGTGTCATACTGCCACTACCCTCTCCACTCTCCTTTCTGCCTTTTGTATTACTGCCAAAATCTTTCTTAAGCATTGATCTGGTCATGCCACTCTTCTGCTTAGAAGTATTCAGGGGCTCTATTGACTGCTCAGTAAAATTTATGCTGCTTGACATTAGTGGAGGGGGTTTCCACCTAGGGTATTTCTCACACCGATGAAATCACAGGTGTGGAACAACAATAACAAAAATGTCATTATAATGAAATAGTACAATGCCATTAAAGTGAAAGTCATATGAAGTAATTCAAAGGAAAAAAAGCATAACCAGAAGACAAATATGCATATTGACTAATGACTACAAAAAGAAAAATACTTACAAATTAATGGAGAGTGGAAAGGAATGCAGAGTTTGTAGATATATGAGACACAGAAATTAATGTTGAAGTATAACTAGATGGACATGAATGTTTACTTGATATTATATTATAAATACACTGGTATTTAAAAGTAACTAATAATTTATTTTTAAAAGTTAATGTTACATTTCCCTTGGTGCCTAGCATAGTATTTGACAGTGAGTATCTAAAAATGTTGGTTGATTTGACTGATCCAGAAAACTTTATAGAATTAGACAAAATTAGCAAAATTTACATAGAAGAACAAAAAGTTTAAGGGAAATAGTGAAAAAATAGAAAGGAGACTTGATTGCCAGATATTAAATTATGGATCTGATAAAGTTAAAAGAGAAAAGTTAACCAATAGAATATATCAGATAATGAAGTAGCAGTGGTAGTCTAGTGTTTGTTAATTTACAAACAAAAATTACTTCAGAAAAGACTTAGAAAAGAACTACTAGGGAAATAGAGTAGAAGTTTGGTGGAAGATGGATTTAGAACAATATGTTATGCCATCTATCAATAAATTCTGAGAGGATACAAAAATTGAATGCAAAGAATCATACTCTTAAAAAGTTAGAAGAGAATAGGTTATAACTCTCAAAACTTTGGGCAAGGGAAGAATTCAAAACCAGATTCAAGATAGAGGAGATTATAAAAGACAAAATAGATCATTTCAAGACTTACCACTGTTAAAAGCTTTTGCACAAACAGAATCAATGCATGCAGAATAAGAAGAAAAAAATAGAAATCAGGAAAACACTAGTGTTAAATATATATGGTTAAAATCTACTCTCAAATCTATAAGGAATTCATACTAATCTATATAAATAGAATATATCTACCAATAGGTTAATGCTACAACTACCTAAAGAAACAGCTTTCAAAAGGAGAAATGCATACTATCAGCTTTCTGAAAACCTATTCAACATCAATGATAATCAGAGGAATCCTAATTAAAGCAACTCTGAATTATCAAATCATACCAACCAAACTGACAAATATGGAAAAATTCAGGGCTGGAGGGGCTGTGGGACAACGGGCACACTTACTACTAATGGAGCTAATAATTGGTACAATTGTTTTGGAAAGCAATTTGGAAACTATGCAATAAAAGTTACCAAATTATTAATAATCAATCAATAAACATTTATTAAGCACTTACTATGTGCCAGGCACCAGCATTAGCGCTTTGAACCAGTACTGGGTTTACATTCAAAGAAAATCAATTATTACAAGAAAAGAGCCCATGTATAACAAAACATTAATAGCAACACATAATAGTAAGTTTGAAAAATTCTATGTGCCCAGTGATTGGAGGATGACTGAAAAATTTGTCGTATATGAATATAATGGAGTTTATTGCACTGTAAGTACTAATGAACATGAAAAAGTTAGAAAGTGGGAAAACTTGTATGAAGTAGTGGAGAGTGAAGAAAGTAGCCAAAAGAATGAACTTGATCTGTTCCTACTTTTTTAGACTTCTTACATTTTAATCTTCTCTGCATATTCTATAATCTAGCAATACTAGCCTTTTTGCTATTTCTTTCTTACAACACTACAGTTCCCTACTTTGTGCCAGGTCGCTGTCTGTCCCCTATGTCTAGAATGTACTCCCTCCATGCTTCTACCTCCTGGCTTCCCTAGCTTCCTTTTAGGACCTGAGTTCCTTCCTACCTACTGTAAGAGACCTTCCCCAGTAATCCCTACTGCCAATCCTTCCCTCGGAGATTACCTTCTACTCATTCTACATATATCTTATATGTAAATAGTTGTTTGCATATTGTCTTCCCCATTGAAATATGAGTTCCTTGAGGGCAGGAACTGCATTTTTTTCCCTTTTTTTTATATACCTAGTGCTTAGCACAGAGATTGGCTCTTAGAAGGTGCTTAACAATCCTTGTTTACTGGGGCAGCTAGGTGACACAGTGGATAGAGCACCAGTCCTGGAGTCAGGAGGACCTGAGTTCAAATCTGGCCTCAGACACATAACACCCACTAGCTATGTGATTCAGGGTAAGTTACTTAATCCCAATTGCCTCATATTAAAAAAAAAGTCCTTGTTTACTGATGACTGCAGCAATGTAAAATAAAAGTGAGACTAAAAGTCAATGATACTAAGGTCAAACATAATGTTAGAATCAAATTTTAAAATCAAAACTCATATCACTTTATTTTAGCAAGTTGTAAACTACAAAATGTAAAATGACATATAATATTAGTCACGATTATTCTCTGAAATGGTTCTACTTAATTGTTTTTTAGAAATGTACTTTGTTGAGAATTTTAGGTGTTTATTGGGAAGTGTCTGCTATGTCTAACCAAAATTTATACTTTTTTAGAAAATGCCTATTGTAAAGTATTTGAATAAGTGAAAGAGGACAAGCAAAAATTAAAAACAAACAAATCAATGATGTTGATGTACTTGATGCTTTTTTCTGAAGCATAAAATATTTACTAAATGAAAAAGCAAAAGCAATAATAAACATAAATTTGTTCATTAAAAGGCAACAGCAGATGATCAAAACAGTTCTTCAATGGAAGGAAAAAACAGGAAAAATCGAAACATCACAATGTATTCATAAACCTAGATCATATTTTTCTGGTAATGCAGGCAACATCCATGGTGGAAATCAGGCACACATATGTATATAAGTAGGGAGGCACTGAGTGGGGAAACTACTGTGCCTGCATCAATTCACAATTCTGGTCTATTGGCCTTAATGCTCCTTGGTTTCTTTAAGGATAACCTGTAACATATAAAATCCTTTCTCTGCTATCTGCTCTCCTTCTGATCTTCACCACTCTCCTCCAAGACAAAATTGCTCCTTTTCTGCTCTGAAATGATGAAGCAGAAACAAGCTCTTTTTGCTGTTAAAAGCCACTTTTAACAGGGCCTTGAGAAAAGTATTATGCTTTTTCAGTGACCAGCTGTTCCTTTAAGCCAGAGGACTGCCAAACTCCTCAGATCTTCAAAGAGTAGGGAATTCTATTTTGTCTGAGCAAAGAACATTTCAACAGAATCCTATGAAACCAGAGAGGGCAGTGGAAATCAACACAGATAACTCTGAGATATTTTCCCCCTTTGAGGCTTTTAAGGGAACCAAAGAGCAACAAATTCACTAGCTTTTCATGTAAGCAGCAGAATGCAGCTCTAAGACTTTCTCTTCTTTTTTTTTTGGCTAGGCAATGGGGTTAAGTGGCTTGCCCATGGTCACACAGCTAGTAAGTGTTATGTGTCTGAGGCTGGATTTGAACTCAGGTACTCCTGACTCCAGGGCCAGTGCTCTATCCACTGTACCACCTAGATGCCCCTCTAAGTCTTTCTCTAGCCAACTATTCCAACCAGCAAATTCCCAGAAAATCAACTGAAGATTCACTGTCTCAGCCAGAAGCCCTTTATATTTTCTGTTCTAGAGATTTTTTGCTAAGTTTCCCTTCTTGTTGGCCTCTCAAACACTCCCTTGTTGGCTTTTTTTAAAGTAATATAAAATTTTAATTTTAAATTGAACAAATACGAAATAGAATGGGCATTCCCAAATACATAGAACAGGGAAATGGGGGAGGGGAGGATATTACATGAAATAGTGGATCTTTATCATGTACAATTTACTTTTTTTTTAAATTATGTAATAAATTCAATCTGTTGCTTTCAAAGCCGCCCTGCTATACTGAAATTGTTTCTGGTCTTCTTTCTGTTCTCTTCTGTGACACTAGTCAAAGGTCATTCTTTTGCTAGGAGCTGCTTGAAGTACCATCATTCATTACTATCATGGATACACTAAAAACCACTTTGAAGGAAAGAATAACCATATATATGTATAAAGAACAGAAGAGGGGTCAGGCAGATTTGTTGTTGGGGGGAAATGGGACAAAGATCAAGAGGCTCTTCCACCTTCAACCAGACTAGGCATTGTTAACAGAAAAATCCAGAGTGTCATGGAGGCTGAGAGGATTTTCTTTACCCTGGTTTCATTCATCTCCTTTTCCATTTGAGGAAGTAGATTCCTGGGAATGCTAACCTCAACCAGGTTAAGACATGGGGAGTGGTAGAGAATGATAAGAATTAAGAAATAAAATGTGATCGCACTCATAAGTATTCTAGGAATCTGCTGCCTTCTATGAAAAGCCTATGTGAGAGTTGAACTGCTTCAGAGCCATTGGCTAAAGAACTGACTGAAAGTAGCTATGGCTCTCTCTTGCAGGGTAAAAGCAGTAAATAGTGGAAAGATCAGCAGGTGGTTTAAAACACCGTCTTTCAGAAGGAGAGAACAGCTAAGGAACTTTAGGAGGCCAAAATAGTTGTAGCCCTTCCGTGCATGACAGCATCACCCAGTGGAGGGTGGAAGTATTTGAAAGAGCTGGTTCACAGTGCCATGGACTTTCCCTATAGGGCAGAGTCTTTTTATACACAACGTTACCATTTGATATTGGATATAATAATAAGAGGTTATGGATGTAATTGGAAAACAGACAGAACAGAGCTGCAACTTCCAGCAAAGAGCAGCAGAGCCATGACAGACAGGAGGAAAAAGATGAGGCATGATTTCTGACAGGGGGCTGGCCCATCAGAGAGCAGCACATGGCACCACCAGAAGATATAGCATGGGAAGCACAAGTTGATCTCTACACTCATATGCCCTGGCTTCTTGTGCATCCTTCATGTATATGCCTTTGCATGTGTATTCTGGCTATATGTGTTTCCCACATCTGTATACCCCCTCCATTATCCCTATTACTCTTCCAATGGAGAGAGTGTGTGTACTTGTGGGAAAATGAACTCAAGATTTATGGAGAAAATGCTCTGTTGGTACTTTTATTATGATGGTGCTTCATTAAATGACTTTAACATATTCTCTAACTGGCCGAAAAAGAAGATACAATTAAAAGTCTCAGAGACTCACCACCTTGTAGCTCAATAAGGTGATTAAAGAACAAACCTCATCAGCAGCCTATGTTTTTATTTTCATTATCCGTTCTATTTAAATAATATTTTAAAATAGTGACATGGGGGTCTCTTAAAATTAACATATCCTCAACACCTTAATTTATCTTAATTGGGTTTTGACTAGAGATCATATATTATACATAATAGAGTAGAAATTTATGGGATTCTGGGCATAGTTTATCTTGGTTGGACTTTGACTAAAGTCATATTTTATATTTTAATTCAATTCAATTCATCTAATACTTATTAATTCCCTATTATGTATAAGGCTCTGGCATAGACACTGGGGACACAAAGATACAAAATGTCCTTTCCTTTCAGGAGCTTATAATACGGTAGGTAAGGCTAAGAAATGTACATGTATCAAAGCATTGCTTCTTCCCTTCTGAGTGACAGGTTCCTACACTAACCACAGTCAATAATTCCACATGTTCCTTTGTGGATATTGCTAAGAAATTATTTGGGGATAGTTTGAATAACCTAGCCTAGCTGCCAGCGGGGGAGAAAGAAAGACAAATAGAAAGAAAGGAGTGTTTGACCAAACCCTAAGAGATTTAGTGGGTAGCACTCACAATCTACCCTGGTGATGGAGGGTGAAGGGCATAAAAATCTCTGGACTTGCCATGAACCAAATCAAAAGGCAAAACCCATTAAAGTAGCCCCCCAAAGACAAGAAGAAAGTGGAAGCACTCTTTGTAGATGGCCTTTCTAGGAGTTTAGCTACAAAGGGCAGAAGAGATAGGACTATTGTTAGCAGGGAGGGAAGGATCAAGTGAGTTTTTTCAGCATAGGAAAGAAATGAAAATGTTTTTAGGGAATAGGAAGTGAGTCAGCAGAAAGAGAGAGATTGAAAATAAGTGAAAGAATGGGGATGACAGCGGGGACAATCTGCTGGAGAAGACAAGATGGAATTCGATCACTTGAATAAGTAGGGGGGTTAGCTCTGGTAAGGAGTAAGGCCACTTCGTCATGTGAAACAGAGGTGGAGGAGAAAGTGGCAGAAGGCACCTGAGTGATAGAAGATGAGGAAGAGTGGAGCAGAGGGAGTTCATGAAAATGGCCTCAATTTTTTTCTGTAAACATGAGGCAAGGTTCTCATATGAAAGAATGGGGGGAAGGGGAACCATGAGAGGTTTGAAGAAGGATCAAAAGGTTTGGAAGAGCCATTGTGGAGAGTGAGATAGTTAATTGACAAAGGAGATACAGTATACAAGGCAAGCTATACACAGGATAAATAGGAAATAATGAACAGCATGCCTTCTTCCCCACAAGAAGTCCTGTCTCCAAGGGAATACTAATAGCTAGCTTTTAATAGTGTTTTAAGGTTTATAAAAGTACTTTACACATATCATCTTGTTTGATCCTTACAATAATCCTAGGAGATAGGTGGTGCCATTATGATCCCCATTTTCACAGAGGAGCAAAGTGAGGTTAAGTGACAACCAGGGCCATATAGCCAGTAAGTGTTTGGGGCTAGATTTGAGCTCAGGTGTTCCAGACTCCAGATTCAGCTCTTTATCCACTACCAACTAGCTGCCTGACTTGTAATAATACATTGGGTTGATTTCCATATCCCACCCAGTTGCCATAGACATATTCTGTGGGACCTGAGAGATAATTAGGGACACATTGGATTGCTGTGTCAGCTTTTGGACAAATGGAAGGGGCTTCTTTATGTGGAGGGCAGTCTTCCTGAGTATCTAAAGGAAAAAGCTGTTAAGAGTTGCAGCTACCATAGTCAAACTTTGTCCCACTCTGCCTGGGATGCTGTTGTAGATGGAGGGTTTTGGAGTTCTGCCTCCTATGTAATTAGGAACAGTGGGAAAGGGGAATAGCCAATGAAATAAGGTCTTCAGCCTGGCACTGTGTTGCTAGAGCTGTAATCAGGTCTATCAGGGTAGAAAATCCCCAGTGTTATTTTTCACAAAAATCACTTGTGTCTCCTTCAAGACAGAGAAAATTCTAGAGGCCACCCTCTCCCTGGTATGAAGACACCTCAAATGAAATATAAAGATTTGCCCAGACACAGGGTTTGACCACACCTGAAGGTAATGCCTTGCACCACCTACTGGGAATAATAGAGATCTGCAGGGAAAGCCATTTATCCTAGGAGGAGGGTAACACCTGACACCATCTGTTGGGAGCTAAGAAGAGGAACTAATGCCTTATGCTACCTTTTGGGAATGAGGTGGAAGTTCAGAAGGTGTCAACACCAGCTGGGAGCAGCAGAGAGGGAACCTGTCCAGGGACATGTTGGAGACAGTTTTTACCTGCTCAGGAGAGATGATTGTTATATTTTCAGTGTGAGCATTTAAACCTGGGACATTAGCAAATGTTACAAATCAGGGCTTGATTTATTGTTTTGTAGATTGTCTAGACTTAAGAAAGTGATACAGAAAATATTAATAGTATAGATTAAATTTATAGTGAGTTGTAGGTACATTCTTTCCCTCCCTCCCCCAGAGCCAGTTGTTAAATATTTACCACACACCACTGAACCTGCCTTTTTATGACTATAGTAGTTAATGACCATTTATTAAGTACTTATTATGTCAGGCACTGTGCTAAAATCTAGGGAGACAAAGAAAGGCAAAAGACAGGTCCTTCTGGTCAAGGAGTTCACAATCTAATCGGGGAAGATAATACATAAAAAGAAACTGAAAAAGGTGAGGGGAAGAGCATACTCTGCCAGAGACATGATGAATTCCTGCAGCCAGGTAGGAAATAAGTTGACTGCCCTGGGCCCCCTCCTTAAGTAGATGATTTGGAAGGAAGCCTCCAATGTCCACGCTCCACCCTTTCCAACCAAAGCATAATAGACAGTCCCTGCCCTCAAGGAGCTTATCTATCTATCTATCTATCTATCTATCTATCTATCTATCTATCTATCTGTCTGTCTGTCTGTCTGTCTGTCTGTCTGTCTGTCTCTGTCTGTCTCTATCAATCTATCTATCTATGAAAGTCTTACATGTTGGCTCAAATAATCAACTTCCCAAGTGCTAAATAGGGGAAGGGTGGTTACATAGCAATTCATCTGAAGAAGATCTGGGGGCTTTAGTGGAGTTTGAGGTTAATATGAATCAACATATGTGATATGACTCCCCTTCTCTCCCCCACACACAAACCAATGTAATGCTAGATTGCATTAAGAGAGGCATAGTGTCTAAGACTAGGAGGTAATAGGATAATAGCTCTTCTGTACTCTGCTTTGATCAGACCACATTTGGAATACCTTGTTCAGTTCTCAGTCATTTTTGGAGAAATACTGATAAACTGGAGAACATCCAGAGGAAGGCAATCAGGATTGAACCATAGGACAACCAAGTGAAGAAACTGGGGATGTTTAGTTTGATGAATAGGACTTAGAGGGTGATGTGGTAGCTGTCTTCAAGATTTGAAAGGCTGAAGTATGAGAAAGGTACTAGATTTGTTTAACTTAGTCCCGGAGGGTACAGCAATGAGTGAAAGTTTGCAGAGAGGCAGATTTAGAATTGATGGAAAGAAAATCGTTCTGACAATCAGAACTATCCAAAAGTGGCCTACCTCACAGGAGGTACTGAGTCTTCATCCCTAGGGGTCTTCAGACAAAGACTGGATGAGGGCTTGCCAGGCATGTTATAAAGTGGATGCTTCTTCAGTGGCAAGTTAGACCAGAGCACCTCAGATTTCTCTTCTAACTCAGAGATTCTATAATGGCAAAACTTTTAGAGCAGAAAATGTATTATCCATCCTGAATCTGACCATATCCACAGAAGTATAGGTACAAAGTCTTGGCTAGTCACTAGACAGATGCTATATACTTGCACCGTGAGCAATAACAGGAAATTGTTATTTATTGTTTATAGGAGATGCTGTCACCTTAAAGGGGAAATTTAAGCTGTGTCTGCCATATGCTCTGAGATATTGCAAGAATGACAGGTGTCAGGCACAGAAAAAGCAAAGACAATGTCTAGAGCATGCTCTTGATGTGTTACGGATGTCAAAAATGAAAAATCTTTACTGTCATAGTGCATGTATGCTTGAGGGAGATGAATAATCACTTTGGGGATATGGAGAAGGCTGAGCACATTTAAGTCCAGTCCCCAGATACAGATTAAGAGAAGGTGAAAAATTTCCACCTACATAGAAATTATAAGAGGTGCTGGACAAAGTGGTCATTAAAGGTGCAGTGAATTTAGGGCACATTCACTGCAGTTGTTGTTGAGTTGTTTCAGACCCTTTGCGGCCCCATTTTTGAAGTTTTCTTGGCCAAGATACTGGATTGATTTGTCATTTCCTTCTCCAGCTCATTTTACAGATGAGGAACTGAGGCAAACAGGGTTAAGTGACTTGCCCAGGGTCAGATAGCTAGTAAGTATCTGAGGTTGCATTTGAACTCGTTAAGATGAATTTTTCTGATTCCAAGCCCAGTGCTCTATCCACTGCACCTAGCTGCCCATTTGCTGTAATAGCTATAGAAATAATAAAGCCAACATATAGCACTTTAAGGTTTGCAAATCTCTTTACATGTTATCTCATTTGATCTTCAAAATAACTCCATGAGGCAGGTGATATCATCCCCATTTTACAGATGGGGAAACTGAGGCAGGTTAACTGACTTGCCCAAGATCATACAGCTAGGAGGCTTCTGAGGCAGGATTAGAACTCAAGTCTTCCCAGCTCTAACTTCAACACTCCTTTAACTGACTTAACTGCATTTCTTTGGCTTCTACATTGCTCAGAGGGACCTTAAGATAAACAACTACCATGGCAACTATGGTGCGTTGAAAGGTAATACCCAGTTGCTCACAATTAACAAAATTGATCAGAAAAGATGACAAGTCAGTAAATAAAGAAGCTGACATGAAGCAGGTTTGGGGCATGGGGAAGGGTGGTGAAGGTCATAGATCATAGGGATAATAGCTCACAGATTTAGAGGCCATCTAGTCCAACACCTTTCCTCATTTTATAGTTGATCAGACTAGTCCAAAAGATGTGATTTGCCCAAGATCACATTTAGTAAGAAAGGAAGATTTTGAAATTGAGTCCTCTGACTCTAAAGCCAGTGCTTCACTTTTAGACCTTTTGAGCTTTTAAAAATTAAATATAATCTTTTCTGATGAAACAAAAATTTCCCCTTTTTGTGTCCCATCTCTCCTCCCTGCCCCTGCCCCAAGAAAGAACAAAACTCTTGTGAAAAATATGCATAGTTAAGCAAAACAAATTCCAGAATTGGCCATGTCCAAAAAATGTCTCAATCTGTACTCTGAGTCCATCAGTCTGTCAGGAGGTAGGTAGCATGTTTCATCTTTAGTTCTTTAAATTGTGGTTGGATATTGAGTCAATGAAAGTTGTAAATCTTTCAAAACAGTCTTTACAGTGTTGTCATTGCATAAATTGATCTACTTCTACTCACTTTGTGCTGCATCAGTTCATGTAAGTCTTCAAAGGTTTCTCTGACTCCATCCTTTAGTTAATTTTTTAGAGCACAATAGTATTCATTATATTTGTATACCATATCTTGTCCAGCCACTTCTCGATTGATGTGCATCTCCTTTAGTTTTGTACATGCTGAGTTTGAAGCCCAGTGGGATGTCCGAGTGGAGATTTTGGAGCTACAGGCAGAATCTATGAGGGTGAGATTTTAAAGGGATGGAATAAAAGGACAGAAGAAAAGAGGAGCAAAAGATGAAGCCTTGGGAGTACACCTACAGTTAAAGGCAGGAGGAAGAGAGTAAACTGAGTCAGGTTGCAAATGAAGAAGTCAACTAAGGCTGTCATTTTGAAAAAAGTTCCTTTCTGTCCCAAACCTCACAGCAGTTATCCAATAGAGCAGGGGCTATTCAGTTTTCCATGCCTTATGCGGTGCAGTCATTCTTCTCTGAACTGAGTGATTTACCCTTGAGCTCCAAAGGGAGCAAGAAGAGGTTACCCAGCTGAACCCTCTTCTCAAATTTCCCACATTTACTTTCTCTGCAATGAAAAAGCGGGAAAGAGAAGGAGGAGGTGGCAAAGGGTTGCGCAGATAGAGGTTTTCTAAGCTGAGAGGAAACAATAGCGTCCCACATTTGCAAGGGGCTAGTCGTTTCCCAGAGTGATACTTACAAAGAGGCCCTTTACCCCACCTGACCCCTACCTAATTGCTAGGCTAGGACGCCGAAATACAGAAAACAAAGCCGGGGAGTGGGGGTGGGCTGGAGGTGGGCCTGAATTTCTCTTCTTTCCACTTAGGCTAACAATGACATTTCCTATGCTGCTAGAGAAGGTAGCACTGCCCTGGGACTCCGGAGCAGACCGAAGGGAGGTCCGGGCACGGAGGGGGACCACTTTGCCTTCCCCTTCC
The DNA here is from genome assembly GCF_900497805.2 of Vombatus ursinus. NCBI lineage: Eukaryota > Metazoa > Chordata > Mammalia > Diprotodontia > Vombatidae > Vombatus > Vombatus ursinus. Next base: position 8,118,691 of record NW_020950062.1, on the reverse strand, counting down.
CGACGTCTCTTGTGGGGATCAGCAAAGAGGCATGCGTGCAGAAGCGCAGGAGGAGGACGCTGCGTCCAGCTTGTTGCTGAAGGACATCCAGAAGCTCCTTCGGAGCGCTTTCCGCAGCCCCTTCTCACCCCAGGACTTCCCGTCGCTGCCACGGGCGCCTGGGAAGCAGCAACAGCATCCGCTGCAGTCCTGGGAAGGCTCTGCGAGGCGGCCTACTGCCGTGCAGGAGGAGCTGCCCGGGGCGCACATGGATGGAGCCATCGCTTGGCTGCGGGCAGAACTGGCGAGCCCTGCCAAGGTGGTCTGGGCTAGAGACTTTCGCCTCCCGCTTTCCTTCTCGTTGTCCCTGTGCTTTCCCCTTCTTTCTTCCACCTTCCTGATCTCACCTTTTCTCTCCTCTCCTAACTTTTTCTTTATTATATTTGTATATTTGGCTGCAAGTGTTTGAAACTCTGGTAAGATGGAAGAGAGAGAGAGAGAGAGAGAGAGAGAGAGAGAGACAGAGAGACAGAGACAGAGAGACAGAGAG
>NW_020950062.1:8112727-8118062 GCF_900497805.2 Vombatus ursinus | reverse complement strand
ACAGAGACAGAGAGACAGAGAGACAGAGAGAGAGACAGAGAGAGAGAGAGAGAGAGAGAGAGAGAGAGAGAGAGAGAGAGAGAGAGAGAGAGAGAGAGAGCAGGAATTCCTGGAAAGGGTGAGGCTGGAGGAGGAGTGGCCTGCCTTTATCTACAGCCATCATCTCATCATCTCATCATCTAGTCAACAGGTTAACATCCCAAAGAATCTTTAGTCATTCTCACTTAGCCACTCTTCCATCCTTTGGAAGGAAAAATGGTACAAAGATTCCAGAGTACTACCAGGGTAATTAGTTATACTCCGAACAGGTGGCAAATTCTCTAGTCATAAGTTATAAAGGATCATAGATTTAGAGTTGAAAGGTAATGTAGAGGTCATCAGATCCACCCCTTAAGACACTGAGAACACCAAAGAAGCTGTGCTTTGCCTGAGGGCTCACCAGCTACAAATGTGACAGAACCAGAATTTGAACCAAGACAGGGGTGGGGAACCTGTGGCCTAGGTCTTCTGATTCTTACCTCACTACCTTAGCTTTGCCTTTTATGTTTATTTTTCATAATGATTAATTCTGGTTGAAAGATCCAGATTCAAATGGCAGATAAACTTCAATACTACCTGTAGAATTTCAACAGTATGGATTCAAATCCCATCTCTGATACTTATCACCTGGGTGAACTCGGGCAAGTTACAGCCTCCCTGATCCTCAGTTTCCCCATCTGTTAAAGGACTAGATGGTCTTTAGGGTTCTTCACAGTTCTACATCTATGATACTGTGAACAAATGAGGGACTGGCTGGCTAGTGATGATTGTGACTGCCTATCTGCACACGGCAGACCTTGAGCCATATTCATCCTCTTGCTTTTCTTGGAAACTAATGTTTTAGAAAATTGGAAATAATTTAATGACATAGAATTATTTCTCCAATCTGCAGAGTTGGCAGTATCCATTCTCCTTTTCAGTAGTTCAGTAATGGAGGTAAAATGTTTAACAAGCAAATCAGGTATTTCAGATTTAATTTTTGGTCCAAATCAGAGTACAGAAAGTTACCAAAGGGTCCTTGCTGGAGTTCAAACAGAAATGTTGAATCCTCTGAATACCTAGCTGGTAGTGTGTATGTGTGTATCTCTCTCTCCCTCTCTCCCTGTTACCTTGTAGACATTCCGTACATATTTAGGCATGTTGTCTCTCCAGATAGAAAATACATTCTTTAAGGTCATGAGCTATTTCATTTTTGTCTTTATACTTCTATAAAGTGTAAAGTGCTGCACCTGCTAAGTGCTAGAAGCTTCATACCTACTAAGTGGTAGAAGCTAGAGGTATAAAGACAAAAATGAAATAGTTCGTGCTATTAGCACTTAGTAGGTACCTAACAAACGCTTATTGAGTGATAATGAAGAATTCTACTTAGCAAAATGGTGCTTTTCTCCGTTAAATTTCATGGTATTGCAATCTTCAGAAGTTAAGTTTCTTCCATCAGTCTAATTTTTTTTAAGAGAGGCAATTAGGGTAAGTGACTTGCCCAGAGTCACACAGCTAGGAAGTATTATGTGTCTGAGGCCAGATTTGAACTCAGGTCCTCCTGACTCCAGGGCCTGTGCTTTATCCAGGGCTATGTGTGCCATCTCGTTGTCCCATCCATCAGTCTATTTTAAAACACTTCAGATTTTTTATTTTTTGCACAATAGGGAAGGCACAGTGGAAAGAGTGATGGATTGGGAGTCAGAGGGCCAGGGTTCACATCCTACTTCTGATGACTTGTATGACCTTAGATAAATCACTAATGTTTCTGAGCTTTAGTTTCCACATATGGAAAATTAGGGAGTTGGTCTAGAGGATGTCTGAGATTCCTTCCAGTGCTGAGTCTATGATCCTATGAATTTCAGGGCTATGATTATTTGTGTCCAAAATCACAATAATATTCTTAAAACAAACTTAGAGAACACCAGATTTTCTACGTGGACCTCTGAGCAGTCAAGAAAGCAGAGAGACATTTTTAGTAGGAAACAAATGATTGTCCCAGGCGAAACAAACCATCTAGAAATTTCCACTACAGCTAATTTTTATGAACAGTGTCTGGGTGCAGTACAGGTGATTGAGGTTATGGAAATAGATTGAATTCGGCCAGATGGGAAGAAGGATTAGGTATCAACTCATTCACTTGAAACATTTGCAAGATTAACTTGCTATTTGTAAATAAACTTATTCTGGGAATGATTTCCCAACTATTGGATTATTTAGAACTTTTGCTTTGGTTCTTATTTCTTATCTTTGTGGCATTTTCTGATCAGGACATATAATTGAGTAGAGCCTTAGTTTCAGTGACGTGGTACTCCTTCCACTGGTTTAGATTGTAGCTCCTTCAATACCTTTGCATCCTTTATGACTCTTGACTACATTTTCCCATCAATTCTCCATGGAGGATCTGCCCAACAGGATCTGCCCCTCCTTTCTTTTTACTGTCTCAATTGTCTCAGTGTGCCACTTGGGTTCTCTGTTGTCATGTATTTTCACATATCTAGCTCTTTTCTTCTAGTAATACATAACCTCAGTGAAGTTTTCTCCATTTCTTCTCATGCACAAGTCATGGTTGGCAACATGCTTATGACCACCATACATTGTGCTATTGTTCTTTGGTTTATTTGTCATTTTAATTCTTTGATGACATTCCATGGTCTGCAGCCATAGAGCTTCAGTGGAAGCACATTGGTGTTGAAAACAAGAGCTTTTTATAGCAATAAACAATTTAGGATAAATGAAAAAACTGGTGATTTCTCTGTCTTGGCTTCCTAATAAATTCTGAGCTCTGATGTTTATCTGCATCAACACTCTGTAAGTATGTAACTGCTGGACCAATTTAATGGGATGCTTAATCACTGGGGATATAAATGGGTTAAACTGAAATATTGTAATCTTGTGACTAGCACTTTGCAAATAATAAACATTCAATAAGTATTCGTTGAATAAATGATTGAACACCTCTGCTTGAAAGATTTAAAAGATAGAAGAGACTAATAGCTAAAATTGATTTTGCAAATTACTTGTAGATTTTTAAAGTGTCTATTCTAATTTAAAAATCAGTATTAAAACCCATTTGTTAGGTTTTGCTTTTCTGATCATCTTTCTTAGATAATTCAGTACCTGAGTAACAGTTTTCCTTTGTGTCCTTACCCTTGCCTTCATAATATACATGTTGTATATTAGGAGGACGTGTTGTATTGAAGGGACAATAGGCATGTTGATATTCCCCTTCCAGTTCATAGGATCATAAGAGATCCTAGAGGCCATAGTGTTCAGTGCTTTCATTGTATAGATGAGGATACTGAGGCAGAGAATTTGTGACTAGCCTATGGTCACATAGCTAGTAATTGTCTGGGGCAGAATTTGAACTCAGTTCAGCTTGACTTCAAACCCAGCACTTCATCCAACATGACACCTAGCTATCTCAGCCTCTTCACCTCCCATGAACTATGTCTTTACTCATAAGGGTTGTTATAGGTATGTCTCACCATCATCCATATCAATGCTATTTCCATCTTCCCGAGCTATGAAATTCTTTTTGTCTTATTATAGTCATCTATTCTTCCATCTTTCCTTGTGCTTCACTCCTCATAAACCCACTCTTTGTCCTTACTGTGATGTTAAGTCCCTCTATCCTTTGTTCACACAATCTATCACACCTCCTCTGGCTTTCCCATTGTTTCTTCACAGTTTTGATCCCATAGTTCATCAGTTCAACTATACTTTGTCCTCCATCCTTGAATTATTGCCATCTAGTCTTACTGCTATTCACATTCTTCTAGTCCTCAAACATACCATATACATTCTCTGTTTCTTTCTTCATGTTACTGAACACAATTGGAGGGAATCACACAACTGTGCCGACTGTGTCAAGCAAACTCATGTTATCCAATCTCAATTTTGCCATTACTGAGGTATGACAGTCTTTTTATTCTTCCCTAATTCTCCATCTCATCACTTGAAATAGCTATTCTAATCATTATTTTAATGCAAATGTTTCTACATGTCTTTCAAATCTACAAATTTAGTTCTAATCTTTCTCATGTCCCACATTACCAACTGTCTATTGGTCTACACCCTTTTCCATCTTGGATAGCCTGTCAGAATATCAAATGCAACATGTCCAAAACATTTTCATTCTCTTTCCTTCCAAATTTGCCCATCTTCCAAACTTTCCTCTTCCCTGTTCCAGCACTACATCCTTCCAGCGACCCAGGTTTAAAGCCTCAGAATCTTTCTTGACTTTTCTTTTCTCTTGCTACTCTCACACTTACCCCCATTCAGTCATTTGTCAAATCTTGTTTTTCATGCCTCCTGACATCTCTTGAATCTGCCCTTTCTGTCCACTCACATAGTCACTGTAGTTCAGGCCTTTATCATCTTCCATCTAAACTACTATAATTGGTCTCCTGGTTTCCATTTTTTCTTTTCTCCAATTCCATGTCTCTCCACACAGCTGCCAAAATGCATAAGAGTCAGACCATGATACTCTTGTTCACTGGTTCCCTGTTGCCCTGGGATAAAATACAACCGGTTTCAGCTTGGTATTTAAAACCATTCACATTCTGACTCCAATCTGCCTTCGCAACTTCGTCTCACATTACTTCTTTCTATGTATTTTCAGTTCTGAACAAACTGGATGACGACTTTCTTTGATATCAGCATTACATTTCCTGACTCTGCACAATTGTAAATCATGCTGTCTCCTAAGGGTGAAATGAATCCCCTCCTGATCTTTCTTCTTAGAATCTACATGTTCCTTCAGGGTTCAACGTACCCTGAATCCCTTCAGCTGTTAATGATCTTTCTGTCTTTCTCTCTCTCTTAAAATTTCCTTGTATTTACTTATCTGTGAGCCTGTTATATCAATCCCCCAATAGAAAGTTAGATCTTTGAGGACAAGGAGTTTCTTTTTTGAATTTGTACGACCAATATTTATCTCATTGTCCTGTACTTAATAGGTGCTTAATAACACATTTTTAAAAAATAGGCAACTAATACATAGTTATTTATAATAATAGCATTTATTTAGCACTTTAAGGTGTGCTTTACAAATATTATTTCATTTTGTGTTCTAAACAACCCTGGGAGGCAAGTGTTATTATTTTCCCAGTTTTATAATTGAGAAACCTGAGACAGACAGTGGTTAAGTGACTTGCTAGAGTCACACAGCTAATAAATGTCTGAAGCTAGCTTTAACTTCAGGTCTTCCTTACTCTAGGCCCAATGCTCTAACCACTGTACCACCTAGCTGCCTTTATCTATCTATCTATCTATCTATCTATCTATCTATCTATCTATCTATCTATCTATCTAT
>NW_020950062.1:8021983-8112717 GCF_900497805.2 Vombatus ursinus | reverse complement strand
TATCTATCTATCTATCTATCTATCTATCTATCTATCTATCTATCTATTTTTAAGTCATAAAGTAAAACAAGCATTTCCATAACAGTATAATAAAAAAGATGATTACACATGAAACTGCAAATCTATTATATACAACTTGCTATTTCTTTTAAATATATAATACAGTTATCCCTTCTCCATTGTGACTTTCCTCATCATGGTTTCGATATATCATGGGTCAGCATAATAAATTAGATGGGAATTTTTTGGGAATTTTGCAGAAGCCTCAGATGACACATGAAGGCCAGAAGACTTCACAGAATAAGTTTAGAAACTCAGAAATGTATAAAATTTATGTATAGCATTGCATAATATCTATATATTTTGTCTTTTAATACCATAATAATTCAGACTTTTTCTCTGGTGTGAAGGGAGAGCCAAAAAATTTTAGTATATTTCCCAGATCATGAGGGCACCTCATTCCTAACCCCCTCAGTGTGGAAAGAATAACTGTAAAGTTATCATGTAAATTTCCCTTTTTTTTCTTCCCCTTTCCCCATCCTAGAGATGGTTATCATTAGACACAAATAGGCACATATACATAAAATTATTCTATACATACTTCTATTTATCAGTTCTTTCTCTGGATGCAGATGGCATCTTTGTATGTTCTTATTAGTTAATTTAAAATGACTTATTCACTCAAGTCATTCTTAAAACAATATTGCTGTTACTGTATACAATGTTCTCTTTGTTCTGCTCATTTTGCTCTTTGTTATTTCGTGCCAAGTCTTTCCATGTTTTCCCAAGATCATTGAGTTCATCATTTCTTATAGCTGCCTCATATATTTGGATATAATACGATATCCTATGACAAGCTCTATGAGTCTAGGCATTCTGTCTCATCTGCACTTTGTGGCTCACTCAGAATCTAATACAGTGCTCTGCAAATAGTGCTTTATAAATGTTTACTGGATTGAATCAAACAGGATTCTAGCAGGACTAGGGCAGCTGGGTGGCACAGTGGATAGACTTCTGGGCCTGGGGCCAGGAAGAATTGAGTTCAAATCCAACCTTAAACACTTACTGGCTGTGTGCCAAGGATGGGACTTGAGCTAATAATAATTGCTGGCATAGAGTTTTATGATTTGCACATGTTTTACATGTGTTATCTCTTGATCCTCACAGCAACTCTGGCAGGTATTGCCATTGTTATCCCAATTTTACTCACAACAATGGAGTTTATTATAACAATAGCAGCAGGTGCTATTCTCCTAATTTTGCAGTTGAGAAACTGAAGCAAACAAAGATTAAGTGACTTGCCCAAGGTTACATAGCTAGTGTCTGAAGCTGAATTTTAGCTTGGATGTACCTGACTGTAAACTTAGTGCTCTATCCATTGTGCCACCTAATAGTAGGGTTGTGTGTGTGTGTGTGTGTGTGTGTGTGTGAGTTTAGATATCTATAAATATTCTTCTAAGGCTGCAGGTGCCAAAGTGTTGCACGAGGACCCCTGAAAGTCCCCAAGATCCTTTCAGAGGGTCCATGAGGTCAGTTATTTTCATAACAAAACTTTACATTATTTGTCTATTAAAATAGTCCTCTTTCCAACTACATATCTGTGTTAACAGCAGATTTTCTTCATATATTTCAACCAAAACAACAGATGGAATGCAGAAGCAGATATGAGAGTACAGCTGTCTTCTATTAAGCTAGACATTAAAGAGATCTGCAGAAATATGTAAAACAGTATCACTCTTCTCACTATAGTTTTTTTTGGGGGGGAAATATAGCTACTTTTCATAAAAATATGTTACTTATTTCAATATGTAATGGGTTTATTATTATTATATAGAATGAATTAATACATAAATATTTTTAAATTTTATCAGCTTTAATTTCTAATATGGTAAATATTGATACATGTGACCTACATAAACAAAAGCTCTTTGGGGTGCTCAATAATTGTTAAGAGTGTAAAACGATTCTGAGAACAAAAAGTTTGAGAACTACTACTCTCAGGTATAGTTAAGTGTTTCTACTGAACAGTAGGAACCACTTACACTCCTAGAGGCTCAAAGTAACAAGTATTTTGAAACTCCTACAGACCCACAATTATCTAACATGGGTACTTCCTCCTTTTTGCAAATGGGAACCCATTCAGTCCATCTCATTCTATGAGATTCTTGTACATAATCTTTACTAAGTCCTCCAGAGACTACCACCTAGTGCCCAGGAACTTTCTTGAGGCCTTTTAAAATTTCACTGGTACACATCAACACACAAAAACTAAGCTTCCTATCTGTTAAGCACGGCTTTTTTCTATGTGGCTGTGCCTCTTCCTTTCCTATAGTCTGTATCCATGACAATGCCTTTTATGTTACTTCTTGCATGACAACAACAATGATGATGGTAATAGCTAGCTAGTTAACCCTACTCCTAATCACCATGGATTATTTTTAAACAAATTTACCTTTTGGTTGCATGACTGGCTTCCTATAGCATTGCAACAACAACAGTAATAATGGTGATGCTGATGATGATGATGATAGTGGTGGTGGTGGTGGCAAAGGTGGTGATAGCTAGCATTTATATAGCACCCTAAAGTTTACAAAGCACTTTACAGATATTATATCATTTGATCCGAACAACAGCACTGGGAGGCAGGTCCTATCATAAACCCTCATTTTACAGATGAAGAAACATAACTATTGTGAGTAATATGGTATGTCCTTCTTATGCCCACTATGTATCTTTCTAGAGTTTGAGTGTTCAGGTAATCCCCAGACATATATCTTGTGGCCTTATAAGAATGGATGAATTTATATTTGAACACATGACATTGTATGAAAATGGTTTTCCATGCATAAAAAGTCATTACTAACAATTTTGCTCATCAGTTACTTTTGCTTTAATTTCACTATCACTTTGGAAGTGATTCATATGGCTCATGCATCATAAATTCAGAGCTGGAAGATAATTCAGAAATCCTTCTTATAGATGGGGAAGTAGAGGTCTAGAGATAGGGGTTATGGAAAGAGAGAGAGAGAGACAGACAGACAGACAGAGATTAGATGATTTGCCCAAGGTCACACAAATAGTAAATGATAGAGCTGAGCTTGAACTCAAATCCTCTGACTTCAAATCCACATGTTCTTTTCACTGCACCATTCTTTGTTAATGTAGAAAGTCCATTTTATAGCCAGTAGGAAAGGTATAACTAAACTAAAGAGGACAGCGAATTTACCACCCATCAAATTTTTCTTCCCCACAAACTCCTTATTCAGCTTGCACAGTCATTCTTCTTGATGGTTATCTTCAGCTAATAAAATCCTCCTTTTGTATTTTCCCCCCTCCTAGTTGGAGATGCGCTTTCAGAACTGGCAGCTCGCCAGAACCTTGGTGAATTTAAACTTGGAAATGCAGCGACTGAAGATTGAAAATGAACTGTCCACAGCTTCTGAATGTTCAACCCTGGGAAAGATCTTGTGAGCTCAGAATAATAAAGTATGCATCAGGAGACATAAAGCCCAAAGACAAAATATATTTTCCACAAATAATTCTGACACAAATATCATGAGCAAGATGCACAAGCTTCCAAGCTAAATTCTGTAGAAGAATACAATGAGGTGTGATGGGAAAATGAAAGGAAAAAGAAAATCAATAGTCAATGTGGAGAAAATTCTGCCTGTGTACATTTTGAAAGGTTCCATGGGAAATAGAGAAGAGAAGAGTGTGGTCCATGTATGGGGCTGCTTTGACTTCTTTCCCCATATGTCCCCTACTGGTTTCATTCATCTTTTGCTAATTTAGCTGTCTACAGTCATCTCAGATTTCAGAAGTGGTATCCCCTGTAGTTGGTTACTCATCACTTCATATTTTGGCAGTCAATTTTCCTGTTGTTGAATGAAAACATTTAAAATAATCTTTAAAACACTGCATCCTTTTTCTATCATTGTACAACTTTTCCTTTCCATTAAAAAAAGATGAAATAGTTTTAAAAGTTGAGAAATCAAAAGAAGTCTATAAACCTAAGCACCCCTTTCTATTAAACACACACACACATTAATAAACAAAAGCCACACTTAGAATACATGTAACTTTAACACTAACTGATGATAAAAATAGTGTCTTAAGGTCATGGAAAACAGATCTGGCTCACTTGTCTGTCTTTTCCTTCCTTCTTTCCCTCCTTCTTTCTTTCCTTCTTTCCTTCCTTCTTTCCTTCCTTCCCTCTTTCCTTCCTTCTTTCCTTTCTTTCCTTTCTTCCTTCCTTACTCCTTCCCTCTCTCCCTTCCTTCATCCCTCCCTCCCTCCCTTGCTTCCTTCTTTCCTTCCTTCTTTCCCTTCTCTTTTCCCTTCTTCCTTCCTTTCCTTCTCCTTTCCCTTCTTCCTTCCTTTCCTTCTCTTTTCCCTTCTTCCTTTTTTCCTTCCTTCTTTTCCCTTTTTCTCTCCTTTCCTCCCCCCTCCTCTCCTTTTCTTCCTCTCTCTTACCTTCTTGCCTGCCTGCTTCTCTCCCTCCCTTCCTTTCTGCAACTCTAATTATTATGCCTGGATAAAGATTTAGGAGTCACTACAACTAGTTTAAATTAGTAATTGTGTCCTCAATTATGATAGTGATGATACTCAAATCTCAGGGTTTTAGATATGGAAGGGACCTCAGAACCCATCTCGACCAAACCATATCCTCCAAAGAACCCTCCATAACAAATCTGACCAATGGTCATCTAACCTCTGCTTGAAGAACTCCAATGAGGGAAAACCCATTCCCTCCAGAGGCAGCCTATTTAACTTTTGGACAGTTCTAGTTGTTAGTCATTTTTTTTCATGATAGTTTAAAGTGGATTCTTTGCACCTTCTATCCATTTCTCCTGGTTCTGTCCACTGGGGCCAAAAAGAAGAACAAGAGGATGTGGATTTGAATTCAAGCTCTGCAACTACCTGGGTGACCTTGGGCAGGTCATTTAATCTTCTGGGACTTCACTTTTCTTATATTCACTGTAAAATGAGGAGTTAGACTAGGAGGCTTCTAAGACCTCAATTCAGCTCTCAATCAATGATTTTTATAATTCTAAATCCAATCCATCTTCCACAAGACAGCCCCTAGGGTCTTCTCCAGGATAGCTAGAAGGAACTATAATCTTTACTTAATAATAATAGCTCAAATACATATAATGTTTTCAGTTTACAAAGCACTTTCCTCATCACAGCCCAGTTAGGTGATATAATTGTCACCATTTTACAGATGAGAAAACAGTTTTAGAGATATTAAGTGACTTGTCCATCATTAGAAGTTGGTAAAACTAACAGCTAATTGAATTTGAACTCAGGTCCTCCTGACACCAGGGCTGGTGCTCCACCTAGCCTGTCCCCTACTTTAATGTTAAAAGTAGTGTTATTTCTCAATAAATGTAGTATTTTTCAGTTTTGAAAAATGTGCTATATATACAAAATCTTATTTAAGCCTCACAAAAACCTATTGTGAGCAAGGTATTGTATTATCCCTATTGTTCAGATGAGGAACAAGCTTTGAGGAGTTACATAGTTTGCCCTCGCTCACACAACCAGTGTGGCAAGATTTACGTCCAGGTCCAAGTTCAGGACTCTATCCACTGTATCGCAGAGCTAGCACTTTTTTTCACCTGTAAAATGGATGTATTACTATGTGCTATTTGCCCGTGGCAATTGGTTTCTAAGAATACGAACCTGGCCTAGTCTGCCAATTACTTTATGGCCTTTGGCTTGAGGAAATTAATTGTCTTTCTTTAGATAAACTGAGATCTTTCTTAAGATGAATCCTAATTCAAAGAATAGACTATAAACTTCTGTCCCCAGTTTCTAGCACCTCTTCCCTATGAAAACAATTGATGTATTTTCCAATAAATAATTCTCAAGTAAAATGTGTAGCTTCTTTCCCAATAGTTGGATGCTTTGCTACCAACATGTATAGATCTTTATGATTAGAATACATGAGAAGTGATCAGTTTTGTGGATGTATAAGTGATTAATGTTAAGTAATTCAGGTATACAGTTTGATTTTGTTGATGCTATGTTGTGTTTTGGGATTCAAGCACTCTGGTATGGAAAAAGTTATTAAAATAGTTTCATTGATGCCTTTTAAAATATTACAGTTATTTCTGTGTATACCCTTCTCCCTTCCCCTTTGTACTGTCCCATATAACAAAGAATAACAGTGAATGAAAAAAAAATCACTATAATGACTGCATTAGATGACAATGTATCCAACATTCTGCCTTTGTGGTTCCTAATCTCTGTACTGATAGGATGAATGTAAGATGGAGCTATGTTACATGATCTGTTCTTCGGGACCATTCTCAATTTATGAATGAGAGGTTGTGAAAGAAGGATGCTTTGGATTGGACTTTTCCATAATTTTGGTAGAGGAAGTTTTTTTTTAAAATTTTCTTCTTTTGTTTGGGGATGGCCTTTCTTAGGGCCTACTGTATGTTGTTGCTGTGGCTTCATTGATGGGGGAACTTGGCCTGTGACATGAACCCAGTAACATGGAAATACAATGGAAGCTTTTTCTTCAGAGTACTACAGTTATTTAAAGTTTTCCAATCTGTATTCCACCATTAAGTGAATTTTGTAGGGAATGATATTCTCTTTATTCCAGTAACAGAAAAATGAGCTTCCTTTTATTTAAAAAATTCTTGTAAATGGTTTTCAGCTATTTAGTGTTATTATATTAGTGATCTTAGGGGAAGAATGTGGAGAAGCAGCCCGGAAATTAAAGGATACACTTTCAACTGGTAACTTTTCCTCCTTAGAGTTGCCTTTTAAATAAGCTAGAGGAACAATGTAACTTCTTAAATAAGTGCTAGATAAAAGGCACCAAGCCATTACCATCAGGGGACTAGGGAGAGTGAGGGAAAAGAAAGTCATTGTAATCAAAATGGTGCCCAGTGGGCAGTTAGTCTTTCAGAAAAGAAGAAAGGAAAGTATTTAAAATGATGGTGGACACACAGAGCAACAAGAGAGGATCAAGTAGTTTAGTGAGAAAAGCAGGGTGTTTAGATTTCTTAGAAGATACATTCTCTTTCAACTCTTTAATTGAAGGTGGGAGGGACAGGAAGAAATCAACTGTAGCAGAGAAATTCCCATCTGTGTGTTTCCTGCTATATAATAGCACTTTTTTGCAACACCTAGTTGAGAGTGGCTGTGAAAGAGATGGCCTTCTAAGGTTCCTTCCAGCTCTAAAAACTGGGGTTGTGGTCAAGAAAAGAATCAGTTTAAATAAACAGAACATACACCTCTACTTTTCTTGGCATAAAGTATCTACATTCTGGTTTTGGATCCATACTTATGATTTCAACGATTCAGGGAAGCAACGTTGCTCATTAGTGTAAAGTAGCAACTGTCCTGCTACTTTCTGTCTTAGAAAGTTGTCTAGGTCACTGAAAGGTTAATTGACTTGCCTGGGTACACACAACCAGTGGGAATCAGAGATGGAACTTGAACCCAGGTTTTTTTTTCTTTTTTTCTTTTTGGCTTCAAGGTCACCTCTCTAAACCCTAAGCCATACTGCCTCTTATGCCTAATAAATAAGTAAACTAACAAATAAATGAATGAATGAATGACATTCAGATATCACTTTAAGGTTTGCAAAGTACTTTCTAGATATTATCTCATTTGAGTTTCACAATAACTCTGTGAGACAGGGAGAGCTTTTAATATCATTATTGCCATTTTATAAATATAATGTGTGGTAAAGGACTCCTGCAAGACTCTGGCCTCATTAGAAGGATTAGGTATGATTCTAGGGCCTAATCCTGGAAGGCCAATTCGTCTCTTTGGCTCATTACACCCTTCTGGAGTGTATAAGAAAATATCTAAATATAGCCAAGGTTTAGCTCATGTCTAGGTTTCTCCAAATGTGAGTAACAGGATCCCAACACTCAAGAAGTAATACATATGGGTAGGACAGTTTTTATTGTAGTTGATTGAAGACACAATTAGTCTATAGCAGCCCATAAACAGATAAACACATAAAACACTCAAAAAACCAATCAATTCCTCTCAGAAGGGCACTGAAATTGGGGTTGCCATTGAAGCAAATCTTTGACATTCTAGGTGATACCTACTTTTTTCACAAGGTTCTACATAGTCCTTCCTAGATCACTGTATAACCTAAGGGTTTAGATTCCCCCTAGAAGGCAAGTATACTTTGGGGCTGCTGAGTTATCTGCTTTCCATCAAACTTGTACTGTCTGAATAACTTGCTGACCAAGAAGGCTGCTGCTCAAGAACTATGGGACCAATTCTTTTCTTTCTTAAAGGGGCACGTTGTATGAAGAAATCGTCTTTCCTTCTAAGGTTTAATATCTGAATTCTTGATTTTGGAAAAATCTCAAACTGGGAAATTCTTGAACTTGAGATTATTCAGGCAACCCCTCAAAGCTGGCCCTGCCTGGGAAATCCTACCCCCCCTTTTTTTCTCCTATATAGATGGCCAGATTCTAGAATCACACTCCCTGGTGAACCAAAATTCTTACTCCTTTGTTGAAATCCAGGAAACGAGGTCAATGAGCTCCCTTCCCAAGCCAAGCCCATGAATGCATAACATTTAGATGTCTCTTTAAGGTTTGCAAAGTCCAGATATCATTGTTATTTCATGTTGTTGCACAACAACACTGTAAGGTAGGGAGAATTTTAAGTATTATCAACATAATTTTATAGATATAATATTTAGTACAGGACTCCTCCTGTGTGGGCTCAAGGGAGCCCACATTTAAGCCTCTGCCATGTGCTTAATTCAGAAAAATCTATTGATGCCCTAGCTGTGGTCATCTCTTTAGCTGGGAAAGTCCATTCAGCACTTTTCCTCTGAGGCCATAGACAAGCCATTCTTCTCCCATGTACCTCTGCTCCAAGGCAGCTATTTCCAATTCCTGATGAGGTGAGACTATGCATGGGCATGCAATTCTTCTCTCTGGGAACATGACAGCTCTGAAGCATGGTGTTATGTCATCCAATGTGAAAATAAAGTTCAAGAGAGATACCATTTTATATGCCTTGGATACGAGTTCATTCTCCTGTCAACCAATTACCAAGAAGTAGCCTTAGTCACTTGGAAACAAGGAGGAGTTTTGTGGATTCTCATCCAGGAGCTAATGAATGTTGTGCTCACACTATCTCTAGGGAGGTGCCCTTCATCTGCCTCCCCCAAAGTGCTCATACTATATGTCCTATCAAGTTGAATGCAGAACTTCATCAACTGATTTAGGATTCCTCCTGATTAACCCATCTTACACTGATGAATAAAGAACTAGACTGGTCAAGTCAACTGACCAGAGTTACACAGGTAATATGTAGCAGAGTCAGGATTTGAACCCAGGCTGTCCCAAAATCAGGCACAACTTCATCAAACTCTTGGATTTTTCTAATCAACATTTCAAACTTTTTTATGTTAGCAAGATTTCTATCAGATTGCAAATTTCTCTCAGATTAATATTTCTATCAAATATTCAAGGACAGAGATTTTAACTTACTTATCTTTTCTGTGATTTGTACACTAAAATTTTTCTCTCTAGTATGCAGAGCTGAGAATAAAAGAAAAGACCCCACACTTTTGGGTATAAGATTTCTTCAGTACTGTCCATACAGGGTTGTTTTGATAAATGTTTAACAATCAGCTCTCTGAAAATGCACAATATATTTTAATGTTTAATCTGAATTATTAACATTTTCTCCACCACCTTCTTTTTTAATTAATTTATTTTGAATTATCAACAATCACTTCCATAAGCTCTTGAGTTTTAAATTTTTCTCCCCCTCCCTCCTCACCTCCCTCCCCAAGACAGTGCGCAATCTGATATGGGCTATACATATACATTCCTATTAAACACATTTTCACATTATTGATGTTGTAAGTAAGAATTAGAACCAATAGGAGGAACCACCGGAAAGAGGAAACAAAACACAACAGAAAGAAAAAAAGTAGCAAATAGTATGCTTCAATCTGCATTCATACTTCATAGTTCTTTCTTTGGATGTGGATAGCATTTTCCATCATTAGCCCTTTGGAGATATCTTAGATACTTGTATTGCTGAGAAGCATTAAGTCTATCAATGTTAGTCATTGCACAACGTAGCTATTACTGTGTACAACGTTCTCCTGGTTCTGCTCACTTCACTCAGCATCAGACCATACAAGTCTCTCCAGGTTTTTCTAAAGTCAGCCTGTTCATCATTTCTTATAGCACAATAATATTCCATTACATTCATATACCACAACTTGTTCAGCCGTTCCCCAATTGATGGACATCATCTCAATTTCCAATTCTTTGCCACCACAAAAGTTTAGATAATCAACAAAACAATAAATCAAGCCCTGATTTGTAAGTTTGCTGATTTCTGAGGTATAAATGCTTACATTGAGAATTTAATAATCGGCTGGCCCTGGCAAACCCTTACTTCCATACATAAGAAGTTGATGCTGTAGCTACAGTAAGTTTCCCTCAATGCCAAAACACCTGCCTCCTACCTGCATCCAGTTTCCTTTTATGTGATGGCAAATTCATCTGCATATAGTATTTCATAAATTTATCACAAATTTGCTCATCATGCCCTTATTCCATATGATTCTTATCTTCCCAACTTTGTGTGAACCAAAGGAAAACACTCTCAAATTATAGTTTAGAATGTATTTATGGCATGACATCAGAATTAACCAGATTAGGTGTTCAGATTCTGAGTGACTATTCAGTGCATAGGGAAAAAAAGCTATTTTTTCTAGGGCAACAGCTCCCCATCATTGAGAGGTGGGTTCATGACATCATTTTTGGGCATAAAAGGGATTCTTGTTCACATACAGGTGTGATGAAATGGATCATAGGATCATAGAGTTAAATCATAGGGCTAGAAGGAACCTCAGAAGTCATCTAGGCAATTTTCCTCATTGTATAGAAATAATTTGTCCAAGGTGAGTAGTGGAGTCTGGATTTGAACTGAGTTCCTGATTCCAAATATAGTATTGTTTCTAGTATAACACCTTTTCAGTACCTTCTGATTTTTAAAATCTGTGATTGTGTGCAGTGTGAGGGAGAGGTCAGAACACAGTACAAATGAGAAATGAACAAGCGTTATAGGGACATGGGTAATAATTTGGTGTTTCTGGATTTTTTCCTGTTTTCTCTTTGTTGTGTATGGGCTTGGGGATCCTCTCCCCCTTTTTCTCTCCCATTATCCTATCCCTAGGAAGGCAACCAGAAGTATGTGGTAAGTGTTTCAGGTAATTTTCTGGTAACTTCATAAAAAAGAAAGACACAGAACCTGTAATGGTGATATTTAGGCAAGATGCCAGGTTAGTAATTGCTTCTATCAATGAGCTTCAACAGTTGAGAGTTGTTATGGGTCTGGAGGAAGCAATGCTGATTGAGATTTTTAAGAGGGGAAAGGCTTAAGGATCAGTTAGCCAGGTGCAAGGGGTTTCCACGTCTCTAAATGCTAATTATTTGACAATGCACTTAGTGAACTAATGTAGAAATGAAGGACTTGGTATCTGGACAGAGATCCTTGAAACCACTAGGAGAAGGCATCTGAAGCTTGGAGTTGGTTCAGAGTGGAGCCACCAGGATGCTCAATCATTGGGCCTTTGGAAATATTGGGGTCCTCATGAATAGTTTCAGTTGTGATGCTTTTAATTAACATCTGACTTGAATCCTGTCTCTGGCCCTATATGACCTTGAAAAAGTCAATTCACCTTTGTAGTCAATACCCATAAAGGCAAGGGAATTCTGGTAAAGGACAAAAACACATGAGTTCAGGTAGGAATAAGGTAGAAATTTCGGGCTAATGGTCAGGTCAAGACCAAATACCATAAGGGGAAAAAATCCCTTTCCATCTTCCCCCTTATCCATGAGGGAATAAAATCCTTTATCATCTTTCCTGTTTTGGGTAGAGATGCCAGGAAGCCCTGGCTTAGAAGAGATAAGAAATCCTATGATGTTTAGAGGCTCTGGTGCATTAGGAGTTATGTAATCCCAAACATGGTGATAAAGTGAGGAATGCCTCTCTATCAGGAAGCTACAATTGGGTAAGTATTGATGGTGGATAGTAGATCCTGGGATAGGAGGGGTCTGATTTGATGCTGAACTCTTCTGCTTGTATAGCAGATACATAGTATGGTATGGAATGTGATAGGAGTCACGGGTAGGTAGACCTGGGAGAATCAATATGGCAGTGGCACAGGTGATACTTGGGTTACTTTGTTTATAATGCACTATAATTTTATAATTATATCATAATTATAATTAATATAATTATAATTTATAAGTGATAACACATAATTATAATTTATAAACCACTACTTTATATAATTATCATATAATTAAATTTTTATAAATTATAATATTTATTATCCAGTATAATAATTCTTTATACATAATTTGGGATATGGGCTGATGTGGCCAATTTTAGAGATTTAATTCAGTGACAATACATAGAATCATAGATTTAGAGCTAGAAGGAACTTTAGAGGTCACTGAATCCACTTAGTTCTCATTACATGAGAAGTCTGATTGTTCAAACAATCTCCTGCTTGTTCTCTTACTATCCCATAAAGTCATAAGATCAACTGGAAGAGACCCCAGAAGCCATCTAGTCCCACCTGCTAATTTTACAGATGAAGAAACTGAAACTCAGGAAGATTAAGTGATATCCAGTGGGCATCTTAAACTCAAAACACATCCCAAACAGAGCTCATTATTTTTCCCTTCAAACTCTCCCTTCTTTATGAATTCCCTTTTTATGTCAAGGGCCCCATAATTCTTCCATTCACTCAAGTATGTAACCTTGGGGGCATCACTGACTCCTCACACTTCCTCATCCCACATATCAAATTAATTGCTAAGTGTTACAGATTCTTTATCCATTATGTCTCTTGGGAGTGGGGCTCTTCCCTTTTTTCTGATTTGTTTTTATTTTTAATTTATGAAATAAAACAAGCTTTTCCATATCATATTACAAGAAAAAGATGATTGTACGTGAAACTGCAAATCTACCATACACATCTTGCTATTCCTTTCAAATATATAATAAAATTATCATGTAAGTTTCTTTTTTTTTCTTTTTTTCTTCCCTTCCCCTCCTCCCTACCCTAGAGATGACTACCATTAGACACAAATAGGTATATATATATATGTAAAAACTGTTCTACTCATCAGTTCTTTCTCTGGATGCAGATAGCATCTTTTTTTATGTCCTTTATAGTTAACATGGATGTTTCTAGTAGTCGAAATAATTTACTCACTTAAAGTCATTCTTCAAACAATATTGCTGTTACTGTATACAATGTTCTCTTGATTCTGCTTATTTTACTCTTCATTATTTTGTGCCAGTATTTCCATGGTTTTCTAAAACCACTGAGCTCATCATTTCTTGTAACACAGTGTTATTCCATCATAATCATATAGTACAACTTGTCCCTTTTTCCATCTACACAACCATTCCCCTCATTTAACTCCTCATCAACTCTTGCCTGTACTTCTGCAGTGGTCCTAATTGGTTTCCTTGAATCTAATGTTTCCCCTCTCCAATTCTTCGGCACATAGATGCCAAACTGGTATTCTTAAAACAGTGGCATGACTACGTCACTCCCCTGCTCAAACAGGCCCAGTGGTTTTTTATTTCTTCCAATATAATAATAATAATAATAATAATACTATTTTGTTACATATATTCTGTTGATTCTGCTGTTTGACAAATCAAAATAAACTGGGTAGACTCAGAGCATAACTTATTGTATGTAGGTGTGTGTTTCAAAGTAATATTTAAAGTAATTAAAATTTAAAAGTAATTAAAAAGTAGTAAGTTCCCAGAAGGGTTTTTTAATTTTATGAATATAAAAGAATCACATAATAATAATAGCTAATACTTATTTAGCTTACTGTGTTAAGTAAACACTTTACAATTCTTTTATCATTTGATCCTCCCAACAACCCTGGGAAGTAGTTGTTATTATTATCAACATTTTACAGTTGAGGCAACAGGCAAACAGAGGCTAAGTGACTTGCCTCAGGTCACACAATTAATAAACATCTGAGGGCAAATTTGAACTCAAGTCTTCCTGATTCCAGGCTCAGTACTTTATCCACGGTGCCACTTATCTTCCCCTAAATAGTAATAAAATGGCAACTGCTTTGTTTGGCAACAACCTATCTAGGTTCCAGCCAAAGTGACTTGCTAAGTCTTCCTGGAACATAACATTCCATTTCCTGCTTGGAATACATCCCCTCCTCACCTTCAGCCCAGAATTTCTGGCTTCCTTCACAGTTCAGTTCAGAAGCCATCTGCTAAAGGAAGACTATTCTGATCCCCAAGATTACTAGTATCCTCTTTCTTCAGAAATTAGTTTGTATTTATAAACTAGACAGCTAATTGGGCAGAGTACCAGGCCTAGAGTCAGAAAAACTGAATTCAAATACTACTTCAGATATTTATAAACTATGTGTCCTTGGACAAATCATTTAACCTCTCAGCCTCAGTTTTCTCATTTGTGAAATGGAAGCTTAAAGGTCTCCAAGGTCCATTCCTACTCTAACTCTATAACTATGATTTTTTGTATATATTTTGCATTTGATGTTTAGTGTACATTATTTCTCCCCATTAGAATGCAAAGTTCCAAAGCATCACAAAAGGCTTAGTATTTCAGAATAATATGGCCCCATTAGATGAATTCAGATATTGGTGGATTGGTGATCAGGACAAATTTTAGGAGGGTCTCTTGAAGAAACTAGAAGGATACCTTCTCCTTACAGAGGCATATTGGCCCATTGGATATCAGTCTAATTTCACACTAACCTTTGAAGTAAACAAGTTCTGTGCTCCTATGAGCCCTGTGTGTAATGAAATTATTCACAGTATTTATTCATAATAGACTTTGTGCATGACAGTGGGTGGTACATTCAGTTTTCTGGGGTATTTCAGGTCACTTACTGAGACACTCTGTGCCTCTGCATGGTAGCTGTCTCACAGGCACAGCAACTACTTATTTTAATGCAAAGGAACAGAACCTACATGAGGGAACTGAGTCCATATTGCAAACTTTGGAATGACAGTGGGAAGAAACTCAAACAAGGGAGATGCTGGAGGAGAGGAACCAAGAAATCAGTCCTGGCTGTACCATACTCTCCTTCCAGTCTATGTGCCTTCCTTGGTCCTAGAGAATCAATACATAAGACCACTAATCAGCATTCATTATTTAAACTTTATCTTGAGATGTAGGGCTACTGAGTTCGTGGGAAATATATCTAGTATTCCCTATTTTCTATCTGAAATTGATTTCCTAAAGACCTCACACACCACCAGGAATGAAAAATGAGATAATTGTAAAACACTTAGCACAATGCCTGACCCATAGTAGGTGCTGTATAAATGCTAGTTTCTCTTCCTTTCAACATTGGCTTATAAGATGTATGTAAGTTATGACACTTACTAGACCAGTGTCTCCCAACTCAAATTAAATTTGACAAACATTTACTAAGTGACCTGCTACGTGGAAAGCACTGGGTTTAGGATTTGAGAATACAAAGACAAAATAAAAAAAAAAAACCAGGTCCTACCCTCAAGAAGCTTGCGTTCTGTTGGAGGGAAACAACATTTGGATACGTAAATGCAAAGTAGATACAAAATAAATATAAAGGAGTTTTAGGTGGTAGGGGAGACATCATTAATAACTGAGTGGGTAGATCAGGCCTTTTATAGGAGATGACACAACCTGAGCCTTCAAGGGAGCTAGGTATTCAAAGAAGATTAAAGAAGGGGGTAGTTTGTATGTGTGTGTGTGTGTGTGTGTGTGTGTGTGTGAAAGACTTGTGGGAGGGAACTAGTGTGTAAGAAGAGTAGAAAGGTAGAAAGTGGCCAGAACATAATAACATCATTTACCTTCCAGAGTTGTTGTGAGGATCAAATGGCATAATAGCCTTCTAACCCTCTGTGGATATAAATCATGCAGAACTCAGAGGAAAGAGAATTGCCACAAGGACACCAACAGGAACAGCTGGCCCTGAGGAGTCTAGAGAAGTTGGCTTTGGACTTAGGGCTGCCTTTGTGCCTGGCTCTTTCATTCATTGTAGATCGTGATGACTTTCTGACACTTTGCTGTCTATTCATCTGCTCTGCTACTGGCCTTGTTCAGAAATCAGATTCTCGGGCTCTCAGGTCCTTACTGTGATCAGTAACACCCAGCCACCTACACCTCAGCATTGACAGTTAAGCAATTCCCTGTCACCCCTGGATATCTGTCTGCGGTTATTTTTCACATCCAATCTGTAACCAGGAGAAAATGTCACATTTACAGGGAAAAGAGAAAACTACTCAAAACTTTGTTTTTATTTTTTTTTCCAATAGAAAGTTTTACAATCTAGTGAAGGACTGAATAATATCAACTTTCACCTTAGGGACTATCTCCACATTTTTGGTGGTTGGGAAGACTGGAATTTAAGGGCATACTAGTTTAGCACATACTAGTTTAGCGCTGCTTCATACATGGCCCCCTAAAAAGCTAACCCAGATGTGAGGTACTTGGTTGTGTTAGCCATTCTTTTGAAATCATAACTAATGAGCTCCAAACAATTTCTCTTCTACAATGACCAGAGGACACATTTAAAGCAAGAAACTTTTAATCAAATAGCATTCTAAAATAAATGATAAAAAAGATTGGCTATATATACAAGGCTATACTCTTCCATGGGTTCCATGCCAACTGTGAGGGAGGGAATAGGCAGAGAATACATGTGATCAATACACATTATGTGGTTGGGCATCACATGTTTTTGATAATGGTATCTGGTGATACATCTCTAAATATACTGACATTTCAGCAGAGCGGGGGTTTTCTGCTACTCTTGCCTCTGCCATGCCATTTTCAGCTAGATGTTTATCAGAAGACAACACCAAAGGAAGTCAGAATGCTTCTTGTTGCTTGAATGTTTCAAATGTGTTTTTTAAAAGAAAAAAAGTAAAGGACTCATCATTATTAAATAGGAGCTCCAGAATGGAGTAGTTTAGATGGAAGTACAACCTCTTCTCCTGAAGATTCCAGTGTCTCACAGGAAATGAAATGTTCCAGGTTGCTAAGAACTTGCCTCCATTCTTACACACCCTAAATACCTCTTGGTCTTGGAATCTGCTTGAACCTCATGGCTATGAAATATTCTATTTAGTGGCTAAAAAAATGAGGATTAAGTAATTTCCTAAAACTCAACATGTCCAAAACCAAACTCATTTTCTTTCCTCTTAAACATTCCCTACCTCTTACTTTCCCCAATACCAGAGAGGGCAACACCATTCTCGTAGTCCCTCAGACTTGCAACCTAGTCATCATCTTCAACTCTTCACCCTCTATGTCCAATCTGTGGTCAAGGCCTGTTGATTGAACACTCCCCCTTCTCTCCTCTGATACTGCCACAGCTCTAGCACAATCCCTCTTCACCTCATGCCTGTATTACTGCAATAGCTGCGGGTTGGTCAGCCTGTCTCAAGTCTCTCCCCACTCCAATCCAACCTCCATACAGCCACTGAAGTGATTTTCCTAAAGCACAGGTGTTACGACGTCGCCACCTCCTACTTAATAAACTCCAGTGGCTTCCTATCATCTCCAGGATCAAATACAAAATTCTCTGTTTGGCATTCAAAGCCCTTCACAACCTAGCCCCTTTCTACCTTTCCAATCTTTTTACAGTTTATTCCCTGCTTTTATATTCTTTTATCAAGCAACATTGGCTGCCTGGCTGTTTCATGAACAAGACACTCCATCTCTCAGCTCCAGGCATTTTGTCTGGCTGTCCCCCTTGACTGAAGCATTCTCTCTTCTCATCTCTGCCTCCTGGCTTCCTTGACTTCCATTAGGTTCCAACTAAAATCTCATCTTCTAGAGGAAGCCTTTTCCAACTCCTCTTAATTCTAGTGCCTTCCATCTCCAATTTGTCTTCTATTTATCCTGCATTTAGCTTGTTTGTACATATTTGTTTTCTTGTCTTCCCCCATTAGTTTGTGAGCTCCTTGGGGGCCCAGCACATAATAGATGTGTATTAAATGCTTATTGAGTAAGGGGTATATCAATACCTTTAAAGCATAGGATGGTAAACTGGTGTTTGTTGTTCAGTTGTTTCAGGCATGTCTGACTCTGCATGACCCCACTTGGGGTTTTCTTGGCAAAGATACTGGAGTTCTTTGCTATTTCCTTCTCCAGCTGATTTTATAGATGAGGAAACTAAGGAAAACAGGGTGAAGTGATTTGCCCAGGGCACACAGCTAGAAAGTATCTCAGGCCAGATTTGAGCTCAGGAAGAATGGTATTTTCAGACTGCAGGCTGGCACTCCATACCTGTACCATTTAGATGCTCTTAAACTAGTTTATCAGCTCTTAAATTTACATCTCCATGAGGTTTTAGCAAAAAGTTAGAAATAACTTTCCATAGCTCCTATAGAAATTACTACTAAATAAGTTCCAAGGGTGTGCTTATTACCAAATTCCAGTAATACTGTATGTAATGTATCAGGAATGGGTGGTGGTAGTTGCCTTCCCCAAAATGTCTCTAGGTGTTGGTACTAAGTAGAGTTCAGCAGTCAGACTGAAGAGTGATAGCAGGGCCAACCTTACATGTGATGGAGGTAATGTGATCCGAGATGTATCCATTTTTTACTCAAGTTCCCCAAATTCTACGACTAGGCAATCATTTCTTTGTGTTAAACGTTAAGCAGAAAGCTCAGTACTCTTTTAAAATGCAACTCCTCCCCACCCAAACAGGGGTGATAGATTACACTAATTCATGCTAAGGTATGAGGGGAAGAATATGGTAAGTCACTGCCAAGAAGCAATATGATATTGCTGGCTTTCTGGTAGGAAGATAGGGAGGACATAAAGATGAAGGAATGAGTGAGCAGAGGCACAGAGAGGGGAGGTAGGCAGTGGCAGTGTCAAGGACAGACTATCTATTTCATCATTTTGCCCAGGTCTGGTTTTGCATCCATTCTGGATATTAATGGACTGAATATCTTCAGATGAGTGAAGTTAACCTTTCTTGTGTTTCAGTTACCTCATCAGTAAGCTAGGGATAATGAATTTGTCTCCCTGAGAGTTTGTGAAAATTAATCAACCACTTGGAAAATGCTTTTTTGCTCCTCTGAATAAAGACCCAAGTATTATCTTCATCTCTTTGATATTAATTTAAGAAGAGAGATAGGATCGCTATCTTTCCTTACTATAAAAAACAAAATCTTTGATTTAAGGACCCTTTTCCCATTATAGAATCTAAGATGCACAGATCAAATCTAAGATCATCCCTGATATAAGTCCTGACCAAGAATCCTCTTTGTCCCCTTTCTCTTGCTACTTTTGTTCACCTCACAAAAAGTGCAGTGCTGAAAGGTTTTTTAATTTGAAGCATTTTCTCTTATCAGACAAACAACTCTGCTGATTTATGCCAACTCGGTGTTCACAAAACACTACTTAGGACTGGGGAAAAATGATTCTTTCTTGTAAAGAACCCTGTGCTGTGTAGCTAGTTTCCCTCCCTCTTGCCCCTTTTTTTTCAGCCAAATAGTTGTTGTTTGTCCTTCATTTTCAAAGAGGACCAATGATGTCATGGGGTGATGTCTTGGTTTGCAAGTGAATTAGATTTAAGTGAGGCAGAGTTGTGCAAAGTCATCAACCTCACTCTCTCTTCCAGAGTCATTGAAATCTAGTGGCAGGACAAGTCAAGATGACTGTTGATGGCCAGGGAGGTGGGTCAACTAGTTATTTTGAAAAAAAAAAGACAGATTGAGTGAATTTAAATGATGGGTTACCTAAATTCAGCTGTTTGTGCCGGGCATAGTTCCCACCTGTTTGTTTGGGAAACTAAAATTGCATAGAAACATAAAGATTATATATTTAGATCTGAGAAAGAATAGAGAAGACAGCTAGTCAAAAGTCCTTTCATGTACAGTTGATGAAAGTGATACATAGGCAGGTTGAATAAATTGTTGCAGGTCTCACAGCAAATGGCAAAGCCCATATCTGAATACTTCCAGTTCACTGTTTGTTCCCCTGCCACACCCAGAGAAATTTGGCTTGTCTTCTGAAAAGAGAATAGAAAAGGGAGTCTAAAAACATAGATGATTTACCCAGAAGAGCATTTCTTTTCTTTGATTTTCAAATGGGCAAGCAGAATTTCTGCCAATCATGATCTTGGTCTGTTGAGATTTTTCATTCTCTTAACTTCTACTCTTTTCATGACTCTCCCAACCTGATCTTTGTAAGGGTACGTTTCCCCACTCCTCCCAGGATGTCAGTGCTACGAAAATAACACAAAAAACTTGGCTAGGGGTGGTTTCCAAAACGTGTTGCTCCCTCCTAATGGTACTGGAGTAGTTGAATGGAGATGGAAGTGAGCTTTGTATAGTGGAAAGAGACCTGGGAGGAAGTGGGTTCAAATGCTGCCTTTGATGCTTCCTACCTGGCTGAATGTGGGCAAGTCACTTATTCTCTCTGGACCTGTTTCTTCGTAGGGGATTGCACTAGATGGCCTCTGAAGTCCCATCCAGTTAAACACATTTTCCAATGCGTCTAAAGGCTCTGAGGATGGAGCAGTTCTCCCAGAACCTGGAGAGATAGGTTCCCTATGTAATACAGGAGCAATGATTTCACCTGGGATTCCCTTTCTCCTATAAACCTTAGAAAGAACCTATATAAGGTTGAGAAAGTTAGCCTCCATCCCCAGTCTTTCAGAAGATGCCTAAGTGAAGCATCCCAAAAGAGTTAGAATCTTTCTTAATACTAAAGAGGAGAGTATTTCCTTCAGTATCACCCTACCCTTCCCCCACCATCTGCCCTTGGTAACTCATTCTTCCTAGCAACTTCAAATAGGTATTATTAAGATTAATAATCTTTGTAAAGCTGTTTAAGGCCTCCATCCAGAATAAAGCTTTTATATAAATTAAAGGTATTATGGTCTCAAGCATCCATTAAGGTCTAATTTGCAAAAGGGTTGATAGTTCCATAAATATACATGAAATGTGATTAATGTGTGTGTGAAGGTAGGCTTTCTTAATCTTTGGGGGACACAGTTCAGACGGTACCAGTAGGACTAAGCTAACCTTTGCCTATGTTCAAATTATTTTTCCTAATAAAATGTTCCTAAATAGTTTTCTCCATTAAAATGGACATTTATTGTGAACTGTAAGCATACCAGTTCTGGTTGTTAAATCTATTAGTTAATTTATCTTTGTTCATAGGATGGGTTTGCATGATGGTGAACCCAAATCTGAGAGCTATTAATTTAAAGTGAATTGTGAAGCTGTGGCTAAACAAGCTAGCACTCTGATTTAGCAGTCTTACACAATGGTTTCTTGGAGATAACAGTGTAAACAACAAATTAAACACAAGTAGCCTTGTTGCTGTAGACAGTGCCTTTAAAAGGCACTCACCAGCTATTCAACCACAGCTACACTACAATTGCTTATCAGGCTTATGGAGGGTTATTGGTTTTTGTTGTTGTTGTTGTTGTTGTTTTAAAGGAAACTTATCTGCCAGCTGTGTATTTAAAGAGTGCCTGTCACCATAGTACCTGGGTGCTTAGATACAAGGCTTTTTGAGAAAAGGCTACTTTATGGGAACTAATAAAGTCAGAGCTTGTACACAATGATCTAAGTGGTCAGCTGATGGTAACTTAATAGGCACAGTAGATAAAATATATACAGTGCACAATCTTCAAAATTTTTCATACTGTGAAATCCTATGAATCCCCCTAGTGGATGTGCAGAAAGTCCCACATCCCATAATATCCTGCCCTCCTGTTCCTCTCCTCTCTCTAATCCTAAATGGTCTCACTCTGACAATATGATGAAAAAACCTTAGAATTATAGGTTTCGATGGGCTGAGAGGGAAAGATCATGGAAGATTTCCAGAAAAGGGTGACATTGAATTAGAGATTAAAGGTTGGGTGTGAATTCAACAGGTGAAGAGTGGGAGGTGGGGCTTTTGAGATTGGGGAACAGTGACATTATTCAAAGTGGAAGGTCAAGAAAGCACAGGGTAATTTCAGCAGAGTGGTCTAGTTCATCTGGAGCAAAGGGAATTTGGGAAGGAGTGAACGAATGAATGAATGAAAAAAGAAAAAAAATTATTAAGTGCTTACTATGTGTCAGGTATTAAGCTGTGTTGGGGATGCAAATATGAAACTGAAGCAGTCCTTGATCTTAAGGAAGAGGGTGAAAATGCAAATAGGAGAATGATGGGCAGGAAAGAGTGCATCTGGGGAGTCACAGGGATGATGTTGACTCATAGGGCAACCAGTTGTTATGCTCTTTCCATGAGCAATGGTGGTATGGTAGTATTATTTTGATTATTGAGCCCAGAGCAAGATGTAGAAAGCAGGGAGTAGGGAGAGGGCCAGCATGGAAACTGGTCAGGTGCAAGATCATCAGGGCTGATAGTTGGAGCTGATATGAATTTTGGACTAGTGTGGGGCACACCAGATGTAGTGGGGTTGTTGAGCTTATACTTAATGTGGGAGGTCTTGAAGGTCACTCCTTGGAGTTTAAACTTTAGCTGACAAGTAATAGAAAACTGTTGAGGATATTTGAACACTAGATTAAAATGATCAGATTTATTTCCGTTCAAGTCACAAGTAATTATTATACACTGCTGTGTAGATCTATGTAAAACCCAGAATCCCTTCAAAAGTAATACCCCTAAAGTTGAGGCTTACTTTGGGTCAGCATTTATTAAAATCCATATCTCACAAGCCCTCATCTGATATTTTGCTTTCACCAGAACAAGCCAAAGGGAAGGGGGAAGTAAATATTTGTTGAAAGCCTACTATGTGCCAAGCACTTTGCTAAGCAATTTTCAGATATTATTTCATTTAATTACACAGAATAGCAAAGCAAATAACAAGGGAAAAATATTACCAAACATGTAGAGGGTAGGTACATTCTCTTACCTACATTACCATCAGGAGAGAGAAGATGCCTCCCAGACAACATACCCTCTTAAGTCTGTATCCCAACTGGAATTTCTGTCTGCTTACAAAGATACCACTTGGCTGCTCTTCTACAAAGATGCTCATTGCATCTCCTGATCTATGGATGTCATTGCCTGGGCTGCTGTCTTTGCTTAGCTGTAAGCTGCTGTTGTTACTAGCTGGTTCTTCACTGGGCTACTACTGGCACCTACTGTTTTTCCACTTACTTGCAGCTGGCAGGAAGGTATATCTTTTTGTGTATGCTTGGCCCATAACCCCCAGCTTCTTTTAGCTCTTTTGTGATTCATACTTATAGCAGGAACCAGTCAATACCCTTTAGGTCATATATGTCTTTTGTCCTGCTTTTTCTTTCCCAAAGCAGCAATTCTCTGAACCCAATCTACTATTGAAGGATTATATACTTCAAACTTCCATCATGAACCAAGTTATTGAGTTAAGGTCATACAAGTTACCCACAGGACTTTTCATTAGCAAGGCTAATGAAGGGGTGGGGGTAGATCTAATGACATTCATTTGTCCTGCACTTTTTTAGGCATACTCAAATTTCTCTCTTTACATGTGCCTAAGAAGGATCAATTTGGCAGTAACAGAAACTTTAGATTGTAGTAGGGAGAAAGAGAAGATAGAAAGAACTATTCAAAGGCTGTTATGATAGCCTACGTGGGTGGTAATGTAGGCTTATATTAGAGTGGTGGCAATAAAAATAAAAAGGAAGGAAGCAGATGCAAGAAATGTTGCTATTGATAGGACCTGGTAACTAATGCAATATGTGCTGTTGAATTAAATTAAATAATGCTGTGATAATCTTTTACTCTGTGCAAGTCACTCTGATTGGCACTTAGGTAAAGAAATAAAAATTACAAGGTCTCTGCGATTTAGGAACTTGTAGTCTACTAAGGAGTTGTCATATTTACAAAGAAATAGAATAGAAAATAAAATGTGATAGAGGCAAATGACAGATGCAAAATACTCCAGGGAAATGTTAAGGAGGAGAAATAACTTTCAGCTAAAGGAGTGGTAGTGCCAGAGAAGGCTTTATGCCAAAAGTGGTACTTGAGCTTGCAGAAAGAGGAGGTTTTTAATCAGGAAAGGGAATAGTTTGACCAATGCATTGGAAGATTGTTTTGAGAGCTGTTTAAAGGATAAATTACAGATGGGATAGACTAAAGACAGGTAAACCAGTTAGGAGGTCATTATAATAATTCAGGAGAGAGGTGATAAGAATGTGAATTAGATCAGTGGCAGGATGTGTAGAGAGGAAGAGATGGATAGAAAAGATAGAATGGGAACAGAATGTGATCTTGGCAGCTGATTGGATGTGAGGGGTGAGAAATGTGGAAGAGTCAGAGATCACTCAGAGATTTTGAGCTTAGGTGAAAGGGAGGATGGTGGCAGAAAAAGAAATAGGGAAATTGCAAAGAAGGGTGGGTTTTGGAAAGAAGATGAGTCATTTTTTGACGTGTCAAATTTGTCAGAGTAGTATAATATCTGAATAAAAATGTCCAAGAGATATTGGAAATGAGGAACTGAAGCTCAGAGATTAAAATTAATACAAAGGTCTAATTGTCATCTCCATAGAATTTATAGTTGAAGCCATGGTAGAAGAAGAGATCAATAAAGGAGAGAGAATAGAGACAAGAGGGGTGAGGACAGAGCCTTGAGGGATACATAGGCAAAAGGTAGGAGAAAGAAAGTGAACCAGTAAAGGAGACCAAAGGGTCTCAGGTAGGAGGAAACAGTGTCCAGAGGAAGGAGTTGTCAATGGTATCAAATGCTATATAAAATCAAGTAAGATGAGGACTGAGAAATGACCACTGAATCTGGCAGCTAAAAGATCCCTTGGAGAGAGATGTTTTGTTAGATTTGAGGGATCAGGAACCAAATCGCAGGAAGATGAAGAGAGAGTAGTTAGTGGGGCAGTCAGGTGGTTCAGCGAATAGAGTGCTAAGCTTAGAATCAGGAAGACTCATCTTCCTGAGTTCAAATCTGGCCTCAGACACTTGCTAGCTGTGTGACCCTGGGCTAGTCACTTAACTCAGTTTGCCTCAGTTTCCTCATCTGTAAAATGAACTGGAGAAAAAAAATGGCAAACCACTCTTGTATCTTTGCCAAGAAAACTCCAAATGGGGTCACAGAGAGTAGGACATGACTGAAATGACTGAACAACAACAAATCCCTTCCTAATCCTTACTCTTATTCCCTTTTCATCCCTTTCCTTCCTGTTTCCCTGTTGAAGTGAAATATATTTCTGTATTCTGTACCCAATTGTGTGAGTGTGTATATTTGTGTATGCGTCTTCTTCCTTCCTTTGCTCATTTCAGATGAGAGTGAGGCTCACGTGGGTCAACAACCACCTCCACCCCTTTGGCCTTAAGGTTTGCATAAGCCTCTACTATGTGATATAATTTTCCCCATCTTCCTTCTCCCTCCTCACCCCCTACCCACTCAGTGTATTCTATCCCAGTCCCTTTCTATTCTTTTTTTTTTAAGACCATTGAAACATAACAGAATAACTCCTAGGCCCTCTAAGTTAACCTCTCTCTATGACCCCTCACTATACGAGGGTCTAAAGGGACACATATATAACATTCCCATATTATAATGTAAACAATTTCATTCTTTTTTAGTTTCTTAAGATGGTTCACTTATATTTACTTTTGGTTGTTGTTGTTGTTGTTTCAAGACAATTGGGGTTAATGACTTGCCCAAGGTCAAACAGCCAGTGAATGTCAAGTATCTGAGACCGGATTTGAACTCAGGTCCTCTTGTCTCCAGGGCTGCCACCTAGCTGCCCCATATTTACTTTTTTATGTTTCTCTTGATGCCTGTATTGGTCCTTCAAAGTTTCCATGCAGCAATCTTTTCATCAGGAATGCTTGGAAGTCTTCTAACTCATTAAAAATCCATTCCTATTTCAAGCTCTCTGCTCCTTTATAGTGATCCTGACTCTGACTTCTCTGTACTTGAATTCTTTCTTTCTGGCTGCTTTCAGTATTTTTTCTTTGATCTCAAAACTCTGGACTTTGGTTATAATGTTTGGGGAGTTTTTGTTTTGGGGTTTCTTTTAGGAAGTGACTGGTAGATTCTTTCTATTTTCACTCTGACCTCTAACTCTTGAGAGATTTGAGCAGTTTCCTTTTATGACTTCTTAAAATATGTTATCCAGGCTCTTTTTTTTTTTTTTTTGGTCATGATGTTCAGGTGCTTCTTAAATGATCTCTTCTTACTATGTTTTCCAGATCAGTCATTTTTTACCATGAGATATTTCATATGTTATTCTACTTTTTCAGTGTTTTGAATTTATTTTAATATTTCTTGTTGACTCCTGGAGTCTTCATCTCTTTTTGGCCCATTCTAATTTTGAGGGAGATTGTTTCTTGGGCAAGATTTTGCACCTCTTGTGCCAGATTGTAAATTCTCTTTGCAATTCTTTCTTCCACAACTCTCATTTCTCCTCCTATCCTCAATTTTTCCTCTAGTGTTTTCAATCAATTTAGAAAAATCTTTTAAAGCTCTTGCTTCACCTCTTCCTGGAATTCTAGTTGAATTTGTGCATAAGCTGTTTTTCTTTGATGCTTTACTTGTAGATGTTTTGGAGTCATTCTCGTCTTCTGGGTTTGTGTTCCTTGTCTCCATCATAGCTTTTTATAATGGGATTTTTCCCCACCCCCCTCATTATTCTGGCCTACTTTTTTTTTTCTAATTCAGTCCTGAAGTTAGGGTCAAGCTCTGTGTATTTATGAAGGGAATATCTGGACTGATATTTGTGTCCTCTAGGTTCACACTACTACTTTTTTATGTGTATTGAATATTGTATTTATAATGTTCCAGGATCTCAGGGATAGCCCAGGCTGGAAACCTTTAAGTTTTCAATGCTCTCAATATGGTCTGATCCAGGTCAAAGTCTGATCATTGTCATCTTGATCTGACTGCTCCAGGTTTCTGACCTGGATTCAGATCTGAACAACACACCTATGTTCTTGCTTGTGGTTGGAGTTCCAGTAGACTTTTACTTGACTCAGTCACTATCAGCTAGCTAGAAAGCTCGGCTGGTTCATAGTGACAGAACTCCAGGTTCCCCTTTGGTCTTGGATTCTTGCCGTGATTATATTACCTCAGGCTTATAACTGGTTTGGAAGCTGGAATTAAAACCTTGATGTATTCCTGGGATCAGAACAACATAGCTGCTGCTTGCTTCTGAACTTACTCCTTTTTTTATACATAGTCTAAATGTCTGCAACCACTTATCACCCTGGAACTCCACACCTAGGGGCAAGTCCCTTCCTTAGTCAGGTGAATTTTTGACCTGGAACTCAGTAGTAAGCAATAGAGCTGCCAGATGGTACCTAGGGCATTCTCCACAAGTTTAAGACCCTTTGTGGTAGATTTGGGACCTCTTCTTCCCCTGGCGCACACATTTCCCCTTTGCTGGAATGTTCTCCCTTACCTATCCCCAGAATCCCCAGACCTCTCTGTCTGCCTCCTTATCTGTTGACTTGGGCTGAAAAAAAATATTCACTGTGATTTTTTATTGGTTTTCACAATCTGTTTGGAGAGGCTGTAGAGTGGAGCTCACTTGTATTTCTTCTTGCTACTCCACCATCTTGGCTCCATTCCCCCCATCCCAATTCTTGTTAATTGATTACATGTCTCTGCTTAAATGCCTTTTGTTTTGAACTGTTTTCTCTTGTTGGTCTAGTAAAAGAAAACATATTGCTAGGGGCCCATGAACTGTGGTTTAAGTGGGTTAAGGACCTTAAACCTCGTGTAGTTTTCAAATGGTGCATGCTACATAGCATGACAGGGTGAGGGAGTGGCAAGTCAACAGAAAATTTTAATTAAAAAAAGATTAGTATAGGGGATACCTGTGTTGTTGTAGTAGGGAAGGAAAGGAGTGAGAGAGTAAAGATCTGAGGGAGGGGCAGACAATGTTCAGTGAGGACAGATGTAAGTGCTCTTGATAGGAGTTATGAAAATTGGACTTAATCCACCAAATATATAGATGAAAGAGGATAGAATCAAAGACAAAAGTGGAAAAGTTAGCTTTGGCAAGAAGGCCATGCCATCCTCTGAAATCAGGGAGAAGGTGAGATCACAAAAGAGTTCTAAGATATGGAGAATCATGATTAGCCTCCATTTTCTCAGTTGATTAGGAGATAAGGTCATCTACAGAGAGGTATAGCTCTTGGCAGTTAACGTAGGGATAGGAGGATAGGAAGGGATGGAATTAATAGGCCTTACTGAGTCCTACTGAATCTCTTGTTGAACCCTTTGGAAATCTGACAGGCATTAACAAACTAAAAGGAGAAAGGCTGACAATTCTGAGTCTCCTAAAGCATTAATCTAGACCCACCTTGTGCCAGCTAGGATTGGATTTACCCTTTTTCCTCTGATGCTGGACCTTGCAACTATCTTCTTGCTTCATTTCATTGAGTGGGTTGAGTCATCCAAGCCCACTCAGAGACAAATCAATCAAATTTAAGAGAAGGTTCCACTTGAGTTCCTCAATTAATTTCTCCCATTTAATTCATCATGTTGTTGAATAAGAGAATTTAAAATTGGAAAGAACATGAGAGATCGTCTAGTCCAACTGTGGTATAGAGCAATGAACTAATTAGAAGCAAAAATTTACTTAACATGAGACTCAGATTCCTCATCTTTGAAATAGGGGCCTCATTATTGCCTTGACTGATTCAGAAGGTTGTTGTGAGGCTCAAATCATATAAAATACATGAATTGTACAGTTGAAGAAGTAAAGGTCCCAAAAGTTCAATGACCTAGATAATGTCAACTAGTTAGTACTAGAGCCAGGGCTAAAATTCAGGTCTCATCACTTCTGGTCCCCTGGTAATCTCATTACAACATAGTAGGCAATTTGACAAACCTCTGGGAGCCTGGATCCTCTAATACTTTTCTCCCTTTATGAATAAGCTGAAAAATTTTGATTTGTGAACTATAAAGAGGGAAGGTTTGAGGCTTATTAACTAAAAGAAAACAGCATAAGCTATTACCCGTACCCACTTTGCATAAGCATTTCTTAGGACAAATCTACTTTTAGTGATGTGCAAAAGGGAAATGAAATTGTTCAGAAACTGTTTTTGTTTTTAGTAAAAGAGCTCATTTCAGAAAGAAATTGGGTTCATTAAATGAATATTAATCCTCTCTTCTCTGTAGGTCTGTCTGTCATCTTGGGCATTATAGATATATTATAATTTTTTCTACTTTACTACTCTATTTTGAAGAATAACCCCAAAGGGGCAATTTTCTAAATAATAATAATGGCAATAATTTAAAGTGCCCCATTGCCATGATGAAAAGTATTTTATGTTGTAGGATGATTTTTTGCAAATGTGGCTTTATTTCCAGTGTTTTTAAACATATCACATGGCTCCCACATTAATTTCCTTCCAGTAGAGACCCTGCTATTCATTTGGCATTGAACAGCATTTACAATGCATAAATGGAGACATCTTTGCAAATAAACTTTTTAATTAAAAAGCCATTTGCCTCTTTGCTTCTGGAAGCAGGATAGGTGGCCTTGTGAGAATGAAGCCCATATGCCCCCAATCCCCACAGCTGACAATACTGAATTTTATACGAGTGATAAATACTCAGTGGGAAAGAAATCTACTGTACAGTACTTTTAAAAGTGCTAGGTATGTTGTTTCAAAAAATTGAATCTTGCCACCCCTGCCCCAAATAAGCCCAATTTTTGAGCAGGCCACATGTGCTGTGCCCACCCACTCCTCAACACAAAGGATTTATAACCTAAGGATCTCAGGTGGGAGTTCAGGAATTTTCCAGAGTCAGGTCCTAAATGGTAGTGGAATATTTCCTGTGACTATATCCCTTCTCAGACAAGCAGCTCCATCTTTAGGAGGATTCGGCAGCTGAAGGACTAAAGTCCAAGCCATACCCTGCCTTGATCCAGATGTTATAAATTGCTCAGACAGTACAAACCCAAAGTGAATGTGAAATATCTATTCAGCAGTCCCACAAATCTGTGGGGAGTCTTTTCCACCTCCCAGGAAAGCATAAGGGGGAGTGATGGGTTACTGTTTCATGTTGCAAGTATTTGTCAAAGTTAGCTCATGATTCTTTTGTGTTTTAAGCATTTCTTCTGTGGTGAAAGAGATAGCTTTCCTATATCTGATATCTATTATTTTGTATAGTGAATACCTTTCCTGAAGACACCCTGTTAATACCTCCATTTCTTTTGGGGAGAATCTAGACATGAGCCACGCTTAAGATTTACTTAAGAGATTTTCCCTGGAATTCTGGGGTTGGGGGTCTAATATCATTTACAGAATTCTAGAAAAGAAGTAAATTTTTCACTCTTTAAGATCAGGCATCCCCCTGCCCCATGACGGAGCCTGTCAGTGCCTGAGTCTAGAGCTTGGAGCCTTTGTGGTAGAGCCCCAAGTCTCCAGCAGGACCACAGGTGACACGCTCTTAAACAAAGCTAGACAATAGCTTTTTGTTGGGGTTGTTGTTGTTTTCTATTGGTGACAGAGCTGCACATTTTGAAAATGTAGTGGATGAACTCAAAGTTGCTGCCACTAATTGGTATGGTATTGGTTTATATACAGATTTTATTATCTCCTCATAGATTATAAATTCCATGAATACAGGCAATGTGTCTTATTCATATTTATGTGAACCAGCTCCTTCTTCCTATCTAGCAGAATACATGTAGTGGGCACTTGCTCAATAAATGTTTATAGTTACCAAATTAAATTTTTGAATGGTATTCAAGAAGAACAAAACAACAAGAAAAATTCCCTGCATAATTATTCCTACTTTTACCTTTTATTCTCTTTTGAAACAGTATTCATGATGGCATTAGAGATTCTTTTTTCATTTTTCAAATTCTAAGTTTTAATTTAATTGATATCTAATTTTTACATTTTACATTACCTCCATTTCTCAATATATTCCTTGCTCATCCCCTCTCAGAATGCCATTCTGTATTACAAGTTACAAGATGGGGGGAAAGGATATAGCAAGACAAACCAACAAACGAACTAAATCTGACAGTATATACAATGTTCTACACCCATCTCTGCAAAGAAGGGAGAGAGGTACATTTTTACATTTCTTTTTTGGGACCAAGCTTGGTCATAATAATTTTGCATCATTTTATTTCAATTTTTTTTTGTTCTTGCTCTTTCCACGTATGTTCTTCTAGTCATAGTGTATACTGTTTTCTTGGTTTTGTTTACTTCCCTTTGCATCACATTTTATGTCTTCCTGTGTTTTTCTGTATTCCCAGTGCCCACAATTTCTTACAGCATAGTATTATTCTATTATATTTATGTATCACATCTTGTTTACTGTTCTCCAATCAAAGGGCATATACTTTGCTTAAAAGTGCTGCTAATTTTTTTTTGTATTTATGAGGTCTTTTCTTTTATCATTGCCTTCCTTGAATTAAATGCCTATTAATTTAGTCAGTTTCCTCTCTTAAGTTCATTCTTTCTTGTTCCTTGAATGGACAAATGGACAAACTCCCCCTTGCCTCTTCCCCAAATAATACCCTTTCCTTGTAACAAATAAACAATTGACATATTGGTCGTGTCCAAAACATAACTTTGATTCTGCATCCCTAGTCCACCACTTCTCTTCCAGGGGGTGGGAGGCATGCCTGCTTCATCATCATATAAGTCACTGAGTTGATCAGGGATCTATAGTCTTTGTAAGTTTTTTTCCTTTACATTGATGTGTTTATTGAATAAATTATTGCTCACTTTATTCTGCATTAGTTTATATGTTTCCCCACCTTTATCGGAATCCATCTCTTGTATCATTTATTACTGCATAATAATATTACATTTCCTTCAAACACAGAACTAAACTTTGTTCAGCCATTCCCCAATTGATAGGTATCCACTTTGTTTCCAATTCTTTGCAAAAGAAAAAAAAAGTGCTATGAATATTTTTGTACACCTAGGTCCTCCTAATAGGTTTTCAAATAGTTAAATAACAAAAGCCCACAAATGACAGTTAGGAAATAAAGCAATATTTTAAGCCTCAGGACTAAATAATTGCATGCTATGTGCAGAGCAGAACCTGGAGCCATATTGTAGCTATGCTGCATTCAGAACTCTTCTCTATTTTCCTCAGACTTACATAACTGAGCTAGTGGCCCCAAAATGTCCTTCACTAAAAGGATTTCCTTTTTTAGTTCACAAATTAAGTGCCTGTGACTCACCACCATCATCTTATCTTTAAAGGGTTTTTGTCTTTAGGGAAGAAAGTCTTGACTTTTCAAGGTATTCTTTGTAAGAGTAATTCAATAGCAATTGGGCCTGACATTACTCTTTCTCCAGATAACCTAAGGAGTCCAAACACAGCTAAAGATTGAATGTCGAAGGGAATTGGGAAAGGAGATAGGGAAGCCTTCAGTTTCCTGTCACTTTCCCGAGACCTAACAAGGTCAGCAGAGATGGGAGGTTTGTTATTCTCTGGTGGTTCCCCAATAGATCATGTGGAATGAGTGTTCTCAGGCCCATTCTCAGGATTCATTTGTCAGTGTCACAAAAGGTATGAGCTGAAATTCTTTGGAGTTAGAACTGAGGAAGAGGATGGAGACCTATCTGAAGAACAAAAGTGTACACACTTAGGGAGATACTGGCATTGTTTTGCTGCCTCATTCTGTGAATGGAGGGTTTCAGCATTGTGTAATGAGAGGTGCATTTTAAGTCAAAGGACCTAAGTTCAAATCTGAACTTTGCCACTCAGGTCTTTAATGAACTTCTGTGGACTTCTGTTTCCTAATCTACAAAGGGTGGGAGGGATGGGTCAGTTATATGATCCCTAAGGTCCTTCTCACTAGATAATCTACAATGCCCTGGTTCTCTTTTCAGAATTACTAACTCAGCCTCTTTCTTTTATTAAAATGTATTTTAAATTTGATTTTGTTAAATCTTTCCCAGTTACATGTAAAAAAATTAACATTCATTTTTAAAAATTTTGAGTTCCAAATTTTCTCATTCTCTATAGCCTCTCCTTCATTCATTGGGAAGGCAAGCAATATATCAATTAAACATGTGAAGTCATGCGAAACATATTTCTACATCAACTATGTTGCAAAAGAAAGCACACACACACATAAAAACAAGAAAAATAAAGACAGTTAAAAAAAAAGTATGCTTCAATCTGCACTAAGTTCATCAGTTTTCTCCCTGGAGGTGGATATGATTTTCATCATGGGTCCTTTGACATTGTCTTGAATCACTGTCATGATTAAAGCAGCTAAATTTTTCACAGTTGATCATCCTTACAATATTTAATTCAGCCTCTTTCAATTGTTAAGAACAACCTCCTATTAATTAGAGCTGTCCAAAGGTAGAACAAGCTGCTTAATGTGGTGGGCTTCTACTCTTTCAAGCAGAAACCATTTGTTGGGTATGTCATAATGGAAATTTCTTTCGGGTATGGGTTGGACTAGATGGCTGACCATTGACATCCCTTTCAACTCTCAAATTCTGAGATTTTGATGATTTTGTAATTCAATAAGTAACTTAGCTGCACAATTTGGGTGGGGGGTAGGTAGAAGCCACAGGGTTTATACAATGTCAGATGGAAAGGACCTTAGAGATCACCTATTCTAATCCATTCAGTTTACATGAGAAAATGACTTTCTCTAAGCTATACAGCTAGTAAGTGGCAGAGTCAAACTCACGTCTCCTAATGCCATCTCTAGAGCACTTTCCTCTGTACCAATTTGCCCATTTGTACCACTCATTTAGTACCACTTTTTTTCTTGGGAACTTGATCTAACAAACTCCACCAATTAAAAAAAATTCCCTGGTAGCAGAAATAGGACATCAACAGTCAATCAACTAGCATTCACTATGTGTCACCATACGCCAGGCATGGAGGAGTGGATAGAGAGCTAGCTTTGAAGCTAGCTAAGTTCCTAGGTTCAGCTGCCTCCTCTGCCATGTACTGGCTGTGTGACCCTTAAAAAGTCATTTAACCTGTCATTGCTCTAGTCAACTCTTTAAGAATATAAGTTGCAGAGGTGTATTGGTAGAGAGTGTTTTTTTGACTTGGGAGGTCCCTATACCTATAAAATTGCAGGTCCAATCCTTATTCTTATGATGTAGCAGGCATTGTGCTAAGCCCTAGTGACACAAAGACAAGAGAAAAACAATTCCTGCCCTCAAAAAGCTTATATTTTAAAGGAAAAAGTGGCATTTTTTTCAATCATATCAGAAGCGGTATTTGAAGGTCATTAGTTTAATGGGCCTTCAAACTCTACCTATTATATACTGTGCCACATGGCTATACCCAAGGGAAGCTGAAAACTGTCTAGGTATCATTTTCAAAGAGATAAGTGACAAGACAGGGGAAGACAAAAAATGCGAGAATGAACCAGATTTTTCTGTATGAGCATGTTATGATGTCATAAGAATAAAGAATTTCTATGACAGTGTCTGCCAAGAGTGTGATGTAATGAAAAGAACAATGGATTTGAAGAAAGAAGAAATGAGTCCTATCTCTGCCACTTACTGTATAACTTTGAACAAGTTACAGATCTCTCTGAATCTCAGTATCCTCATCTATAAGGACCCCTGTCCTACCTATCTCATAGGGATGTTGGTAAGATAAAATAAAATAATGAATGCCAAGGATGTAAGCTATGATTCTTCCTAGTCCTTTTGGAATGCAGAAAGATTCAAATAACTTCCATTAATTAAAGTCTTAACAATTGTCCCACATAAGTGGTCAGGGACTGTATTACTTATGTTTTATTTTTGAAAACACAAGCCTCCAGAATACACAAATAGAAGAAAGCTATATAAAATGAAGAAAAGGTATCTAGCTGAGATCAAGCTTTTTACAAATTTACAAACTAATTTATTTTTAACATTTGTTTTTTAAAATTTTGAGTTCCAAATTTTCTCCCTTCTTCTCCCACTCCTCTCTACCCATTGAGTGGGTAAATAATATGATAGAAATTATACAAGTGAAGTCATGCAAAATATATTTCCATATTAGTCATATCACCAAAAAATAGCAAGAAAATAAAATGAGAAAACTGTTCTTCAATTTATACTCAGAGTTCATCAGTTCTGTCTCTGAACACGATAGCATTATTCATTATGGATCCTTTGGAATTGTCTTGGATCAGTCTCTCGATCAGAGTTAGCTGAGATGAGTCTTATATTTTACTCTGAGGACCAATACCACTGCATGCAAAATGAACTCCCATAAATCATCGTCATTATCATCACTATCATTAGCATTTCTACAGCACTTCAAGGTTTTAAAAGTGCTTTGCTTATATTTTCTCATTTGAGCCTCACAGCAATGCCTTGAGATGGGTAACAGGGTAGCATCACCTCCATTTTACAGATGAGGAAACTGAGGTTCAATGAGGTTGAAGAAAATGCCCCATCTACCACTGTATATAATTCTAGATGTCCTTTCAGGGGAACCCAGTAGATTTTAAGCTTCCAAGTAATACTTTGTGAAGTGAAAAGTCCTTGATAAGCAGAGACATCTCTTGGTCTAGGAAAGTCCAAGACTTTGAACGTTAACATTTATTGTTTTGCAAAATATTGAAGGAAGAATAGAAAAGCAATATAAATTCTGGACTTTCTAGCAGAATCAAAAGAAATATGGTTGATGCCTGCCTATCCTCTTCCAGGGGAATCAGTTGAAAAGAAACATATAGCAGAAGAGACTGGTATAGCCCTGAGAGCTGATCTCAGGTTCACCTAGATAAGCACTTGTTCCCAATGGCATGTATGAGAAGCTGCCATGGTTGTTGGTAAGGAGGGGAAGTAGAAACCCCCTTGACCCCCATGGGAAATCCAAGAAAGAACTATTAGAATTCTAAGTCGCCTGTTCAGAGGAGAGGAAGAAGAGAATAAGAACAGAAATTATCTCTACTGGGTGGGTGGTTCTTGCTCAGTGATTAGTCCTCTTTGATTCAGACTCCCAAGAGAGTTTGAGGGGTTGGAGAAGGGCATCTCCCGGGGAACCAGTCAGAAGCTTCTGGTTGTGCAAGAGGCCAAAACAAGTCTCACTAGAAGTAGCCAGGATTCAGGCTCAGCACTCCTTATACTCCTTCCATGCCCATCCCAAGCCAGTTCCCAATTCAACCATTACTCCACCCCTTTCATATGGATTGTAAAATTTAGAAAACTATGCAAATTGTAGCTGTTGCTATTATGTACTCAGTCTTCATAAAGTTTCCACAGTGACAGCTTACCTTTAAATAAACATGTACATTTTTTTCTGTGTGAAGTAGGTAGTACAATATTATTATATCTATTTTACAGATGAGGAAACCAAGGGTCACAGAAATCAAATGGTTTTCCTGGGGTCACATAGTTAGCTTATGTCAGAGACAGATCTTCTTGATTACAAAAACAACGTTTCCAGTTTCCAGATTATTTGGGTCATTATCATGGAATGATTCCTAAAAAAAGGTATTGATGGTTTATGAAGTTTCAATCTCTCCTATTAGAATGTAAGTTCCTTGAGTGAAGGCACCGTCTTTGAATCCTAGTCCTAAGCAGTCACATTTAGTACCTTTGTCCATAAGAGCAAGAGTAATTACAGCTAATATTTTTATAACGCTTTAAAGTTTGTGAAACATTTTAACGTATTCTTTTTTATAGCAATTTAAGCTTGTGAAACATTTTAATATATTCTTTTTTATAGCAATTTAAGCTTGTGAAACATTTTAATATATTATTTCATTAAAATCTAATAACAACACTGTGAGGTAGATGCTACAGGAATTATTATTATTGAAAAAATACTGATAAGGTGTCAATCCACAAAGGAAGAGGGGAGTGTCTTAGAGGTGAAAAAAAAAGGCAGGTCTCAAGGGATCTCAGAGTGCTATCCTGGAAGACAGCATAACTTCCCAGATCCAAGTGGAGATTGTTAGAGAATAAAGTCACAACCAGAGAGGAGGCTGCTAGCAGCGAAGGCCAAGACTACGGTCTGTTGTTTGTCCTTTGTGTGGGAGTAATAGGGGAGAAAGTTGGGAGACCTTACCCCGTGCAGAGGAACGGGGTACTGGGGGAAGTTCTCGGTGAGAACTAGACTGTTAAAACCCACGAGTCTCCTAAGACTCCCTAAGGCAATGCAGGATCCTGTGAAGATGTTTGATGTAGAAGAAAAATCAATTTACAAAGTTTTCTTTGACCTGGCCCTGTGATTCTATTGGTGTAGGCAACTCTCACGGAGGAAACTCTCCCTATCAAAACAGATTGACACCTGTTGCATCACTTTTCTAACAGAATGGCTTGCTCTTACTACTGAGAGGGAAGGTGAGCTGCCTAGGACTACGTATTCAGGATATTGTCAGAGGCTTGACTTGAATCCAGATGTTTCTGGCTCAGAAGTGACCCTCTATCCACCATGCCATGGTGCCTTTCCTTTGCTATTGCTGTTTATATTTTTCGAAGAATGAAGTCGGTCTATTCAGTAAAGAGATTTTTCCCAGGACTGTGGGTGACAGCTCTGAGCCAGAAAACAGCCTGGATCCTGCCTGTCACAAAGTTTCTAAAATAATTAGAAAGATTCCCTGTACTTGGGTTGAAAAAGAATTGCACATGTACAAGATGGAGGTTATATTTGGATAGAAAGCAGTTAAGATTAAAAAATAAGCACACAAGTTGTAGTGGGTTGTAAGCTTAACATGAGTCATCAGAATTATATGGAACTTCTCCCTCCCCACACTGCACCATAAAGACCACTTCTCCCCCAATTCCAACCCCCAAACAAACAAAAATCCAATAAAAGTCCCAAATCCTGCTGTGATAGAAGAAGCTTAGAGCGATGGGTGGAGGTAATAGTCATATTTGAGTTTGCCCTGGGCAAAGGAATATTGGGTTAGGTTCTGGGCTCTACACTTTAGGAAAGGAATTGACAAGCTGGAGAACACAAGGGGAGGGAGAGGGATCAAGATGGTAAGGAAACCATGTTGTAAGGAACTGGGGATGCTCCGCCCAGAGACGAGAAGACAGAAAGCATGATGACTATCTTTCAAGTATCTGAAGAGCTATCTTATGGCAGAAGGATTAGACTTGTTCTATACGGTTTTATAGCACAAAACTAGTACTAATTGTTGGATTAAATTCTTTTTTAAAAACCTAAATTTTAATTTTAAAGCACAGTAAATAAACCACAGTAGTTAGGTGGTGCAGTAGATGGAGTGGCGCAGGCCTGAAGTCAGAAAGACCCGAGTTCAAATATGGCCTCAGACACTCACTAGCCGTGTGACCCTGGGCAAGTCACTTAACCCTGTTTACCTTAGTTTCCTCATCTGTAGAATGAGTTGGAGAAGGAAATGGCAAACCAATCCCAGTATATTTAACGAGAAAACCCCAAATGGGGTCGTAAAGTGTTGGACACAACTGAAACAAGTGAACCACCACCACCACCACAACAAATAAGCCAAATTCTGAAATTTGATGAAGTTGTTTATACAAATTTAAAGTCATTAACATGACTTTCGGATTGGTACTTTCAAGTTTACAGCTTGAAGTAAACACTTGAGCGTTTCCTATATTTTCCTACTTTCTATCAGTTCTTCTCTAGACTTGACAAGAGTCTCATACTCATCTGTTACAGGAACTGAACTCAGTTCCTGTGTGTATGGAATGGCCTCTTGTAAATCTTTAACAGATGTGCTCTGGGCCTCATCTGAATCAGACACAGATAAAAAGCAGGGCTCACTTGTAGACAATGGCGTTTCTCCAACAGGTCCTTCTTCAGAATATTCAGACTCTTGACTGTACTCATCTGCTGCTTCTTCCAAATACCCCTTAGTTGGATTGAATTCAGTAAGCTCCAGGCACAGTAATAAGCTCTGATAATAAAAAGACAAAAAATGAAAAGTTCCTGAAAATAATAACATGCACAGAGATGAATAAATACAAAATACTTACAAATACTTTTGGGGACGTGGGGATAATGTGTTGTTTGTCCTTTGTTTTTGAAGAGGACCAGTGACATCACGGGGTGACGTCTTGGCTAGTGCATGAATCAGATTTAAGTGAAAGAGAATCATCAGCCTCATTTTCTCTTCCAGAATCCTTGAAGTCTAGCTATAAGATGAAAGTCAAGAGAATTGGTGATGGCCCAGGATGCAGTGGACGACCT
Source organism: Vombatus ursinus (assembly GCF_900497805.2). Classification (NCBI taxonomy): domain Eukaryota; kingdom Metazoa; phylum Chordata; class Mammalia; order Diprotodontia; family Vombatidae; genus Vombatus; species Vombatus ursinus. The sequence continues at coordinate 8,073,613 of NW_020950062.1, read as the reverse complement.
TATTGTCTTTGATGTCTGACCAAGCTCTAAGTGCTCCATAATGCCTGCTTCAGCTACCTTCGTGGCCATTGGGACAGACTGTTCTCATCTGCCCATTCCACCAAGCAAAGTCTTCACATGCTTGGGGTAGACATCCTTCTAACTCACACAAAGGTTTGAGGCCTGTTGGTTACCCTCAAACTGTCTGTCTGCCTGTCTGCCAAGATGGTCTTACAAGGGCATGGCCGCTAAGAAGTCTAAGAAGGGACAAATGGAAACCAAAGGTGGATGAGCAGCCTTGAAAAGGGCTTGGCAAGTCCTCACACCAAAGGTGCTAGTCCTCATCCCATATACCCTAGGGGAGAACATACCAGCAGCTGAAATGACAATTAAGGGAGTTCGATTTCACCTCAGTATAAGTTAAAACTTTTAGACAATTAGATTCTTAACAAACATGGAGCAGATTGCATTGGGAAATGGTGGGTTCTGCTCATCCCCACTCTGGGCCCCCACAGAGCGACTGCCTCCCATTAGAAGCAAAGGCAGAACTAGTCCAATTACTTATCTAAACTTGAAGCTCAATCCAACCATATAGAAATCAGGAATTTCTAAATCTGTTTTTTTTCCCCACACTTTCACAGTATCTTCACCACAAAAGGAACGTTCATTTAAATATGTGTAACACATTTCATTGGGGTGCACACCCAGGGAATTTTTAAAATTTTTAATTAATTTACTTTGAATGATCAACAATCACTTCCGTAAGCTTTTGAGTTTTAAATTTTTCTCCCTCTCCCTCCCCACCTCCCTCTCCTAGACGGTGCGCAATCTGATATAGGCTATACATGTATATTCCTATTAAACATATTTTCACATTAGTGATGTTGTAAGTAAGAATTAGAATCAATAGAAGGAACCACCAGAAAGAAGAAACAAAACACAACAGAAGAAAAAAGATAGCAAATAGTATGCTTCGATCTGCATTCAAATTCCATAGTTCTTTCTTTGGATGTGGATAGCATTTCCCAACATGTGGCCTTTGAAGATGTCTTAGATTCTTGTATTGCTGAGAAGGATTAAGTCTATCAATATTAGTCATCACACAACATGGCTGTTATTGTGTACAACGTTCTCCTGGTTCTGCTCATTTCATGCAGTATCAGACCATACAAGTTTTTCCAGGTTTTTCTGAATTCAGCCTGTTCATCATTTCTTATAGCACAATAGTATTCCATTACATTCATATACCACAACTTGTTCAGTCATTATCCAATTGATAGGCATCCTCTCAATTTCCAATTCTTTGCCACCACAAAAAGAGTTGCTATAAATATTTTTGTACATGTAGGTCCTTTTCCCATTTGTATGATCTCTCTGGGGTATAGCCCTAGGGTCAAAGGCTATGCACATTTTTATAGTCCTTTGGGCATAGTTCCAAATTGCTCTCTAAAATGTTTGGATCATTTCACAACTCCACCAATAATGCATTAGCATTCCAATTTTCCCACATCTTCTCCAACATTTATCATTTTCCTGTTTTGTCATGTTAGCCAATCTGATAGGTGTGATGTGGTACCTCAGAGTTGTTTTGATTTGCATTTTTCTAATTAATCTAATCATATGACTATAGATGGTTTTAATTTCTTCATCTGAGAACTGCCTGTTCATATCCTTTGACCACTTATCAATTGGGGAATGGCTTGTATTCTTATAAATTTTACTTAATTCTCTATATAGTTTAGAAATGAGGCCCTTATCAGAGAGACTGGTTGTAAAAATTCTTTCCCAATTTTTTTATGTGAGCTTTTATTATTATTCTCTTCCTTCTTCTTCTTTTTTTTGAGGGTGGGTGAGGCAATTGTGGATAAGTGACTTGCCCGTGGTCACACAGCTAGTAAGTGTTAAATGTCTGAGGCCAGATTTGAACTTGGGTATTCTTGACTCCACCGCCATTGCTCTATTCACTGCAGCCACTTAGCTGCCCCTAGGGAATTCTTTTTAAAGTTTAACATCTATTTAATCCCCAGTAGAAGGCTATTATTTTTATTCATCAATAAATCAATAAACATTTATCAAGTATTTATGTGCCATGCACTGGGAGAGTTTCTGGGGATACAAATTCAACGAATGAAATGATCTGCTCTCAACAAGCTTATATTCTAATGCCAGACTAAAGAAATAAAAATATAACTAAAGTTAGTTTAAAAAAATAACAATTAAACTTCATTTTCAAAATGTGAACTTAAAAATGTAAAACAAAACACTAGTTTTGAGAATTTGTTTATTTTTTAGGCATGAGTCTGTGCTGTGTATTTTGGGCATGCTCTGAATGCATATCTATGGACATTAGGGAGTGTGGACCTGTAAAGACAGAAGTGTTGGAAATTTTAAAAACTGAAAGACTTATCTTTACAGGACGCTGTACACACATTTATTTCTTACAAGGTAATATCCTTAATTTCTAGCCAAAATTCTCAATATGCTTGCATTTGATTTTCAATTACCAAAATGACATAACCTAATTCTATTAGAAGCCCAAACCTTTCTTTTGTCATTTGATTTGGAAACTCACAATTAGCTTCTTAAAAATCAAACAGAAGAACAAATAAGGAAGAAAAACATTAGCAAAATGGTCTCATCTATCAGGTCTACCACAGTTCAACTTCATTTAACAGAATGTATCCATAAATTAAAGGATTCACATAAATGTTCCCCCGCCACATGGTACAGAGAAGGAAATATTCTAAGTTAGAAATGCTGATTGATGTTGATGGAGTCAGAAGATCAACTTCTATTGCTAGATCATGGCATGGAACTTCTTCTGCAAGACATCTTCCTTAAAGGAATTTTATGCAGAAGGAAAGGTTCTGCTAACATCAGTACATCAAAATACACATCTTTTGGGTTGTCCATTTGGTGGTAGTTGGCTCCTATGTCTGTGAAATCATTGTATTCTTGCTTCAAGTCTTGGATGCCAGCATGGAGTTCCATCAACTGCTTAATGAGTATCTGATCCAAGCATCAGATCTCTATCTGCAAAAGACAAAACCACTTTCTTTAAGGCTGGCACCAGGGTAGCCTTTATGCCCAACAAGGCCATCCCCGGATAAATTATGAAAGTGGGGTGGCAGTGGTTTAGCTTTAGCATCCTCAGATCCCATTTTGGCATACTTTTCCTGCTCATGCCCCAAAGCAAAGTGCCCAATCATTTATGCAAACACTTTACCCAGGCTTTCACTCTGAGTGGTGTTACTTTAGCCACCTATATTCCTTAAATGTTTATTTTTCTCCTTGTGTACTCTGTTTATATGTCTATTCTTCCCACTATTGCTGTGTATAGTTATACAAGAGTGTGCCCCGGGTTTTTTAGGGAGGATGTTTTATTGCAATTGATCATACATGTCATCTCAGTAAATATGTTTTCTCTGATCTTGTTGTGTCTAATGGCTGACTATTAAAGGTTAAAAACAAACTGGAAGGGACACATGAGCTATAGTTTCAAAAGTTAGGACCTACACAGTACCTCAAACTTCAGAACTTTGGTTGTTGTTCATCCTTTGTTTTCAAAGAGGACCAATGTCATCATGATGTTGGGATAAAATAGTGGATGATGGGTGAAGTCTTGACTTGGGTATGAATTGGATTTAAGGAAGGCAGAGCTGCTCAAAGTTGTCAGCCTCATTCTCTCTTCCTGAGTCATCAACATCCAGTCAAGAAAACTGGAGATGGCCCAGGATGCAGTAATTAATGCCTGAACAGGCTCTGCCTGCTTCAGCTACTTTCATGGCCATTGAAACAAATTGTTCTCATCTGCTCATTTGGCTGGGGGAAGTTTTCCCGTGCTTGGTATAGACATCCCCCTACTCACTGACAGGTTTGAGGCCTGTCAGTTACTCTCAATCTGGTTTAGCCCATCTGCCAAGATGGTGTTACCAGAGTGTGGCTATTGCGTGTGCTTCTTGAAGGTATAAGTGAGAATTGGATGACAGGTGGTACCTGAGAGTTGGTGCTGTCTTTACTACTAATATAAGCTGGTGATTGCCCTTAAAAAAAACCAAAAAACAAAAAAACACATGACATACATGGATATCATGAAGGTCAAATTCTGTCTCATGACTAAAGCTGTTTTCCTCTGCTTTAAATTGTGGCATTAAGACTTATATGAGTATTCACTGTTGAGATAGGAAAAAAAAGGAACAAAATCTCTGAAGCTGACAAGCCTTGTCAATGTCCATCTATTTTCACAGCAAGGACCCTGCCTTTTACCTTGTTGGTACTGCTAGCTGACAGGCCAGAGCTTACAGGCTCCTCACTCTTCATAGTTATGTAGTTAACTTAAAATGAATTGTTCTGGTAGAAGACTTCGATCTTTTTTGTGTGTTCATTATTAACTAGGAATAATGTACTGGGGAGATTTATTTGGCTAAAGCACACTGAAATTACTTGCATCATTGAACTGTATTGTAGGTGAATCTCTCCATAAATTATGTAGTTGGGGATTTAAAAAATAACCAGGTAGCAAAGCTTTGAAAATTCAGTCATGCTGAATTCTCCCTTTTGATTTGATTTTGCTTTACTTGAGTCTTCAGGTGATTTGGCTGTCTCCTCTGAAAAATGATTGTGAAGAGAAGCTCAAATAAAGTAGAAAAACAGGTCTCAAACTTTAAGTGTCTATCATCTCAGTATATTTAGGGCCATGGAAAAATTAATTTTTTTTGGTCTTGGTTTGTGCTAGTAAGGGAATTCTTCAAAAGTATAACAAATATAATTATGTAGGAAGAATGAGGTAAGAAATAATCACTGTTGAATTTAGCACTCAGATTTCTTCCTCTCTATACTATACCCCTCTCACTGATAATGTCACTATACCAAAATATCAATTCCATTGGTATTTTGAACCTATGAGCTCCCACTTGTGCTTAGTAATAGGATTCAAAATATCTGAAAATGAACTGGAGTAGGAGTCAAAAAGAACTGAGTTCAACTTGCCCCAGTTCTTCCATGTCTGGTAATAGAACTCTGGGGAGTCATTCTAATATTTTTTTATGATTATGACAAAACAAGGAGGAGGAAACATAGTTCTGTGGTTAGGGGGGGGGACGACTAGGAGGCACTGTCTTATATTCTGGGATTGATGACATGGCACAGTGGATAGAGTGCCAGTCTTGGAGTTGGGACAATATGGATTCAAATTCTGTTTCAGAAATTTAGTTGTGTGACATTAACAGAATCACTTAACATAACAGCCCCAATTCCCTCATTTGTAATATGGGAATACTAATTCCCAACCCAACAAACTCATTATAAGTCTCAAAAGAGATAATTATTTAAAGTGTTTGGCATACCTTAAATCAGTATATATATATATATTTTTTTGGTTAGGCAATGGGGTTAAGTGACTTGCCTAGGGTCACACAGCTAGTAAGTGTTATGTGTCTGAAGCCGGATTTGAACTCAGGTCCTCCTGAATCCAGGGCCTGTGCTCTATCCACTGCGCCACCTGGCTGCCCCCAAATCAGTACATTCTTAATGTTTGAATTATCAACTATTCCAATGTAGAATGAGTATAATAATATTTACCTAGTCCCACAGAGGCTTAATAGATGTTTGTTAGTTACTTGGAGATTCTTAGGTGCCCTAGAAATGCCAAGAATTTTTTTTTTATATGAGAAACACATTAGAACATTTATAGAGGAAAGGTCTTTAGGCCCATCAAGAACTGAAAATAAACCATTTAATGCAAAGACAGATTCTAAGATTACCAGCAAATGTCCACTTCTTTCCACCACTTCTTGGTGGAGTCTTAAAATTCTCTCCCTTACCATAGAAGTATTCTGGTCCAACTTTCTGCCCAATGGATGCATTTAAACTCAAATTCAGCAACCATTTATTCTGACCTAAGAAGAGTTAAAATTGCAAATACCTCAAAGGCTGATGGCATGATAAATGGCGAATATTTGCATTGTGTTGGATATTTACGTTACAATTTATGCATGAGAAATAATATAGGGATTGGACCTGGGATTTCATTGGTATAGGGATAAAACCGAAGATATAAATGACCAGAGAAAGAAACCGGCAAAGGAAATATAACAGAGGGCCCAGAGCTTAATTGGTACCCCTGAGATATTAAAATATCAAGAAGGTCTTTAAACATATTGGGTATATTGCCTATTGACATCCTAAAAGAAACTTGGATTAAAATTGCACAGGGTGAGAAGGCACAATGGAGTAGCAATCTGCATTTGTGAAAGGATTATTCAAGCCAATGTAATCACAGATCACCAGAGAACCAAAGTTTGGGTTATCTTTTTTCAGCTGCCACACTCCCCTGTTGATTCATATTTAGCTTAGAGTCCACTAAATCCCCAGCTTTTCTTTTTTTTTTCCAGATGAACTAACATCTAGTTGTATCTTCCTCCTCCTTTATTTATGCACAGCTACAAAACACCTGCAGAAGCTTCATTGCCCCTAAGAGTGTAAAATAGTTTGTCAATGAGGTCAGTGCCTGTAAGTGCTTAATTGGCAACATGGAGCACCTAAGAATCTCCAAGTAACTAGCAAACTTCTCTCAAGCCTCTGTATAACAAGCTAAATATTATCACACCCGTTCTGGAACAATTAGTGATTCAAATGTTAAGAAAAATTGAATTTCATCGATTTAGGTGGTTCAGTAGATAGAGCATTGGACGTGGAGTCAGGAACACCTGAGTTCAAATCCAGCCAAACACTTACTAGCTGTGTGACCCTGGGTGAGTCACTTAGCCTGTGACTTACTTTGCCTTAATCCAACTGGAGAAGGAAATGGTAAATTACACTAGTCTGTTTGCCAGGAAAACCCCACGGATGGTGCTGGTATGCTATGGTCCATAGAGTCATGAATAGTTGGACACAACTGAACTACTATACAGCTACTAGAACTACAGCTACTGGACAATGACTAGTCAGCCATTCAATTAGCATTTATTGAGAACCTACTATGAGCCAGGCACTGTGGCTATCAAAGGCAAATAAATCCTTTCTAAAGAGCAGACTATGGTAACCTCTGGGAATACAAAGAAAGGCAAAAGACAGGCCCTGCTCTCAAGAAGCTGACAGTTGAAAGGGGAAACAAGCTACATGCAGGGTAAATAGGAAATGATCAACCATGGGAAGGGACTAGAATTAAGGTGAATCAGGAAAGGCTTCCTGTAGCAGGTAGGCTTTTACCTGGAACCTGAATGAAACAGGAGGCAGAGATGAGGAGGCAGGACGTTCTAGGCATGGGGGACAGCCAGTGCAAAGGCCTAGAGTTGGGAGCTGGAGGACCTTGTTTGGGGGACATGGATTGGTAGTTTTAAAGGAGACAGTCAGGGAGCGCCAAGGACTAACTAGGCTGGTTCTGCTGGTCTCCAGAGGGCACAACAAGGAGTGATGGGTCGAAGTTAGAAGAAGGTTTCAGTTCTGTGAAAGGAAAATAGTAGGATATTGTCTTTAGACATATTTAAAAGTAGAATAGGGCAGTTAGGTGGCATGGTGGATAGAGCATCGGCCCTGGAGTCAGGAGGACCTGAATTCAAATCCAGTCTTGTACATTTACTAGCTTTGTGACCCTGGGTAAGTCACATAACCTGATTGCCTCAAAAAAAAAAAAAAACAGCATGCTCTACCACAGGAGGTAGTTGATTTTCCATTACTGGAGGTCTCCAGAGAAGGCTGTATAACTGCTGAGGGGTATGCTGTAAAGAGGATTCCTTGTCATGTATGGGTTGGTGTCTGAGGTTTTTCTCAACTCTGAGATTCTGTAATTATTCACTTTTCCTAGATGCCCATACCCTGAACTTTACATTTCCAAATATTAGGGTTACAGCCAGAAGTGTGTTGGTAAATGTTTAACAACCTTCTCTCTAAAAAGCCATGTGCACTTGACACACTGCTAAGTTTAATCCACATTATTAACATTTTCTCCATCATTTAAAAAACTGTAGAAAACTAACAAAACAACAAATCAAGCCCTGATTGTTTGGTCGGTAGTTTTTCAGTCCTGTCTGACTCTTTGTGACCCCATTTGGGGTTTTCTTAGCAAAGATCCAGGAGTGGTTTGTCATTTCCTTCTCTAGCTCATTTTATGGATGAGGGAAATGAGGCAAACAGAGTTAAGTGGCTTGCGCACAGTCACACAGCTAATAAATGTCTGAGGCCAGATTTGAACTCAGGAAGATGAGTCTTCCTGACTCCAGTCTTGGCACTCTGTCCACTGCACTGCCTGGCTGCTCCATTGGTAGCATGGCCCTGAATGGTAGCATTGACCTATTTCCTAGGTGTAAATTCTCACACTGAACATTCAGCCATCAGCTCATTAGAGCTGGTGTGAGCTGATTCTAGCATAACCTATGGAGAGCCATCTTTGGAACTACTGGATATACTGTTTCTTCTGTCTCCCTAGCTATATTCTAGATGCAACGAGGTGTTCTTGGTCTTGTATGGAGTACTCATCATCATCCCCAGAGAGGCTAAGTCTGGCTTACTCATAGGATTATTCAGCATTGGAAGGAATCTTGGAAGTTATTGAATCCAATCTCCTCATATTGCAGCTGAGATTACTAAAACCCAGAGAGGTTCAATGGTTAGCCCAGAGTCCGCAGTTAATTTGAGCAAGAGTTCAAGAGCTCAAGTCCAGGGCTTGATCCAACATACCATTCTGCCTCTCATGCCAATCCACACTTCTGAATGATGTTCATATACTTACCATGCCTTTGCTGACCTATGCGACTCGTATAATAGTGTATGACTCCACATATCTCTATTGCCTAGCCCAGTGATATCTAGGTACTCACAATAAAACAAAGTACATTCCATTCCTGTGGCCATAATAGGCAAATACATACTTTCTGAATAGCACAAGCAAAGATGCCATAAGTAAATAGAAACGTGGCCAAACTCTGAAACTATTATGTCATGCCACTTCCTGTAAATAGAAAACAATTCAAAAATCCCAAACCTGGTTGCTTCATTGTTGAGAAGCCATTAGACACATGTTCACTCATCAGAGTCTAATTTAGCAAAGAAAATATGTACAGTATTTGTGCTACAATCAAGACAATTAAAGACCTGAAAGGCCTTCAAAATCTCTGCTTCTGGAAACCTGTGTGGGCTGATGGCATGCAGGAGTACCACACATGCTATGTCAAGCTAGTCCCTTAATGCAACTAAAAAAAAAAGACAATTCTAGGGACAATTTGTGACAAACGAGGAAAAGAGTTTGTTTGTTAACCTCAGGATTATCTTTAGAAGATAGGGATATAGGATAGTCCTGACCTTATCCATAATTTATTGCAAATGGGCCATAAAATGCAAAAACATTAATTTTTACAATGGGCACTCATTATTCAAAATGTTTTCCCTGTTTTCTCTGAAAAGCTCCCTCATACATACTGGATTATTTACAACGTAGCTGATGAACAGCTGCGAAGATGTTAGCAATTACAAAATTGGAGGGCAATAAAAAAATATCAGCAATTTGCTTAGAAGACATTTTAAGTCCCACAACCTCTGAGCTGCATTAAGAATGAAACAGGGAAATGGCATTTATGCAACACATTCAAAATTGAACTGTGCAAATTTAATTCGAATGGAGTTCCAGAGAGAACATGCTGTAAGGGGTTTTGAAATTGGAGAGCAGTCATTGAATGCTACAGCTAGAAGGGACCTTAGAGAATATTTTACCCAATCTCTTCATTTGACAGATGAGGCCTAGAGGCCTAGCTTGCACATGGACACAGATGTAGCTGGTAGCAGAGCTGGGATTAGAACACAGATTTTTAGACTCTATATCTAATTCTTATATTCTTAAAATGCAGTCTAAACTAATCTGTTACTAACTTGTGAATTGGTCTCCAATTATATTAAAATCAGTAACATTATTTCCAGCACAAATTGATAATTTACATGTGTATATTAAAAAAGAATCATGTAAATTGGTGTTACATCAAAAATAACACCAATTAAGAACACTTCTTATGAGGGTTCCTTTTTAATTAATTTTTTTTAAATGATAGTATGATTTGTAATGAGCTGGGTCCCGAGAAAGAAATAGAGTCGTGTTGCATTTGGGTTATTGTACAATCATTCTACGAACATTATTAAATGCCTACTATCTACCAGGCATGGTCAGTCAATCAGCTAATAAGATTTAATTAAGTACTTACTATGTATCAGGGTAGCTAGGTGGCTCAGTGAATAGAGCATTGTGCTTAGAATCAGGAAGACATTTTCACGAGCTCAAACTCAGTCTCAGACACTTACTAGCTGTGTGACCCTGGGCAAGTTACTTAACTCTGTTTGCCTCAGTTTTCTCATCTGTAAAATGAGCTGGAGAAGGAGATGGAAAACCACTGCAGTATCTTTGCCCAGAAAACCCCAAATGGGGTCACAGAGTCAGACACGGCTGAATAACAGCTAGTGTGTATTAAGCACAGGGCTAAGTGCTAGAGGTACAAATAAAGGCAAAAGAGTCACTGCTTTGAAAGTGCTTTTGTTCTCATGAAGGGGACAATCTGTAAAGAAACAAATACGTACAAGATACGTACAGAACAGACATAAGATAAGCTTAGAGAGAAGACTCTAGCAACAAGAGTAACTGGAAAAGTCTTCTGTTTTCAGATTGCCAGCTGTCAAAAAAGAACCAAAAACTTCTCTTTGCAGGTGCTTTCTCTTGGTGATGATAAATGGCTGTCAGTTATATGACATAATGATCTCCGAAGAATTAAATTTCAAATTTAGCTCAATTCAAATGCCATTTTAAATTGAATGAAATGTAAGCTCCTTGAGATCAGGGATTATTCCTCCATTCTTTTTGGATCCCTAGCCCTAAGTATAGAGTCTTGTGCATAATAGCTTAAAAAAATGAAATGCACAATGGACAATGAAAGGATAAATAGTATGCATAAACATGAGTGTTACCAACATCTTGCATTCCAGAAATGGTATAAAAGATATTATCAAGCATAGGGGTGATCAGAAAAGGAAGGAGGACAGTTGCCTATGGAAAATGAAAGACAATAGAGAGACAACCCCAGACAACACTGATAACCTCAGGGTACAAAATGAATAGGAAGGAGGACACCAGCATGCTGAGTAGGATGTCTCTGAATAATTTAAAATAGTAATACTAAAAATAACTGTTAAAGTTTGCCAGGTGCTTTATATATCTTTTCTAAACCATTTGAATCTATGGGAATTTGACAATTTTATTACATACATTTTCTAAACCATCTGAAGCTATACAAATTTACCTTACATCCAAGTTGTGTTTTGTACATGTGGTCCAAGCACTGCTTATGAAGAAGGGAGATCAAGCTGACATGGTCTCAGAGTTTTTTCATTTGATTACATCTTTGAACTTGCACTTTCTGGGGCTAATGACCCTTTTTTAACTTCTCTGCAAGATCTGACAATGTTAATTTCCTTCTCTTTGTGGATATTCTCTCTCTTCATTAGGTTTTCATGATACTGCTCTCTCCTGCTTCTCCTCCCATCTGTCTGACCCCTCTTTCTATTATCCCCATTTTATGGATGAGGAAATTGAAGCAAAAGGAACTCAAGTGACACATAGATCACATAGATAGTAAGTGACTGAGGCTGGATTTGAACTCAGGTCTTCCTCACTTCTTGCTCAGCAGCAGTGTGCCTCCTAGCTGCCTTAACAACAACCAGCACGGTAATTATTAGTGCCATTTTTCAGATGAGAAATACTGAGGCTCAGAGACTAAGTAACTTGTCCACAGCTAGTTAGTGTTAGAAATGAAGGTTGAACCCAGATTTTCCTGAGTACAGTTGTAGTACTCTGTCTTGCTACTCCACGGTGCCTGTCTACTTGTAACAGATGTGTCAACCTGAGAAACTCTTCCCTCAGAAAGCAGCATAGTGTTGGGCGCCCCATATGTCTTATACGGCATGTTATACATTGTGGGTATTCCATATATGCAAATATACTTTCTATTAATAGTAATAATAACTATCATCTATTTGGTACTTTAAGGTTTGCAAAACATTTTGTATATATTATCTCATTTGATCCCCATAACAACCTTGTGAGTGAGGTGCTATTATTTTTCCCATTTTACATACGAGGAAATTGAGGTCAATAGATGTTAAGTGACTTGCCTGAAGTCACAAAGCTAGTATGTGTCCAGGATAAGACATGAACTCAGTTTTCCTTGGCTGTGTGAGGCTAGTACTCTTTCTGTTAGGCCATCTAAGACTTTGGGTGACACTTTAATGTTCAGAAGAAAAGGGAAAAATCATTTCCATCAATATATGGATTTCCAAATAATGGAAAATGGTGGCATCATGAAAACCTCCAAATGGCTAACTGAAACTTTCACTTTTTATCTGGGAATTGTGTTGATATAGCTTTTTGGATTTAGAGAGTGGGCAAAGTATATATATGTATATACACACACACACACACATATATGTATATATACACATATATACATATATGTATATATGTACACATATACACATACATGTATATATGTATATATACACACATATATGTATATATATGTACATATATGTGTGTGTATATATCTATTTTTTTTCAGCAAGAAAACTGGGCTAGGGTAGTATCTCTTGGTGCCTGGGGCATGTGGTAGGGAGGAAATCAAATTGTCAAGGTCAGCTTGCTTCATGCTCTAGTAGTCCAATTTCATTAGCAGTAGAAGATTTGGTCCTGGTTCCACAAGCTGTCAAAAGAGTAACCAAGTTTTCTTTTCAATGCCCTCAAAGCTCATCAGTCCCAATTCTTAATTTGGGCACATCTACCATTTTAAAAGAAACTAGACTCCTTAGTCCATAGCCACAGGCAAGATAAAGATGTGTAAACGCTAGCTTGCTAAGCTCAAATAATTCCTGTCACTAGGTGGAATTCTTTCCGTTGCAAATTACACATCTCAAGTTGCTCTCCAAACTGTTGTCCTAAGGACGCTAAATAAAGCATACATTGTAAGGCCTTGAAAGTTTGTACTTAAGATTCAAGACTTTTTGTTTCCAGCTAAACGCTGAAGTCTACCTTTTAAAAATCTGAAAATGAAAAAAAAACCCAAACCCTTCCATAAAAATGTCGTACAAATCAGTGGGTCTTCCTTCCTTCCTTCCTTCCTTCCTTCCTTCCTTCCTTCCTTCCTTCCTTCCTTCCTTCCTTCCTTCCTTCCTTCCTTCCTTTCTTTCTTTCTTACTTACTTTCTTTCTTTCTTTCTTTCTTTCTTTCTTTCTTTCTTTCTTTCTTTCTTTCTTTCTTTCTTTCTTTCTTTCTTTCTCTCTCTCTCTCTCTCTTTCTTTCTTTCTTTCTTTCTCTTTTGCCTAGTAATTCAACACACAATTTTCCCCATGAAGTTATATGGTCAAGATTATAGGCAGATAGCAACTTTGTTATGAAGCAACTTTTTATTGTGGTGCTGTAAATAAATGCAATTTGATTTCATGACCATAGTCAAACCAATTTAGATAGATTTCATCAGTGAAATGGGGGTAAAATATCTAGGTTGATGACCAATCATTTCTTTTAAGCAAAACTCAAAGCATGAAGAAATAGTGACATTAATAATTTAGCCTCTCTTCTAAGGTAAGAACATAACCATGCCAAGTTCTTGAGGTCATCATGGTTGGAGATGCTTTCTTACTGCTGAGGTGTTAAAACAAAAGCTCTGATTGGCTGTATGAAAGCTACCTGCCCCTCTGTGAGCAGAGCAGGTAGCAATTTGGGTGCTGAACTTTGATATGCTGGCCAGGTTCCAAATGGATCAAAGTACAACATAATTGAGTCATGTCACTAATCCAGACTGACTTTCTTTCTCGTTTTGGAAATTAATGACATTTTATTGTATTCATATCTCTCCATGCCAGATTCAATGGGAATAATCCCTGTTCTTGAGGAGCTTATATTCTATCAAAAGAGAAAACATATACATGTGTTTTATGGTGACCAAATTTATATGGAATAAATATGAAATAAATAAGCGAATAGCATAAGGACGGAGGGCATCTCATTTATGTCAAAACTACTGTTGGCACTTTAGGAATGCATGGGGACCTTTGGGCTGTGCTCTGACATGCAGAGACCAAGAGCAATGTTGATGGGCAGGTCAGGATCTCCTGTCACAAAGGAGCCTCCCTAGGTAGTTTTCATCTGATCAATGACAGCTGACCTGACAGCCTTTGCAGCTGCCACTGTTGTTTTGGGTGAATACATGCCATCACCACAATAATATTCATTTCTGCCCAGGCTCTCTTTGATTCTAGGATGCTGATATAATTCCAGAGCAAGGATGCCTTCACATTCAGTGGTAAGGATTAAAGATCAATGAGAGCACCAGAAAAGACATAGACATCAGAGGCAATCTCTCAACACTGGAGAAAGGCTGGGTTGGACACGTGGGATGAATGGATGACGATAGGTAACAGAGCAGAAAACAGAGAGACACAGAGTGATGGAAACACATAGAAAGACATGGACAGAAATACAGAGATCTAGAGATACACACATATAAACACAGAGATAGACATGGAGAAACCAAGACAGACATACATAGGAAGGGAGAGAGAGAGAGAGAGAGAGAGAAAGAGAGAGAGAGAGAGAGAGAGAGAGAGAGAAAGAGCTCTGCACTGGGAAGTCAGGCAGCCTGAGCTCTGAGACTAACTGGCTATTTTATTTGACTTGGGATAATTCAACTCAATTCAGAAAGCATTAATTAGGCATTTATTATAAGTCTGGCACTTAAGTACTGGGGTACTGGGGGTACAAAAATACACATGAAAATAATCCTTGCTCTTCAGGATCTTACATTCAACTGGGAGGGATAATAGTTACGGTGCTTTGAACTTTACAAAGCACTTTTGAAACACTATTTTTGAGTCTTCAGATAATCTTTTGAAATCTAGCTAAGAAAAAATTGGGGGGCAGCTAGGTGGCGCAGTGGATAGCATGCTGGCTGGGCCTGGAATCAGAAAGTCCTGAGTTCAAATTTGACCTCAGTCACTATGTGACCCTGGGCAAGTCACCCTGTTGGCCTCAGTTTCCTCATCTGCAAAACGAGTTGGAGAAGGAAATGGCAAAACACTCCAGTATCTTTGCCAAGAAAACCCCAGCGGGCGTCATGAAGAGTCAGACTCGACTGAAAATAGCTGAGCAATAAGAAGAAAGAATTGAGAGGCAGAATTTGAACCCGAGCTTCCTCAGTCTAAATCTAGCACTTTAGGTAGTATGCAGAGTAATAATTCATATTTATATAGCATTTTAATGACTTCCCAGTGCTTTACATAGTATTATGAGGATAAAACGAGGATAAACTATGAGACAAGTGCTACTATTATTTCCATTTTATATATGTTAACTTAAGTTTGGGAGGTTGAGTGACTTGCTCAGGATTACATAGCCAGTAACTGTCTCAGGTGGGATTCAAGCCCAGGGCCTCCCGACTCCAAGTCCATGATGAATTCAGCTTTAGCACCCTGTCAAGTGATTTAGCTATTTGGCTTCATTTTCCTTGTCTGTGAAATGAGAGGACTGGACTATTGATCAGTCAATCACTCAATCATTTATTAAGCACCTACTATGTGCCAGGAGATACAAATACAACCATCAAAGTAGATACAAAACATATGTGTGTGTATGTATATCTATTATCTTTCTCTCCATACATATACATGTATATACCCACATATATACATGTATATAATATACATATACACATATAAATGTGTAAAATGCCAGGTGGGAAGACACACTACCATCTGACAACACCCCACAAAGCACGCCATTTCCCATCTCCTTGCTTTTGCCTTGGCTATCTGCATTGCTGGAACACTGCCTTTTAGAATCCTGTTGCTTCAATGCTCATCTCACTCGCCACCTTTTCTATGAAGCTTCTCCTGATCTTCCCATTTCCTAGTAACACCTCACCTCCCACAATTATTTTGTATCAATTTTTTTAGATGTTTTGTATTATAGGTACAGAGAAGCAGCACGGAGTAGTGAGTATAAAGCTGGCCTCAGAGCCAGAAAGACCTGAGTTGATGTCCCACCTCTGACATGTATTGGCTGTGTGACCTATGGTAAGTCACTTAATTTTTTAGTATCCTGGTTGGTACAAGTCAGCCCCAGCACACCACTGGAACTGGGTAATCAATTTGGTATAACAAAGGGAATAAAGCTTGATACCGAGGTGAAGGCATTATGAGTTGGGGCTCTCTATGTACTTGCTGTCCAAGGTCACAACTTGTCTCAATATGTGGGTGATTTTGAGTTTTGAAGAGGAGGCAAGGAGTTATGCTTGGCTGGAGTAGAGGACTAAGGGGCTAGGGGACCAACCAGAAGAATTTGACAATGTGAAGAGACCTTAGCAGATATCTAGTCCAATCCATACATGAAAGAAACCTCCATTATTACAGACCTGATAAGTGGTCAACCAGCCTTTGTTTGAAGACCTCCAAGGAGGTGAACCCACCAGCTCCCAAGGCAGCCCATTCCACTACTGGAAAGCTTCAATTGTTAGGAAATTTTTCCTGACTTTAAGCCTCTATTTGCCTTTTCGCAACTTCTGCTCATTAGACTCTTTGAGAGCAGGGACCACTATCTATCTATCTTTCTATCTATTGTCTGTTTGTTTGGTTTTGGCCTTTATTTGTATCCCCAGAACTTAGCACAGTGCCTGGCACATAGTCAAAGCTTAATAAATGCTTTTTGTCTTGATTTTTTGACTCATGTATGTCCATTTTCCTTGAGGCTGTACTCCTGAGTCTCCTCCAGGACTTTCTTACAATGTTCCAGAAACCTCTTTTCCCTAGAAGTTCACTCTAGCCCTTGACTTCACACACTGGAAGCACCCCCTGCCCCTGTGGCCTTTGCCTCTGATTGGGTTTCCATTTTAAGGAGGATGCCCAGGCCACACTCCCGACTCTCCACCAGTCTTATCCACAAGGCTCCTGCACTGGATCTATTCATCTCCCCCACCCTCTTTCCAGCTTTCCTTTTTGTGTTATCTTCTTCCATGAGAAAGTAAGGTCCTGATCCTGAGTGAAGGGAGCAGAACTAGGAGAACATTGTACACAGCAACAGCAATGTTGTGCAATGATCAACTGTGATTGACTTAGCTCTTCGCAGCCATACAATGATCCAAGACAATTCCAAAAGATTCATGATGGAAAATGCTATCCACATCCAGAGAAAGAACTATGGAGTCTGAATGCTGGTCAAAGCATACTATTTTCACTTTTTTGGTGGCTTTTCCCTTTTATTGTTTCTTCTTTCATAACATGACTAATGTGGAAATATGTTTACTCGATTGCACATGTAAATCTATATATCACATTGCTTGCCATCTTGGGGAGGGGGGATAGGAGTGGTGGAGAAAAAAATGTGAGAATGAATGTTGAAAACCATCCTTACATGTAATTGGAAAAAAATAAAATATTATTTAAAGAAAAAAAGAATATGCCCCTTGAGGGCAGGAGCCGTCTTTCTTTTTGCTGGTATTTGAATTCCCCGAATTTAGCATAGTGTCTAGTATTTAGTAAGCACTTAAATATTTGTTGACTTTGCTCGACTTGACTTGCTCTTGATTCTGTCCTGCTGGGGGCCCAACAACAAAACTAATCCCACCATTACATGACAGCTTTTCAGACACTTGAAGACAAAAATCGTGTTTCCTTTGAGTCTGCTTCTCCAAGATATTTGTTCAGTGGTTTCAGTTGTGTCCAACTCTTTGGGGTTTCCTTGGCAAAGATACTGGGGCAGTTTGCCATTTCCTTCTCCAGCTAATTTTACAGATGAGGAAACTGACACCAATAGATTAAGTGACTTGTCCAGGGTCACGCAGTATCTGAACTCAGGAAGAAGTCTTCCTTGACTCCAAGCACTCTATCCACTACTTCCATTTCCTTCAGCCAGTCTTCACATTATATGGACTCCTCATTCTATACCTAATAATAGGGTGGAAGGATCTACAAATCAAATTCTAATATGTCCAAACTAATTGGTATTAGCCATTGTGTTTAGATTGCTCCCAAAACAGAATTTTGTAAAGAAAGGAGACAAGAAGTATTTTTATAACAGAGATAGACAGTCTGTCACAGTTTCAAATATATTAGGACCACAAGTTTTCAACTAACAGATAGATTGCCCAGGAGAAGACAGGCAAGAGATTAGTATTTACAAATATTCTTAATATTTAGCAGAAATATGAATTTGGGATGCTTAGGATAGTATTAAAAAGTTCCTTTTCTTTCCTCACTTTAGTTTTATGCTTTATGGTTACAATTACACTCTCATCTACTTTTTAAATAGGTTTTTTATCTATGTCTCTAGACCATGGTTTGTAATATCTTCCTAGCAGGTTCATAATAAGATAAAGCTAATAAAACCAGAGAAAGTCTGTGTGCTTAATATGTAGAATACTGAGCCTGAGGCAGAAGACTGGAGTTTTCATTATATTGCTATGATATTTTAGAGCTGTTTACTTGCTCTCTGTCTCTGTTTCTCCCTTTGTTACATGGGGATGCAGAGTGAACTTTTAAAAATAATTTTCCTACAGAGGATTTTGTTTCAATTCCCTCATTATCATATTGTGTTGTCTGACCTCATCCCTCAACTTAAATTATTCTCTCCAAAGTTATCAACGATCTCTTAATTGCCAAACCCTATTGCCTTTTCTGTCTTCATCCTGTTTGATCTTTCTGCAACATTTGATACTTCATTACCTTCTCCTGTATTTTTCTGACATTTTTCTCTCTCTGTTCTCCCCTACCGGCCATACTACTCTTCAACAGTTTCCTTTCCTAGATCATCACCTAAATCCCATTATCTAATTTGGGGTGGACTCCAAGGCTCTGTGCTGGGCTCTCTTGTTTTTTCTCTATATACTCTCTTTTGGGGACTTTATTATTTCACATAGGTTCAATTATCTCTATGCTGATAACTATAGATCTTTATGTCCATTCCTAATGTTTTCCCAAGGTCTAGTCCTGCATTATCAACTGTGTGTTGGACATTTCAAACTTAGGCACCTAAAATTCACCGTGTTGAAAACAAAACTCATCTTTCTTCACTAACTTATTTTTCTTATGATCTTTCCTTTTTTTTCTGTTAAGGGCATTGCCATCATTCTAGTCAACCTTGGGGCCATTCTCAGCTCCTCGTTCTAGTTCACTCCATATTCCCAATCAGTTGCCAAGTCTTGTTGATTTTGCTTCTCCATCATCTCTCCCATTCATCCCCTTCTCTCTCTTCAGATGGCCAATACCCTAGTTCAGGCTCTTATTTCTTACCACAACTGTTGCTGTAACCTCCTAATTGCTCTCCCAGCTTCTGGTCTTTCCATTCTCCATTCCCTATATCAGAGCTGCTAGATATTCTGATCATGCCCATTCTCTATTCAATAAACTCCAGTGGTTCCCCTTACTTCTAGGATCCAATACAAATACATCTGTTTTTCACTTAAAGCCTTAACCTTTCCAGGCTTATTTACTCTGCTTCAGAATTCCATAGTCCAGTCAAACTGTCCTTGCTTTTCCTCACACATAATACTCTTTTCTCCAGGTTCTGTTCTTTTGCATAAACTGTCCCTCATTATATCCAATGTATTTCCTTCCTCACTTCTGTCTCAGAATCCCTGTTGTTCACTCATTTCGGTCGTGTCCGACTCTTCATGACTCTATTTGGGGTTTTCTTGGCAAAGGTATGGGAGTGATTTGCTATTTCCTTCTCCAGCTCATTTTATAGGTGAGGAAACTGAGGCAAACAGGGTTAAGTGACTTGCCTAGATTCACACAGCTAACAAGTGTCTTAGGCCAAATTTAAACTCAGGAAAATGAGTCTTCCTGACTCTAATCTCAGCACTTTATCCACTGCACCACCTAGCTGCCCATCCCTAGCTTCTTTTAAAATTTAGCTCAAGTGCCATCTGCTATATCTTTCCTCATCCCACTATTTATTGGTACCTCCTCCTCTCCACCCTGCCTCACCTCACCTTCACCACAGAGAAATAAATTAACTTTGTGTTTATTTTGTATGTATTTTGCATAGTCAACTAGGTAACATAATAGATAACATGATAGGTCTGGATTCGGGAAGACCTGACTTCAAATATGGCCTTAGACACTTACAGCTTTGTGACCCTGGGCAAGTCACTTAACCTCTGTCTACTTCAGTTTCCTCAGTTATAAAATGGTGATGATAAAAGCACCTACCTCACAGAGTTATTTTGAGGATCAAATGAGATAATATTTATAAACTATTTATCACAGTGCCTGGCATATTGTAGGTACTTAATGTATGTTTGTGATTTATAGTCTATTTTCTGCCTGTGTTATGGTTCCCTCATTCATTCAACACATTTATCAAGCACCAACTAAAAGAAAGGCATTGTCCTAAGAACAAGTGAAGTGGTTAGCAGAGAAAAGATTGGAGGTTCTGAAAGATGTATTTATAAAATTTTATTCCATTTCTTTCAGCTATGAGTCTATGACTTATCCAAGAATTTGAATAGGCTAACAAAACTATCCCATGGATGGACCTCGGGGAAAGACTAGAGATGGACATATAGATCTATTGCTATCAGCCTAGAGATAATTGAACCCTTGCGAAATAGTGAAGAGAATATATAGAGAAGAAACAAGAGGGTCCAGCACAGAGTCTTGGAGCCCACCCCAAATTAGAGGATGGAATTTAGATGATAATCTAGCAAAGCAGACTGATAAAGAGTAGTGTGGCTGGTGATGGGAGGACCAAGAGAGAACAATGCCAAAAAAACTAGGAGAGGAGTATCCAGGAGGAGAAAAGGTATAATTAGTATTCATATTTGAATGATTTTCCTTCAAATATGGAATGATATAATTTATCAAAAAGTTTACTATCGTAAAGAGGTTAAAGCTCCTAATTATAATACAGGCAGCCCCCACAGCCTCATTAATTCTAGGTGCCTAATTATCATACTTAGACAATGTCCCCCTGTTCTTATCTGATTGTACAGTAGTTTCACCAGTATCCAGACACATGAAGCTATACAGCCTGCCCCATGTCTATCTTAGCCAATTACTGAATGAGTGGTAATTTGGAGGAGGGACAGTGGCTCTCTGTGTGCTCCCATATGTGCGTGGCAAGAGGTGGGGGGGAGGAACTTCCGATGAAATGTGAATTTCTCTATTAGCTGGTTTGATCTGATACTGAGTCAAGCTTGGAATGAATTTAAGGCATTTGGGAGAAGCTGAAAAGGATAGATGTGTTGAGCCAGCCCTTTTAAAAATCCTGTTCAGAAGGAAAAATGTTAGTTCAATCCAACATACATATATATCTTTATTGTGTCTACTATGGACAGAGCATTGTGCTAGGAGCTTGGGAAGACGCCAAGTTTAAAGAAGAGATGCAGCCCCTGTCTTCCTGGAGCTTCCAGTCTGGGAAGACAGATGTGACATATACTCATGTAAATAACACCAATCCCAATACTGTTGTGTGTTGCAATGCATTAAAATTTAGTCTTAGATTCCTTATCTGTAGTATGACTACATTGACTTAGATGATGTCTAAGATTTCTTCCAACTTTAAATCTGTAGTCCTATGATGAACAATCAGCCAGGGTGACAAACCATCTATTTTGAGGCAACCCTAAGGCCAGTGGATGATTCTGAATGTCTCAGCTTGCTACAGGGCAACAAAAGGTTGTACCTGTCTTGTATACTTATTCTACTTTGTGTCATGATTATTTGTGTATGTTTCTTATCTAGATTACAAGCTCCTTGAGGGGAAGGACTAGGCCTTACTAATCTTTGTATCTCCTTTAGCACTTAAAGGTGAATTGCATGTGATAGGTGCTCAGTAAATGCTTCCTGGAGGCAGCTAAGTGGTGCAGTGGATAGAGTGCCAGGCCTGGAGTTAGGAAGACTTCATCTTTATGAGTTCAAATCTGGCCTCAGACACTTACTAGTTATGCGACCCTGGGCAAGTCTCTTAATCCTGTTTGCCTCAGTTCCTCATCTGTAAAATGAGCTGGAGAAGGAAATGGCAAACCACTCCACTATCTTTGCCAAGAAAACCCAAATGAGGTCACAAGGAGTAGGACAGCACTAAAAAAATGACTGAACAACCAACAAAAATGCTTTCTGTATTGAATTTTAAAATATTAAAATTCATTTTTATGAAGAGACCTTGGCCATCCAAATCACTCTCTGTAATCCCTTCTAAATCCTAGAAAATAAAGATGCTATTAAGTAAATAGCTGTTTTAGTTAGCATATTAGTTCTACACTGTAAGTTAAATTTATGATATGGTCAAGTTGTATTTATTGTTCTTGTTTACCAGGCAATTTTTAAAATGTTTCTAGATTTTCCTTATAATAAGATACAAGCTTTTTGAAGTCTTTTCCTCCACGTTCGGTGCTTGGCCAAAAAAATAAAAATAAAAAGATGAAATGGACTCAGACACTATTTATTCTATCCAAAGGATTAAGACCTATCTCTTCTAGGTAACTTCTTTATTATCCTGGAACTACTAATCAGGATGTTCCCATCAGTGTGACACCCACATTTTCCCTTCCAGCTGAACTCAATTACCTGCTCTCACCTGTGGGATCTGTACCGCTTCTGACCTTATTTTGGCTTCAATCTTAGTAGGAAGAATGTAAAGAGTTCTTGACGGGCCAGAACTTTGTTTATTCCTTTTATTTATTCTACCCAACTTGTTTTAACCATTCCCTTCCTGTGTGCATCCTGGTTCCTGATTACTTGGACTTTTGACCATTCACCTTGGCCTAATCTTTATGAATCTGTATTCCTCTGGGTTTTTTTCCTACCCACTAACTTAGTTCCTAACCTTCTGCTTTGCCTTGACTTTTGACATATGTGCATTCTCTAGATGCTTTTTCTTTTCCTGTTTTTTTTTTTTTTGACACTGCTTTCCACTGACCTCTTGATTTGCAGGGTCTCTCCTGCTCATTAGTAAACTGCTCGATTATGGCCCCAGCACAGTTGGTTAATGATGATGATGATGATGATGATGATGGAGGTAGTAGTGGTGACAATATTTTTTATTGTGCTTTAAAGTTTGCAAAGTATTTGCATATGTTTTATCATTTGATCCTCACAACAATTTTATGAGGTCATTAATACTATATCCATTTTACAGATGAGGAAACTGAGCCTAAGAGGTTAAGTGACTTGAGACAGTACTTTTAAAATGCTTTTCAGAAGGAAAAACATCAGTTCATTCCAATATATCCTTTATTGTGTTTACTATGGGCAGAGCATGGTGCTAGGAACTTGGCAAGATACAAAGTTTAAAAATAAGATGCAAGGTAGGAGGCAAGGTCTGAAAGTAGGCTCAGCTTTCTATCCATGCATCCACCTATGCAAAATCGATCCCTTCTTATACTATTAGTTTGGATTGACTTCTCTGCCATGCTTTTTTCCTCCTGGTCCCAGATCTTCACAGTTTTCCCTTGAACTCTGGCAGCCCACTGTCCTGGCCCCACCATATTTACATAATCCTAATACACTCAGCCATTACCTCTGCAAGCACATTTCTGCACATTCCTTATCCATTCTATGTAATCTACTGGCTAATGATCACCATCTATCAGCAAATTAGGAGTCTCCGCCCAGTGTTGACACTTCTATTCCCAACTTAATGTTATTTAACTGAGTTTACTGCCCTTATTATGGAGTCTTAGCACATCAAGAGGGTATTTGAAAACAACAATTAGCCTTGGGAAGCAGAGAATGTAAACAAACTCACTTTATCACTTTGCCAAGCTAAACACATTGTTTTTTTTTTTTTCTAACAGACCCTAATGATACTAGCTATCAGTTAAATAAACAAAACATTGGACTGAAAAAGAAAGGTAAACAAAAATTCAGTGTGCAATTTGATGATCCATGGTGGACATTATCCAGTTCCTGGACCAATATATATATATGGGGTACGCCTCATTATTAAGTAAGGACTGAATATTTTTGTCCTTTGCCTTATGTACTATCATTTCCATACATGAAAGAATGCCACAATAAGCACAAGATAAATATTGCTGGACAAAAGAAAGCCAGTAAATTCAAGAAATGGGAAAAAAAGTAAAATCATTCTTTCAGAAGCAGGCAGCTTGAGTTCTGAAGAACCTGGCCAACCTTCAAAATCTCTGCTACGTGCCCATTGCATATTCTTGAATACCCCTGCTCAAGGAACAGGAAATGAAAAGCTAGTCCTATTTAGACAGACTGTAAGCACCAGGCTGGATGTGATCGATGATTTTATCATTGTTTCTTCATCCAATTCCAGGGTATACTGAGAATGGGTTTTGGAGTAGCAGGAGCCATAATCCTAAACTGACACAAACACCTGTGAACCATGGACCACAGTTAGCACACAGGGATAAAGGCCTGACCCCAATACTACCGGTTCTATAGCTGTGCCAAGCCCCCCAGGTTGCCTGCATTCTACTCATGTTCCTGGCCACAAATAAACTGACTTGAGCCAAGTCCCGTCAGACCTGCCACCTGCTTCCTCTAATTACTCTAGTAGAAGTGATGGTGCTATCAGCCTCCTCTCATTCAATATTTTGCTACAGACCTAATACTATGAGAGCCTCCTGGAGAACATGTGCTTTTCCCAACTCTGCCTCTAGTGTCTTCTTATGCTTCCAAGACCTCATAGCACCTCATTCTCAATACTGCACAGACAGGCTTAAGGATCCCTGCCTGTATAGTCAGAACAAAATTCTAGGCAATGGAGAGGTGAAAATTACTCCTGTCTTCTTAGGATAGGAGAAATAGGAGAACTGGCATGTATTATCCCTCTGCTCTTGCATCCAAAGAAGATGTGAATGTGTCATCAGACAGAGATTTCCTCAAGAAACCTGGAGTCTCTCCATGAAGTCCTGTTGTTTGGGCCCTGATTGCTCAGAGTGAATGTAAATAGCAATGTTTTCTATTTTGGTCAGAAACCCATATGTATACATACGTGTGTGTGTGTGTGTGTGTGTGTGGATTACCTGGCAAGATAAGGTACCAGACACTGAGGTCCTTTCTCGAACTAAACTGCCAAGCATTCAAACTCCACTTCAGAGAGCACAACTCCGATGGGATGACCACATTGTTCAAATGCAAAACATACACTTGCCAAAAAGACTATCTTATGGAGAACTCACACAGGGCAAGCATTCACATGGTGGTCAGAAGAAGAGATACAAGGACACTCTCAAGGTCTCTCTTAAGAAGTTTGGAATTGATTGTGTGACATGGGAGACACTGGCACAGGACCACTCAGCATGGCAAGCCCACATCAGAAAGGGGGGGCTATGCTCTGTGTGCAAAGCGGAATTGAAATAGCCCAAGAGAAATGCAAGATACGCAAACTTACAGAATCCACCCCAAAGGTTCACATGGACTATTTGTTCCCGACCTGTGGTAGGACATTCTGAGCTTGTATTAGTCTGATCAGCCACAGTTAGACACACTAAAACTTGACTCTAGCATAGTGATATCATTCTGGTCCTCTTCAAAAATGAAGGACAACAACTTTTATGGATATATATTTTACCTAGTCATATATATCTATATCTATATCTATGTATCTACCTATTTATATGACTAGGTAAAAGAAGTCATTCTTTGCCTCATTTCTTACCTAGCCTTAATCATTGAATGGACATTGCCTTGGTCAGACTGAGACCTGGGAAAGACTTTAGCTTAAAAAAGCCATGGCCTCTTATGCATCCAGGGTCATTTCTGGTCATATTGATCTATATCTTGCCACTGGACCCAGATGACTCTCTAGGAAAAAGTGAGGCTGGTGACTTTGCACAGCTCTGCCTCACTTAAATCCAATTCACTTGCCAAGTCATGGCATCACCTTTCTGATGTCATGGTCCTCTTTGAGAATGAAGGACAAACAAGAAGTCAAATAAGTTTGGCAAGTATTTACTAAGGTCTGACGATTGACATAACAAAAAAGGCAACCTATTTTCTGCCCTTGAAGAGTTTACAATTTATTAGGGAGGGCAGCTAAGTGGTACAGTGGATAGAGTGCCAGACCTGGAGTCATGAAGACCTGAGTTCAAATCTGCCCTCAGATACTTCCTAGCTGTGTGAACCTGGGCAAGTCACTTAACCCTGATTCCCTCTGTTTCTTCATCTGTCAAATGTGCTGGAGAGGGAAATGACAAACCACTCCAGTATCTTTGCCAAGAAAACCCTAAATGGCTTCCTGAAGAGTCAGATATGACTGAAGTGACTCAACAACAACAACAAAGGGAGTCTATGGCATGTGGACAAATAAGGTAGAATGGAATGAAGGCAAGGAAGAGAGCCTTTCTATGATCCATCGATCAGTGAACACACCTTTATTAAGCACCTACTATGCAGGTGCTTAGGTGTTGCACTGTGCTAGGTGTTGGGGATGCAAATGCAAAGAATAAAACCATTTGTACACTCAAAGAGCATACCTTCTTTTGAGAGATCAAGGCAATGTGCTGTAGGAAGATTTGAGAAGGGAAATCACTGTCAGCTGCATGGGTTTGGTGGAGCCTGGAAGGCTTGGGAAGAGGATTTCATCAGAGGAAGGAAGGGATGCCTTCCAAGCTTGGAGGACTGGGGAAGGGAGGACCACATTTGTGCATAGAAGTTGAGATGGCAAGTAGCTATGGGGAAATAGGTAGTGGTGCAGTTGGCTAAAACACAGAGTACATGAGAAATTAGAAATTTCTATTTCTTTTGGGAAATAAGGCTGTGAAGTTTATATAGATCCAGAATATTCAATACTTTAAATGCCAAGCTAAGGAGTTTCTATCTTATCCTAGGAACAATAAGGGACCATCGAAGGCAGTATGGTGTAGACTGCGGGCTTTGGAATCAGACGACCTGTGTTCAAATCCTGGCTTTGCCACTTACAAATCTATATGACCTTAGGAAAGTTACTTGGAATCTCTGGGCCTCAATTTCCTCATGTGTAAAATGAGAAGATTGCACTAAATGACTTCTGAGATCCCTTCCATCTCTAGATCTGTGATCCTATTATTTAAGTTCTAATTCCCATGCTAAAAACCCAGCTTTGCCACTTATTACCAGTGTGAACCTGAGAAGGATTTTAATCTCTCTGGGCCTCACTTTCCTCATCTACAAAATGAGGGTGTTGGACTTGATGGCCTTTAAGATCTCTTCCAGCTCTAAATCTGTGATCTCTTGAAGTTTGTTGAGCAAATAAATGGCATGGATAGACCTCTGCATTATGATTTTTTTTTTGGCATTAGTATGAAGGTTGAGCTGCAGGAGGAGACACTGGTTAGCATACAATATTCCAAATGAGAGGCTCTCATTTTTAGAACACCATGTAATAGTTCTTCTATGATAGAAATAGCCTTTCCTCACTGCCTTCCTGCCCCTCATCCCCTAGCAAAGCTACTTATTCTATCTACTGTTTGAATCAAGGACAAAATCTAGAGGAGGTGAGTAAAGGAAATGAGAGGAATAGGAAACTGATCTTAGGAAGCATGGTCTGTCTTACCTACTTACAAGCTATGTACTTGTATAGGAAAGACAATATTTGGGAAAGATTGTAAACTCCTGAGGATTCAGTATGAAGCTTTGTACCCTATGGCACTTGAGAAGAATCAGATAGTAATGCTATATCAGGTGGGGAGCTGATAGTACCCCTCCTTTCAAATAATGTCATTTAAAACAGAAAAATTCCTCTCAAATCAAACATTTTTCAAGGTGCCTCTTCTGGCTTTGTGTCCCACCCCCACCTGGCAGAGATCAGTGTTTTATTGTTTGCTGGGTTAGTAGCTGGCAGGTTTTTAATATATGCCAATCATTTTCTGTTGAAACACCAGACATGCAGATAAAATGACAATCATTGGCAAAACTTGTAATTATTCAGTGGTGTGACTTTTAAATCTAAATTAACTGCTAAGAGACTATTGTTAATTTTTTATTAGAGATTAGTGCTGCAAAAGGAAAAGGAGAACTTGTTTGCCAACCAGTAGATTTGGATTCTAAACGAGGTGTGGCAGGGAAATCTTGTAATAAAGGGATTGCCCTCTTCTTGCCATCAGGTAGATATTTTTCATCTGATAGGACTGTCTAGACAAAGTTATTTGTAGATGAAAAGCTTTTATGAGTTGGCAGTTTTCCCTTTGCTTATAATATCTCCCTACTCTTTTATCTTTTCTCCCTTTAAATAAGCAAATTGAAAGTTGTCCTCTAAATGGTGAGCAATTTGGCAGAGGAAATGCTTTCAAATATTTTTACTTCTGGGATTGATCATTTCTTCAATAAATAATAGTGGATAGCTCTATCTAGGTCTTATGGACTCCCTTCTCTTATGGAGTCCCAGAAAGTCATGCCAGATTTGAAGCCCTTCATGATTCAATCTCCACTTATAAGCTCATGAGCCCCCACTAATGTTTTCATTTGTTAGGCTAACCCAAAGCCACATTAGTTCAAGGCTAAAGATATTTTGTTGAACTACATGGAAAAATAAGTGACAAGAAAGATTTTCCCCATACACCCAGGAATACATTCCCTCATAAGTTAACACATTATCACTGGGGGAGGGGATGCAAACATGGAATACACCAAAGAGCACATATGGAGGAACAAATATCTAGAGAACTTGGAAAGCCACACACATAGGCAGTATAAGTCATTCCATCAGACACTGAAGAGCCATGTAGGTTCTCTAGTGATGTGATTGTGCTGGGTATCTCTGCTGAGCTTACTCTGCTGTTATAACTGCTACCCCTGGTACCCACTGATCTTCAGGTGTGTGAGGCATCTTCCAAGGGCTATGTTTCAGTCCTTTGAGATTATAGCCCCAAGTTAATCACTGGAGAAGCCCTTAGGGATTTCTAAGTCCATCCTTTACATCTGTTGTCCCTCAGTTTCTCCTAGTCTAAAGAAGTCATATGAATTATGGTCTAAAATTCCTTTTAATTCCATCCAATGCCTCTGGATCACTAGCCTGGATTCCTTCAAATCATCCTGGGGACTACCTTTAATAAGACTGCAAAGGAACTTGGTGGAGGAGTTAAAAGATTCTTTCAACCCATACTCTCATAATGTACCTGGTAGCTGTGGAAATCCACTCAAGAGTGAGAATGAAAAAGACAGAGTTGGTGAATCTGGCAAGCCTTGCTCTCCTTTCTCCCTCCCCTCATCAACCAAAATTGATGTACTCCTTATATATGTGAAATGGGTATTACAGGCCCTGTTAGTTTTTACAGATGAAGAAACTAACATTGAGAGAGATTAAGAGGCTTGCCAAAGGTTATTTGGCTAAGAAGTGTAGGAGGAAGGATTCAAATCCAGAACTTCCCGACTTTAAATCCAATGTCCTCTCTGCTGTGGCTGTGTTTTCTTAATTGGGGTTTTAGACTGATTTTTTGACTTGCTGATATTTCTTCAGAAATGTACCGGCCTTGCAATTTTCTGGCCTAATATAGAAGTGTATCCTGACTGCATGCAAGCCTTATGGGGAAGCCACAGGACAGCATGGATTTGGAGTGAGAAGATCCAGATTTGAGTTGAGGTTCTGCTGTTTGACAGCCAGGTAATTTTGGTCAGTCAGGTTTGACAGTCAGGTAATTTATCCCTTCTGAGTGTATCTTTTCAAAGAGAACTGGGGAATTAGGCCAGATGATATCTCAAAGGCGCCTTTTTGTCTCTGAATTCTGTGATGTCCCCCTCCTGATCAGCGACCAAATAAGCCAAGGGTAGAGTGGGGAACAGAACTCATTGTCCACACTTTCTGGGCCACTGCTAATTCCTTCTAACACCATGTTCTTGAGCTGACTGACTGACTGACTAGTCAATGCTTACTTGTGAACATTTTGTCTTGTTCTGAAGAACTACAGCTGCTAAAAGTTCAGAAGAGGATCATAGAGGTGCTCCCTAGAGACTCATGAATTCCATAGCTAGAGTCATAGGATCATGGGTTATAGAACTGGAGGGGAGCCTCCTAGCTCAACTCTCTTACAGAGAAGGAAACATATATAGCTTAAAAATTACTTCCCAAGTTCAGTTTGTATCATTTGAACTCTCCCCACCCCACCTCAATAAACTCCAATGGCTCCCTATTGCTTTCAGTATGTAATACAAAATCCACTGTTCAAAGGGCATTCAAAGCTCTTCATAACTCACCCCACTCCTTTCCAGT
Source organism: Vombatus ursinus (assembly GCF_900497805.2). NCBI lineage: Eukaryota > Metazoa > Chordata > Mammalia > Diprotodontia > Vombatidae > Vombatus > Vombatus ursinus. The sequence goes on along the minus strand of NW_020950062.1, from coordinate 8,043,459 downwards.
CTTTTAATACCTTACTCCCCATCCAGTACTCTGATCCATTGATCATGACCTCCTTGCAGTGCCACAAACAAATTTATAGTTGAGGAAATGAAGGCAGACATTTCCCCAGGGTCACATAGTTAGTAAGTATCTAGGGCTGGATTTGACCTCAGGTCTTCCTGACTCCAGACCCAGTACTCCATCTACTATGCCACCTAGCTGCCTCTAGGGACCTCAGAGGTCAACTAGTCCAACCCACTCATTTCAAAAATAAGGAAACTGAGGACCACAGAAATTATGTACCTTACCCAAGGTTATCAAAGGTTAAGTTTTGAACCCAGGTCCTCTGCCTCCAGAATCATTGCTTTTTCCACTCTTCCAGCAGTGCTACAAGTTCAGTGATCTTTCCATTTAAACCTGCAGGCTCCCTAAACCCCAGTCATGTGTCCCCTTCTCACAACAAAAAGTCATAGAACCTCTGAGATAGAAGAGGGCTTTAAGGCCATCTAGTCCAACTTCTACCTGCACATAGAGTCTACATTGTACCTGACACCATATAGTGGACTTCTGACTTCCAAGACAGAAAACTTGTTCTGTCTGACCCAAGAAGAAAGAACCAGGAGCAATAAGAAAAAGACAAATTTAGCATTGATATAAGGAAGAACTTCCTAACAATTAGTATGTGAGTGCCTCTGGAAGTAGTATTTTCCCCTTTATTTTAAGTCACCAGCAGAGGCTGGTTGGCCTCTTATGGGCCATGTTGTAGTAGGGATTCCTTTTTAGATATTAGTGGGACTAATATATTTTAAATATTAAATAGCCTTTGAAGTTCCTTCCAACTCTAAAATTCATTAATTATGTAAACAGATAAGACTTTAAAATACAAGGCCCAGATACCATGCAAGGTTTACTGAGGTCTTACTTACTTCAATACTACTTATGTTTCAAAGATCAGGAAATTTGCTGGTATGAATATTATTTTTATCAACTCAGATGGACTGATTCCAAGACCGTTTGTAGTTTTATGAGTTGCTTCAGCCTTGCTCCTTCCCTCCTTGCCCCCAATTTATTCTGAGTATGGTATTAATATATGCCATATATTCATATGATATATACATATAAAAATCCTCCAAATCGCTAATAATTAGAGAAATGCAAAGGTGTATGCCATCTGGATAAATCTTAATGTACTTAATCGGACTGGAGCAAATAGCACAAACTATATCCCCCAATACATTTTTAAAAGACAAAATTAGCTGGAGAAGGGTAGAGTGGAGTGGGGCTTGGTTGGGGGATGGTTGCTCAGGGGCATGGAAACCAGTGAGAAGAAGGGTACTATCTGGTAACTCCCTATTATTTATTTATTTATATATGTATTTGTTCACTCAATTAATTAATTGGTTGAGAAGAGATCATTACTAGTATCTTTAATTTTTACATTGCTTATATTTTCTCTTATATGACAAAGAGTTTATTTTTACAAAAGGAAAAGGAGAAAATCAGCAATAGCAGTGAACCTAAGGATAATTTTAAAGAATTAGAAAAAATAATAATGAAATTTATATGGAGACAAAAAAGGTCAAGTCCCAATAGAAATAAAGGGGGAAAAATGAGAATGAAGAGAGCCTAGCTGTACCAGATCTCAGACTATACTACAAAATTGTAATTCCCAAAATAATTTGGTACTGGTTAAAAAAATAGAGAGATCGATCAGTGGAACAGATTAGGTACACAACATATAGAAGCAAATGAAGCTAGTAGCCTACTATTCAATAAACAGACTCCAGCTACTGGGATAAAAACTCACTATCTGATAAAAAATTTTGGGAATTGGACAGTAGCATGGAAGAAATTAGATTTAGACTAATATCTCACACTATACCAAGATAAGCTCCAAATGTATATGTGACCTAGATATAAAAGGTCATATCATAAACAAATTAGAGAACAAGTAAAAAATTTCCTATCACATCTCTGGATAGAGGAGAAGTTTATAACCAAACAAGAGAGAGAATTGCAGAAGATAAAATGGTTAGTTTTGATCATGTAAAATTAAAAGGGTTTTTACATAAATGAATGGAAAGAATCTTTACAGCAGGATTCTCTAATAAAGGTGTATATATAAGGAGCTGATTCAAATTTGTCAGAATAAGACTTTTATTCCCTAATTGATACATGGTCTAAGATTAATAATAGGCAGTTCTGAAGGGAAAAGATACAGACTATCTATTTTGTTGTTCAGTCATTTCAGTTGCGTCCAACTCTTCATGACCCCATGTGGGGTTTTCTTGGCGAAGAGTGGTTTGCCATTTCTTCCTCAAGCTCCTTTCACAGATAAGAAAATGGAAGCAAGCAGGGTTAAGTGACTTGCCCAGGGTCACACAGCTAGCAAGTGTCTGAGGCCAGATTTGAATTCTCAAAGATGAATCTTCACAATTCTAGGCCCAGTACAAGAGTCACTGCACCAACCAGCTGCCCCCAACTATATATGCTATCTATAGCCATATGAAAAATACTCCAAATAATTAGAGAAATGCAAATTAAAGCAATTCTGAGGTTCTACCACATACCCATCAGATTGGCAAAGAACAGAAAAAATAGCAAATTTTGGAGGGAAATAAGAGAAAACAGGCACATTGATATACTGCTGATAGAGCTGTGAATTGGTCCAACTATTCTCAAAAGCAGTTTGGAATTATACGTAAAAAGTTACTTACCAGTGACCCATCTGTAGCACTGCTAGACCCCAAAGAGATAAAAGAAAGAGGAAAAGTTCCTATAATACAAAAATTTTTTTTGAGTGACAAAAAAAGCTTAAAATTAAGGAGATATTCATCAATTGGGGAATCACTGAAGAAACTATGGTATATGCAATGGAATACTATTTTACTGTAAAAAATGGGGGAAAAGATTTTGCAGGGACATGGAAAGACTTGTATGAACTGATACAAAATGAGGTGTGCAGAAACAGAAGAGTCATTTATATAACATCAATGTTATAGAACTCAACAATTTTGAAGACTTGTATAAAGTGATGAACAATGAAATGAGCAGAATGACGAGAACAATTTATTTGATAACAATAGCACTGTAAAAAACAAACAGTGAAAACCTTAAGACCTCTGACCAATTTAATGGTCATCCATAATTCCAGGTGATCAATGATGAAGAATGTTATCTTCTGACAGAGAGGTGGTGGACAAAGGTACAGAATTAAACATATAATTTTTGGATGTGGCCAACAAGGGAATTTATTTTGATTGACTGTGCATATTTGTTCCAAGGGTTTTCTTTTTTTTCATTTTTGTTTTCATTGGGGTTGGCATGGGGAAAGAAAACAGACTTTTTTTAATTAAAAATTTTAGTTAAAAAAACAAAAATCAACACATCAAAAAATATCTGACATACACAACATTTTGAACCTGTGAACCACCATCTCTGCACACGAGCAAAGGGATATAGCTTTTGATACATCTTCAAGCTTGGGATCAAGCTTGCTCTTGATTCTGCAATATTTTTTCCTTTGTCTCATGGTTGTTTTTTTCCCATTTACATTGTTGCAATAATTTTGTAAATATTTTTTTCTGGCTCTGCTTGCTTTGCTTTGCTTTGATTCATCTAAGTCTTTCCATGCTTCTCATCACATTCACTGGTTCTCATAGCTCATTAATATTCCATTACACTCATGTACCACAATTTGTTTAGCTATTCTCCAGAGGATGGGCATCTACTTTGTTTTCTTTTCTATACTACCACATAAAATGTTGCAATAAATGTTTTAGAGTTTTTAAGACATTTCTATCTTTGAACTTCTTTTTTTTTTAATGACGCCAAGTTTAAATAGATTTTATTCTCCTGGACAAGAATTGCATTTCCACTTGTTTATAGTACTGATAAAGTGCAATGTTGTTCTATTCTCTCCCTCTGCACACATTCAAGTATTAAGAATGCCCAGATTTATACAGTGGCTTAAATGTTACTTTTAAACTGCTGCTGCTTTGGCTACAAATTTGAGTCCTTCAATTTTTGGAAAGCAATGCTCTTTCTTCTGGTGCATTTAGTCAACCTCTTCAATGGTGGGTCCAGAAGAAGCACTTCCAGATGGGGCTGCTTCACACCCTGGGAATCCACTAGACATGCCTCCTGGCATGCCCCCTGCACTCTGGTACAGCTTAGTCATGATGGGGTTGCACACCTTCTCCACTTCTTTCTGCTGTTGCTGAAGTTCTTCCTTCTCAGTCTGGTTCTTATCCAGCCAGCTGATTACATTTGTCAAGGATCTTCTGTTTGTCTTCATCACCAATTTTGCCTTGCAGTTTTTCATCCTCTACTTTAGATTTCATGTTGAAAGCACAAGATTCAATAGAATTCTTGGAAAACACCTTGTCTTTCTGCTTCTCATCCTCAGCCTTGTATTTCTCAGCCTTCTGGACCATACAGTCAACGTCTTCTTTGCTCAGACGACCTTTGTCATTGGTGATGGTGACCTTGTTCTCTTGGCCTGTGCTCTTATCCATAGTAGAAACATTAAGGATGCCATTTGCATTAATGTCAAATATTCTTGATGGGAAAGATACATTAAAGGTGAATAACAAATAAATATACTTTTTCCCATTTCTTGACTGACATATTTTTTCCCCAATGTGCTGTGAATCATTTATTCTACTGCTAAGAAGACACATCATTCTCTTTCCCTTGAAGAGATGAGGAGATTTAGAGTAGAACAGGGAAGATCTCTGGAGTAGAGATGATTAAGAGGTGACCCCTTATCAAGGAGCAGCCCAAAGCAAAAGGGTGAGGTAAGCAAAATGTAATTGGTATCTGATGCAGGCTGGTTAGACTGAGCCTTTTTCTTTAGAGGAAGGGTGGAGAGAGACAGCTTGAGTGAGTAATAAATACTCATGAGTATGACTGAAACTGAAGAAATCCCATCAAACTATCGCTTAGATATACCAATGATCCATGTATTCAAAGCATCTGAGGTCTGCTTACTCTAGCTTGGTCAATTTGTAAAAGGATGTAGCTCCTTTTGTCAGACTCAGTATAAAACTTCATAGCCCCTAACAGCCATGGGTTATCTGGGGTCAGCATTTGTCTGAATAGAGCCAAATTCCTAGGAATAATTTGCAGGTGTAGCTTCATTTCTCTGAGCTACAAAAAGACAGGGATAGAGCATATGGCATTGAAATGAAAAGCATATCTCCGAATCCTTTTTGCATGAGTAAGCATGTTCAGTATGGATTTGCATGCTATCAATATAGACCAGGTAGCGAGGTCAACTAAATGTAAACTTTTATCTCTTATCCTGAAATCCTGGGTCTTATTTATCTACTTGCTCTTCTTGCTATCCATCTCCAACTTCAAAGAGGTAGAAAAAGTCCTGGACCCGGGGACAGAAAGATCGGGGTTCAAATCCTACCTCTTGATACTTAATAGCTGTGTAACCAAGTCAGTTTACTTCTCTAAGTCTCAATTTCTTTATTTGTAAAAAGGGGATAATCATTTAATGATTGTGATACTCAAATAAGATTATCCATATGTGTGTATATTATATATATGTATATACATATATACATATAACTTCTCTATATTTATACGGTTTAAGCTGTTAAAGTTTAAAACTACATTAAAATTTTGGGATGTTATTGTTGAGTTGTGTCTTACTCTTTGTGACACCATTTGGGGTTTTCTCAGAAAAAGATACTGGAGTGGTTTGCTGTTTCCTTCTCCAGCTCATTTTACAGATGAGGAGCAGAGGTCAACAGGGTGTAGTGATTTGCCCAGGATCACACAGCTACTGAGTATCTGAGGCTGAATTTGAACTCAGGAAGATGAGTCTTCCTGATTACAAGCCCAGTGTTCTATCCATTGTACCACCTAGCTGCCCTGACTTTTGGGATACCTTGTATTTATATGTATAAACACACACACATATACATATATGTGTGTATATGTGTGTATATATGTACATATATGTACATATACATACACTGTATGTATAGATAGTGCTTTGAATACTTTAAAGCAACATTTGAGGCCAGTTATCATTATTATTTTTCAGGCACCCAGAGAATATTTCACTCAGCAGTGCCTGTACTTTGGGGTCGTTCTTACTTTCTCCATCACATCAAAGTCCAGATGGCTTCTATCTCATCCTCTTGGAACTCTGATTTCGAGGAGGTGAAAGCCAGCAACAACCCTTTCAACTCATCCAAAGTAACACATAGGAATTTGAACATAGGCTTGTTAGAATAAAATTTCAGGCACTATATCTTTTGGACAAGGGGCTTTTTAGGGAACTCCTCCAATTGTGTGACCTCCTCGCTTGCTGGGCCAGTCTTCCTTCTCTACCTCTCTGTAGTCATAAGGCCTTTCACAGTCTCTTTCTTATATGTCCAGATCATCATGTTAGTGCACTGGGGATGATTCACAAATCTATTTTTAATCCTATTTTCCTATACTTCTTCCCTTTCTGTTATTAATCTTCCACTAGCTGGCTCCTATAAGCCTTTCTTTTCTCTAAGGGACTGTCTAGTTGTCAAAATCACCAAGGCAGGCTGAAGTCAGTCTGAATGGCCTATAAAGCAACCAGAGTCTTAGAAGAAGGATTATATTTCATCTTTTTCCCACTTCCTTTCCCATCTTTTTTTCCTATCCCTAACTTCTCCCCTTCCAGAATACTCAACAGTTTTGGAAGTATCTTGAGCTGCAGGTATGAAATCTATTATTGGCTAGCCATGAATTGGCAGTGTGGCTAATTGTCATATCCTTTTAGAATTTAGGGTATTCCTCTGCTATCAGTGAATCACTCAATACAATGTTGATTGAGGTGCCTTAAACAAGGTTGGCCGGAATCACTCAGCCCCTTTATGGAGCAATGAATTCAGTCAGCCATTTAGTCAACAAGCATTTATTAAGCACTTACTGTGTTCCAGGCACTAATTTGGAAGATGAGGTCCAGGAAACATTCTACTACATGGATAGATGATAGAAATAGAAAGAATTGCACCAGACCAAGTTTCTCTAGTTGGTCTGCAGGATTTGGTACAATAGAAAGGGCCATCCCCAAATAATCTGGGACATTTTAAGCTACATGTGATATGTTTAATGTTCCATACTCCCTTGTGCAGCCTTTCTAGCAATCCAATTTCTTCTACTTGTAACTGTTGCTGAATGAAGAATGTCCCTTTTAGTCTTAGAAAATATTTAAGTGGGCTCAGGACCTTGGAGGGCCATTCTATTGGATAAAACCACAAGAACTTCTCCTCCTCTACTAAAAAAGATCTTTGTAAACCTTGAATCAAATTAAACCAAATTTAAATCAGGAGTAAGCAGAAGAATATTTTGTGTATGTGTGTGTCTATGTACATATACATATTTATATAATATATCATATATAAGACATATTTAATAATTTTGAAGTTTAATGAACTCTAAGGTTTGCAAAGGCCTTTATAAACATTATCTCATTTGATCCCCACAATAACCAGGAGGTAAGTGCCATTATCCATTTTACAGATGAGGAAACTGAAGCTGAAACAGGTTAAATTATTGGGCCAGAATCATATAGTTAGTAAATATTTGATGCAGGATTTGAACTCAGGTCTTCTTGACTCCAAACCCAACACTCTATCTACTATGCCAACTAATTCTTTGACTATTGTAACACTAAAGGAAGCCAGGAATGACAGAACGAAATGTTTTGTACTTTGCTACCTCCAAAAATAACTCTTATTAGTTATCATTCACTTTTAGTGACTGAATATTTCCTAGTGAACAAATAACATCATTAGTTTTGTCCCATGTCCTAATAGAAAAGGAATAACTGTCAGAATAAGAAATGCAGTCACTTAATGTGGTACCAAATAGCAGGGTCTTTGTTGGTAATGGTGATATGGCTACTCCCCACACATTTTCTTTTCACATCCATGGGAGGTGTGTGCATGGCTCCCAGTATAAATTTTAGCTTATTTTTCCTATGCAATTTATGTTAGTACTTTTCTGCCTTGTCATTCTCCCCTTTACTCTTGTGTAAGGCCATTTTAAGGAACCTATATTTAATATTAGCCTTTTTCATGAACCTATGGGAACCTAAACTTCATGTTAGTACTATTAGGCACTGGAGCTGATTCCCAAACCTGTTTTAATTCTCTAAAAAAAATCCTACACTTTTGATACCCAGGCCCCTTTCAGTGATTATATCCAGACAGTCTAATAACAAATACTGTGCTAAAGATGTTTGTCTCTTGATTTGGAAAATAATCCCTACTATTTCAGTTATTAATGTGATTATTCACATGCTGAAAGCTCCTTATTCAACTTTGTTTTGTAGGATCATGTATTTAGAGCTGGAAGGGACCTTTTAGAGAACATTTATTTAAAAATATGTATGTATATATGTATATATATGGTTTTATTTTCTTTTTACAAAGCTCTCATTTCTCCATAACACTTCTACTCCATCTCATTTATAGAAGAGAAAACTGAGGTGCTGGAAAGTTGTGACTTGACTAAGGTCACACAACTGGTATGATGAAGAACCAGGCATTTATTTTCATCTTTCCACGAGTATTTTTCTTTTCTTTTTAGAGATTTTATAATTCTGCTGGAAAGTTAGATAAAGGTTAAATCTTCAGGGTAAAAGTCAAAGCCAATCTCTTCTCCATCCAAAGCAGAAAGGCAACAATGAAAATTATTTTTTCTTAAACTCTTTGGGCTATTCTTCGGATAAAAATGGATATTTTTAAGGTTATCTCCCTTTTGACTATGGGGTTTTCATTTTATTCAAATTCTCTGTTACTGGATTGACTGGCTCAAATTTCCTTTATGCATTGTGTTTAATGATGCTTAATATCTTTCATATTACAACAAATAACCATTCCAGGGAAAAAGTCATTACAAACAATTTGATGACCAGTTGTTATTCAGTCATTCAGTCGTGTCTGACTCTTCATGACCCCATTTGGGGTTTTCTTGGCAAAGATACTGGAGTGGTTTGCAATTTCCTTCTCCAGCTCATTTCACAGATGTGGAAACTGAGACCAAAAGGGTTAAGTGACTGTCCTAGAGTTGCATAGTTAGTAAGTGTCTGAGACCAGATTTGAACTCACAAAGACGAGTCTTCCTGACTCCAGTCCTGGCATGCTATTCACTAGAGTTGGACACAAAACCAATGTTCAAATGTCACTTTTTTTCTTCTGAAAAAAAAATAATGCCTGATTTATGGAGCTATCTGATTTTCAAGGGATTCAAAATGACTTAGTTTGAAGCCTGGTTCTGATATTTAGACATAGTGAGTAAGTCATGATCCTAAGATTGTCCCATGATTGTATCCCAACCATCCATATCACTTTAAGCAAGTCACTTAACCTCTCTGTGCTCAATTTCCTCTCCTGTAAAATGAAAGGGAATGTCATTTAGGAAACAATATTCATGTAAAAAAAGTTCAATATAAAAAAGCTAAAAAATTAAATCAATAAAAGGAGAAGGTTTGACTAGAGACTTCAAAATTCCCTTCCAACCTTATGATCATATGAACCTAAGCTGAGTTGATTCTGAATGAACTTTCATTACATGAGCAGTCACATCTGTAACCCAGGTGATAAAAATAATTTTCCTTTTTTTTGTGAAAACAATTTTCAAATAGAAATGTAAAATTTTCAAGCACAGCATATTACATAAAACACTGGCAGATTTATAAGGATATGAGTCATTCTCCAATTGATAAATTCAAAGGATATGAACGGGCAATTTTTTGATGAAGAAATCAAAGCTATTCATAGTCATGAAAAATGCTCTAAATCATTATTGATTAGAGAAATGTAAATTAAAACAACTTTGAGATATCATCTCACACCTATCAGATTAGCTAAAATGATAGAAGGGGAAGATGACAAATATTGGAAGGGATGTGGTAAAATTGGGACACTAATTCAACCATTGATGGAGTTGTGAAATGATATAACCATTTTGGAGAGCAATATGGAATTATGCCCAAAGAGTTATAAAACTGTGTAGATCCTTTAACCCAGTAATGCTATTATTAGGTCTGTTTCCCAGGATGATCATGGGGAAAGGAAAAGAACCTATATGTTCTAAAATATTTGTAGCAACTTTTTTTTTGTGGTGGCAAAGAACTGGAAATTGAGGGGATGCACATCATTTGGGGAATGGCTGAACAAGTTGTGGTATATGATAATGATGGAATACTACTATGCTATAAGAAGTGATGAGTGGGTTGTTTTTAGAAAAAGCATAGAAAGACTTGCATGAAATAATGAGAAGTGAAATGAGCAGAAGCAAGAGAACATTGTATACACTAACAGCAATATTATTTGAAGAATAACTGTGAATAACTAAGCTATTCTGAATATTATAAATATTCAAATCAACTATAATAAGGTCTATGGAGGAAGGTGCTATCCACCTCCAGAGAAAGAACTGATAAATAGAAGTATGCATGATATAGTTTTATATCTATCTATCTATCTATCTATCTATCTCAAATAGTGGCCTTCTGTAGTGCAAGATGGGGAGGAAGGGAGGGAAATACTTCAGATCTTAAAAATGTAACAAGAAAATAAATAAAATCAAATTTAAAAAATAAAATACTGAATTTGGAATTAGGAAGAGCAAAATCCCATCTCTGATGTTTATTAGCTGTGTGATTATAGGCAAGTAGTCTGACCCTCAGTTTGCTCATCTGTAAAACGAGGCTATTAATATCTGTAGTACCTACCTTAGAGTTTTGTCATGAGGCTTAAGTGAGATGATGTATGTTATGTACTTTGTAAACTTTGAAGTGCTAATAAATTATATTATGACTATGACTCCAAGAGGGCCAAATAATCACTTTATGAAGGGAGGGGGAGGTAAAAATAGAGCCTATGGTACTAAGATTTGTGTTTGGTAACAATATTGTTGTTCAGTCATTTCAGTAATGTCTGACTCTTTGTGACTGCTTTTGGGATTTTCTTGGTAACAATAGCTAGCAACTATATTTAATAAAATCAGATCTCCAACATTTTCATAACACAGGACACTGCCTCTGAATGACAGCCTTACTAAGTGGGACTTTGAAGCAAAATGCAGAGTTCAGAGACTGTCCTGATATGAGCTCATCCATATCTGTGAGCAATGGGGTCGGACTCATAATGGCTAATGACTGAAAAAGCTACTAGTTTCCAGGCACTTTTGAGCTATAAAGGGTCATTATTCTGGTTATCTTCTGGATTTTATAAATGGCCTCCCTTAATAACAGAGAACAAGTGCCCTATTTGGGAACACAGGCAGTATTTTCTTGTCTCCCCAAATCCTTGTTACGGACCACTTTTATTTCTCATACTTTCCCTTGGTGTAGGGGTGGCCCCAAATAGTGACCTTGGTGAGTGGATAATATTTCAAGCATTCTTACCAGTTCTTTTCTGAGGAAGGCCAAGGCACTTTCAATGTCTAAGCTCTGTCTATCTGGTCCATCTTCTTTGCTGTAATACCTCAAGGAGGAAACTTCTGCTGGGCTACAGCTATTAAATGTGACAGATTTTGAAGAAAAATCTTTAAGCTGTGTCAAAACGACCTCCATTTTTCTAAATTTAAATTCAGCTGAGGAGGATATAGCTTGGTCAAGGTCGGTTTAGCTTTTGCTGAGTTATTTAGATGGACTGGAATGTAAATCCTTGAAAACTTGCAAGGATCTGAATTGCAAACACTGATGTAATGTAATTGAGATTTAATTAGCCAATGGGAGATAACCATTACTTCTAAGAGTGAAGCCTCTCCCCCTCTTCACCCATGTTCCTTTCTTCTCTAATCACCACTGTAGTATGGGGGAGGATCATCAAAGGGATGTGTGCTTTGTCAGCTGTGAACACTTCCTGAGAGGTCTCGAGTGAAGTGTTGCAATTTTACGAAGAACCATAAACGGCTAGTTTTTTCTTCAAATTTACTAGAAAGAAAATCCTGAAATTTCTGTGTATTAGGAAATAAAGGCCAAGGACAGTCACTGAGCTCCTAAAGTAAACAATTTATAAGAGATAGCTAAATGTTACTTGATTCTCTTAGAATTATTCAGAAATCAGTAATCACACATTCATATAATACTTTAAGGTTGACAAATGAAATTTGGACGTGTGCACCTGGAAAATTAGGGTGTCTAGGCACTCATTCTTCAGTTATGTCCTATTCTTTGTGATCCTGTTTGGGATTTTTTTGGCAAGGATACTGGAGTGGTTTTCCATTTCCTTCTCCAGCTCATTTTACAGATGAAGGAACTGAGACAAACAGGGTTAAGTGACTTGCCCAAGGTCACACAAACTTGTAAGTGTTTGAGGCCAGATTTGAACTCAGGCCTTTCTGACTCTAGGTTGGGCAATATCTGCTGTGCCACCCAGAGGCCCCAGACTTAGTGCTGGTAGGATTCTTATAGGACATTGAGTCCAACTCCCTCATTTTACATATGAGGAAACTGAGACTCAGAGCGGTTAAGTGATTTGCCTAAGGCCATACAACTAGTAATTGCCTGTGGTGAGATTTGAAGCTAAGATTTCTTAACTCCAAGTTCAGTATGGGCAAGTCACTTAACCCTGTTTATCTCAGTTCCTTCATCTGTAAAATGACCTGGAGAAGGAAAGGGAAAACCACTCCAGTGTCTTTGCCAAGAAAACCCCAAATTTACTTGGGCATTTTCTTCGTGTTCCAGCTAACATTCTGCATTCTAGAGGAAGTCTTTCCTAATCTCTCTCAGTTCTTGTGTCTACTTCTGTTGATTATTTTCAATTTATCCTGTTCACAGACTGTTTGTACGTAGTTATTTGCATGTTGTCTCCTCCATTAGATCATGAACTCCTTGAGGGTAGGGACTGTCCTTTGCCTTTCTTCGAATCACCAGCGCTTAGTACAGTGCCTGGCACATGGGAAGAACTTAACAAATGCTTACTGATTGACTGACAGTACTGTCTAGCCAGGAGGTGCTGTGGGAGTTCTAATTCCACCCCTTGGGAGAATCATTTAATCTCTTTTCAATCTCTTCATTTATAAGAAGGGGATAATAATAGTAGCATGTATCTCATAGGTTAGTTGTGAGGATCAACTAAGATAAAGCATATAAAGTACTTTGTAAACCTTAAAGTTCTACATTACTGCTAGCTAGCTCTTTTTATTATACTATGATGCTTCTCAGACCACCCCCTGGAGAAGAAAGGGGAAAGGTCTTTATTTTATATATTTTTCTCTGGACCTGAGCATAGATGACTTTGGCAGATTTTTTTGCTTGAGCAACAATTCTTAGTCAAAGAGCCTTCGGATCCTTTCCCAGTCTTAGATTTATTTATCTCAGTGTCTTCCAGTTAGTTACATTCAACCGCATGAGCTGGATCCTAAAGCAAGCCAGGCTGAGAAATTAATATCTCAGAGGTCTCTCATCAAATAGTTGTAAGTTAACTTTTTCAAAGTTTTTCAGATTATTGAAGGAATGTTTTGCAGGAGCTAATCTACTTCTAGATTATCGTAGAAATAGATTTAGTGGGATGAATTGCTTTCTAAAGGCTTAGTACTAAGTATTAATTATTGTCAAAGCTTACCCCCCAAATAAATTGGTTCTAACCTTCAGAACTGTAATTAGGGCAGGAATATGAGGCATTCCCCCAGGGCACTGAAATTTAGAGGGTACAACAAATTGTCATTTGCACTCCCTTAGCAGAGCAGAAGAAGCTGAGAGGAGCTTGAATTTCTGGTTGGGGCACTGATCCATATGGGGTTTTCTTCTTTAGGGACTCTCCCAGAAGATTGCCTCAGACACTGGTCAAAGAGCAGTGCAAAAGAAGATTGAGTTTCAGTGAAGGGGTTGCTGATGGGACAGCAGACTACAGTCTGTTTACTCCTATCTCACCTCCTGACCTTTCTTAAAAGTCCCCAGCCCACCCCACCCATTCCTTAAGTCCAGTCATCTTTCTCCCCTCTTTCCCAGGTAAACCAGCATCTTCCCTGTATTCCCTCTGAAACAGTAAGACTTCTCCAGTAACAGCAAATAATCCCCATGCTACCTTCTCTCCCATTCTTTGGGTTGGAAAGCACTTGCTGAAGCCTCTTTGAATTTGAAAGCACAAGGGACCCACCCAAGTCCTGGGGGTTTCACAAGGTAACTTCCAAAATCCCCTCAATTTCTGATATTTGCTTCAATTAGCCACTCCAATAACTGATTCTCCCTCTTGCTCAACCTAATCTGTCTTAATTACTGCTTCCATTATTTTTGCATCATGAATTACAAAACTGATTTGAGGACTGTCTTATGCCACCTTCTCAGAGCACCATATGACTAAATATGGCTCTGTTGACTTTATATCATGCACAGTTTGGGTTTAGCAAAGGTGAGCCTTCTTTGGGCATGTGTCCATGGTTGTCTGCCTAAAGGCATCAGTCCTAAATCTATCTTTGAGAGTTCAGCAACATTATCATGCCTGAATCTTTCTGGTACTTTAGCACATATAGAACTAAAGAATCTTTCTCTTGGGATCTCTCATAGTATTTTGTGCCTCTCTTATGAACTTACCATATTCTAATTATCCATTATAGTTGTTTGTGTTCCTATCTCTCTAACTAGATTGTAAGTTTCCTGAGAGCAGAGAATATGTTTTATTAATCTTTATATCCTTAGGCCTAGTACAGTGACTTACACTGGTTGTTCAGTTGTGTTTGTGACCCCTTTCGGGATTTTCTTGGCAAATATACTATAGTGGTTTTCCTTCTCCAGCTCATTTTACAGCTGAGGAAACTGAGGCAAACAAGCTTAAGTGGCTTGCCCAGGGTCACTCAGATGGTAAGTATCTGAGGCCAGATTTGAACTCAGGAAGATGGGTCTTCCCAGCCCAGGGCTCCATCTAGTATACCACCTAGTTGCCTAGATTTATACTTACCAGGTCCTTAATCTATGTTGTTTGAAATAAATGGAGAAAACTTTTTTTTTCATGGGTTCCATAGATTACTACTTAGCAGTTCAAACTCTCAATAACCCTCACCTGAAGTACTGTAATAGATTTCTAATTGGTCTCCCCTCCTCAAGTTTCTTCCCTTTTCAATCCATCCTCTATATCCCTGCCAAACTGATATTACTGAAGAATAGATCCATGTCACTCCTTTGCTCAATAAGTTCCAGGTATTCTTTATTGTAAATAGACTAATATATAGACTTTGTATTTAGACTAACATATAGACTCCTAGTTGGAATTTAAAGCCCTTCACAATCTAGCTATAACTTTTATTTCCAGGAAGGCAACATGACGGGAAGCGATCCCTTTCTACTGGAAATCTTTTATTTTTCCATTAACAAAGACCTTTCTGAAAATACTTGCTTTTAATTTTGTACTGCTAGCAGGCTTCCTTGTTGTAAAAAAAAGCATTCAGAGAAGATGAAAAGCTCTTTCAGAAAAAGGAAAAAGAAATCAAAATTTAAAAAAGGCTAGATGTTATTGACATTCATTCAGTAAATATTTATTAAATACTTGCTAAGGAGAGTATTGTTCTAGATGTCAAGGGGGATGCAATGTTTAAATAAGACAGAATAATCTCTATTATCATAGAGAGCATTGTACTGAAAGCTACCCACGTGATTCAGTTGGTAGAAGAAAAACATCTGGCCATGGAGATATAGCAGAGACAGGGAGATAAATCAATAGATAGATCGCATTTAGCAAAAGGTAAACACCTCACTGGACATGGTGTACGATAAAACTGCAGATTCATAAGTAGCAAATTAGAAGCTAGTGAATGCTCAGACAAAAACCAAAATTAAGCTTCTGCACCTTTAATGTGCAATGGACGGTCAGCACTGCCACCCTGAGGCCAAACATTTCAAAGCTCTCAGGAAATGGAATATTTCTGGGTTTTCTTCCAACTCTTCTGGCCCTGAATGGCATTTCTTCTTGAGCAGGCAGGTCTGATGTCATTAATTAGCTTTGCTCCAATGTGACCGTAGGTGAAATAAGGATGGGGGAGTATATCACCAATGCTATAAATATTTCATTAGTCTAAGAAGGATTTCTGTAATGTTAGGCAAGATTTGATTATAATATATTAATAACATCATTCCAAAATGATGTTGGATAGGGCAATTTTACATGGGATGTGTCTCCACCCAAAGATCCTCACCTTTAGTTTATTTTCTTTAAATTCTCATTTTTTTGAGAGACAGACAGATACACATAGAGATTGAGAATGAGAGAGAGACAGAGAGAGAGAGAGAATAACCCAGGTGCTGAAATCACTGAAATTCTGAGAGAGTGGAAGGGATGGGAGGATTCCTAAAGGCAAGTTGCTGATGAGAAATACAAGAAAATAAATGAAAGAGTGACAGAGAAAAGCAAATAGACAGTAATACCCCTAAGGGCAAATGCTGCTTATTTAGCAACTTTAATTTTTAAGGAGAACTTCCTTTTTAATTCCTCCTCCAAAGGTAAGTTCAAGTCTTAGTTTTTCCACTTACTACTTCTCTGCTTCTGATCAGCATTTAGTATTACTCCTTTTTGCATAGACTTAGTTATGTAGGGTCTCATATTATTTTCTTTTTATAATTAAATTTTTTTCTTATCTTTTATTAATCACCCGTATTTCCCAATATATCCTTCCCTTTACCTCCTTCCAGAGAGCTATCCCTTATAACATATGCCATGCTCTAACCATAGCCACCTCCTGCCTCATTCCAGCAAATAAACTGGGAAAGGTACCTTCTCATATTTCATTATAATTTCATAGCATTCGGTTTCAACTGGTTTCTTGTTTTTCTTTCCATTTGCTTTGTTCTAGTTATTAGGTATATACTTTTCCTGGCTCTGCCATTTTCATAGTTTTTCACATTGCATCAGTTCATATACAGTATCTTCCAATATTTCTCTGCAGTCATCATATGTATTATTTTATAGCACAGTAATAGTCCACTACATCCAGGTACCACAATTTATTTATCTATTCCCTAATTGATGAGCAAATGCTTGGTTTTCAATCCCTCCTACAAATATTTAGGTGCCTTTCTTTTTGTCTTTATCCTTCTTGGGGTATAAACCTAGCAGTGGAATCTCTGAGTGCAAGGACATGGGTGTTTTAGTCACTCTCTGCTTAATTCCAAATTGCTTTCCAAAAGAGTTGGATCCTTCCTCTTATTTTCTAGCAATAGCTCAAATTTAAGTATCTCTGCTGTCCTAGAAACTCTAGAAAGTGAGGCAGTTATGGGGGGGGAGGGGTTGTTTTATTAGCTTCATTTTTCTTAGAAGAAAATCAGAATTCAGAGAGGTGAGTGACTTCCTTCTGGTTACAACTGGCAGGAGACAGAACTGAGATAGGAACTTAAGTCTTCTGACTACTAGCTTAGTGCTTTTTGTTGTTGTTGATTTTGAGTTTTAATCTCTAAGGTGGAGACCAAGCCCCTTTATTAATTTTTAACCTCCCCTAAATCTTTTTATCTTCTGTGATCATTTTATTTTTCAGATACAACATGTAGGGATGTCCCAAAAATCTTAGGGCTGTTAATAGCTTAAAATTGCACCAAAACTTTTGGGAAATTTTTTTAAAATAATATTTATTTTCCCCCCAATTACATGTAAAAATAATTTTAACATAAAAAAGTTTTGAGATCCAAATTCTATCCCTCCTCCTCTCTCCCTTCCTTGAGACAATAAACAATCTGATATAGGTTATATGTGTGCAATCATGTAAAAGATTTCCATATTAGTCATTTTGTGCAAGAAGTATGGAATAAGAAAGGAAGAAAGAAAGAAAATGAAAACAGAGTATGTTTCAGTCTGTATTCAGACAATATCAATTCTTTCTTTGGAGGTGGATAACATTTTTCATCATAAGTCCTTTGGGATTGTGCTGGGTCATTGTGTTGCTGAGAATGGCTGTCATTCACAGTTCTTCATTGTATAATAAGGCTGTTATTGTGTGCAGTGTTCTCATGGTTCTGCTCATTTTACTTTGTCTCAAATCATGTAAGCCTTTCCAGGTTTTTCTGAAATCATCCTGCTTGCCAATTCTTGTAGCACAATAATGTTCCATTACAATCATATACCACAACCGATTCAGCCATTTCCCAATTGATAGATATCACCTCAATTTCTAATTCTTAGCCACCACAATAGAGCTGCTATAAATATTTTTGCACAAGTTGCTTTTTCTCCCCTTTTTATTTATTTATTTTTATCTCTTTGGGATATAGGCCTAGCCGTGATATTGTGGAAATCTTGTATAGAAATAAACAATCAATCAATCAACAAGCATTTGGTAATTACAGTGTAGCAAGTGATCAAAAGACAAAAAATGAATCAGGTCCTGCTCTCAAGGAGTTTATATTCCATTGAATGACTACAGAGTTATAATTAGTTCTACTTTAATATGTGCATTTTCATGTGTTCAGCCATGTGAAATCTATACCCACCTCCACACACATATTCTTGGCCCCTCTGCTCATTCTTGCATGGTGCTGAGCAGATGTCTACAGAGGTTATTTCCCAGAGAGCTGGAAGCTAATTCAAAATTCAGAGGAGCTGCCAAATCACTGGTCATACATAAGAATGCAAGTTGTGACCAGAGAAGAGAGTTAACATCATTATTTAAGTGTATTTAATTACTGGAATTTCTATATAATATCATCCTAGAATGACATCTGGGTTGAAACTAAATATGAGATTCCTTTGTGGTGAGCAAAAAAAAAAACAGATTGTGCAGTTTCTGCTCCTTTTGGATGTTCCTGTCCAATTTCCAAGGGCTGTACTTACCTCTCTGTGACTGTTTCGGCCTTGCCAAGATATCAGCTGTGAGATAACACTGGCATTCATCATTTTCAATGTGGAGGGGAAGCAGCAATTGGAACAAAGGCTCTGAAAGTAAGAAAGATCACAGGGAATTGTTCTGGTTATTATTCCCCTCTGGTGCCAACTAAACCTCCTTTGTCTTCTCTGTTTGGAAGAGATGATTCCCTCCCTCCCCAAACATTGGGATTTGCACATGATTAAAGACTAATTTTTGGTGTATTTGAGGTAGGTCAAGTACAAAAAAGGACTGGATTGTTGGAAGTTTTGACTGCTTATGGGGGATGATACAGACTGACTTGAAGTGAGTCCTAGACACAAAGTCCAAATGACAGGCCTGATAAGTCAGATAACCATGGAATTCGACTCAGGAAAAATTCGGCCATACACAGATGCCACCTTTGTGACAAGCTGGTCTCTATATTGCCAGATGGAATGGTTTGCCTTTAGGTCTAAATACTTTATTGCCTTGATTCTGTGTGCATTCAATTACATCCAAATACAATGAATCAGAGCCATAGAAAACAATTCTGGTGCCCAGGGCAAGAATCAATAAATGTGCCCTGGGACAAACACAAATTCATTTGAGAAAAGTCAAATGGGAGTGGAGGAAAGGGAGAGAAACCTCAAGGGTAGAGAGGGGCCCCAGCACATGAAGCCCCCAAGAAGTGAAGAGCCCCCAAGATCTCCCAAGGCCACTTCAGAGGGAGGAAATAGTGTGGGGTCAGGTCAGGTTCCATGAGGTACATCTGCAGTGAGGAGGAAATGTGCCATCTCATTGCTTCTATTTTGGCTAATTATTCTTGCTAACTAGATGCTAATTTAAGGTCAGTTGTTTCTACTTGCTGATAAGGTAGTAGTGCTGTCAGCACCCTCCAAATTTTGGCATCCTGGTACAAAGTCTCAGTGACCCTGCCTTAGTTATGGCTTTGCGATGAATCCAAAGGAAACATGAACCAGCTGAAGGTTCAAAGCTCTCTTCAACTAACAACTTTCTTAGTGGGGAGAGTGTTGAGATGGAGAAAGAGAACAAGGAAAGATATATATTTCCTTATAATATCGTGTTCAGTGAGTTGGCTATGCTGCCAAACCTACTACCTCAGCTTCCTAGTAAAAAGCATTTGTATATGTTGGATTCTGGGGTTTATCCTTGAGAACCAATGATAGCTCAGCAGGCAAATGTCTAAACATTCTGAGAAAGAGAATTTACACTCAGGTTACATTATGGCTTGTGTCTTATGCTTTGCTGCAAAGTGAGTTTTTCTGCCAGAACCAATAAGATAGATTTCAGTTTGCATCTTCATTCCTCCTTTACTAGTTTTATTTGGGAGTAGACAACTGAAATACTGCCAAAGAAGGAAAACAGATTTTCTGATGAATAGTTCTACACCATGAAAAATGAGATTAGAGGGGTGCCTAAACTAATTTAAGATTATTACGATCTTCATCTCTGCTTAATTCTCAGTCACTTCAGTCTAGGTTTATGGACGGAAATTTAAAGCTAGTACATTTTATCACCTGTATCATTCGGTCTCCTTTTACAGAAGCCTTGCAGTGTTCTCTTTAATTTCCACAGGAATGGATTTCACCTTTTATAAGAGTCAAAGACAATTATGCTGTCTTTATGATGAATGATGTCACCCTCATACCAGCAATGAAAGAACAATGTACTAATGCCAATAAATATATTAACCATATCACTCATCCTTCTGGTTGTTCTATTTTGTTGTTGGAAACAACTCAGAACCTTAAGGCTTTAATTCGCTAGAAATTTTGGAAAAACAGCAGTTTTTTAAAAAAAAAATTCCTTTAATCCAAGGTCCAAGAAATGAATCATGATTAAATGAAAATTTCAAAGTGTAGTATTGATGTTGTCAATGTTTAGATGAGTTATGATCTCTGAGGAATTCAGATTTTGTGCCTCTTTTCCCTTCACTCAATACTTTTTGTAAGAAGGAATTAGAAAGGACTAATAAACATATACGATGTGGTAGGCAGCATGGAGCAGCAGCACGTAACTGGATATTACCCAGCACTTAATTCTGGGTATTATGAAGATCAAATGAAATATGGCATGTGAAGTGCTTTGCAAACTTTAAAGTGAAATCTGAATATGTTATCATCACCATCACCATCACCACCATCATCATCATCAACATCATCATCATCATCATCATCATCAATTGTCAGTGTGTGCTAGACTTGAAGTCAGGAAGACCTGGGTTTAAATCATCTGGTCTTAACTAACCTTGTGGCCTCACACAAGTCACTTTATTTTTCATTTCCCTCAAGCCACTCCCGAAGAGTCACATACTTAAGACAGGTTACACTCTGCCTTGAAGGAAGGAGTTAACATTCAAGGAATTCCCTTTAGTGATGAAACAACAAAACCTTAACATGGTAGACAGTGTTAGATGAGGAATCAATGAGACCTGATTTTGTCCCAGTTCAATAACTGATGATCTGTGTGACCTTGAGCAAAGTCACTTCATTTTTTTGACTTCATTTTCCTTTTCTGTAAAATGTGGGCATAGGACAGTAGAAAGGCCCTCTCAGACATCATCTGCTCCAGTATTACCTTCATTCTTTCCTTCTTTCCTTTTTTCTTTTCTTCCTTCCTTCCTTTCCACTTTTCCTGCCTCTCCTCCTCTCTCTCTCCTTCCTTCCTTCCTTCCTTCCTTCCTTCCTTCCTTCCTTCCTTCC
>NW_020950062.1:8019501-8021973 GCF_900497805.2 Vombatus ursinus | reverse complement strand
TTCCTTCCTTCCTTCCTTCCTTCCTTCCTTCCTTCCTTCCTTCCTTCTCCTATTGAATGATATAATCCCAGAATGGCAAAGCTTTTAGATTCTTTTTTCTCCTTTTGCATTCAGGAAGGTTTTCCTAGATTCAGAGTTCTGAATACCATCCATCATCTTTGGCTTTTTGTTTTTGTTTTTCCCTTTCTCCAGTCATCCTTAGTTTTGGCTTCAATAACATCTAGATAAAAAATACGTAAAAAAAAAACCTGTGATGCCTCTGGGCAAAGTAGCCCCAGGCCTCTGTAGCTACAAAATCTAGGATAACTGTTGAGTTTCTTCTCTCTGTGCTCCTTTGTAAAGAGAAACAAAATATGTTTACTTACATGTTGGCAAAATAGAGCTCATGAGGTAAACTTTCCTTTGAGAAATAGACGTCTTTTTTGTCTTAAGTATTACTCTAACAAGACAGAGTGGCAATCCCAGATATGAAACTGACCTTGCAGTCAATCAGTGAGTCAATAAACATTTATTAAGAGCCTTCTAGATGCCAAGCACTGGGCTAAAAGGTGGGGTTATAAAGAAAGGTAAAAGAAAGTCTTTGTTCTCAAAGAGCTCATAGATAGACAGCTGTTCAAATCCTGTTTCTGTTACATCCATATCCATTTCTATCTCTGACTCTATCTCTAACTCTATATCTATATTTACATCTATATCCATATCTATCTATCTGTCTGTCTGTCTCCCAATCCATCCTCTATTATCGATCCATCTATAAATCATCCCTATAAGCTATCATTTATTATATAGCATTTATCTATCTAATCTCTGTCTCTCTGTCTCTGTCTGTCTGTCTCTCTCTGACGAACCATTTTATTTCTCATTTGACCCAGGCAACTCTCTAAGACTATAAGTTAGAGAAGAGTTGCCCACCTGCATTGGTGGAACAAATTTCCAGACTTGTTCTAGGAGTTCTCACCAGGATAGGAAAAAAGATTGTGTTTAAGCTGAATTTGCATGCCAGTGAATTGTTTCTGTCATATTAATCTTACTGTTATTATACTAAAGGACTGACTTGGCAATGGATTGTCAATGATGATGGGGATGATAAAGAGTAACAAGGATGTATAGGAAGGAAGCATAAAATAAGAAGTGAGAAAGGGTCCAGACAGATTTATAGTAGACTTCAAGGTTCCTTTGACACACCTGAGGAATACACTGGGAGATAAGGAGAGTTGTAAGGAAAGACATAGAAATAAATAATGTGATGTACGGATGGCAGAATACCAAAAGGAGATTGGTAGCACTGGCATAATTGCTAGAATCAGCAGAATTTATAGTTCTGCACACACACAGGCAAAGAGAGTTAGAAGGAGCTCATATTAGTTTTCAATAGAAATGTTGAGTGAAAGTCCATGTTCATCAGAATAAAGCCAATTAAGAAGCTGAGAACAAAGGATGAGACTTGTGGTCAAATATTAGTATTTACTAGCAACAGAGGTAGTTGAAGTTGATGGGATATACTTCACTAAGCTCTCACTTACATTTGACAAGATGCAATGGGAGGGTTAATCAGAATGATAATTATTTATATTTATATGAGTACCAGGGTATTCCGTTTAAGACACTAAAGCGGAGAAGGAGGAAGAAGGACATTGGTTGAGAATAACAATCAGAACCAAGATTTACCAAAAGGTCAGGCCTTCTCTGTTCTGAAGGTACCCAATTATCCCTTTGGTGCAGATTGTCTTTGGAAATTTTATAGAGAATTATTAAGAACCAGGTGACTTGTTACCAATGGACTAAACTTGTCCTTTTACCTCAGAGAAACCTTGTTCCTACTGTTAGGCCTGTACAGGATACATCTCCACTGTCTGCTTACACAGAGGGAGCTCACAAGCTTACTTGGAACTGCCCTTACTCTGGGAATTGGGGGAGTTAATTGAAACTCCCTGGTTGACTCCCATGCTTAGAATGCATTCTCTCCTTACTTACACCTCACGAAATCCCATTTTTTTCTTCAAGATACAGCTCAAGCATACTTCTAGCACCACCATCTAAATGAAACTTTTCAGTTGGGGAAAGCTGATTTCCCCAACTGTAAATGACTACTGTTCCTAAATACCTTGTATCTGTTTAGGGTTATTCTGTACACATGACTAGTGTTCCCTGGTGGAATATAAACTCCTTGAGAATAGGAGTCTTTCCTTCCTTCCTTCTCTCTTTCCTTCCTTTTTCTTCCTTCCTTCTTTCCTTCTTTTTCTCCCTTCCCTTTTCTCCCTCCCTTTCTTTGTTCTTTCCCTTTCCTCCATCTCCTTCTCCCTCTCTTTCCCTTTCTCTTTTTTCTTTCTCCTTTTCTTTTCTCTTCTTCCCTTCCTTTCTTCCTTCCTTCCTTCTCTTTTCTTTCTTCCTTTCTTCCTTCCTTTCTTTCTTTCTTTCTTTCTTTCTTTCTTTCTTTCTTTCTTTCTTTCTTTCTTTCTTTCTTTCTTTCTT
>NW_020950062.1:7839415-8019101 GCF_900497805.2 Vombatus ursinus | reverse complement strand
TTCTTTCTTTCTTTCTTTCTTTCTTTCTTTCTTTCTTTCTTTCTTTCCCGAGAGCCTAGCACAGTGACTGGTTTGTTGATTGATTGATAGTGCCTATTCCTTTATTCTCTGGGAGTCCAATATTTCTGCTCTAAACTAATAAAACAACAAACTCATAATGCTGTGCCTTTATATATCAAGAATTGTCCTAGGTATCTCAGGACAGGAATTAAAAATGAGTTAGAATACAGCATTCTTGGCCTTGAGGAGTTTGCAACATAGATAGAGAGAAACTTACTTATATACAGGAAATGGAGAACAAGATAGCATGTGGCACAATGAAAGGAAAGTAGCTCTATTAATCAGAGGACCTTGGGGCAGCTAGGTGGCACAGTAAATAGAGCACTGGGCTTAGATTTAGGAAGACTCATCTTCATGAATTCAAATCCAGCCTCAGACACTCACTAGCTATGTGACTCACTTAACCCGGTTTGTCTCAGTTTCTCATCCATAGAATGAGCTGGAGAAGGAAATGGCAAACCACTCTAGCATCTTTGCCAAGAAAATTCCAAACGGGATAATGAAAAGTCCCACACGACTGAAAAAAATGACTCAACGACTTTGACATTTATTGTCTGTGTGACCTTGAGCAAGACCCTTGGGCCAATTTTCTCATCTGTAAAATGAAGTCCTTGGACTAGAGGGCCCCTGTGGTCCCTTTAAGCTCCAGATCATAGATATAACTAAGTGTATATAGTATATAGTATATATAACTAAGTGTAATAGGAATTCAGAGGCAAGGATTTCAGTGTGGGCTGGAGAAGTCAGTGGAGGGTTAAGAGAAGGGAAGGTGCTAGATCTTGAATAATAGTCAGGATGAAGATCACAAGAAAACCTTGGCAGATTGGAGGAAAAGCATAAGCAAAGGTGCAAAGTTAAGATTGAATATGACTTTTGTGTGGTACAGAAAGGCCTTGCCTAACTACGGTGGAGGGTTCTTGATAGGGAGCAGTAGGTGACAAAGTTGGCTAGATAGGCCACATTAGAGAGAGATTTGAATTCTGGAAAGAGGAGTTTAGATCACATGCATTAGGGATCCAGTGAGGATTACTGAGTAGGGCTATGCCATTGTGCTTTCTTTAATGAACATTCCTTCTCATTATTGGCTCAATAAACAAACCATTTGGTTAGAAATAGGTCAAAACACCCACAGGAATATGCTGCTGTACTATAGGATTCCCTATTTAACTATATCATAAGCATGCCCCTACCTGTGTACAGGGAATGCCACTGAGAGCCTGCCTTGTCTTTTAGGTCTAATTATATGTCATTGGTCTAAAAAATATAAGGCTTTCTCATCTCTGCATCAGTGTCCTGATGCCTTTAAATCTATTATCTGGAAGAATGAATCCATTTCTGTCCCTTAGGAAACAAAGAACACAGCACAATTGGTTAAAAAGAGAGAAAAATATTTCTAAAAGAACAACACTGCTCTAACACACTTTTCTGCATGACCCTCTGCTTAAAATATAGACAGGTGCTGCCATCTTGTGTTACAAAGGCATCTGTAACCGACAGAACCAGCTGGTGCTCTCCCACTGTTCTTGGCTACACTCCTTATGGCTCTATCAGTAAGATGCATTAAACAAATTTGAGTCATTGAATCCAACTGTGGGTTTAACACTTCTAGCCCTGGCAGGGACTCATCTCCCTACAGACAGTATCACCATCAACCTTCCTCTTGAAAAAAAAACCCTGGGAAAAAAAAAAAACAAAACATCCCTTGGGCATGCTGACCGGGAAGACTTCCCAGCATTGATGAAATTGCAACTTGACCTTTCCGAGTAGGTTGGGAGAGGTGATATTTTGGGTCATTAACCCTCAGTACTTCCCCCAAGGAAAGTTCAGCGTATCTACTGTATGTAGTTAGTTACCTGCTGGTGATAATGATTCCGGTCTTAATTCACATAGGCTGAAATGATTAGCAAACACCTAGATGGTCTGAGCCAGTGGCATTGAAGTGTAAACACCATATATAACCCTCACTCTCAGCAGCAATTCCTTTCAAAACATGGCAAAAGCTGAGCTGTGAACCTAATAAACACGAAATGAGACAAGCCATCTGCCTGATTGCTTAACATTTGGACACTAATACAAACCAAAGATTACCCTGTCTTTGGAGTAGCCGATGCTTTCGTTGCCCAAAGAACACTGAAACTGTCTATTTACAGCTTTTTTTAAAAAAAAAAAACCTTCCATCAAGGAAAGCTTGGCAGGTGTTTCATTTCCCTTCTCCTCTCCCCTCCCACTTTTAAAAAAAGCTGTTAGAGGAAAATAATCCACAGAATTAAAGTTGGTTTACTTTGTATTATCAACATCTCTGTGATGGATGATACTGTGTGGGAAGGACCTGGGGAAGAGCAGGGGAAAAGAAACCTATTTCATAGGTGAGAAAGTAGAGACCAGACACCTTACTGGTCTAAGGCAATAGTCAAAGTAACTCTCTGAGGGTAGAAATGGTGAGAAGGATTTAAAAGGGAACAGAGGAAAGGCAAAATTCTGATCCTACTGGAACCTTAATATCACCAACCTGAATTAGTACCTGAAGGTGAGGTATTCTAGGGACAGATCTCTGTGTAGCCACTGTGGTAATGAAAAAGACTGATCCCACAAATATACGGAACAGATATCATCTTTATGCATTGAGTTAAAGAGAGACCAAAGACTCAACAAATATCCTTTTCACCCACTGACAACACAAGACATTAAATTCTAATTGTAAGAATTATTCTTTAGGTCATTCTTTTAGCACAACAGTATTCCATGACATTTATATACCATAATTTGTTTAGCCATTTGCCAATTGATGAGTGTATTCTTTACCACCTCAAAAAAGAGCTATGAACATTTTGTAATTCTTGGTTGAAATTTGCCTTGGTTAATATTAACCCCTTTTTTAATCTACCCTCCCTTTAATTCCCTATACATACATATGGAAACCTCCAATGCAGACATTTATTTGTTTTGAATATATGTAATAAAGGTTTTTTTTTCTTACTTTCTCAATTGGGGCATGTGTGTGTGTGTGAATAGAAGGTAGAGAAGGCAGCTTTTTGCTCATTGAAAAAAAATTTAACAAAAAGAAAAAGTATTCCTTTTGAATAAGCCTGGAATCTTACTTCCAAAAGGATAAGGATTGTAGCTGTGATTTCATTGGTACAACCCAGATAAAGAAACTTCCTCTACAAATATAGTTTGACACTCCCTCTTCAACGTATAGCCTTAGAAAGTTGCTTAGAATATTGGAGATTTAAATGATTTTCACAGGGTTCCATGGCTTGCAACTTGAACTCAGGTCTTTTTGACTTAGAGAACAGTTCTGTATTCCCTATGCCATGCAACCTCTTAGCCTGTCTAGAGAACTCCATTAAAATGCAAACATTTACATAGGTGAAACAACTCATCAAGTACCTAGTACCCACAAATACATCAATATGGACTAGTTTATCAAATTATCTAACTTTTTAAACCATGATTAAAACTCCAATGATTTTAGCCTCACATTATTATTCAACAGTACTACATTTTGCATCCTTCCACTACTCTGATGCATGTCATATGGATGTCACCTGATATTCTCTGCCATATTAAAGTGCAAGTTTTGGCAGATCTTACCAAGATGGAAATACTTCAAGCTACAAGCTCAGATAGGTCAAGAAGAATGAGATATAGGACAGGCATGTTTCTACTTGAAGACAAGGGAAGGAAAAGATTTGAGGCATAAGATATTGATCAAGAAGGGAACTTGGAATGGTTAGTATGGAAAAAAGACTGAAGGAGGGTAATATGACTTTGACTATCTGAGACAGGAGAAAAGACCCTGGGTGTTCTAATCTAGCAGGGACCTGATCTAATCTCTGGGGACCTGAACTCAACTCTTAAAGCAACCCAACCTTAAATGACCTTGGAAAACAATACAATTCTGGAGCATCAAGGTAGCAGATGAGCTAAAGGCATCATTAAGAGATTGGGAGCAGATCTATTCAAGTTAACTTTCCTTTTGCCATTGGTATATCTGTCTGTCTATCTGTACACTTCTTTCTGAGGGATAAGTAAGCTCCATCATAAAGACAGTGCCTAGCAGTAGAACTGAAAGAGACTGAAAAGAGGTAAGTAGATTTGATAGATTTAAAGTCAGGAAGGAGGTCAGGGTCAGGATGGTAGAACAGGGGTGAGAGATCTTCCCTCCCCATTTCCCACCCACTCCATACCAGCCCCTCCCCAGTTTAGACTTCCCACTGTGCCCATGATGGTTCTCCCCACAAAACCCAATCATTATAATTATTTTCCCAAAGTGCAGAAAATTCACCCTACCTCTCCTCTTTTTAAAGAATTGGATCAGAACACCAAGATCCTACTGTTTCTGATTATCTTTCACAATCCCAAGCCAGCCTGACCTGATTTTCCCATCTTTCTTGTTCCTTGCTGGCTTAGTTGATTGGCTCAGAGTATTCTATTGAATCAAACTCAAATGATTCTCCAACCTAAACACTCTACTTTGGCTGCTAAAATAGGACTAGGAGTCTCACAAAAATCATTGCTTTAACAATATTTCCCATTGGGTTAAAAATATTGCACCAGTCAGTGCTTAAATTTAAGCAGATGGAAGAACCACCTCTTTTATTGAATGGAGATGGGGAAAAGGAACTGAGAAGAATGCTCTTGCCTGTTGTAAGAGTAGAAGGATCATCACACTTTATTTTTTTTAACCATGATTAAAACTCCAACGATTTTAGCCTCGCATTATTATTCAACAGTACTACATTTTGCATCCTTCCACTACTCTGATGCCTGTCATATGGATGTCACCTGATATTCTCTGCCATATTAGAGTACAAGTTTTGGCAGATCTTACCAAGATAGAAATACTTCAAATTTGGGCACAATAATGACTGAATAAAAAAATTAAGTATTTATTAGGGGCAGTTGGGTGGTGCTGTGGATAGATTGACAGGTATGGAGTTAGGAAGTCTCATCTTCTTGTCTCAGACACTTACTATCTGTGTGACCCTAGGCAAGTCACTTAACCCTGTTTGCTTTAATTTCCTTATCCATAAAAGGAGCAGAGAAGGAAATGGCAAACCACTCTAGTATCTTTGCCAAGAAAACCCCAAATAGGGTCATGAAGAGTCAGACATGACTGAAAATGACTGGAGAAAAGTATTATATGCCAGGTACTTTGCTAAGGTTGGGGAAAGAGTGATATAAATGAAAAAAAAGCAAGATGGTTCCCACACTTAAAGAACTTTCATGTTAATAGAACACAGAGACTACGAATAGAGGAGTAGTAGCCAAGGAAGGATGTTTTGGTCTTAGGAGTTACAGGGCAGAATAATTTATTGACAATACCTTTCAAGTAATAGTGATTTGAATATTATTCCTATAGTATAAGAGGTTGAGGTGGGGGGAGGTTCATAGTCTATCTTGAATGCAATGTGGTGAGTCTGCAAAGCATCCTGATATGGTTAGCTCTTAGCACAGATCCCCAGCACAGTGCAGGCATTGAAGACATTGTTCAAGGGCAGAGAGAAGAAGTTCAGCAGTATGAGTATCATTTTAGGGCATGCCTAGCTAATTTGAAAAGCTCATCACTATTTTGCCTGGATGGTGAGGAATTTTTTTTAATGACTTTCAAAGATATCCTACCAAGTCATGGAGGGGTTGCAGCTCATTTTGGTGTAAACAAGCACTCACATTGACAAAATCACACAAAATGATTTATGTGTAGAGACTGGGAAGACTTTGGCATCAGAGGACCTGGATTTCCAGCCAAATTTTACCACTTATTCCCTGTGTGACTAGAGTCAGGTTACTGAACTTCTCTGGATCTCAGTTTCCTTGTCTGTTAACTCAATGAGTGCTATATCTCATGTAAACTTTATATATCCTGCTACCAACTACCACCACATCTCACAATTGATGCTTGATAAATATTTGCTTAATTTAAATGAACAGAAACATTGATTAAATATCTACTCTATGGAGAATATTATTCTAAACTATGAAAGAGAAAAATAAATAAGAAATAATTCCTACTGTCATGTAGCTTATGTTATAGTAGGGAGAGGGGGCATATTCAGAAATGAATGTAAAACAAAGTCATACATGAGAAGTACATGAGAAGTACAAACAAAATACTATGCTTGATCTGAGAGATTAAAAGGCATCATTTCCTGGAAGAAACAGAGAAAACTTTGTAGAAGATGTGGTGCTTTCCCTGGGTTTTAAATAATGATTTTCAATAGGTGACAATGGGCAGGGGGAGGCATATCAGGCATTAGGAAGGCACATGATCAAAGGCATAGAGACAGAAAACAATAGGGTGTACATATGGGATGGCTAGAGTAAAGTACATGGAAAGGAATAATGAAATAAGATTTCAAGGTAGGATGGTGCCAGATTACTCCATTCTCAATCAGCAACTCTTCTTGGCTTTGACTCCACGGAACAACATGTCCTCATGCCAGGCACCCCCTAGTGATACCCTCAGTCTATTTTTAGCTTCCTTTTGTGTATTGTCTTCCTTTGATTGTAGGCTCCTTAGGGGCAGGGAGCATCTCCTTTTCTTATTGGTATCCTCAGCATTTAGTACAGTGTCTGGCATATAATAAATGTTTATTGAATTGAACAATTGAATTGAGAATGAAGGGCCTTGAATAAAAAGATAGTTTTAATGAAAGGAATTTTAATTTCCCTGCATAGGCAATAGGTAGCCTTGGAATGACTTTGAGTAAAGGAATGCAATGATTCATCCTTATGTAAGTAGGGATGAACTTGGTAGTGGCACAAGGAATGCATTGGATGAGGGAAAAAGTAGATTGCAATTATCTAGGAAGGTGGTAATGAGGGCCAATACAACTGTAGCAAAGGTAGAAATAGCAGGGGAAAGACAGGAAAGATATTACAGAAGCTGAATCAGTTAAACTTAGAGACTAAATAAGAATTTAGAGACTTAATATGAAAGGTGAGAGGGAGGATGTGTCTGCCTAGGGGTAGCTAAGTTGTTAGATGGAGTATTGGACTGGAGTCGAAAATATCTGAGTTTAAAACTGTGGTATATGATTGTAATGGAATACTATTGTGCTATAAGAAATGACCAGCAGGATGGTTTCAGAAAAACCTGGACTTACATAAACTGATGCAAAGTGAAGTGAGCAGATTCAGGAAAACATTATATAGAATAACAGCAATATTGTACAATGATCAACTGTGAATGACTTGGCTATTCTCAGCAATGCAATGATCCAAGACAATTCCAAAGGACTCATGATGAAAAATTCTATCCACCTCCAGAGAATGAACTGATGGAGTCTGAACGCAAATCGATGTGTACTATTTTTCACTTTATTTATTTCTTGTTTTTTATCTGTGTTTTCTTTCATAACATCACTAATATGGAAATATATTTTGCATGATTGCGCATGTATAACCTATATCAAATGACTTACTCTCTCAGGGAGAAGGGAGGGAAGGAGAGAAATTGGAACTCAAAATTTAAAAAAATAAATGTTAATTCATTTACATGCAATTGGAAAATATTATTTAAAAAAAAAGAATACCTTAGTTCAAATCTGGCCTCAGACACTAGCTAAATGACCGTGGCCAAGTCATTTAATTACTATCTACCTCAGTTCCCTCAACTGTAAAATGGAAATAATAATAGTACTTATCTCCCAGGGTTTTTGTGATGATCAAATAATATATTCACAAAGCTTAGCATAATGTCTGGCATATAGTAGGTGCTTAATAAATGCTTGTTCCTTTCTGCAACATCACATGGAAGCAAACATTAGTAAGTGAATGAATGCCAGGTGGTGCCCTTGATATAATTAAATAAATCAGCATGAGGATCACATTTTGAGGGAAATATAAGTTTGGGCTTTCTCATGTTGAATTTAAAGAGCTTAGAGGACATTGGACAATGTCCTAGAGAAGTGGATCTGAAGCTCAGCTATAAGCTCAGGACTATAGATAAAGATTTCAAAATCGGCTAAGTAGTGTTGATAGTTGAAGCTGTGGGAATGAGTGAAATTGCCCCAGGAGAGAATGTAGAGACAGAGATCTTCACAGTGGAAAGAACATAGACTGAAATTTAGAAGACATGGGTTTGAATTCCAGCTTTACCATTGACTATATAATTTTGGTTAAGTTACTTACTGCTCAAGGTCTCTCTCAATTGTCTTATCTATAAAATCAGGGTATTTACTACCCTCCTACATGAGGCCTTCCCTGATCCCTACAGGTATTAGGGAAAGCTTGAAGGTGTCCCTTCAAAATTACTTTGCATGTATTTTCCATATACTTGTATGAATACATATTTTCCTGGAACATATAATAAATACTTATTGATTGACTAAATGATCTCTAAGGTCCCTTCTAATATTCTATGATTCTCTTAGGATTATAGATTTGGAGAAAGGAACCTTAGAGACCATCACATCTGATCTGTTCCCTTCCCTACTTTACAAATGAGGAAACTGAGACCTAGAGAATTTAAGTGATTTGCACATAGTCACACAGCTATTAAGTAGCCAAGGCAGGATTCACACCCCATTTTCCTTCATTTCATCATTTTATCAGTTATATATATACATTGTTACCTCCAAAAAGGGAAAGGGACTGATGGCAGAACCTTGGGAAAATTAACTTTAATGGGTTAGAAAGTCAAAAAGCATCCAGAGAGAAGAGAGAAAAGGAATCATTAGAGAGAAGGGAGTAGTTTCTTAGAAGCCAAGAAAGGCAAGAAAGAGATTTGTAACAGTATCCATAAGCTATATTTTCTTTGCTCTCAAGTATAATTTTGGTGATATATTGGGAGGCCACATGTACAGTGTTTGTTAAAGTATTTGAGATGACCCAGGTCATCGTCTTTTTAATACATACAGTATTTCTAAGAGCGAAAATGTCAGGACCTTGCACAAATTGTACTGACTTGACCCTTAGAGGGCAATGGCATAGTTTCTTCCACATCATTACTTTTTATTACACCACCAGCCACATCTCTGCAAAGGAGTAAGATAAAAAGCACAGAACTCATCTTGGCCCCAGTCTGGATGAGTCTGTGGCCCTAATGGCACTTTATCATCTCAGAGTATGTTCGTCATCAGTTCAGTCACCAGCGAAGTATTATTGTTGAGAAGGTCACGGTTACCAGGAGAGGTTGTTTGAAACATTTGCTCCAAATTGATCAAAAGCTGCAGCATTGACTAGTGGTGAAAGAGACACTGGGTCTGTTCCTTATTAGCTCTGTCATGCCTAGGTAGGTCTTAATTTTCTATATGGATGAGAGGTGTAGGCCTCAGGAAAGGACTAGATGACCTTTTGGGTCCGTTCAAACTTCATTCTGTGATTCAAACTTCAAACTGCGATTCTCTGAAGCGATGCCTTGGTTAAATGGTATCCATAGATAATCACAGACCTCCATTAGAAGCAGCCTCTTCGACCACCACCTTCTTACCAGAACTGTGTATAAAGGGCACAAATGGATGGAGGTTTGCCTTTACCACATTTCCTGTTAGGCTTCTTGTGAAGGGAACAATGAAGTACTTTGTTTGGGGCAGATCACACCTGGAATATTATGTTCAATGGAGTGGGCCAGTGGATAGGGCCCTGGGCCTGAAATCAGGAAGACCTGAATCCAAATCTGGCCTCAGACATTCACTGACTGTGTAATTCTGAGCAAGTCACTTAACCTTTCTTTGCCTCAGTTTCCTCAACTGTAAAATGGGGATAATAATAGCACCTTTCTCAGAGTTGTTTTAAGTACTTAGCGCAGAACCTGGCAAAGTAGGTGCTATATAAATGCTATTTATCATTATTATCATTATTATTCAACTAAAGGCAGCTAGGTGGAAGAGTGGATTTAGTCCAGGGCTTGGAGTTAGGAAGATTTGAATTCAATTCAAGGCAAATCACTTGACCTCTGTCTGCCTATAGTTTCTTCAACTGTAATAGCACATTTCTCACAGAGTAGTTGCAAAGCATTTAGCACAGTGCCTGACACCTACTAGGTGCTACATAAATGGTATTTTTTATTATTATCATTATTATTCACCTAGAGACAGCCAGGTGGAACAGCAGATAAAGTGCTAGGTTAGAAAGATTTGAATTAAAATCTGTTCTAAGACACCAGCTGTGTGACACTGGGCAAATCACTTGACCTCTGTCTGCCTCAGTTTCCTCATCTGTAAAATGGGGATAATAATAGCATCAACCTCTCAGGCTACTGTCAGGATCAAATGGGAAAATACTTGTGATGTACTTTGCAAACCTTAAAGAGCTATATAAATGTCTTCATCATGTTCATCATTGTCGTTATGGTTGTTGTTGGTGTTATGTTCTGAAAACCACTGTTTAAAGACTTTAATGAGCTGGAGAGTGTCCAAAAGAGGGCAGCTGGGATGATGAATGGTCTAAATTCCATATGAGGGACAGTTGATAACTGAACAAAGGATGTTTAGCATGTAGAAAAATAGATTTGGGGCAAAGGTGGGAACACGATGGTGTCAAAGCATCTGAAGAGCTGTCATATAAAAGAAGGCTTAGACTTCTTTGATTTGGCCCCAGAGGGCAGAAGCAAGAGCCAAAGCTGCAGAGGAAAATTGAGGTTTAATGTCATGAGAAACTTCATAGTTTCATAGACTTAGAACTAGAAGGGACCACAGAGGTCTTTCAGTCTGCTCTCCTCATTTTACAGGTAAGGAAGTTGAGGTTCCATGAGGCCAAGTGAATTACCCAAAGTCACCCACGTAATAAGTGGCACAGCCAAAATTTGAATCCAGAGCCGGGGACCCCATGTCCGGTAGTCTTTCTACTCCTCCATGTTTCCTTCTTTTTTAGCAATTGAATCTACCTCAAAGTAGAATGAGATGTCTTGGGAAAAATTAAGTTCCCCCTAATTAAGGGTCTTCAATAGGAATTGGGTAACCACACATCAGCTATATTATAGTTATGTTTTGCATGTGAAATGAAGGTCTTTTCCAACTCTCAAATTTCTGTGATTCTGTGATTATTTTTATGTTTAAATGGTCAGAGGAAGATGGTGAGATCCTCAAAGCAGTGCTAGTTACCAGCATGTAAACATGTATTAACAACTAGCAAGTTTCTAGTTGTGACTGGTGAGAAATCAGCTAACCTTTTATTATGCTGAATTAAAGACACTGGGGGAAGAGAGAACAATATTAGAGTTCTGGCTAACATTTTTTTGTTGCTGTTGTTGAGTCATTTCAGTCATGTCCAACTCTTTGTGACCCCATTTGGGGTTTTCTTGGCAAATATACTAGGGTGGTTTGTTATTTCCTTTTCCAGCTCATTTTACTGTTGAAGAAACTGAAGCAAACGGCACTAAGTGACTTACTCAGGGTCACACAGCTAGTAAGTGGCTAAGGCTAGATTTGAACTCATGAAGAGGAGTCTTCCTGACTCCAGGCCTGGAACTCTATCCATTGAGCTACTTAGATGAGGGATATATCAGGAAAACTAAACTGAGTGGAAGGAATTTTGGTAAGCTGGGTAAAATAGAAAGTGTGTTAAACTTGGATTACTGAAGTTGGAGTCAACAGGTACCTCAATTTGAATCCAGAGTCTGTCACTTACTATTTGTGTGACCTTGGGTGAGTAATTCAACCTCTTGACCTCAGTCTTTATCATCTCTAAAATGGGGAGGGAGTTTGGATTTTTGTTGTCGTGCATTCGTGTCTGACTCTTTGTGATCTTGTGGACCATACTGTCCAGAGGGTTTTCTTGGCAAAGATACTAGAGTGATTTGCCAAGAGTTAACTTTTAGAGAAAAACAGAGCAGATTTTCTTCTCTGGTTTAAAGATCTATGGGATCAATAGTCCTGAGACCTGGAGCAAGACATTCAACAATATTGGGCCTTTAATTCTGTCGTCACTTAAATGGAGTGGATAAAATTGATATATAGCACCTCCTAGATTATAACGAGCTTTAATCAGTGCTCAGAAAATGTCCATTTGCCGGTCCCCTCTCCTGAGACCAGAGCTCAGAAAGCAAAAGTTTCACCATTGATAATTTTCAGACAGGATTAGTAGCCTATTATTTGTGCCTATTTGGTGTGTTTTGTAATTGACAAAATATGGCAGAGAAGAGAAGAGTTTTAGGATGAGCCCCAAGGTCTTGTGGTTTGCATAGAAATCTTCTTGGTGGCATGGATGCATGTCAAGTTCTCAGTTTCCAGTACCCAAGAGGTTACTCTTAAATTACAACCAGTGAAGGAAATCTGAAATTGGTTCCCTCTAAGACAGCAGCAGTTAGTTCTTTGGCTGACTAGCTTAACTTCTAATATCAGTAGCAGCAGTCTCAAGCCCAGCAGGATTCCTCCTCTAGTCTCTTTTTGAATGTCATTTTGATTTTGTCTCCAAGTGTCACATAAACCATGGTCCTTATTCATTTTTTTACCTCTAATTAGTGTTTCTTTTTCTATATTCTTCTGACCCTCATCCTGCCGTGATCAGCATTGTAGGGCTTCATTTCAGATACAACGGAGCTTGTCTTGGTCATTTTGGGGAAACTACGTGAATTGACAGCCTGAAGGAAGGGATATATTATTATTAACATGATGTATGTGAGAGGTATTCTGGCATAGTAAATTGAGGGCTGGCTTTGGAGCCTGGAAGTCCCAGGTTCAAGCTCTGTTTATGACACACACCAGCTGTGTGACCATGAGCGAGTAACCTCTCAGAGTCCCTGACAATTATTCAAGACTATAAGTTCCACCTCAGTCTTTGATCTGCATCAGTCTCCATCCCAATAAAATCACAACTTGGGATCAAAAAATTTCCATCCCTTAATGTAGGTGAGCATACTGATACTCATATGGGTGTTCAGTGTGTGTGTTTGTGTGTGTGTGTGTGTGTGTGTGTGTGTAGTGTGTGGTGTGTGGTATCTGTTTATATATACACACACATACATATATATATTTACAACTAACATTCACATATAGTGCTTACCATGTACCAGGCATCGTGTTAAAGTGCTTTGCAATTATCATCTCATTTGATCCTAACAGCAGCCCTGGGAGGTAAGTGTTATTATTATTAGATTTTAAAGATGAGGAAACTGAGGTAAACAGAGGTTAAGTAACTTACCCAGGATCAGATAGCTAGTAAGTGTCTTAGGCCAGATTTGAACATAGATCTTCCTAACTCCATGCTATGCTCTATTCACTACACTACCCCCCCCCATGGGGGGGACTTCTCTCCAACTAGCACTCCCATATACAGATTGCAGTCCCCAAATGACTGCTTAAGCAGGGTTGTAAGGACAACCTGAGGGGATTGAACTTCTAGCCCTATAGAACATGAACCCCTCACTGGGGTATCCCTCATTAACATTCTGCTAGTAGTCAATTAACTTTTTTAGAAAAGATGGCACAATGGATGGAGTGCTGGGCCTTGAGTTAGAACTCCTCTTCGTGAGTTCAAATTTGGCTTCAGACATTTACTAGCTACGTGATCCTGGGCAAGCCACTTAACCCTCTTTGCCTCAGTTTCCTCATCTATAAAATGAGCTGGAGAAGGAAATGACAAACCACTTCAGCATCTTTGGCAAGAAAAACCCAAATGGTGTCATGAAGAGTTGGGCATGACTGAGAAATGATTGAACAACAATAAAAAGATATGTAATAGTTAGTACAAAACATTCTCCTGTTAATCTGGGGCATGTCTTCTACAATAAACATAATGTCCACAGGGACAGTGAACTCAATTTTAGAGTAAAATAGTAATGAAAGCACACATATAATGAATATATGTGGTAAACGGGTTCTTTTAAGAAGGATGGACCATTTCTACACTGGAAATACTTTTCTTCTTTTGTAAAGTTCCTTCTCATAAAGTTCCTCCCAGATGTCCTCTGCTATATTCTGAGTGTTAGTGATTTTCTAGAGTCCATAGGTAGAATTCCTCTCTTCTACAATGAGTCATGGTCCCTGAAGTTGCCTTTCCCCAGGTGAACTTTGCTTCCCATCCATTTGTCCTTCATGTGCCTCTCCATTCCCACTGCAGATGGTTTTCCTGCCATCAACCAGCATCACTCCATGAATGCCAAGCTACTATTCCCATTAAGTTGCAACCTTCTATGGGATCCATAATGGAATCTCTAGGTATTCCAAACTCAAAAAGATTCCAGGATATTTCCATCTTGGAATATTTGATTGCTTAAGATGAGAAATAAATAAACACAAAGTAAAAAGGGTGGTCATTTGTTTATAGTCACATGTAGCCAGGTGGAAGACAGGGATGCCTCCCTTTCCTCATCTGATTATTGAGACCACCATTAGAAAGGAAAGAGCTGTAGAAGGGCAAGTCTCCATTTTTCTATGCCTACTGAGTTATGGCACACAAACTCCGGAGTCATCATTTCTATCTCTGTAGACAATTAGAGAACTCTTTGTAATCTCCCATGACAAATTCCTGAATCATAATGGCTAGTGCTGGTAGTAAACTTAGCCCAGACTTCCACATGGTCATTTGCACTGGAAGCAAGCAGGGAATATCTATTTATCCAGGTTCCATGGGGATAGTCTACCCCCAATATGTCAGTTGAAACTTAATATCTATAATAATAATCTACATTTATTAAAAAATAAGAATTTTCAAATTACTTTAGATCTGCAACTTCAGCTTCAGTAGCCCATCCCATAGAAATTGATTACTGTTACTAATCTTTAAGAGGAAATTGAATCTTAGGGAGCTATAATTTAATTGTTATCTGTGAGGATGCCAAGAGAATTTTAACTTCTATTCTTCAAGATTACATTTTTTCTAAAAGTTAGAGTAACACTCTCCATAACCTCCCTGTGGGAGGGGCTATTAAAATTTTATTTGAGCTTCACAACAACTCTATGAAGTATTATTATCAGTTAATCAATCAATCAAGATTCATTAAGTACCAAGTTCCAGACCTTGTGTTCACATATGATATAGGAAGACAAACAATAGTCTTCACCCTCAAGGAGCTTATATTCTCTTGAGGGGAGATAATTACACATATATGTTTAAGGGTGGGGTCCATCCTTAGCCTCAATTAAGGTAATTACAAGGTATTAAGAGTAAAGGAGGGCACACATGAAATTCTAAATACATGGAACAAGGTGGTTTATATCTGTGACTTTCTTATAGCTGTAAACTCCTCTTTGGATTGCATCAAGGAGACAGTATGATTAGCTGACCAAAGGAACAAACCTTGTCCCAGAAGGCTTTAACTAGCAGAGAGTCTTAGTAGTTGACCCAGTCTCCTGGTAAAGAATAATGATGAAGAACTCCAAGTCCAGGGACTGAAAGTCCAGTTTGAGAGTTGGAGCCAGATACCTGAAAGGGAATCCTCTTGGAGGCTGGATGGTTTTTCCTTTTCTTTCTCCTCTTGAAAGGGTTTCTTCCTTTTCTTCCTTTCTGCTACTACTTTAATAATTGCATTGGAGATTGATCCAGTTGGAGGCAATGCATTCGTCTGGGAGCAGCAAGAGACACAATGAGTTCAAACACAGACAAAAACATGCACAGAAACATGCACACCTGGGGAAGGAAGCAGTTTTGAGGAGCTTAACCTGCTTGCACCAGAGAAAAAAAGCTGGCTATGGACTCAAGAACAAGGTTTTGTGAGTTATTCTTCTGCCACATGTGTTCTCTATATCCATGTCTGGGTTCCATAGATATTATCATACTTTAAATGTATGCCCAATATCCCCAAGGACCTTGAGTGTTCAGGGGAAGGGTGTGCTTTTGGTTTTAGGAGAATGGTTTGTACCAACTCTTCTAATTATACCATTGGAATAAATACCTTTGCAAAAAAAGCTAATTGAGGTTACTGACTGATAATCAATAGGAAACAAACCAGTGTGAGCTGGTGAGTGTCAGCCCATTGGAGTTACCCAGAAAACCCTGAGTAGTAGAAGTTCAAGTTGGGAGAGTGAGGTCAGAGTGGATGCTACATAAATAAATATAGAATATGTCCCTAAAAGGGGGAGATAGAAGTAAACACACTTGGTTGGCTGAACAATAGAATGTGTGAAGGGGAACAATGCATAATGAAATTGGAAAGGTTGGTTGGTTGGAATCAAGTTGCAAAGAGCTTTAAATGAAAAGCAGAGAAGTTTGTATTTGACCCAAGAGATATTAGGGAGCTACTGGAGTTTATCGAACATTAGAATGACATGGTCAGACGTGCTTTTGGAAAATCATTTTGACAGTGTGTGAAGAATGGATTGATTAGTGGACCAATTCCTTGAGGCAGGGAGACAAATCAGGAGATGATGAGAACTTGAGTTAGGGTGGGTAGGGGAGTGGAGAAAAAGGAATGGATATGAGAAATGTTGTGAAGGTAGATTCAATAGACAAGATAGAAGAGAAAAGAGTTAAAGATGATTGAGCTTATAGATATTATTATACACATTTTATAGATGAAGAGACTGGGTCTGCTCACATAGCTAATGGGTCAGACAGCACTTGAACCCGGGCCTTCCTAATTCCAGATTTAGCACTTTATCCACTGTATCATGTGTAGTCATGGAGACTTAGATGTTAGGAGATTCTAGATGTACCCATTGGATATTAAAGTGCAGATTTGTGTAACTTCTTTATGATTAAGTACACATGAATTCTAATAATCTCCTTTTCTTGACTGCCCATAGCTATACTTTAAGTTTTATCCATAATAGAGTGAAATGTCAGACTTTTTTGATTCCTACAACACTCAAAGGCTCCAATTACTGAGAACTTGTCAATGGGGCTTGGGTATGCAAACATGACCCACTTTAAAGCTTATTATCATTCTTATTTATTGAGCATTGACAGAGCTCAGCTGAATAGTCACAGGCAGGATTCTTGCCCTGAAGGAACATAATCCAAGTTAGATTGGTAATAAAGTTCAAAGATAAAGCACACCAGAGGAGAAAATAGTTAAATTGTAGAGCTACAAGGTACAGATTCTTGGAAAAAAGAATGGTAGAAGAGGGTGGTGAGGAGGATGAGAGTGACTGTTGTGGATGGAGGAGGGGATTTTGATTGGAAACCTTGGCAGTGACGTATCAGGAGGAATTAGAAAGAAGCCAAAAAGTCGTTCCCAGGACAGAGGCCATTTCCTCTCTGCTTTGTTTTATATTGTAGATAGCTAGTTGGTGCAGAGGATAATATGTTAGACTCGAATTCTAATCCTGCCCTACTTGCTTATTAGCTATATAATCTCAGTCAAGTCACTTAACCCTTTTTGGTCTCAGTTTCCTCATGAGTAAAATCATCTACCTCACAGAGTAGTTAGGATCGATTGGGATACCACTTTGGAAACCTTTAAATGTTATATAAATGCGAACTATATTAGGTACTTTGTACAAGCAGCTCTCAGCCCACAGATGCTGATTTAGCCTGACCTTTTGTCAGGTAAATCTCTTCTATGGAAGAGATCATAGATGTCCTGAAATCTTTAAAGGGTAAAATTAATTGGCAAACTCTTTCCCATGATGAATAAGTAATCCTTTGTTAGTAGAGGACCTACCATAAGATTGTCTTGATCTCTCTTCTTGATCTAGGAGCTCAGAACTTTTGCCATATTTCCTTTGTTTGAGTTCAGGAGCTAATGAGCAGGAGGGCTATTGTTTAGCTCAATGAACTAGGATTCAGGAATCCTAGTTTTTATTCCATAACTGGTTTATATGCTCTTGGAAGATACTGAAGGAATAAGAGAGATGCCATATGACTGAAGAGAGGAAGAGAGTACATACTGCAAATGATAGATCAGTGAGCTTGGTTTTGATTTCTGGCAAAGTTATAGAATGCATTTTCAGGAGAATTCTGTGTGCTTACGTGGAAAGGGAAGTAGTCATCACTAAAAGCTAACACAGTATCATCAAGAGCAAGTCATGACGTACTAGCTCTATTTAAAAAAAAAACATTGAAAGGCAGCATGATGTAGCGAATAGAGGGCTCATCTTACTATGTGCCAGGTACTGTGCTAAGCTCTGGGGATACAAATAAGAAAAATAAAGACAATCCCTGCTTTTGAGGAGTTTATAATCTAATGGAGGAAGAAAACACAAAAAAGAAAGCTAAAAACGGAGGTAGAGATTTAGGGAAGAAGGTGAGAGAGGATAATGGAGCCAAGGAGGTCAGGAAGACCTGGTTTTAAATCCTGCCTTTGATACAGTTAGTTGAATGTAGGCAAGTCATTCAACCACTGGTGTCCACAAGGAAATTTTTAAGGCTGTAAGTTGCAGACAAGTTGATTGTCTACTTCAGTGAAGGGAATTTCCACACCAGGGGTTCTCCATACCCATGAAATTACGAGTATGAACAAAAAAAAAGTAGATTTAGACTCAGATTTAGCTCAGGAATATACTTCAGACATAATATCTAGGGTTAATCAAAGTGCTTGATAACATCTCTAATGCTATTCTTGTGTCTGACACAGAGAGATATGGGCTAGATGATAATGCAATTAGGTGTTAATTCACCAAAACCAGAATTGATAGATTAATGTCGGATTTCCTTCACCAGGAACCTCATTATCCTGCTAGCTTTGGTACTCACACCTCTTCAGTATCTTCAATATTTTCCCTGAATGAAGGGTTGGAGCAATGAATGCCTCCCAAAGCTTCCATTTAAAGGGGGCTCCCAGGCCACCCAACTGTTCATTTCCCACCAATTGCACTTTTTAGACTGGACTCCGCCATCCTTCTCTGCCTTCCTCTCTAATGGCCTCATATCCCTTTTCAACTTCCCTTTGTGGGCTGTCTTCCTCCATTAGATTGTAACCTCCTTGAAGGCAGGGATTATCTTTCTTTTCCTTATTCTTATCCCCAGAGCTTAGGACAATATCTGGCACATAGTAGGCCCTTAATAAAGTGTTTATTAATCGATTGACTAAAGGAAATCTTTAGTGTAGTGCA
Source organism: Vombatus ursinus (assembly GCF_900497805.2). Taxonomy (NCBI): domain Eukaryota; kingdom Metazoa; phylum Chordata; class Mammalia; order Diprotodontia; family Vombatidae; genus Vombatus; species Vombatus ursinus. The sequence goes on along the minus strand of NW_020950062.1, from coordinate 8,000,163 downwards.
CCCAGTGATCTGTTTGTGGTCCTGTGCTATTCAACATTTTTTTCATCAATGCCTTAGATTGTGGCCTATGCGCCATGAATGTTAAATTTGGATAGGAAGCTTAGAGGGTTAGCTAATACAGTCATCATTTTTACTTCAGAAATATTTTTACTTCATCCTTGTTTGTCAGAATCAGTTCTGTCATAGAAGTTCCCCTGTTGCTTCTTCCACCTTTGAAGGCTTAAATTATCGTTAAGGCAAGTTAAAAATGTTCCAGCTGCTCTGATTTTAATAGAATGCTTTAGCATAGATTTGGATATTTTGTGTCCTCCATCATTACAACAGCATGTTTCCATTCAACAAGCATTTATTAATTCAATCAGCTTTTAGGTTTTTGATCCAGGTTTGTAATGTTTCCTGAATTCCTTGTTTAATTGCTCCTTCTGTAAAGGTGATCTGTACTCCCAAGACGTTGCTGTTTCTATTTCTCTCTCCATTGATCTTTCCCCAAATGCTTCTCCTCTGAGATATAGGTTTTCTCACATGAGTATGTTTTCATAATGCTCAATGTTACTCTACCACACATTTTATCTATTTTCATACTTTTTAATAAGATTTACTCTCCCTGAGCTCCTATTTAGTCATGAGACAGTAAAATAATAAGTAGAATGCAGGACTTGGGATTAAGGAAATCTGAGTCTAAATCCTGCCTTAGACACTGACTAGCTGAAATTTTGAGGAAGTCACAACTTCCCTGAGCCCTAATTCCTAATTCATAACAATAGTGCCTACCTCACAGGGTTGTTGAGAAAATCAAAGGAAATACTATATGTAAAACACTTTTCAAACCTTAAAGTCTTATATAATTGCTACTTATCACTGAATTTCATCCCACCTAAACTTAGCAACACCCATGAAGTAAAATTTAACTCTTTGCATTGGAATCTCTAGTTCGCCCTATTTTTTATGTACATAGTGTGCATTTATGTATAGACATCTGAGGCCATAGATTGCATTGCTATCTTTCTTGGATATACTGTCAAGAATTACTAGTTCCTCCTGCTGTACTTCCCATGTTGTATCTGCTGTTATTTATTGTAGGGGTTCTTAACCCAGGATCCATAGACTTTTGAAAAATATTTTGATAGATATATTTTGATATAATTGATTTGTAGTATGTTGTAGCTTTTTAAATGCATTTAAAAACATCAGTCTGAGATGAGATTCATAGGTTTCATCAGACTGTCAAGGGGTCCTTGACACACAAAAAATCAAGAATTTCCACTTCATAAGATAATAAGAAAAGGGAAAAGGACTTTCATATACAAGAATATTTGTAGCAGTTCTTTTTGTGGTGGCAATGAATTGGAAATTGAGGGGATACCCATCAGTTGGGGAATGGTTGAACAAGTTGTGGTAAATGAATGTAATAGAATACCATTGCACTATAAGAAAGGATGAGCAGGAAGATTTCAGAAAAAGCTGGAAATACTTACATGAACTGATGCTAAGTGGAATGAGCAGAACCAGGAGAACACTGTACACAGTAACAGCAACATTGAGCAATGATCAACTATGATTTACTTTGCTCTTCTCATCAATGCCATGATCTCAGACAATTCCAAAAAACTCATGACGGAAAATGCTATTCATATCCAAAGAAAGAACTGATGGAGTCTGGATGCAGATCAAAGCATACTATTTTCACTCTATTTTTTTCATAGTTTTTTTCCTCTTTTGTTCTGGTTCTTCTTTCAGAACATGATTAATAAGGAAATATGGTTTATATGATTGCATATTTATAACCTATATCAAATTGCTAACTGTCTTAGGGAGAAAAATTTGGAACTCAAAATCTTATGAAAAAAGAATGTTAAAATTGTCTTTACATGTAATTGGAAAAAATAAAATACTATTAAAATAGAATTCCTACTTTATGTTATCAAGGTTGATAGATCTATATGGACAATTTTCTCCTTCCTCTCCCCAATCTTTTCATTTTAAAGCCTTGATACAGCTTGTAAGACTCCAGGAAGATGTTTTTACTGGCCCTTGGTTAGGGATACTTCATTCTGGTCTAAAGCCCATGAATCCTAAATTTTAAGTGGTGGTCCATAAATCCAAATCCTGTGTCCAAACACCATCTTCTTAATTGGATATTCCTTTCCCAAATCCACTCATCTGTCTTCTGAATCCCTTAATAATATGTATACATTTCTCATTATAGAGTCATAGAATACTAGAACGAGAAGGTGATTTAGAGATCTTCTAATTCTCTTCGTTTTGTAGAAGAGAAAGCTGAAGTCTAGGAAAGTTAATTGACTTGCTTAATGTATCTACTAATATATCCCCTTTAATACTAGTGCCTTATCTCCAATTTATCCTGAATGTATCTTATTTGTACATAGTTGTTTGCATACTCTCTCCTTCATTAGATTGTGAGCTCTTTGAGAGCAAGGACTGTCTTTTGCCTTTCTTTGTATCCCTAGCACCCAGTACAGTGTCTAGCACATAGTAGGTGCTTAGTAAATACTTGTTGACTTGATGAGTAGTAGAGATAATATTAAAAACCAGATTTTAATAACATGAAAAATCTATAAAACGTGTCATCCTTACTTCCCAACACCACCCTTAACGCTATGAAAGGGTATTACAAGAGGATTTGTGGGTCATTAGGGATCTGGTAAAGATGTATTTTCATCTTTGTCATATACATTCACCCTTTCCCAGCTCCTGTAACTTCTCTTCTTTTGTTGTATATTTCTAATATGGTGAATTTGGGTCGATTATCATGGTTATGTTAGAAGTAATAGATAAAAGGAAAAAAAACCCCAGGCCTTTGGAATAGCAATGCCGAAATATTTTGACCTAATAATTCCATTGTTGAGAATATACCCTAAAATGTTGTTACAAACAAAAAAAGCTACATGTTCAAAGATTTTCATGACAGTGTTATCTATAATTGCACAAAACTGGAAGCAATGCTAGAATTTTAACTTGAAAAATTCCTGTTAGTAGATAGCAAGTTTATTTAGGCATATGTAAATCTTATGTAAATATATGTATAACCCTCTAAGCTATTTTAAGAGTCCAGATGTCACTTTGTAACATAGCTCTTGCAAATCGCCTTTGACAAGATATTGTAAGGTGCACTCATTGGTATACCTGGGTAAAGTACTTTTAGATCCTCAAGTGTAAAGCTAAGTCAATAATATTGATAATATATACTGAAGGCTTTTTTTTTGTAAAAGTAACATGTGATTGATTAGAATTTTTTTATAAATAAGCTTTCCAACCTTGGAAGATCTTGTAGTCATTTTTTCATAAATGGGTGTCTAATTGCACTGTATTGTTTTTGAAAAGATTTAATTTATTGATTACATTGGCATAATGCGAAAGAAAAAAATTAGATACAGATTTATTATCTAATGGTTTGCAGGGAGGTATTCTGAAGTAACGATATCTGGAATTGAGAAATATTGTAAACTTTAATGAATCTTCAGTCTCATAGATCTGAGTATTTCTTTCAATGGTGCCAATATAATTATTTTTTAACCTTATCATAGTGTGTGATTCTTGTTCATGTGCACAGATTCTCCACGGAGGGTTTATCCAATATGCCAGTGGTCTTCTGCAAGCTATCTTGATATTGCATGAATACCAATGGAATTTTCCACCTGTCTATTGCTCATCTTTTTTTTTTTTCTGGCCACCTATATCTCTGATGATATCCTTCATGGTATTCCTCATCGGTAATATGTTGCAGCCTTCCCATGACTACCATACTCTTTTCTATTGTCCATTGGTTAGCCCACAACTTTAATTCTTTGAAATTGTGATATCAAGAGGCGGTATCAGAGGTCATAACAGGGCCTGGATTTCCCACATAAACTCTAGTAATTTTCTTAAAAAAATAGGCATAAGACTGAATAATAGTCAATCAATTCAAAATGAAAAATCAATGGACTCTTTCATCTGGTCTAGGACTGCAGGAAAAGACATTCAAAAGTGAGGAGCACTAGATGAGGGTTCCCTACAGGAAAGACAGCATGAGCTCAGGTAATAAGCTACAACAGCATTCTGACTAGGGACTGTTGACCTCAGAGCAATGACTAGAGACAATACAGTCTGCCAGCACTTTGAGTGTAAACATATTAAGAGAGGTGGAAACCAGGGGTAGGAAGCCAGAAAAATCAAGATAAGATCAAAGAATTTGGGAGGGGGAAGAACTTGGCTCTGACACAAAAACCCAAATCAACAATTATGGTTGAATATATGAGTACACAGAAGAAGATACAAAACACTATGAGGAAATATTAGCTATAACATTTTAAAAATGATGTCTAAAATAGTTTAAACTTGAAAAAATGGATTATGAAATTCCCCCTTAAAGGGATCAGATAAAGAAGTTTAGGATAAGAAACGGTTTATAGAAATGGACTAGTATGAAATTGGACTATTGACTTTTTGAATGTAAAGCAGACCAATAACTATAACAACGGTACAACCATTCCTTAAAAATATCTACAAGATGTGATATGCAGTCAGAAATAAGACATGACTATGGAAAGAGACTGGGAATAAGATATATTTTCCTATTGCCTTAATATTATAAATTTTATCAAGATATTGAAAATTTCATTTATAACATTTAAATAATTCTGTCTTACAGTGGGAAATATAATATTAAGCACCTTATCATTTTAAGCAAATTCATTTAGAAGAAAAGCCTTCACCTAAGTTCATTAGTATTATAGCATTTTCCTTAGTTATGGTGCTTTGAAAAATTACTCATCTCTCATTAGACTACTTCTCCATTTGTCATATAGTTCTGACAGTATTTTAAATGTCTTTCCAACAACCATCTGCACTATTAAACCAAGCAAGAGGCTTTCTGAAGAATAAAAAAAAAAGGAAATGGGACATTCTGTGACTCACAGTCATACAGGAGCCATGGGAAGAAATCTTGTGTTTTAGATAGAGTGATAGCCCTGGAGGCAGGAAGACCTGAGTTTGAATTCTGCTTCAGATATTTACTAGCTATTATTAGCTAGGTGACCCTGGGAAAGTCACTTAACCTTTTTTCTTAGCATCAATTTCTCTAGCTGTAAAAGGAGAAAATAATATCACTTACTTCACTGGGTTGTTTTGATGATCAAATGATAACATATACATAAAAGTTTTACAATCCACAAAGTGTTATATAAGTGTTAGCCAGTATTAGTATGACCAGAAGAATATCAGTTTTAAAAAGATACAGAATTCTGCTTCAGGAAGAAGCTTGGGTGTCACTAAGAGCACTGGGCAATTTCACAAAGGCAATTCTGCCTGATTTTTTTTTCCTGTAGATCTATTCTGGATCAATATCATTTTCCACCCTCAATGTAGATCTATCCAACTGAAGATCATAGTCTGGACAATAGGCATTCTTCGTCCACTTCGTTTTTCCTGTATAGATAGTTAGGATGAACTCTTTTGTAGAATAATGGTTCATCTTTTAGAGGCTCTGTAATGTTCTCAGATTCATTGGAATCAGGCAATATTATGCACAAACAAGATCATCTGGCAGGATCCCACCTGCACTAAACATTATCCATGATGGCAATGAACACCTTTGGTAAACATGCCAATCAGTTTTATGCCTCACTTGTTATTAATAATCAAAGGGTTATTAAACTAGGGAGCTCAGGAAGCTGTCCTAAACCTAGGTATCCAGGTTACACAAAAGATTTACCTGGCACAAGCAAATACAGATGTTAAGTATGGAGCAACTAAGAACTCCTTATCTAACTGTACACTCCTTGAGATCAAGGAAATCTTTAGCCTGATCTCATTTTGTATCCCTAGCACTTAGCATGGTACCTGGCACATAGTAGGTATTTAATAAATGCTAGTTGACTGACTGACTAGTTGACTGGTTCAGTTGAATGCCAAGACCCTTCTTACACACCTTTCTTCCCCAGAGATGGAACTTGCAACAGTGAATGAAGACTAGTACAGGCTACCTTTGGTGTGGGAGAATCATCAAGCCTGAGAAGGCAACAAGCCCACTGCACTGGGTGGTTATATATGTCTGGGAAACTACCAGTGCAAAGCCTTAAATTATATGTAGAATAAAGCAATCTGAGCTCTTTTGGAGCAGGAACTATCTTTTATTGTATCCCTAGCACTTAGCACAGTCTCTGGAACATAGTAGGTGCTTAATGAATACTTACTAACTGAATGACTATAATGCTTATAAGGGAGGATGGCTATTGTCCATCAGCATACTTGATTAACAGCTTTGAATTGTATCTATCTATCTATCTATCTATCTATCTATCACAAATGCTATATAAAATACAATAGATATTTTTTAAACTGGAGACTTTGTCTTTGAAATTCTATCTGCATGAAACCCAAGAATTTTTCCCTTAAAGTCCATCTGTTCTCTTGGACCTGTTTCCTCCTTGCTATGGCTAGCATCAATATTGCACCTTAAGATTTACAAAGAACTTTATAAAAATGATCTCATTTTATCCTCACAGCAGCCCTAGAAGATAGGTGTTACTATTATTATCACCACTTTGTAGTTTGGAAAACTGAGGCAAACAGGCTAGGGGATTTGTCCAGAGTCACATAACTAGTAAGTGTCTAAAGCTGGATTCGAACTCATCTTCCTAACTTGAGACCCAGTTCTCAATTCACTGCAGTACCTAACTGCTTGTAATATGTATCAGTCTGGCCAGAGGCTACCTACCACAATTGTCATATAAAATTATCTCTATTGAATATCTTTCAAGGATTAATGTAAGATTTTGATTCATGCTTGGGAGATGCCTTGTTAGAGAAGAATCTTTAGTGGTCTTTTTCTTCAGTGAATCATATTTTTTAATAGTTAAAAAAATAACCATAAGGTATATATTTTCTACACATTTTAGACAATAGTATGCCTTTAAAGATATGGTCACATACTTAATAGCTGTGTGACTCTGAGCAAGTCACTTAACCTGTTTGCCTCAGTTTTCCCAACTGTAAAATAGGATAACAATAACACCTATCTTTCAAGGTTGTTGTGAGAATAAAATGACATAATATTTGTAAGACTTTTTGTAAATCTTAAAGTGTCATATAAAAGCTAGTGATACAAAGGAGGAAGCAGGTCCAAGGGAGTAGCTGGATTTCAAGGGGACAGTTCTTGGGTTTCATGCAGATAGGATTTCAAAGAGGAAGTCATCAGCAAAAGTTGTTTGCTCCCTTCTCATACCTTTGTCAAGGATACTTGGTGTGTGTGCAGGTTATTCTGATAAAGATTTTATCAAATTAGGAAGCAAAGTAGGTTATTAATTAATCAATCAAAAACAGAAGGGGTAGGTAGGTGGTGAGGTGGATAGAGCACCAGCCCTGGAGTCAGGAGGACCTGAGTTCAAATCCAGCCTCAGACACTTGACACTTACAAGCTATGTGACCTTGGGCAAGTCACTTAAACCCATTGCCTAGACAAAAAGAAAGAAAAAACCACAGCAAGCATTTTACTAAATAAAATGAGAAAACAGTCTCTGCCCTCAAAGACCTTACAGCATGGATTTTTTCTTGGTTGCCCTTTCCCCACTTTTTGGGTAGTAATGTGGCTCATATCCCTCAATCCTATCAGTAATGTGGTTGCTAAATTAGTCTTACTTTTTGAATACTTGATTTAATTCAGCTGCTCTTTTCATCTCCATTTTCTTTAGTTCTACTTCTACTTCTTCACCTAACACACCAGGCATACTACTGGACACCAAATGTAATGGCTCCTTTCTCATTGATGGAGAAAATAGTTTGTTATAGAAATCTTTATGGACTTTCCCTCTCCCCCATTTTTTTATTTCCCTCTAGTTTCATCCTTAAATGCCATTGGGATAGTCAAGGTTAACAGACTTTCCTGCCAAACTTTCTGTAAATTTGTTTTGCCTTGCACTCCTCTGCCTTTAACCTTTCATTCTCCTTAGTAAGATTTTACAGATAATGAATGTTGCCTTTGTTTCTATGGTTGGGAAGGAGATCAAGTGTTTGCCGACTAAGGAAGATTTTATGATCTTTAGTCTTCTCATAGTGGTGATTGATGTCTATCAGTTAGACTCCCTAAGTAAAGGTTCTATGTTGAAACTCATTTTTTTCCCAATTATCAGTCATTGGTGTCAACAGCTTATTTAAACAGATCAACTTGGAGTTGCATCAATTGTATAACATAAAAAGCTCCACATATGCTGGAAACACACTCTCTCCTATAGCATCTTGATCTTTGGGCAGACTGGAGTTCCTACAGAGACTACAGTTCCTACAGAACATAACTTATCTCAGTTCCTACAAAGCATTAGTCTCACCAAGTTCATATCCCAATACAGCATAGCTGCTAGATGAGTCCTTTTCTGTGCTACCTCTGAGCTAGGTTCCTAAAGTCACTCCCAAAGACCACTCCTTACTTCTGGTATGTTATAATTTTACTCATGTAGCTTGATGAGGTAGTAGATCCAATGTTGGACTAGAAGACAAAAAGACTTCAGTTGAAATCCTGCCTCTTAATATTAGCTGTGTGATGTTGGGAAGTCACCTAATCTCTCTTGGCCTCAATTTCTCCATATGTAAAAAATAAATAATAATAACACCTACCTTGTAGTATAATGATTAAATGAGTATATGTATGTATATATATGTATATACATACATACATACATATATACACATATATGTATATGTGTGTATACATAGGGAGAAGGAGAACAATATAAATCTTAAAGTATTATATGTTACTATTATTATTGCTATTATTATATATTTAAGTGGACTAACATCTTTATAGTTGCATGTGAGGTTAGTAATTTGGCACACAATAAAATTCACTTCAATAAACATTTATTAAGCACCTACCATGTTCTAGGCACTTGCTAAACACTGGGATACAAAAAGAGGTGAAAGACAGTCCCTATACTCAGGGAGCTTATGGATTAATGGATTGAACCCAGATATATATGCTTGGGAAATGGCCATCTGATATCCAGAGAGGCAGCCTCATCCCAATGTTTATTATGAGGGTAAAAGGATAGAGACAGAAAACTAAGGGGAAAAATGTGAAACCAAAGGACTTAAGTACGTGAAAAGCACAGGTATCAGATTGAGTCATGAGTGTTTATAAGACATTTCAAAAGAAACTTTGGTATCATTGTTGAGAAGCAGTTTAAAAATATCATTCTTTCAACTCTAGCTACTGTTTTTGGCCTTGGTATTAAGAAGATCTGGTTTCAAATCCTTCCTTAGACACATTAGCAGTTTGATCCCAAGGAGGCATTGCTAAGGAATAGTAAGAAGACAGTAAGAGAACATCAAACTGCTCTTAATGAATTCAATCCTTGTGCCATATGAACCATCTTTGAATCCTGAAAGAATTGGCAGATAAGATTACTGAGCCCCTATCAGTGATGTTTGGAAGATCATGGAAAACAATAGGGGTACCACACAAGTAGAATGAGCTTAACTTCTATTCCTGGAAACATTAAGGTGATGGTTGGTGAACATTTAGAAATATTTTTTTAAGTTCATATTTTTATTCAACATGCTACAAAAGGTAATTAATAGTGATTACAAAAAGCCAGCATGGCTTCATGGAGGGCAGGTCATCTCAGACTAATTTCATGTTTTTTTTTGACAGAATTACTAAGCTAGTAGTTGAAGAAATTACTGTGGATATAGTTTATCTATGTTTTAGCAAAACTTTGATAAAATATCTCATCCATTCTTGTGGAGAAGATAAAGAGATGCAGATCAATCCATAATATAATTAGATGGATTCAGAAATTGCTGGTTGCTAGAGTCAGATAAGTGTTGTTAGTGTTTCAATGTTAATGTGGCAGGAAGTCTCCAATGGAGTACCCCAAGGATCTGTATTTGGTCCTATATTGTTTAACACTTTTTATCAGTGACTTGGATAAAAGCATAGATGTTATACCATAAAATTTGCAGATGATATAAAGTTGAGAGGGATAGCTATCACAGTGTATGACATTCAGGATTCAAAAGGATCTCAACAGGTTGGAGCACTGGGCTGAATATAACAGGAGGAAATTCCAAAGGGAAAACTATAGTTTCACAGTTGGATACAAAAAATTGATTTCACACCTACTTGATGGGGCCAGAATGGTTAGACAGTAGTCATTGGGAAAGGATCAGAGGGTTTTAGTGGACTTGAAAGGCAATATAAATAAGTGGTGTTGTAAATAAGCAATAGTAGCCAAGAAAATTAATGCTATCTTGGGCTGCATTAAGAGGGTCAGAAATTCCAGGAATAGAATGATAGCCTCACTATACTCTCCCCTCACCAGATCTCATTTGGACTAATTGTATGCACTTCTGGTTGATAACTAAACCCGAGAATGTCCAAATAGTAAAGGGCTGAATCCATGTCCTATGAGGATTGGTCAAAAGAACCAGGAATATTTAGCCTGAAGAAAAGACTCAAGGGGGAAATGTTATCTGTCAAATATTTGCAGGGTTGTCATGTGCAGTAGAGATTAGACTTGTTTTGTTTGGCCTCAGAGAGCAGAACCAAAAGGAATGGGTGAAATTTGCAAATAAGCAAATTTAGGCTTGATTTTGGGAAAATAACCTCCTAACAGCTATAGCTCTCCACAAGTGAAATGGGCTGTGTAGAGAATTAGTGGGTTCCCCATTCTTGGAAGTTGTTAAGTAGAGGTTGAAAGAACTCTTGCTATGAATATTATAGTGGGGATTCCTTCTACATGTGGGTTGCATTAGATGGCCACTAAAATCCCTTTTAGTTTTCAAAATTTTGTGATTCTGTGACTTAACCACTCTGAGTTTCAGTTTATCATTAAAATGAGGTTAACGATAATACCTATCTCAGTATTGCCGCAGTAATCAAGAGCTAATGGTTTGCAAATCTTCAAATTCCATATAAATTGAGCTAATATTATTATTGTTAATAATAATGATTATGAGAAGATTTGAAAAGACATATTCCATTAATAAAGTAAGAATGAGTAAAGGTTTAAGGTGGTGATACCAACTGGGTCAATATGGTGGCAGGAGCTAGGAGATAGAAAACCTGTCAACTTGATACATTATAGATATTGTCACGGTATCTTTATGTCAGCAGCAAGAGAGGAGATTGGGGACTCATTTGGAAAGTTAGATCAAGTTGAACTAAGGTTCATAGGAGGAAGTCTGAATGAGCAAAGCAAAGAGTTTTGGATAGTGGGTGAAGAAAAGAAAAAGAAGCAGGGGATGGGTTAGGTGGCACGGGAGATACCTTGCAAAAAACAACTTTAGAGAAGCTGGGTCAGAGAAATTTGGTCCACCAGAGATTATGGCAACACACAATCCAAAGAACATGAAAGATACATGAAGATGACCAAAATACAGATGCAGACAAACAAAAGGAGTTTGTAGCAAATATGCAATAAAAACTGCATTACCTTGGTATCCTTGTCAGCACCCCAGAGAAAAGTAAATAATGCTCTCCCAATGCTCTATATAAAACTTTTTCTTTATCTTTTGTTCCCTGGTAGGTCTTGGAGACAATTTTGCTTTTCCCAAATCTGATTTGATTTAAATCCCCTGTCTATTCAGTTATGTCTTTCTTTTTACCACCCATGCTCTCTAGCCATCAAAAACCGAGGAAGAGAAATATTTTAAAGGAAAATATCCCCTTTCCCTATCAAACTCCCAGATATTTTATAGCAATTCTTTTCAGGTAGCTCAGCTCTTCAAGCCTTTATCTCTGCTCTTTTATTTCAGAATAAATTTTGGAAACAAAAAAGTTCCAAATGAATTTCATTTTCAAGTGTCTTCATCTTATGCCCTTCTTGTGCCCCTCTGTCTTCTCTCACCATCAGATTGCAATTGGTGCTTGCTGGGTCTGTAATGATTTAGAAGATTTCTTTATCACTCTTATCTCCAAGGTTTTTACTCAGCAAGCCCTCTCTTTTGCTCAGATGCCATAGCCAGTATCTTTTTCTGTTGTTACAATCAATGGGAATAGCAGAAATTGATGAGTCTTTTGCCATTTAAATTAGATGTTGTTATTTGTGATTGAAGTCACTCGAAAGCTGCTTGCTTGCCACATTGAATTGGTTGCACATTGTGAAGACCTAATAGGAAAACAAGATCCTTAAGCCATTTAAATATTTCTCACTCCTTCCTATTGTCCCTTTTGAATGTAGGGGGCACACGCACAGATTTTTTTTAGCCCCTTGTACTTGCTGCTGGCTTACCACATAAACATCATTTAGTAAGCATATCCTGCTAAATGATGGGGAAAATTGACATAATAATCTGTGTCACTTGCATGTTTCCAGTAAGCCTCGAAATACTCTAAAACCACACATATAAACACATACATACAGCCCATGCACACATGCATGCACACAATATAGGCACAAATCTAGTCAATAGTGTCGGGCAGAAGATGGGGATTTTTATAGCTTTGTCATAACTGATAAATAGAACTTAACAGGAAAATCTATAGCCTGTGCCGATGCCTCTTTATTTGCACACTGAAAATAATTTCTATAAATAAGGGCCAAGTATAAAATGAGGCTCTTCTCAGAAGAAATAATCATGACATACATAAAATATAATCTGGGGATTATTCATTTGAAAGGAGATTTTGCTGCTGGCTGAGATATTAAAGATGCTACTTTCACAACATCCTTGCCTTCTGCACTTATGACTTATATAATGCAACAAGTAAAAACCTGGGCTGCCAAAACCACGCTCTGATGATTTCCAAGTTTGCAAAAAATGGTACATAGAGTTTTTCTTAGACAAAGACAATGCTACTTATCTATCTCCCTAGGCCAGTTTGGATTTGTAAGTTTCTTCTAACTGATAAATGAAATTCAGAGAGGATTGTAGAGAGGTATTGTTGAAGAAGTGGGAAGAGAACACTGGACTTAACAAAAGCTAGTCTGACTCTGATGCTTGCTATACAGCCATGGGGAAGGTTAACTCTAAGCTTCCATTTCCATGTCTATAAAATGAGGATAATACTTGGCTCTACATTATAGCATATTACCTAGTGGCAGAATGATTTGTGGGTAAAAGGCTCACTTGGCCTTTGAATTAAGAAAATCTAGGTTCAGGTCTTGACCTTTACACATATTTTTTATTGTCTGCATGACTATGGTCAAGTGTCAATGACCAAGGCAGCTAAGATTATAAATTATAGATAGGCTGCTGATCTGCATTGTTACAGGAGTTTCCAATCCTACAAGGATGAAGTCATAGGTCTAGATGAAAAAAAAAAGTAACAAATAAAAATCTGCCTTAAAGGGCTTTTGAGGAAAGTAATTTGTAAACCCTGAAATATAATAGAAATGTAAACTCTTATCTATCTCATAGCATTTTTTTTTGAGAAACTCTTTGCAAAATGCCTTATTCCTGCAAGCTGTTATTAAAATGAACTATTATTAAAATCAAGAGTAGTCTGCCCTCCTCCTATCTCCATGGCATGCCTCTTCTTCTGGGGGTTCCTCTCTCCCTCAGACTTCCTTAGGAAGCAACTCTGTGACCTATTCTATGTCTTAGTTGACTATTGACTTCTGCTAAGATATGAACAGATTATTTAGAGTTGAGAGGATAATGGCTGAAGGCAGAGGTGACATTTATCTTCTAGGTAATAGGATGCATTCCCCTTCCCTCTCTCATGACCCATGCTAGCCCCTATCTGGATATAAATATGGAAATGAGTCAAGGATCCATCCCAAGTCCTGTTGACATTTCAAGTAGCTAAAAAGCATGAGTTGCACTGGATTTAAGGTATGATTTAATTTTTTTAATTAATGAAGCTTTGTTTTCTTTACTTTCCATCTCCCCAGCACCTCCCTCCTTCTGATGGTATTATGTACCCACCATCCAGTTTGAAAACCCTTAGATTTTTAGATTCCCCTTGCCTCCCTTCCAAATCCTCAGCCTGGCCTTTTTGATCTTATTCAGATGCCCTTTCCTTCCTGGCCCTAAAAAGAATCTGGCTCCACTTTGTTTACAATTCCCAGAAAAACCTTAAACTTTAGATTCCTTGTAGACTCACTTTATCTCTCTTTGAAAGCACCTTTGAAGAAGTTTGTCTGCTGGTCCCAGCTCCATTTGAAAGCAAACTTCCCCCCTTCCAGTGCCCTTCATTATCTATTCTCATTGTTTATTCAAATCTCTCAGACCTTCCAAATACCTGGACCCTTTTTCTCAACCACCTCCCCCCTTCAACTGGCCTTTCTCATTGTTTTACCTTCCTTTGGTCCCTGGTCATTTCCCACCCTTAATCCTAGCTAGGTGCTACGAGGTCCAGGACCCAGGAGTTCTGTTCATCCCAGCTTACTAGCCACTCCCATCCAGATCTCCTTAGACCTCTCCTCCAGTCACTCCAAACTACTCGGCCACTCCTAGATCCCTCCCACAGTCTTTGTGTACTTAAGATTCACCTTTGCCCCCATTCAGATGCTGGGAATTTATCATGCCCAAAGGCTGAGACTCTCATGCCTGCTCGTCCTTATGGGGGTCACCTGGCCTCCCTAATTCAGAGGCTGAGCTTTTCTCATGCTCGTCCTTATGGGAGTTACTGATGTTTGGGTTCCTTGGGAGTCTGGCCTATATGCTTTATCTTTAATAAACTTTTTCTCTGGCTGGAAGAAGATTTGGGTTGAATTCTTTCAGGCAAGCCCGCATCGTGATCTGGGGGGTCCCAGTACCCCAAAACCCCTACACCTCTTCACTTCCATTAAAAAAAGGAAGGAAAAACAAAACCCTTGTAACAAATATACCTAGTCAAGTAAAACAAATTCCTTCATTGTCCATGTGCAAAAAATGTATGCCACATTCTGGACCCTGAATTCACCACCTCTGTCAGGAGGCGAGGAACATATTTCATCATCAGTCTTCTGGAATAGTGGTTGATCATCCTATTGATAAGAGTTCTTAAATACAGGGTGGGTGGATGAATTTTCAATGGAATTTCTTAAGGAAAGTCTCCATGAACATTGGGGCTGGTGATGGTAGAAAGAGACATCCTACAAGGCAGGGGGCTATTCAGTCCCAGTAGCCCTTTAGCTTCCCCTTCCTCTAGTAACCTATTCCTTCAGGATATCCTGGACCAATCTGCCTCACAGAGCTTCTTGGAGATGGGGTAAGGGATTGATTTTTGGGTTGCTTTTTCGTCATTATTTGTTCCTCCCTCACCATTCATGTCTCCAAAGACAGGAACAGTTGCCAAAGTTAATGTGATCTTAAATTATATTCATAGGAAGAATGTTCAGGAAAATGGAGGAGGTAGTAGGTCTACTGTCCTCTGCCCTGGTCAGACCACATCTGTGGCATTATGTTAATTCTGGACCTTGTATTTTTAGAGGAATATTTTCAAATTGAAACATTTCCATAGGAAAGAAGTCTAGGATGATAAGGAAATTTGAAACCATGCCATATGAGGACCAGTTGAAAAATCTGAGGCTATTTAGCTTGGAAAAAAGCAGACTTAGGAGGAGGGAGCTGTGATAGCTGTTTTCAATCTTAGAAAGACTGTCATTTGGAAGAAGGATTATTCTTCTTATGCTTGGTTCCTGAGGGAAGAACTAGGACTACTAGTTAGAAGTTGTAGGGAGGCAGATTTCAATTCAGTATGAGAACTTTCTGATAACTCTTTATACACACTCACTTGGTAATCTCATCAGCTCCTGTGGGTTCAATTATTATTACTATGCAGATCTATTTATCTGACCCTAGTCTCTCTTTCCTGAACTCTGGTCCCATATCACCGAGTGTCTGTTGGAAACTATTGGATGTAGATGTCCTGTGGCACTTCAAAATCAACGTACATAGAACAGAACTCATTATCTTTCCCTTCAAACCTACCCCTTTGCTGAACTTCCCTATAAGAGCTAGGATCTCATTAGTGCAAAAAACAAACCCTTAGAAGTGGTTGAATGTATTTGAATTTGCACTATTTCAAGTCATAATTATATAAAATATGGTAATTGGTCCAGCCCAATGGAAACATTCAGGTCAAACTCAAATAATGCAACAACTTCAGGAAACCCATTATTCTCACTAATTGAGACCTAGCTGTACTCTGGAGGGTACCACCATTTTCCCAGTCACCCACATTTATTACCTGGCTATCATCCTTGAATTCTCTATCTCTCATTCTCTCTCTCTCTTTCTCTCTCTCTCTTTCACTCTCTCTCTCTCTCTCTCCCACACACACAAATACACACATCCCACATATCCAGTCAGTTGCCAAATCTTATAATATCTCTCATGTTATCCATTTCCTCTACTCATACAACTACCACTCTAATTCAGGCCCTCATCACTGTTCTCCTGGGCTATTGCAATAGCTTTCTAATTAGAATCACTGCCTCATATCTCTCTTCATTCCAATCCATCCTCCACACTGCTGCCAAAATAATTTTTCTCAACTGCAGGTCTAACCATGTCATCCTCCTAGTCAATCTCTAATGTCTTCCTATTCTATCTAGGATCAAACACAAACTCCTCTGTTTGGCACTTAAAGCTCTTGAGGCCTTAGCCCTTTCCTAGTTTTCCAGTCTTTTAACTCATTATTCTCTTCCCCACACTCTGTGGTATATCATACTCACCCACACTTTGTTTCTCACATATGATATTAAATTTTTTGTCTTTGCACTTTTGCTCCTATGCCTGGTATGCTCTCCCTTTTCAACTCTAACTCTTAGAATATTCAGATTCCTTTTAAAATTAGAATTTTTAAAAGACCTCTTCCAGGAGGCCTGTTTCATTTTTCCAAGCGCTAATATCTTCCCCTCTAAGGCTTTTGTTGTTTAGTCATTTTTTAGTTGTATTCGACTCTTCATGACCCCATTTGGGGTTTTCTTGGCAAAGAGACTGGAGTAGTTTGTCATTTGCTTCTCCAGTTCATGTTACAGATGAGGAAATTTAGGCAAACAGGGTTAAGTGACTTGCCCAGGGTCATACAGCTAGTATCTGAGGTCAGATTTGAACTCAGGTCTTCTTACTCAGGCCTAGTACTCTATCCACTGAGCCATCTAGCTTCCTCTTCTCCTCCTGCCCCACCATGCTATCTTCCATTTACTCTGTATTTATCATGTGAGTACTGATTTATGTTTTTCTGCTCCACTTAAATTGAAATGTAAGATCTGTAAGGGTAGGAAATTTTTTTTTCTTTACACACATAGAGCTTAGCACAGCACCTGAAACATATTAAGTGCTTAATAAATACTTCCTTATTGATAATATAAGCTCTTAAAAATATTGAGTGGGGTGTGTTGTGAAGTAACACATTTCCTATTACTGGAAGTGCTTAAATAGAAACTGTGTAGCTATTTGTCAAGGTGGTTTTAGGGGGCATTCACATATTTTGAAGAGGATTAGACCAGATAAATTGGCAAGCTTAGGGAGGAAGGTAGCCAGGATGGTATAAAAAGGCTTGAGCTCATGCCATATGAGGATGAATTGCAGTAACTGGTGATGCTTAGTGCGGAGAAGAGAAAACTCAAGGAATAAAGCACAATAACTATCTTCAAATGTTTGGAAGGATATTATGTGAGAGAGGGATCCAGGAGGTGTGCTTGGGTCAGTTCAAGTCAGCTAGGGAGAGCCAACTGTTAAATCTTTAATGGGAGCACATGCACCTTAGAAATCAGTGAACAAATAATGGATTGAGTTGTTGTTTTGTTGATTGTTTAGATTTTAAGAAAGCATTGGGAAAATGTTAATGAAGTAAAAAAAAAAACCTTAAAAATGTGTTGCGCACACAATATTCCTCTCACCTAAAGTCGGATGTTAAACATTTACCAGCATACCCTTGGATTGCACTGACTTGTTTTATTTGGTGCCAGAAGGCAGAAACAGTAGCAATAGATAGCAGTTGAAAAGAGACAAATTCATATTTGATGTCAGAAAAACACCCAAATTATGAGATCATATTGCTCAGTCATTTTGACTCTTCATGATTCTGTGGACCATACTGTCCACGGGGTTTTCTTGGCAGAGATACTGGAATACTTTACCATTTCCTTCTTCAGTGGACTAAGGCAAACAGAGTTGAGTGACTTGCCCAGGGTCACACAGCTAGTAAATATCTGAGGCCACATTTGAACTCAGATCTTCTTGACTCCAGGCCCAGCTGTCTATCCACTGAGTCACCTAGCTGCCTCTTATGAGATCATAGATCTATATAAATATTTGAGTCAAGAAATTCTTCCTAATGGTGAGAAATAAATAACCAAAAGTGAAATGAGCTCTTTTTGGAGGTACTAGGATCGTTATCATTAGAGGGGCTTCAAACAAAGGCTGGATGAATGCTAGAAGTAATGCATGTTGTAATAAAGATTCTTTTTTCAGGCATATATTGTACTAGATAGATTCTGAGGTCCTTTCCGACTCTAAAATTCCATAATCCATCATAAGATCATAGGCTGAGAGCCAGAAGGGATCTTAAAGACCCGTTAGTTTAATCACCTTATTTTACAAATGAGGAAAACTGAGGCCCAGAGGGGTAAATGGATTGTCCAAAGTCACATGCATGTCTTCTGGATCTAACACTAGTTCACTTTCCACTATATCATTCATGCTGCTTCTGTATATAATAAGCAGTTATCAGCTTCTTCCAGAAACACCAAGTGATCAGTTAAAAGAAAGACCAATGTTCTCAAACTTCATCTGATTTATCCAGTTTCTTCAATTGTATTGTTGTTCCCTTGAGGTTTCCCACAGGCCCTGTGGCTTATTAATCTAGGATCATCTCCCCCTCAATTCTTGCTCAGAGATTTGAAATTATAAATGCATAGGCTAATTTAAAAAAAACACACAAACCTATTTTAACTGCATAAATGATGTACATATTTGTATGATGGTGACTTCTTGGACTTTCTCTGCCATTCCCCAGAAACCTTTTTGCCCTCAAAGCTCATTCCATCCCTGGAATTAATGTATAAGGAAGTACTTTCCACCCTTAGGCCTCTCCCTCTGATTCCTCCTAGAATTTCCAACTTAAGGATGATGCCCAGGTCAGTCAAGTGCTTATTCTTCTCCAGACAATGCTCCTTACTCTCCTGTCTTCCTTTATCATTCCCTGAAACAGGGATATCTTTCCCTCCCCTCCCCCACTTCCAATTTCTTTTCGTATGTTGTATTCTCCCACTAGAATGTAAGCTTCATTGGGGAAGGGACCATCTTTCTGCTTATATTTATATTCCTAGAGCTTAGCACAGTGCCTGACACATAGTAAGTGTTTAAATAATATTTATTGACTTGACTACATAAACCCTCCCTCCCTAGTGCTAGGAATGCAGAGTCAGGCATTTCTACCAAGGTGTTTTAATTCAATGCTCATTACTCTGTCCTGAACCCCTCATTCCCTCCACAGGCTTCTCGTTCTCCAATTAATTTGATGATTTGAGCTTGGAGAGACCCATGGATAAGTACTTTGTCTAATTATATTAGACTGTGTCTCCATCTGTCTGGTACCATAATTGGCACTTCGTAAATGTTAGAGGATCACTCACTGCCTGACTTTTGAAAGCTAAATGATTTGGCCAAAATGATTTTAGAGCCCATCATCTTCCTGTCCCCATTTCCCTCTCCACCACCTACAAAGAAAAGAATTAAAAAGAACAATATATTAAAAATATCAAAGGTCGTTTCTTCTGATATTTTAGTGAAATAGAGGGTGAATCCTAAGACATCATCAAATTAGAGAAGATTTTTTGAGAGACTAAATTTCTCCAGACAATACAGTAACCACTTGACGTGGTACAGGATTAAGTACAGAATTGCTGTTTCCAGGCAGGTTTGAGAGAGCATGGGCCTCACAAGACTCTTTGGAAGAAGTTGTGGTTTATAAAAGAAAGCAGAAAGTGCTGAAACTAATGCCTAATGAAAATCAATCCTTTTTGTTCTATTATGCATTGATGAAGGAAGTCCGCATGATCATTAGAATGATTGAAGTTTGAATTCTGTTTAATGAATATTACATTCCTACCTATTAACAGGAGGAATTGCTGTAAACTAGACTCGAATCCAGTTTCTGCCATCTGGGTAGTTTTTCCTTCAGGGGTTCTAAGAGTCAGCTCTTGTGGGACTGAGCCTCGTATGTAGTAAAAGAGACCCTCACCTCCCAGGAGCAGCAGCGGGCAATGTAGGCGAGGTGACTCCCTCAGACTTGTCTTTCTGTGGGAAATGATTGATAATTGCATACCTTTAAACAGCTAATCCCTTGGCTTAGTTCCTACTCCAATGCCATATCCAGGTGTAGGACTAACCCTGGCCTTTCAGAGACTATGCCAGCAGGGTGCCCATCACTGAAGATTTCACAGAGTCAGAGACTTTATAGTTGGAAGAGGTTTCAATGGATATCTAATCTGATTCATCCCTAGAAAAGAACTCCTTCTATAATGTACCTGACAAGTGGCCATCCAAGCTTTCCTGGAACACCTGTGATGAGGGGGCACATATTGTCTCTCAGGCCCACTCATCCCACTTACAGATAGCTTTCATTATTAAGAAATGTTTCCAAAATTTGCCTTCATAACTTCTATCTGTTGTTTTGGGTTCTTCCCTCTAGGGCAGGAATTTTCTCAACCTGGAAACCACTAGTATTTTTGTTTGTTTGTCTTTTTAAAAAGTATTTTGAAAACTGTACTCCAGTAGAACTGATTTCCTTTGTAATGCTATGTATTTTATTTTATGCATTTAAAACATTGTTCTGAGAGAGGTCCTTGGCTTTACCAGACTGCCAATGGGGTATAAGACACACACCCTCACACACACACTGTAAGACTAACTGGAGAAGTCTAATCTCGCTTCCGGAAGACACACCTTTGGATACTTAAAGACCTTGTTAGCTATGTTTGGAGAGTTTCATCATCAGAAGGCTGGTCACCAGTTTATACACTTATTTTGAACGCAGCAATTCATGAAGTCATAAAGAGTTTGCTCCATTGGGGAGAGAGGACCTCATTGATAAATTCACAAATTTTCGATCCAGATGTCTAAAGAAGGAATGGAGCTAATATCTAAACTAAGACAAATTAATATCTTTAGTATAGTCTAGAGCTGGAAGGGACCTTAAAGGTTGTTCAACTTCGTGTTATTGACGAAGAAGAATGGGGCTTCGAAGTGGTGAAATGATTTGTTTAAGGTCACAGATAAATAGCTGATGAGACTCCGCATAGCCAGTGGAAAGTGGAAATATTTGGAGTAAGAGAACCTGGGTTCAAAACCCAACTCTGCTATTTATAACCTGAGTGACCTTAAGCACATTACTTAACCTTTCTGGACCTCAATTTTACATCTATAATATTATGAGGTTGGCCTAAACTCTAAATGATCTTTAAATTCTCTGTCAGTAGAAGTTTCTGACTCATAATCTGTGATTCAAAATCAGGTTTTCTGACTCCAAGGCAGTATTCTTTCCACTGCTCTACCCTCTACCCAGAAAAAAAATCCTTGAAGAATTCTCTTAAAACATCTGTGGAGCCAAAGGGCACATCCTACAATCCCATTTCTCCCCCACCAGCACATCCATGTCAACTCATTGATGCCATCTTATTTCAACCTGACAATTTCCTCAGTATCTCCGTGCTAAGTGGCCCTAAGAAAAGAAGTTTCTATTTCTTCTTCTTCTTCTTCTTCTTCTTCTTCTTCTTCTTCTTCTTCTTCTTCTTCTTCTTCTTCTTCTTCTTCTTCTTCTTCTTCTTCTTCTTCTTTCTCCTCCTCTTCCTCCTCTTTCTATTCTTCTTCCTCTTCTTGGCATCTAACTTTTTTTAAAAGCAATTTTCCTGTAACACCGACTGTCTGAACTCTACACATGGGGGACTTAATTATATCATGTTTTGTATCCTTACATTGTGTTTTGTCTCTATGTTCCTTGACAGTTGGAGCTACATCTCATATTTGTTTTCTCTCTTAGGTTTAGGCCAGCTCTAAATAGATAGGAGGCACTAAATTGAATCAAACTGATGGCCATTTGCACCTTAAGTAGAACCTTTAGCTTGAGTATGTCTTGATTACAATTGTTGAAATATGAAAATGTTGACAAAGAAGTCAGTATCCCTGCTAAGGAATATGATCATGAAATCCACACTTTTGAAATTAAAGTACATTACAAGTCAAGTCAACAAGAATTTATTAAGCACTTATCATGTGCCAGGCACTGTGCTTTTATTATAAAAATTATAACAAGAATATATAATGATATTATGTGTAATAATTCTTTATGTTTAATAGACTTTAAGATTTATAAAACGCTCTATGGTTCTTTACCTGGATTGAGCCTTACAGCAGCCCTGTGAGGGGCAATGTGGTACAGTGCTGAGAAAACTGGTCTTGGAAGCAAGAAGTCAGCTTCAGATTCTGCCGCTGATAATTCAGTCCAAGTCACTGTCCTTCCATGTCTCCCAGGCAACTCTCCTAGACTATGCTCCCAGAGGAGCATTGATAGAGGGAGTTCCCATCTATCAATGAAATTACAAATCAATTTAAAAACAAGAAAAAAAGATCAACCCAAACAACTTTATAAGGTAAGTGCTATAATTCCTATTTTACAGATGAGGAAACTAAGGTATGGGCAGAGAAAAATGATTTGCTTAGGTTCATATGGCAAGTTAGTGCTTTGAATAGGAATTGAAACCAGCTCTTTCTGATACCAGGTCCAGCACTCTATCCATTATGTCACACTCACTATCATGGTCATTATAGGATCAGGATTACCAAATCTCTTATGAACATATTTCCTTTTTTTGCTTAGATCTCTGATTCCATGGATGAAGAAGTTCCGTCTACCAGTGCATGTTGGCATTGTTGACTTGTGGTCTTAGAGAGGTGAATGGGCTTTCTGAGACATTAAATAAATTTATGTCAGAGGCAAGCCTTGAATCCAGATCTTCCCGAGTCCCTTGTTGGCTTCCTCTATGCCCTACTGCCTCTCCAGGAGCACATTCATTTTCTCTTTATTACATGTCTCAGTTTGGACTTCAGATAGACAGACACTTTGATGTGTTTCTGCTTATTTTCATTTCACTCCTCTCTCCCTTTTTCACCCTGCAATTAAACTTGATTTTCATCTATGTATCTGTCCCTTTTTTTTTTCTATTCTCTTTCTTCTTTTTCTTCTCAAGTTCCATAATTTCTGAAGGAGTTGGGGAACTCTTTTATCTTCTTTATTTTTTTAAATAACCTTTTGAAGCATCTGAGTTCCCTGTTGATATCATCAGAAAGCAATCTTTTAAAGAGGGTTCAATAAGTCACAATGTTCATCAGTCTGATCAGGCTTTGGAAGAATCTTCATTGTATATCCTAACTTTCTCTGAAAAGTTAAAGAATGTGTACTTTTATCCTGCTGAGTTAACTAGACAATTATGATGAATTCTGTTTTGACTCATAATTCTTTAACAATTTTAACTCTTTAGGTTTGATTGTTGTTTTCTTATGGAAAGTCAAACTCCTAGCTCCAGTTTTATTAATCAGTTTACTTATATGTGTGTGTGTCGGGGGGGTTGGAAGGAGGTGCTGCAGATAGAAAATTGAACTATTTCCCGGCCATGGTCTCCCAGAGCCTCAGTTTCCTCATCTGTAAACCAGAGACAATAATACTTGCACTACTTATCTCATAGAGTTTCTGTTAGCAAACTACTCTGTAACTTTTAAAGTATGTGAATATTAAAGAAAGAGAAAAAGGGGGTGGAGGGAGAAAGGCTTAGGTCCTAGTCTTGCAATTTTCTAGCTATGTCACTTTGGATTAATAACCTAACTTCTATAAACCTCAGGTTACTGATTTATCAAACAATGACAAGACTACACTCAGGTCTTTCCTCACATGTGGGACCCCAGGAAACTATTTTGGTTTCAAGGTAGTTTGTGCAGTAGCATATACTTGAAGCCATAGCTCATAAGCCCCGGTGATGTGTTTACTTTTATTATACCAACTGGAAAGGTTACATTAGTTCAAGGCAAAAGATATTTATTATTATAGCTTTAGATGAAGGGCCCTTAAAGGTCGTCTAGTCTAATACCCTCTTTTAAAGATGATGAAATGAGTCTCAGAGAAATTAAGCATATTACACAAAGTGACACAAATTGTGAGTCATAGAGCCAGGATTTGAGCCTCCACCGATATCCTTTGACCTCGATTCAGTGCTTTTTTTCATTATAATAGCTAGCATTTATATACCACTGTAAGGTTTGCAAAGTGCTTTACCAACATCTTCTCATTTTATCCTCACAATAACCTCAGGAGATAGCTGCTATTATTACCCCTATTCTAAAGATGAGGAAACTGAGGTCAAGAGAAGATATGTGACTTGTCCAGGGTCACATAGCTATTAAGTATCTGAGACAGGATTTGAATTCAGGTCTCTCTGACTTCAGGTCCAGTGCTCTATCCACTGTGCCACCTGGCATAGCAATTTAAATGACAAAAAGGTCCCCTCACTCCTGCAGAGGTGCATATTATCACAAGTTACTATATCTCTAGTGGAGGAGGCGCATACATGCCGAGAGCACATGAAACCAGGGAATGTACATGGAGGGGGAGTATGTATAGTTTGGATATATAAGATCATGTATTTAGAGCTGAAAGGAACTTCAGAAGTCAACTCATCCAAACCCCTCATCTTACAGTTGGTGAAACTGAGTCATATCCATTGGTAGCACATACATCAGGACACAAGCAGTTGAGGCACACTCATACTCAGGACAACTCACATTTTTGAGCAACAGAACTACCAGTGTCCTCTGGTGCTTATCACGTTATCATGCTGCTCTCTATTAGAAATCACATATTTCTGCTGGACATTGTGACTCTGCTTATTGTTCTATTATTTCTACTTTATGTCTTTACTGGCATATAGTTGAAATTTGTTGCAGTGGACAGACTCATCTTCCTGAGTTCAAATCCAGTCTCAGACACTTTCTAGCTGTGTGACCCTGGCAAGTCACTTCACCCTGCTTGCCTCGCTTCCTCATCCATAAAGCAAGCTGGAGAAGGAAATGGAAAACCACTCCAGTATCTTTGACGAGAAAACCCTAAATGGGGTCACAGAGTTGGACATGCATGAAAAGTGACTGAACAAGAAAACAACAACAAAATTAAAATTTTGTTGACTAGCTTTTCACTACCATGTATGCAATGGTTAGTAAGCCTCTCACAGGATAGGGCTAACATCCTTTTATTATAAATAGCTTAAGGCCATGACAGTTACAGTTGGAAATCCAGCAGATAATAACAATAGCTAGCATTTATATAGTGCTTTTAAGATTTGCAAAGCACCTTAACATGTTATTTAGTTTGATCCTCACAAAAACCCTGTAAAGTAAGCACTATTATTATCTACTCCACAAATAAGGATACTGAAATGTAAGCTACAAACTTTATTGTTCATTCTATATATTGTCCTTATCTCACAGGACTATTGTGAGACAATGTAAGTGAAGGCATAGTTTATTATTATTAAGTCATTTTAATAACAGGTTTCTTTTTTTTTAGCAACATTTGCATCATATGAATTTATTTTCTTAAATCAAACATGTTAAGAGTAATCAGGTATATAATCTGAAGACATCTATGACATGGCAGTATCTCATTGAAATCTGAAAAGGCAGCCTGGTAATAAAGTGCAATGCATGGAATTCAAAGAATTTCTGGCACTTAAAAGCAGTGGCAATCTGGGCAAACCATTTGACCTGTATTAGCTTCAGGCAACTTCCTAAGACATCTACTAAGCTATATAGGAATTGTGATCTGTATTTATGTAGGGAATTCCTCTCTTTGTCTTCCCTCATCCCCTGTCTCACAGATCCCAATGTAAAGGGTCTATTGAAGACTTCCTTTAATAGGATTCCTCCCTCTCCTCAATGGCATTCACTCAAGTTACACTGCTGCTATATTATATCACTCATATATTGTTAAGCAACAAATACTCTGTGCCCAGCATGGAACCAGGCACTGGGGGGAATTAAACACTACAGTAGATGCTGCCATTTTCTTTGATGCACTTCAAATCTAATTGAGATGACTGATTGAATATGGACTTAGATAAAACAACTACAGAACTAATTTTGGAACTGGAAGGAATCTTAGAGGTCCTTTAGTTCCTTCATTTTACAGATGAGGAAACTGAGGCTCAGGGAGAGAAAGTCAAGAGGAAGCTCAAGGTCACAAAGGTAGAAGAACCAAAATTTAAGTTCAAGTTCCCCAACTCCAAATCTAGTGCTCTGGTCTCTACACAATTATTTTGATAATGTAGGCTACATGTAATTCTATTTATGCCATTAATTTAAAGTACTAAGTGGTATTTGAATTTGAATTTTTGTCTTGGATGTTCAGCATATATATGTTATGTGTGTCAATACATGATTACTGCTTCAACACTTAGCTTTTTGACCTCAGGCTAAGGTAAGGTAAGGCTCAGGTAAGGGCAGAATTTTCTAACCCTTTTTTGATAAGGTTGCCAAAGATTGCATGCCATTCTCTGGGTTTTTTCCTAACAATAATAATAGCTATTACTTATTCAGGCCCTTAAGGTTTACAAAATGTTTTGCATATTTATCTCATTTGATACAACAACCCTGTGAGGTAGGTATATTATTATCCTCATTTTACAGATGGGGAAACTGAGGCAAACAGTGGCTAAGTGACTTGGCCAGGGTCACGCAGCTAGTAAGTGGTGGGGTCAGGAATCAAACTCAAGATTTTCCTGACTCCAACTCCAATACGCAATCTCTTACACCACCTAGATGCTCTAACAGTTTATATCAGAATCCCTAGACATCCAAGCCTCTCCCTCACACCACTCTGCATCATTCTCTTTTTCTCTCCTCACCCACTCCTTATATCATTCCCCTCATTCATCAATATTTTCTTTAAAGACTCATCCACAAAAGCAGTTTTTGCCTGTGACCACATTCAGCGAATATAAACAAGGCAACCTAACTGAGAACATCCTTACAATCCACCATAAAAAACACTCCTTTCCTAAGGACATTTGGGGCATTCTGACCCATTTTTTAAAAATTAGCAATTTAAATTTCTCTTCCTTTTATGTATCCAAACTCTAGAGTCCTTGTGCATATAAAATTCCCATTAAATTTAACAGTAACTCTGGACATGAAATATATGGTCTCTGACATTTATGTATGACATGAGAGCTGTGTAGTGTCTGGTGTTTTATTCCTGCTGCTGTGATTGATTTAAATCTTTTGATTTCTGGATCACTTTACTGCATTTCAATAACCATTATTGTGGCTGCACTAGAAAAATGTTCATTTTTGTACTTTTTAAAAAATGCAGATGCAATTCTGCATGGTAGGCTGCTCGTTTCTCCAAAGACTGGGAATGTTTTGTCAGTCACATAGCTTTTGTGTCATCTTCCTCCTCATTCTTTATAATTTCTTTCTGCTCCTCAAATAGTCCTTCCTTTCTGTCTACTAAATAGGTCACCATCCTCTTTCAAATACTCGAAAACCTATTTGTCCTTTTCAATAGCATTTCCCATGAAACAATCAAAACACCTTTCCTCCTAGCTGAAAATAAGCAACCTCTCACCTTGGAGGCTGAACCAGCTCCTTCTCAGGTTTATTTTAAGTCAGTGGGGGTTGGGGATGGACTCACTAAGACCACAAAATCCCCATGGCAGAAAGGATGACCTTGCCCTGTTTGGGGTCTGCATCAGGTTAAGGTCATTGCTAACTTGTTAGGAAGAGCAAGTACTAGTTGTAGGGGAAGTTGATGCAGCTCCTGTGACCCCTCTCTCAGTTTCTACCCTTGGGAATTAGGATAACTGGGTTCTCATTGCCAGAAAAGAGGCAAGCAGGGGGCAGCAAAATGCTTGTTTAATTGGCAAGACCCTTTCCCCCCTGACAGGAGGTAGGAGAATTCTGAAAAGTATAAGGAAGTGAAGGAGGCAGCTGTCAACAGTGGGAGAAAGGTGATAACAAGCTACTGTGCACTCTCAGAATGTACAGCTAAAAAAAAAAAAGTCGTCATGGTTTCCTTGACTTAGAGGATTTAGAGTTTATTTCTGAGTGATCTGATTTAGCCAGCTTGGAAAGGATATACGGGTATGCAGGTCGCATTCAACAAACTGGTTGAGTATCCCTAGCCCTTCCCCTGGATTTTTCTTAAGCCCTCCTATTTCATTCACATGGATATTGCATTAGATTGTGAGACCCTCCCTTGAGGACAGGGACTGTCCTTTGCATTTCTTTGTATCCTAGCACATAGGAAGCATGTAATAAATGCTTAGTGCCTGACAGCTGGACAGCTGAGATAAAACATGAAAGGACACACCATTGGCATATGTTGCATGACATTCCCTTCTTTCTTGCTTTTCCCTCACCTCACACAGCCAGTCTCTATTGTATCCAGGCTTCTCCCCCACTCTGAACCATTCTCCTTTCCTCTCACTGACCACTCCTTCCTGACTTAAAATCAGGAAGCTCTCATACACATTTTGCCTCTGAGACATTGTATTTGTTGTTAATCAAGGAATTAGTATTTATTAAGTGCTATTATGTGCCAAGTGTTAGTGAAAAAAAGACAAAATGGAATATTCTGTGCCCTCAAATAGCTTATACTTCTGTAGGAGACACCATGTAAGCCTTAGTTACATTGTCTGTAAATTCTGGTTAATGATAATCATAGCACTAATCTCACAGGGTCGAGGGAAGTGATTTGCTAACCTTAAAGTGCTATGTGAGTCATTACTATCTTAATTTCAATGGAAAAAGCAATTGTTTTGCTCATGAAAAAGGCAGAAAAGGGAAGCTAAAAGCAAGGAAGAGAGAGACAGAGACAGAGAAAAGAGACAGAGAGAAGAAGAAGGATAGAGAAGGAAGGGGGAAGAAAGGAAGGAGGGAGGAAGAGAGAGACAGCATGTCTAAAACCCAAAGTGAAACATGATAAGGAGGTAAAACAAGATTTAAAGATACAATCTTGAATCCCCATGTTTGTGCTTCAAGTTTCAGAATTTAAAACCTGATGAATAATAGCTCCTTACCAGCAGGAGTGAAGAAAGTTGCAAAGCATCCTCTATGTTACAATTGCCTCCACCTTGACCTATGCTCACATCCACTAAAAAAGAGAGCAGAGATGGGAGTGGAAACTGAAAAAAGCAGGATTACACTAATGATTGTATGTATGTGTGTATACATGCGTGCGTGTGTGCGTTAGCTAGAGGTCTACCTGGAAGTCCTCAATACTGATGGTTATTAAAGAAAATAAATGTAGCCCCTCATGTTTCTAAGTTTCTATCACAGGAGGTTTTGGTTTCTTATTCCTCTTGCA
This sequence comes from Vombatus ursinus, assembly GCF_900497805.2. NCBI lineage: Eukaryota > Metazoa > Chordata > Mammalia > Diprotodontia > Vombatidae > Vombatus > Vombatus ursinus. The sequence continues at coordinate 7,970,879 of NW_020950062.1, read as the reverse complement.
GTCACACATAATTGTGATATTTGTTAGAGACCTACTATCTTTGCAAGGCAGTGTGGTATTAGTGGATAGAATTCTGGACCTGGAGTCAAGGAGATATAGGTTCAAATCTCATACCTCAGACTTATTTTGTGACTGCGGGCAAGCCGCTTAACCGCTTTTAGTCCAGACAAGTCTTTAAGATTTATCTTCTAAATTATAGAAAGGTTTCATTCTGTTAGTGGAGGGAATTTTCACATTGATGAAATCAGAGATCACTGATGTTTTGACTGAGATGTCGGCTGTCATGCCATAGCTAGTTTAGAGTCCCTTAAGGCTTTTTGCTCCTGTCAGATACTATTTCTGAAACCTGTGTATGTTACCTCTACTAAAATCCTATTTAGATCTCTCAATGAAATAGAGAGGGCCAATTATTCTCAAACGCTGGGCAGTGGCGAGCTAACTCGGGAAGAACTAGCCTCCCAACTTAGAAAGTCCCAGTGCTTGACTGCAGGAAGATTTTCCAAGGACCAATCAAGTTAAATTTGGAAATGCCCGTCACTAGAATTGGTGACTATTTTATTTTTTGGCAAATCAATTCATGAAGATCACTTATTAAGGTCCTGAGGGATTGTGATCTACTCCCGTGCAGTGAGTACCCACATCAATAGAATGTAAGCTCCTTGCAGACAGGAGATGTCTCACTTTTGTATTTGTAACTCCAGCAACTCTCCTGGAACCTGTGATACAGTAGCCAATTAATAAATGCTCATTGTTTGATGATTATTCAAATAATCTATCCTTGAAGCAGGGAAATAAATGTTACCTGTTGTCAATGACATACCCAAGATATATGCATTTATCTTGGATATATCTATATATACTCTATCTATCTATCTATCTATCTATCTATCTGTCTGTCTGTCTGTCTGTCTGTCTGTCTGTCTGTCTGTCTGTCTATCTATCTAATTCTTTACTAAATATGTTAAAATTCCAAGCACCCATGAATCCATTACGACGGGTCCTCTGTCTACCTGAGATATACTGCAGCTCCTCTATGCCTTAGCAGATATTAACTTTGTCCTACTGTGCCCAAATCATTCATTACTGTACAGCTATTAAAGTGGCTTAACTTGAATACCAAAGAATGACACAGAATACTCTCATGGCTCAATCTTTTAAAATAAACATTTAGGTACAATTTAATCTTTTTCTTACTAATTCACCTTGGACTTTGGCTCAGAGTTATGAAACAAACCTTTGGAAGGTGGTTCAGTCAAGAGCAACCCTAGGTAATATACATTTATATTACCTGTGGGACGTTTGAGCCATGAGTGGTTTATTTTTTCAACCTAAGCTTTTGGGTCTAATCAGGGAGAAGAATTTAGTTGGTCTTTTCCACCGGCTTGCTTTCCAGGCTTTGCTTTCTTTATTCCAATGCAGTAAAAGAAAAAGAGAGAGGGAAAGAAAAAAATTGCAGAAAGCATTTTGTTCCCGAAAAAATGAAAAGAGTTTTTATTTCTCTAAGCAGAAAAAGGTGCTTTTCACTTAATTCTTTTTCCTTGATTTCCCTCTCCCATCAACTATTTAACCACTTTAGTTAGAATGAACTTTGCATACAATGCTTCTTGGCTTCTCTAATATCCTGTTATTGCTAATGGCAACTGCTAGGTACACTTTCTCAGATACAGTTTTCCAGATAGTGCTCTTGAAGGGCCTGCATTCTTCATGAAGGAAAGAATTCTGAGAAAAAATATCAGAAAGGTTTTCTAACAGATGTTTAAGCCACTTTGTTTATACCTACCTTGATGCCTTCATTCAAACTGTTAGTTGTTTTCCATTTCAGAGCTGCTTGAATTCTAGTATTGGGTAAAGTGATTAGAAAGTGAGTTAACAAATCAAGATATACAGTGGCATGTCACATGATGTCAATTCAACAAAGATTTATTAAACTCTTGCTGAGTTCACTTGCTAAGTCACTGTTTTAGGTGCCAAGTGGTAGATAAACAAAATATGTGACATGATTTTCCTTCTTCTTGTAGTTAGCAACCTCTCCTGATTGTCCCAAAGTAAAATCAAAACCAATAGCCCTTCTTTATATAGCAAAGGTGATCAAAGAACCCTTGATTCAATGGACTGGGGTAACTCCCTCAGAGGGGACATACACTCTGATTCCTTGCTAAGGGTCATCTGTCTTGCTGGAATGACACAGGGAAATCCTCATTGGAGACTAGTGATTGGAGTGACACTAAAAATGATTAGGGACTAAGAGACAGGGGATTTTCCTCTTGCAGCGAGGAGCTTTGTGGTGGAAAAAATGAATTAAGAGAAATGGATTAACCCTCTTTTCCAGACTTGTTGTTTACTTGGACTTCCAGTAAAGGGAAAGGGAGCTTTCTCTCCCTTCTGTCTCCCCCAGCACCACCAAACATATATATATATATATATATATATACACACACACACACACACATATATACATATATATACATATGTATATACACACATACATATGCATATATATACATCTGTATATGTATATGTAGTATCTCTCCTCTCTTTATATATATATACATATATATGTATATATGTATGTGCACATATGTATATATGGATGTGGAAGGTACTCCTGTGCAGCAAATCACCCCCTAATACATTCATATAGTAGTTTAAAGTTCACAAATGCTTTTTTCACAAATATCAGTACTGTTATCTCCATATTGCATAAGCCATTGGAGCTTAGTGTCAGCTAAACAGTAAAACAGATAGAGCACTGGGCCTGGATACATGAAGACTTGAATTCAGATAGGACCTCAGACACTTATTAGCCTGGACACTTACTAGCCTGACCCTGGGCAAGTCATTTAATATCTGTCTTCCTTAGTTTCCTCATCTGTAAAATGGTGATCGTGGTAGCACCTCCTTCACAGGGTTATTGCAAAGATCATTTGAAGTAACATTGTATTTGTAAAGTGCTTTGCAAATTTTAAATCACTATATAAATTATAATAATAATTATTTTTATGTTCTCATTTTGACTGAGTGGATCTGAACATGTAATCCAGCCATCCCATATCTAAACATAGAAGATATTTGGGTTTTCTACACCTATGAATCATAATGTATCAAAGTTCTGGAAAGTCAGTAAGCTAGTAATAGGTTCCATTAAGAGGAAAAATATATAATCATCCTTTAAAGAATCAGTAGTCTGAGTTAATTATTGAACTAGGTTAACTGCCTTGGAGTATCTGACGATTTATAACATATAAGCAGCAGTCCGTAGGCTCCTTTAATTATAATGGGTACTTGTGGGTAAGATAGAAATATTTGGATCATAAATTCCCAAAGTGGGCAATACTGCTCTCTGGAGGGCACTGGAATGATCCAGAGGGGCAGCTGTAGCCTTAGCTGCATTTGCGTGGTGTTGAATAAAAATGAGGGGGTGGTAGAAGCATAAGGAAAGAAGAGAAGAAAATTTTGAAAAACCATTCGTACATGTTTCATCTGTTGTTTAGCAGAGTCAAAGTCATAGTTATTACATTATTTTCCAAATAAACACACAAAATGCAAATTATAACCTATCATTGGTCAAGTCCACCAAAAGGTCTTACCAAATAAGTATTGGTAGGCAAGCATATCACACGGGAAGTCCAGCATGCATCAGCAGGAATATGTATCTTTAATGACTTGTTTACAATACTATATAATATGGTTACATGACACAATATTGCATCATCAAATTTTCAATATAGGAAAAAATCCACAAATGCACAATAAATTATTAAACTTAAGGTGCATAATTTTAAAATATATATATATATATATAAATAATGCAAATTTAAAAAAAATTAAAGGATTAAAGAAAGTAGATTTTCAGAGGGCTGAGTAATTTTTTTTTGAAAAGGGGGTAGTAGGCCAAATAAGTTTGGAAATCTCTGGATTAGATGCTGGTACAACAGTAGTCTCATTATTTGCCCTTGGGCTACATCTGTAGCTACATCTTCAAAACTACATCTTCAGACTTTTAAGCTACATCTTCAAACTTTTCTAGCCAGCTCTTTTATTGGCAAAACTCTACTGGCCTGAAAGCAAAAGAGTCATAGTTCTGATAACATCGCCCTTTTTATATATTTTGATGGGTCTATTTTCTTAGTGATGTGGGTGTTCCCTCCACTAAAGCAAATAACAAACCTTCCATGTTCTCTTATCTCTCATTCTGTGTGATTCTGATCCACGCCAATTTGACAATCTTCCACTGGATGAGGGGAGAAACATGGTACAGAGGAGAGAAGGCTGGATTTGGAGCCAGAAGACCTTGGTTTAAAACCTGGCTCCACTGCTCACTGTCTGTGTGCCCTTGGGTAAGTCAATTCACCAGTCTTGGCCTCAGTTTTCTCATCTATAAAATGAGGGGCTTTGATTAAATGGCATCAGACATCTCTTTCAGCTATAAATTTGTGATCCTATGAGTGAGAGGAGAGAATGCAGCACTGACCTTGTCATCAGAGTATACTACAGACCACCTGGACAGAGAGAGGATATAGAAGAGGAGTTCTAGAAGCAAATCATAAGCTGAGAAAGGAGCATGACATAACATTAATGAGGAACATCTATTTACTGGTTACCTGCTGGGGCTCTACTTCTAACAAAAGCAGAGCAGCTAATAACCTGTTATGATTTCATTTTTTAAAAAGTGGAAGGACCAATGAGAAGAACCACTATTCGGGACCTGTTTCTCATCAGTCAGGAGGAATCAGATGATGAAGTTGAAATCATGGGAACCTTGTTGGCGGGGGGAGCAGAGGGGTGGAAGTGAGTACCCTATCTTGGCATTTGTGACAGAAGAGAGGAAGCCTAGGCATAATCCATCAGGAACCACAGATTTTCAAAGAGCAGATTTCAACAGCTTCATAGAGAAGATAGATAATAGCCCACGTAGTACCTTGTGCAGGGCACAAGTGAAGTCAGTCCAGGTAGAAGAAGATCCTAAGGGTGAGATTCTGAAGAAACAAAGATGACCATTTGTCAGTTATGTTACAGGAGATATTCTCATTAGTGATAGGTTGGACTAAATGACTCCCAGAATCTCCTCTGAGATTCCGTGATGCTGTAATTCCCAGCAGGCCACTCATTGCTCTGCCGGCCCCACAGGGCTGGTGTGAGAATCAAATTAGATTAATGGACACAGGCACTTTGCAAGATACAGGGCACCTCTGAAAACACAACATATTGTTGTTGTTACACTCCTGTAAGCAATCAATGATGGCACAATGTCAAATAATAGTAGGACAGGTTAGATCAGTATAGGCAACATAAACAGAAAAACTGCAAATGAATATAAATGACTTTATTTCCAGTATTTTTTACTTGCTTTTCCCTCTCCTCCTCTCCTCTCACCTCCTGGGAGGAAAAGGGAACAATTATTTATATAGCATCCACTATGTGCCGGGTACTATGCTAAGTGCTTTTTACAAATATTATCTCAAGGAATATGCATGCTGTCTCGGGTTGATAGTGTGAACAATGCAGGAGCAACTTCGGCAATGCCTGAATCACAAGAATCTGACTCGGAGTAGCTAGTCATCTTTTGTTTTAGAGGGGAGGGAGGGTTGGAAATGGAAAGGGGAAAGGAAGAACTTGCATTTATATAGTGCCTACTATGCTAAGCGTTTTACAAATATTATCTCATTTGATCCTTACAACAACTCTTCAAGGTAGGTGCTGTAATTATGCTCATTTTATAGTTGAGGAAACAGAGACAAACAGAGGTTAAGTGACTTGCCCAGGTTTACACAGCTACTAAGTGTCTGAGGCTGGATTTGAATTCAGGTCTTCCTGACTCCAGGCACAGAGCTCTATCCACTGTACTACCTAGCTGCCCCTTACACCAAACTTGCACCGTGGTTCAATATAACTCCTTTTGGTGACAAAAAAGAAGGCCTCCAAATGACATGCCCCAATCATGTAGCCATTAATAGAGCTGATTCCCTTTGTGACCTGACAAGGTTGGACCATCCCCCACTTTGCTCCCACAACTCAGAACTGGTTTCTTTCTGCCTCTGTTCCTATCAAAACTGACACATAGGACCAATTGCTTAGGTTACAAACAGAATGGAAAGAAATCCCGGGGAATTATTCTAAATCATAAACATGGATGAATAATGATGTGATCTCATGACCACCTTGAGGTAAAAGCCCTACCTTGATTTCAGATCATTATCTTGTTCTACTGAGCTATAAATCCTCTACAATTCTATATACTATGTTTCTCTGACTTCCCCAGAGCTAGGACGGCCATTAGCCTTCACTCTGATGCTTATCTTAATGTTCCTAAGTGAGTAACACTTGAGTGTGGACCAGAAGCAGCAGCCCCCAGGAGCTGGCTTGCTACTTTTGTGTCTCCTCCTGGGCATCCTATTTCTCAGTAAATTTTTGTCCCTCTGAGACTACATCAAACCTAGCTTCCTACTGGTGTGCATCAGGGGATATTATGCACAGCATAGAAAAATGGCCATCCTCCGTATGTGTACTTTCCCTCAGACACTACTTTTTTTCTTACTGAAAATAAGTTTGGGTCCCTATTGATTTTTCCAAGAGTATTTCCTGTTGAATCATGCTGAAGCTTGCCTGCCTTGGCCATTATTTCTCATAGTTAAGGGGTGAAATGAAAGGCTCCAAGGCCCTTTCCTGCTGCAGGTTCCCTCCCTTGATTTCTGCTTTCCTCTTTTTAACCCATTACCTAGGATAACCTGGGTTTCAAGCTAAGCCAGTAGTGTTTTACATGAGACTCATCTAATTGACCGAGACACAGAGTGCCTCATTAATAATAGGTACTTTTTGATTTGAATTATTAAATAGATATAGGGCTTATCTGTGTTCGCATCCCAAGTTCTGTGGATGAGTCACATGGCTACTGAGGCTTGTATTTCCAAAGTTCTTTTTGGTACCCAGCACATCCTTCTTTTCCCTCCCTCTCTACCCCAAATTTTACCATTATTTGACTTAAGAATTTCTTGTAAAACAAGTGCCGTGAATTAATATCTTCCTTGGGACATAGTCACATTTCTTTAGTGGCTGCCAAATGGTGGAGAGGTTAGGACACTAGAGTGAGGAAGACCTGAGTTCCAAGCCTGCCTCAGACTCTTCCTGGCTGTGTAAGTGTAAAAGTCTGGGCAAATCTCTTAATATCTGTCTGCCCCAGTTTCCTCATATGTAAATTGAGGATAGTAATGGCACTAACTACCTTTTGGGGACATTAAGGGAATCAGATGAGATAACACATCATGCACTTTGAAAGTCTTAAAGCATACACAAATGGTTGTTGCTGTTGTTGTTGTTAATAATGTAAACAACCATTTTGTGAAAGGTGAAGAGCTTCTATCCCTGTCACTGGGATGCTGACAGGTTTAACAACATAAAACACATACCTCAACTCTTTCTTCTGTCCCTCCTTATACTTTGTCTTCCTCAAGTTTTATCGACCTTTTTTTTTTTAACCATAGTAATTTCATCATATTGCTCTCCATACTTAAGTAGAAAGATCATTAATAACAAAGAATAGTTATTATAAAAGGAACCAACTGGCCAGTTCTCATCTCTGGCAGCATATGCAAAATATGGCGGCTGGAGTGATTTCCTTCTCTTTTTGGGAGTAGGGAGGTATGTTTCATCATTTGTCCTCTAGTATCATTATTTTGATGTTTATATCAATGTTTTTAATATTTGATTTGAATTTAATGATCTTTTTATGTTTTTTTCATTTATATTAGGGTAGTTAGGATTTACATTGCTCTCCTACTTCTACCTTCTTCTTTCTGTAACAGTTCCTATCTGTCTTCCTACATTTTTCTTAATTACTCATAATCACTTTTTATAATGTATGGTACATCAATATGCTCATCCATTCATATGCCACACTTTGTCCAGTCATTCCACAATTAATAGGCAACCCCTTTGTTTACAGCGTATTGCTATCACAGCAAGTGTCACTATAAATATTTCAATAACTGGATGACATTTCTTTCTGTCTTTGACTTTGTCAACCCTTGCTTTTCGAAAATCAGATTTGCTGGCACAGGGACAGTTGCTAGGATAAGTGACATGTACACTGAAAGACAAAAAAAGAAATTTCTGTTTTCTGGTTTATCTGAGGTGTAGGTTAGGCAAAACCAATTAATCAGTCAATAATCATTTACTCAGTACCTACTATGTGCCAGACACTGTGCTAAGCACTGTAAATACAAGAAGAGGCAAAAGACTATCCCTGCCCTCAAGGAGTTTACAATCTAATGGAGGACATAACATGCAAACAAATATAGACAAATCAAGCTATATACAAGAAAACTAGGAAATACCTAACTGTGGGAAACCATTAGAATTAAGAGGGTTTGGGGAAGGCTTTCAGTAAAAGATGGGATTTTAATTGGGACTTAAGGAAGTCAGGGACGTCACTAGTTGGAGCAGAGGAGGAAGAGTGGGAGACAGTCAGAGAAAATGCCCAGAGCCAGGAGATGGAGTGTCTTGTTTGTGGAACCACCAAGAGGCCAGGTATAAGAAGAATGGAAAGGCTAGGCTTTCAAGGGCTTTGAATGCCAAACAATATTTTGAATTTGATGATGGAGGCCATATGAGAGCTACTGGAGTTAATTTGGACCTATGCTTTAGGAAAATCACTTTAGTGGCTGAATAGAGGGTGGATTGGAGTGAGGAGAGACTTGAGGCAGGCAGACCCACCAGCTGGCTATTGAAATAACCAGGCATGAGATGATGAGGGTCAGCCCTAGAGTGATAATAGTGTTAGAGAAGAAAAGGGGGCGTATTCAAGAGATGTTGCAAAGGTAAAATTGAAGGATCTAAGTTGTAAGCATGACAGACCAGGAGGATGATTTTGTCCTCTTCAATAATAGGTAAAGTAAAGGTGACCAGAGCAGGGGGAGAGGGGGAGTTTAGGGGAAATTTTATTGAGTTCAGTTTTGGACATATTGAGTTTAAAATATCTATGGGACATCCAATTCAAGATATCTGAAAGGCAGTTAGAGATGAAAAATGAAAAGTGAGCAAAGAGTTTGAGGCAGGATAGGTGGATTTGAGAATCATCAGCATAGAGATGGTAATTGAATCCATGACAGCTGATGAAATCACCAAGTAAAGTAGTATGGAGGGAGAGTGTCAAAGTATAGAGAAGAGGGCCCAGGATAGAACTTTGTAGCGGGTAAGAAATGAACCAGTAGATAGGAGAGATAGAAAATACGTGAAAGAGTGAGGATGGCAGAGGGAGCAGTGTTTTGGAGAAAATGGGACAGAAAGGGATCACTTGAAGAAGCAGAGGGGTTAGCCTTGCTAAAGAGTAAGGCCTCTTCATCATGTGAGACAGGAGTGAAGAAGGAGATAGTCACAGAAGGCATATGAGTGACAGAAGATGAGGAAGAGAGGAGAAGAGGGAATTTGTGACAAACAGCCTCAACTTTTCCCCTGTAATAATGAGCCATGCATCTCGGCTAAAGAGTGGAGGGAGGAGGAACCATAGGAAGTTTGAGGAGGGGTGAAAAAGTTTGGAAGGCCACCTGCGGACAGTGGGATAGGGAGTTGACAGAGGAGATATAGCAGGATTTCCTAGAATCAGTGATGGACTACTTGAGGTTGTGTAACATAATTTTGTAGTAGACCCAGGGAGAATGGTTGTGTGATTTTCTCCGTCTTTGTTCAGCATCATGTGTTTAGGAGTGAAGGTGGCAAATGGTGGGAGTAATCCAAGACTGAGGCTTGCCTGGGTAGAATCAGTAATAAGGGGGCTAGGGATTCAAGAGAGGAGGATGATGTAGAGTTGAATTGGTTCACCAAGAGATCAAAATGGGCAGAAGAGTAGAAAGTGGATAGTGCAGGGGAGATGGCCTGGAAGAGAACTGAGAGGTCAAAAGTTTGGAGGTCATGGTGTGGATGAAGACGAGGGTTTTGTGAGGGAAGTCATAGGGAGAGGTGAAAAACCAACAGAATTAAAGGCATTTCACTCATGTCCAACTCAGGAGTGCTTACAAAAACTCTTTTCATCAATCTAGTCCAAGAACCTAATGTTCTGTTACCAGCAATAATGGGGATTGGCATGCACTTTGACTCCTCTGTCAAATTAGTTCTCTCCAGAATCTTTTGCACTTAAAGCAAGGGAACCAGAAACTTCCAGAACTTAGGTCATCAAAGATCAGCTATGCTCCAGCTTCTTCAAAAAGATTCATTATACCCCTGAGAGATATTGGTGACAGAAAATGAAAAGGTATGGCTTTCTGGTCAGATACTCAGCCAGGAGAGATGATGCAGATTGCTGTAGTCTATAGGTAGAGAAAAGTATCAGACTTTTCCTTATATTCTTCCTATTAATAATCAGATCCCACTTTATGGGATCCAATAGAGATTTAGCAAAATGACTGAGTAAGAAATTGTAACTAAATTCAGTTCTCCTACATTTTCTAAAAATATCAACACATACAGTAAAAGAAAATACACCCAAAAAAGAAGAGAAATAAAAGAATCCTCAGAGGAAAAACCTTATTGGGAAACTGCGAAATATAAGAAACAAATAAGCAAAAAAAAGAGAGTCCAATAAAACAAATTAATATTATGAGTTATAAGAATATGAGTAAAAATCTCCAGAAGGAAAGACTATTACAACAACCACAAATGAACTTCAGAGATGAGAAAAATATATTTACTGCAATACCCTACATAGAGGTTAAAAAAACACACTAATGGTTGTGAAGGAAAATATGATATCTATAAAATGGCTATAAGATCTTTGAAAGCAAAAACAAACAACAAGAAGACAAATATGAAACCTGACAGTTTGGAATATTCAATGAAAAATCTAAATAAAGCAGTCATTTCTCTGAGGAATAGAATATCCCAAATGGAGAACAAAAATGCAGATATGGTACAAGAAGTAATAAAACAAAAACAAAACACAGAACAATCAGAAGAAAAGATTTTTGATCCCTACAAATCAAAGCAAAATCCTAGAGGACAGAACTTGTTAAGACAACATGAAAATTATAGATCTCTGAGAAAAATTTCAGTAAGGAGTCTGAACAGCATATTCCAGCTAATCATACAAAAAAAAATAGAAAATAAAGGACAAAATACAGCTTGAGAGAATCCATAGGCTAGGAGGTAGGTAAGTCAGGAGTGAATTATTTTTTCCTGAATTTGATCATTACAGATTTCAATCAAATTAACATAAAAGTTATGGGGGAGGAGTAAAAGGTGATTTTTAAACCATCCTTGAGATACATAGGGAATTTAAATGTGTGTACGTATGTGTAAATGTATATAATTTCAGAAAGAGTAGAATCCTAAAATCTATGTGTTATGTGGAAGGGAGAGGGGCACATATATGTCTATCTGTATTTGTGCAGAATTTAGGATTGAATTAATAAAAGCAAAACAAATTGTACTACTTCTTGTTGATTAAAAAAATGTAACTGTTAAAATATTGTAATAGCATTGATGGGGGGAAGAAATAAAACTGTAACCATAAATTCATTCATTCATTAATTTATCTATAGTTTCTCTTTTAAAAAATTTAAATAGTATTTTATTTTACCCCCATTACATATCAAGAAAATTTTTAGCATTCATTTTTATAAGGTTTTGAGTTCCAAACTTTTCTCCCTTCCTCTCCTCTTCTGAAAATGGTAGGCTGTTTAATACAATTTATACATATGCTATCATTTAAGACATTTCCATATTCATCACAGTTGCGGAAAAAGAAACCGATCAAAAGGAAATAAAACCATGAGAAAGAATAAAGTAAATGACAAAAATATGTTTTCAATATGCATTCTGAGTTCATCAGTTCTTTATCTGGATATAGATAGCATTTTCCTTTGTGAGTCCTTTATGTACAATGTTTTCCTGGTTCTGCTCATTTCACTTTGCATCAGTTTGTACATGTCTTTCTAGGTTTTTCTGAAATCTGCCTGTTCATCATTTCTTATTGTGCAATTGTATTTCATTACATTCATATACCACAACTTATTCAGTTATTCCCTAACTGATGGGCATCTCCTCAATTTCCAATATTTTGCCACCATAGAAAGGGCTGCTATAAATATTTTTGCACATGTAGGTCCTTTTCCCTTTTTTATGATCTCTGTAACCATTAATTTTTAACTGATCAAACTCATAAAATAGAAGTACTTTTTAAAATTGATTAGAAAACATAAACTAATGATAAGTTGCTTATAGGAAATATGCTTAAAACATAAGGACACAAGCAGATTTAAAATGAGGGACTGGAAGAAAATTTATTGTATTTTAGCTGAATTTAAAATAGCAGTTGCAATCATGAATAACGGAAATAAGGCAATAATAAAAAAAAAACCCACAAGATGAACCTTGGAAAAAATGATTTGGGGTTGGAGGATCTGGATTCAAATCTTTATTCTGCCACTTACTACACATGTGACTTTGGACAAATTACTTGACCTTTCTGGGCCTTGGCTCCCCATCTGTAAAAAGGGGGTAGGGACGGAGTTTGGACCAGATAGATTCCAAGGTATTTTCCAACTTTAAGTCTATAAGCCTATGTTTATATTTAAAAACACTATAGACAATGAAACAATTTCAATAAGAACTATGTATTCACTGACTAGAATAATAGCTAATTTTTTAAAAAAAGCTTCATTGTTGTTTGGTTGTTTTAGTTGCGTCTAACTCTTTATGATCTCATTTGGTGTTTTCTTGGCAAAGATGCTCTAGTAGTTTGCCATTTCCTCTTCCAGCCCATTTTATAGATGAAAAAACTGGGTCAAACAGGGTTAGGTGACTTGCCCAAGGCCACACAGCTAGTAAAGTGTCTGAGGCTGGATTTGAACTCAGGTCTTTCTGACTCTAGGCCCAGTGCACTACCCATTGCTCCACCTAGCTGTCTTAGGAGCATAAATTCAGGACTAGAAGAAACCTTAGAGGACATTGACTCCAATTCTTGCATTTTATAGATGAGGCACCTGAGGCCTAGAGAGATTAAATGACTTGCCCAGAATTTCACATCTAATAAGTATTTGAAGAGTTCATTGAAGACTTTAATGTTCTTTTTTTTGGAATTTGACAAAATGTAATAGAAAGATAAATGAGAAGCAAATTATAGACCAATATAGTTTTTAAATTGAATTTAATTGGCCTATAAAGAATATTGATTAGGAATCTTAGACATTATATTTATTTTCAGTCTTATGTGGGTCATTTCCAAAAGTTAATCACATTATAGGGCATAAATGGTCTAGTCGTAAGTACAAAAATGATAAACACATTCTTGTTTTTGATCATAACACAACAAAATGGTAATCAATAAAGAAGGCATGAACAGATACAGACCTAAATGGGAGCTAAACAAAGATATCCTAATAAATGGATCAAAGACCAAATCATAGAAAAAATTAAAATTTATAATAAGAATGATAATAATACAATATTCTAAAATTTATCACATGCATCTAAAGTCTTTAGAGGTAAATTTATGCTGTTGAACACATATTAACAAAGAAGAAATAGAACACAAATGAACATGAAGCTAAAAATAGCAGAAACCGAACAAATTAATAATCTCAAAAAAGGTACTAAAGAAGAAATCTTAAAAATCAAAGGTGAGAGTTCAAGAGAATTAAAATTGAACTAATAGAAAATAAAATTGAATTAATAAAGCAATTTTTTTCTTGAAAGACCAATAAAAATGACAAAACCATTAGGTAATTTAATTTTGAAAAGAGAGGAAATACAAATTACTAAAATAAAAAAAAACAACCACAAGGGAGAATTCCCAATGAATAGAGAATATAAAGCAATTTATCAAAACTACTCAATTAAATGGCAGGTAGGTGGCGCAGTAGGTAGAACATCAGTGAGGAAGACCTGAGTCCAAATCCAATCTCAGACACTTAGTAGCTATGTGACCCCAGGCAAATCACTTAACCCTGTTGGCCTTAGTTTCTCCATCTGTAAAATGAGTTGGAGAAGGAAATGACTAAATCACTCCAGTATCTTTGCCAAGAAAACCCCAAATGGAGTCACGGAGAATAGGACACAACTGAAGCAATTGAACAACAGCAAAAACTCAACTAAATACCAACAAAACTGAAAACTTAAACAAAGTATCTACAACCATATTAATGACAAGTTAACAGTAAATAGATAAACTTAACAATAGAATCTCAGAAAGAGAAATTGAGTGAGTTATAAATAAACTCCATGATGGGGAAAATTCCAGGCTTAGATGGATTTACAAGAATAGATAAAAAGAGAAAAATACATTGAGCAACGGGAAATTCAGTGAGCTATGTAATCATGGACAAAAGGCAGAATTATCTGAAAGACTGCAGTACAAATGGGCAACTCTGGACAAAAGGCAGAATTATCTGAAAGACTGCAGTACAAATGGGCAACTCTCCATAGCAACACTGCCTTGTCACTTTCCTCCTTAGTGCTCAATGACCAACTAAGGAATATAAGCCAGCAGAAGAGAGACTCTTGACAATGATAATGTGATTACCTCTTTGAGTCTCAGTTTGTTTATCTGTAAAACAGAAAAATAATATTTGTGCTAATTGTTACACAGGTTGGTTGTGAGGGAAATAACTTATAAATCTTTAGTAATTATGTAAATATGAATTATTATGATTTTTACCAGACCTGTGATAATATTGGCAAAAGAAGATTCCAATGAGTTACTTCTGCAGATCAATAAGTTCTCTGCAACTTATGGTCTTAGAGTGTCCTGGGACATTGAAAGCTTAAATTACTTGCCCAGGGTCAGTGTGTGTCAGAGGTGAGACTTGAACCCAGACCTTCCTCACTGCACAGTCAGCTCTCTATCCACCTAAGCCTGGGTGGTTTGGGCAGAAGCAGGTTTACATCAGTAGGCCATGTTGCTTCTCCTAGGAATCCTTATTATCAAGGTCAAGTGTTCAGAAAGCCACCTTCCTCCACTTCATCCCAGGAAAAACTATATTCCAAGTAAACTGCTTGAAAAGGAAAATGGAATATAGTGTCAGGAATTAAGGGTGACACACAGGGGAAGTGCCTGCTCTTAGTTCTTCTAAGGATGAACACTGGAAAGATCAGGGCTTAGAACTCCTGCTTCAGCTTAGTGGAGTCACAAAACATGGAGAGTCAATCAAACGCCCAGATACCACAAAACCCAGAAATTTAGGCAGAGTTCCATAGGTTTGGAAGCAGGCAGAGAATAAGTTGAGTCAGCTTGGAAAGCATCAAAATATCTGAAGAAAGGCAATCTGGAGTACATTCTAAGTGAGCAGAAGAAACCTTGAAAGCAGGCTGTAGGAGAGACAAGGGATTTGTGGGCAGTGAGGCAGAGACTGAGGCTGTAATGGGATCTGGGAGGGGAAATTAAACAGGCTATTTTGGATGGTGCACAAAGAGGCACTGAGTCATGGGTCAGGGAGGTGATAGTTCCCCTGCATTTGGGTGATACAGTTCTAGGGAAAAGAATATTCAATTTTGTTACCTTAGCAGCAGGAAGATTTAGGCAAATTGGAAGAGGTTCAGAAAAGAGCCATGAAAAGAAAGGATGATTGGCTTCTGAGGAAAGATTAAAGGAGCTGAATGCCTACCTTGGCTAAGTGACTATCATAATAGTCTGCAATTAC
This sequence comes from Vombatus ursinus, assembly GCF_900497805.2. NCBI lineage: Eukaryota > Metazoa > Chordata > Mammalia > Diprotodontia > Vombatidae > Vombatus > Vombatus ursinus. Next base: position 7,955,253 of record NW_020950062.1, on the reverse strand, counting down.
TGTGCTTGGAAGGTATAAACACCATTGAGGGAGGGGAATTACTTAGCTAGGTTGCAAAGGGATTCAATCAAGGATGATAGAACTTAGTTAAGAATGCTTTTTCCTCTCTCTCTTTTTCTTTTTGAAAGATTGAACTTAGGAAAAACTTTCTAGCAGAAAGAATCAGTTAAGAAAATTTTATTAAGTACTTAACCTCCACAAAGCATTGTGTAGAAATAGGGGATATGACGATATATGGAATACATTCCTGTCCTCAAAGACCTTATAATCTTTTGGGGGATATGACATATACATAGACAAAAATGATGGAAGATAAAAGGCATTATAATGCAAGTATTTAAATGAGTGGAGAGCAATAGTAAGTGGTGTGGGAGTTCAAAGCAGGGAGAAGTCGTTTTCAATGGTAATAATGAGGCTCTCTTCCCTTACACAGTCAAGGTCCTAGAAAGAACAGGAACGTCATTCATACTTGCTCTGCACCTATGCACTTCTCAACACTTTGCATTTGGTTTTCTTCCCCTCTCACTGGACAGAAACTTCCCTTTCCAAGGTGACCAAAGTTTTCATAGCTACAAAATCCAATCTGAAGTCCTCCCAATCCTCCTCTCACTTCTCTGCAGCTTTTGTCATCCAGCCTCTCTTCCTGGACACTCACTCTCTCCTCACTTGGCTTCTTAGACAGTGCTCTCTTTTTAGTTGTCCTTACACTTGACTGATCATCCATTGTGAGTTTCATTTTTTGGCTCATCATACATGAAATACTCCCTTGGAATGGGTATTCCTCAGAAGTCCCTGAGATCTTATCATTTCATATGGGTTCAAGTATCACCTCCAGGCAAAATGACTCCAAAGGTTATATAGCCAACCCAGAGCAATAACTAGGATGGTATGACTGGATTTTTGCCTCAGGGCATGGAAATTTAACAGGCTATCAAAAGACTTTTAGTCTTCCCCACAGTAGAAACCACAGTTTAGCACATTTCCTTCCTGCTTTTAGTCACACCCTGGGTGAACACTTGGCTGTCACCCTAGCAGTGGCCTTTCAGAGTGAGTGGAAATACCAAGTATTTTTGTTTTGTCTATAAATCCTGAGGGTCTTCTCCTCCTAGATTGATTTTTTTGACTAGGTAAAAGAGACCATCCTTTGTCTCATTTCTTACCTAGTCTTAATCACTGAAGGTATGTTGCCTTAGTCAAACTGAAGACCTAGGAAAGACCTTAGCTTAAAAAGACCAAGGTCTCCCACTGTATTTGGGGCCATTTCCAGTGGTCTTGATCTATACCTTGCCACTGGACCCAAATGGCTCTAGAGGAGGGAGTGAGGCTGGTGACTTTGCACACAGCCCTCCCTCACTTAAATCCAATTCACTTGTATTATCACATCACCTTCCTCTTCGAGAATAAAGGACAAACAGCAACAACAACAGCAGCAGTGGCCACTGTCTGAGGGTCTCCTACACTAAGAACCAAACAGACACCAAATGCCTACATGGTGTCAGCCCTAATGTGCAGGGGCTGATAAGAACATGAGATCTCAGGGCTCAGTAACATTGCCAGCCATGAGGGTAAGAAGAGGAGTAGTTCGACACCCTTTTCCACCTATGAACCTGCATATTCCCTATTACCCTCAAACCCATGCCACTATGTACATGGGACCCAGAGCACACATCACTCTTTAGATTGTAAGCTCCTTGAGAACAGTGACTGCCTTTTGTCTCTATTTGTATCCCCAAGGCTTAGCAGAGTGCCTGGCACAGAGCAGGCACTGTTTATTGATTGATTGATAATGCTTGTTGGAAGGTTACTTGCTCCAGTGGACTCTGTTGCTGATTCTATTCACTGACGGGTTCTCTAATGGCTCTTGGGAGTAGGCAAAGGAAAGAAAGACACTCCCTTCTTGACCTCAGCTATTCCCTCTCAAGGCCTTGGCTATAGTTCCTCCATCACTAGATTGACCTGCTTGCTGGAAATCCAGGTACCTAATTTTGGCTTGTTTTATACTACACATAGATCTAAGGGTATGTCTGAATCTTTTAGTCAATCACAAGATAATTCCTGTGTGGCATCATCTGTCTTTATGAAATGATAAAAGCCCTTTATCCCCCTCAAATTAACAACTTGTTCACACCTAATTTACACTTTTGATTAAGTGATTAAATTTAGATCCCTGGGCTTTCTGTGGTTACATTAATTATGGTGAGAGAGGAAAATCCTTACTATGTTTGCATGCCACTTAATATCTGTAAGCCCCAGTTTCCCCATCTGTAAAATGGGGATGATTATACTTATAACTCCTATCTTGTAATCTCAGGATTTTTGTGAAGAAAGTGGAATTTTTTTATGGAAGTGCAAATTCTGCGTGTGTGTGTGTGTGTGTGTGTGTTTGTTTTTAGGCAGTGAGGTAGAGTAGAAAAAGCAACGGATTTGTGTTTAAAAGATCTGTGTTCGTCTAGACTTATTAGTGTTACTATGAGCAAATCACTTAACCTCTCTGAACCTTAGTTTCTCCATCTGTAAAATAGGGGGAATATTTATATTATTTACTTCCCAGTGGGGAAAAAGTGTTTTTAAGGTGTTAGATCTTATTTCAGTGTGAGCTACTGTTGTTGTTATTACTTCTATTCAATTCAGACAGCATCAGACCTGTGGGGCTCCCTGGTGAAGCTACCCCACTCAGGGTCTTCTTCCATGGTGTTCTGACCTTGTATTGCCCTTCTTATGTCATTTGGCATAACTGGTTCCTTTAGTCCCTAAATGGAGGTAGACCTGCTGCATTTTCCTGGCCTCAAGGAACTGTCTTTGGCATCCTCTGCACTAATGGCTGACTACAGGCATCCTTCTCCCTGGCTTTCAACTGTCCTCCAGCCTTTTCTTAAAGGACTAGGCCAGAGGTTATTCCCTTCTGTGCTGGAGGTATTTACCCAGACCCACGGATTATGGAAATCATAAAGTCAAGAACTACATGGGACCTTAAAGGAACTACAAGGGACCATTCAATCCATGCTTTCCCCAACTCCTATTTTCCTTTTCTTTATTTTTTCAGATAAGGAAACTGATTTGGTGCAGAAAGAATGTGACTTAGTCAAAGTCACACAATCAGACAATCCCAGAAGTGGGATCTGAATCCAAATATTTTGATTTCAAATTCAGTCTTCTTTCCACTTTGGAGATCTTGCCATCTGTCCTGCTCTTTAACCTCTCTCTCCACCCAGAACAGCACCCTCTGGTTCAGATCTCCAGAGCCCATGCCCCATTCCCTGGGGAAATTAATCTGTTCAGCTTTGAAATTCCCACCTAGGACTGAGCTGTTTGGAGAGGGAAGGCAACTCACTTAATCTGTTATATTTAACAGGCCCTGACCCATTATTCATATCCCTCCACTAGGACATCTTGTTCTCTGTCCTGCTGTGTCTCTCCTCCTGCCCTCCCCCACCCCGACTTCCCAATTGACCAAAAGTTCCTTCCCTGGACTCCAGTCCCCTATCTGTGCTATCTCTGCTATGATAATGAATCTAAGTTTCTTGAGGGTAGAGGTGATCTCACTCTTATATTTGTATCACCAGCACCCAGCACAGTGTCTGGTGCAAAGTGGTTGCTTAATAAATATTTATTCATTCTTGCATTTTTCCCATCCACACTGTCTCTCAAAAAAGCCCTTTTAGTTTGAGTGATTTTGCCCGAACTATAGCAGGATGATCGGGCATTTTCTGAGCAATCAGTATATTTTTCCTCCTACCACTTCCTCCATCTTACTTTCAGATGAAAATGTCACTTGGTCTATTTGACACATTCCACTCTAGACCCTTTGCACAAAGACATCAGTAACAGAAAAGGGCAAGGTGTTATCAGGCTTCCTCACCAGGCCCCTATTCTTCTTCTTCCTTTCCTATAAGAGTCTCTGTTTTGTTGTGTTTATCTGTTTCCATCCTGCAAAATAAACAGATTGTTACTGATGTAACAGTCTTCACTTGCCAGGACACTGTCATTGTTTAAATGAGCTCCTGGCTATTAAGCACAACACCAAAAACCAGCTGTCATTTTGACTTGGTGTTTAATTCAATACTAAAGTACAACACAGAAGCAGCAGGGAGCTCAGAGGGAAGGCAGCCTTTGTTCTTTTCAAATAAAACGAATTTCAAAAAACCACGACCATCAGTTACCCCATAAAACAGACCTGCATCTTGCCATGTGCCTTGGATTTGAAGAGCAGAGGAAGAGTACTTCCAAGATGAGCGAGAATGAATAACGTAATTTTAAACACGCATCACCAGCAACAGATTTTCTGTCACCCTGATCAATTATTGAAGATGAAATTCATATGCCAGCGAGAAATGAGTGTTGTTATTTAAAGGGAGCAGACAATACTATCTCTTGGTGCAGAGTTTTATTATTTAGGGCCAGATTTTCCAATCTACTATCTGTGATTGTCTGCCAACTCTCCAAGCCTCATCATTCCTATGAGTGGTTAGTCATCAATCCATTGCTATCAGAGAACTAAATTTAGATTGGGTATCTAAGCTTTGAGCCCAATTTCCAAATATCTGCCCAATTCTTCGTTGTATGTGCTTTTAAAAGTGACTGTGAAAAAATCTATGGTATGAATTTGCCTTATTTCTAAAAATCAACTACATTTTATAGCTGGTCCTTGGGAATGACTATAATTACTTTTTCCCTCAATAGGTTCATAAGCCATAGTCAATGCCACAAAACTAAGTCAATTTTAGAGGATTCTACTTTGCTTTAGTAAACTTTGATGTTTCTATTGTAACTAGGTCATTCTCAAGTTTGTAACTGATAGTTTATAGTGTCCCTAGATCTTAACTTACACCCAAACCTTCTATGGAATTTAGAGTGTTTAATGGAATTTTTCAATAAGTTTGGGTGACATGGTAGAAAGAGGAATAGCTTTTTCATTATGATACCCAGGGTTGAAATTCTTTCTCTTCAGCACCCCTGGGAAACTCTTTAAGCCTATGAACTATGATGGAGTTGTCTGTTCACTTTAGTGGACAGTGTTTCTGTAGTGGAGTTCTCTGCACCAAGGACATCATAGGTCCAAACTGGAAAAAAAAAAAGGTTTTTTATCTTATTAGTACAATTGTGACTTTTATATGTAAAATTGCTTCCTTCCCTTAACCAGCCTTGGGGCACCAAAGCAGTAATTAAAACATTTAAAACAACCATCAGCATCATGAATAAAATATCAGATTGCTTTTATCGTTATTTTATGTCTAAAATTTTAATTTAAATGAGAGTTTGCTTGGCAGAGCTCCTGAAGAAGCAGCTAATAATAATAATAGATTATAATAATAGATTAATTTATATAATACTTTAAGTATGCTAAGTACTTTATACGCAGTACATCTCAGGAAATGTCATCCCTACCCCCACCCTGTCACCACTCAACCAATTGATCAGGGGTTGGCCTGTGCATATGATCTCATTTGAGACTCAAACGTTCCTGTAAGGCGGAATGCTCTATTAATTAAGGTTCTATTAATTATCTCTATCTTATACATAGGCAACTGAGAATCAGAAAAATTAATTGAGTTATCCAATGTCACACAGCTAGTAAACAAAGCTCACTACTATATCTACCCTAAAACATTGCATTTCAGCTGCTGAAGAGACCTACTATAAAAGATAAATGGAAATAAAATGTATTGGGATGATAAGAACTAACCTTGGAAAAGAAGAATGTTTGGGGATGTGTCAGGCTGGCCATAGCTGGCCTAGCTATCTATGTCATCTCTCTATATTATCTCTATCTAAATCTATCTATCTATCTATTTATGTACATGTATATTATCTATACCTATACATATGCTTCAACTTTATTTTAACCAAGACACTTCAGGAACTAAGAATACTGCCTTCCATGTAATGAATTTCCAGTGCTACTTTAGGAAGGTGGCAAGTCAAATTAAAAACAGGGCCTGGGCTGACTCTAGACCTTTATACTCAACTCTCTTGGGTTCACTTTCGGCTTAGCCCTTGAGCCCTGGCTGGTAGTGCAGGTGTTTTCTATACTGTGTGTGCTACTATTGTTATTGTTTCCTTAAAAGGAGGTAATCTTGATCTTCTGCATGAAATGTTCTTCCTCTTCATTTCCATTTCCTGGCTTCTCTGATTTTCTTTAAGTTCCAGCTAAAATCTGACCTTCTATAGGAAACCTTCCCCAATCCCTCTTTATTCTAGTGCCTTTGCTCTGTTAATTATTTCCAAATTACCCCGGATACAGCTTGTTTATACATTGTCGTTGCTGTTGTTCAGTTGTGTCTGACTCTTTGTGACCCCATTTAGGGTTTTTTTGGCAAAGATACTGGAGTGGTTTGCCATTTCCTTTTCCAGCTCTTTTAACAGATGAGGAAACTGAGGCAAACAGGATTAAATGACTTGCCCAAGGTCACACAGCTATTAAGTGTCTGAGGCTGGATTTACACTCAGGTCTTCCTGACTCCAGGGCCAATGCTCTGTCCACTGTGACACCTAGTTGTTCAGAATAGGGATTTAATAAATATGTATTCAGCACCTTTTTATGCTACATTTCATTGTTTTTTTTTCTTTCAAAGTTTCGACCAACCAGAAAGGGACTTCCTTAGAAACTTGGTGGAATGGGCATTATATGGAATGACCCAACCAATCACACTGTAGTGTCCTGTGTTTAGTATTCTTCACCAAGTTTCTATAGAAATCCATTTCTGAGATTTGAAACAGGATGTAAAGGATATATACAGAAAAGATTGATGAAGATCAAGACTGCTCCTTTTTATGGCAAGGTCATACACTATCGAAAATGTTTGCCTAGAGTTTAACTTGAAGCTTAGGCTAATGCTTAGACTTGTCTTTGGATAGAGGGGAAGAGAGAGAGGAAGAGGGGAAAGGAGGGAGAAAGAGGGGGAGTGGGAGAGGAAGAAGGAGGAGGAGGTGGAGGAGAAGGAGAAGAAGATGGAGGAGAGTGAAGGAGAGGAAGATGGAGAAGGAGAGAAAAAGAGTGAGAAAAGAAGAGGGAGGGAAAGGAATAGAAAGGGAGAGGGAGAGGAAAAGAGAGGGGCAAAGGATAGACAGAAATAGAAAGAGAGACAGAGAGATGGAGATAGAGACTGAGTCAGAGAAGAACTTCAAATCTCTTAACACCTTTTAATTTTCCTAAGGAGGAAACCAAATCCAAAAGGCTAAAGAGTTGGGATAACATCATGCAGGGAGAGGCCTGGGCCAGAAGTTCTTAGCTCCTACCTCTAAGCTAATGTCTTTTAAGTTTTGCTGTGGTCATTTGAGTGGAGAGAAAAATGTCCTGCTAACCTTGTACATCCAGCAACTGAATGCACAATAAAAGGGAAGAAATAGCTAACTAGTTTTTATCCTCAGAATAACCATCAGCATATTTTAGTTGAAAAGTTGTTTGTACACTTATGTTTAATGAATAGCCCCTTATCTGACAACACTGAATCGCCCATTTAAACTAAACGTCTGTATTTATGTCTGCTGGAGGCATGCTATTATTAAGTTGAAAAATTGCTATCTCATCATCCCGGTTGCTTTTTTAACTTCGTCTCCCAAGCAAAGCTTTTTACAAAAAGCTTTAGTTGTGTGAAGAAGACAAATACGAAAAGTACAAAGAAGGAATTCTTTTGAGGAGATTTAACAGCAAAAAGAAGCTCCATGGTTGAGCCAACTCAGCACTTAGAGCATCTAAGACCCTTAAATGCACTCTTTATTTACTTAGACTGAGCCTCCTTTTTTTTTCCCTCCCTCCTCCCAAATAAAGCAAACAAAAACCACAAAAGCATTTTGCTCACTTAAAAAATGAATCTCAGAGCTATTAATCTTCACTCCAACCTTGAAGGTAGGAAGGCCTCAGGAACATTGTATTTCTGGTGCTATCACAGAATAAAAATTCTCTTCCTAAATTAACAAATCCTTTGCAGCAGGAAGAGAGATAAGCCAGGGCTTCTGTGGAGGAGCTGGGTGTTATCTGAGGGGAAGGAGAATGTAGCTTTTAGACACTCCTTGTACTCCCTCAGAGCTTTATAGGAATTAGGTAAAATAATTTTTAAAGTCAACTGTATTGAATAAATCTGACTTGTGGTCTTACATTGTGGATATGCATTCAACCATATGCACATTTTCATCTGCAAAGATTATGTTTGCCTTTCTATCCCATAGGTGTTAGCACCATCACTATGTCTCATATTGGCTATTGTGGTAGTCTACTAACCAGCTTCTCTTCTTCCAGTTTCTCCCTCTCTGGAATGTTTTTTACAACACTGCCAGATTAATCTTAGTGTAGAGCTCTGAGGAAGGAAAGAAAGAAGGAAGAAAGGAAGGAAGGAAGGAAGGAAGGAAGGAAGGAAGGAAGAATGGAAGCAAAGGAGTAGGGAGGAAAGAAGGAAGAAATGAAGGGAAGGGAGGAAGAAAGAAAGAAAGAAAGGAAGGAAGGAAGAAGGGGAGGGGAGAAGGGAGGAAGAAAGAAGAAAGGAAGGAAAGAAGGAAGGCAGAAGAATCTGTGTGCCAGGCACTGTGCTAAGCTGTGGGGATACAAAGAATGAAAGAAGACAGTTCATCCTCTCCAGGAGCTCACAGTATACCTGAGGGAAAGACGAGATGTAGGAGAGTTCAGCTGGCAAGGAGATGAAAAGGCCTGGAAGTCCTTAGGGTTCAGGGCTGATGTCAAGGTCCAGGAGTGCTTAAGTTATATCAGGGTATCTGCCCCATAGGAGCAGCTCATTACCATTGAGAAGGGCAAGCCTTACCCTGGCTTTTAAGAGACCTAGAATCTAGACCTAAAACACTTTTTCCTTGGATCTCTCCTTTATACTCAGCATACTGTGTATCATATTATAATTATCAATGCATGTTATATGACCTTCATATCCCTCCCCATACCCTAAACAAATAATAGAATATAAACTCTCATCTACTTCTTCAACTAAATCAGACATTATTGAAAATTTGGATCTATGCCTCCCATCAATAGGTTAATATCCATATTCCAGATAATGTCTACAAATTCCCAGAGACTGACAGCAAGGACCACATTAGCCCCTAGGAGACTCAGAGAGTTGGGATTCCTGAGAAGCATCAGAGTGGATTATCTTGTTCTGTCCCGCCAGCTGTTCAGAGAGTCTTAATTAAGCACAGTTGTTTTTGTCCTTTACTCTTAATAAAGCACTTTGCTTTATAACTCACTTTGGAACTTTAAAATAGTTAATTCAAAACACAATCCTCATACCCACCACATAGGAGTTCTGGGAATATTAAGGAATTACTGTTTATGGAAAAACACTCAGAGGCCCAGTCTCTCAGCATCTATTCCAAGAGGCAAAGAATGTGGATTCTCAACACAGTTCCACTGGAACACTGAGATTCCCCTTGCCTGGAGGGAAAAGAAGTGTGATCACAATATCCTTCCTCCTTGGATCTTAGGGAAAGAAGATTAAAGAAATAACATCTTTAAATTTCAGTTGGCTACTTAAAGAAAGATTCCTTCAAAATATAACAATCAAAAAGACACTTTGATGATTGGTGTTACATAAATAAAAGCAGTTATTACCATCATAATGTTCTTAATAGCCACAATGGGGACAGAGGCTGGAGGGATATATTTAGAATTATCCTTTTATTATATTCAAATTCAGTGCAATCTTCTGCCTTAGCTCCTAGCACAGTGCTCTGTACAGCAGACATTAGATAAAAAACTACTATAACCAGTTTGACCTTGATTGTGATCTAGTGGAAAGAGCACTGTTAGGAATCAAAGGACATGAGGCATAGTCCTGGTTCTGTCACTAACTAGGTGTGTGACCTTAGGTAAGTCACTTCAACTGACTCCATTTTGGTTTTTGTTTGTTTTTCTATTTGCAAGGTGGTGATAGTGCCTAGAGTCGGGAAGACTTAGGTTCAAAGGCCAGCTCTGACACTGTGAGACCTTGGTCAAATCACTTAATTTCTATAGGCCTTTCCTCAACTGTAAAATAGAAATAATACTTTTTGTCTATGTATCCCTAGAACCTGGCACGGTTCTTTGCACGTAGTAGATGATTAATAAATGTGTGTTCATTGATTATACTACCTAGCAGAGTTTTTGTGAAGTGCTTTATAAACCTTTTTAATTTAAAAAAAATTATTTTTCCCAATTACATGTAGATACAATTTTTGACCTTTTTTATTTTTTTTTGCAATTTTGAGTTACAAATTCTCTTCCACCCTCCCTCCCCCCATCATTGAGAAGGCAAGTAGTTTGATAGGGTTATATGTGTGCAGTTGTGCAAAACATATTTCCACATTAGTCATGTTGTGAAAGAAAACAGACAAAAACCCCAATAAAAATAAGAAAGTAAAAAAAAAGTATGCTTCGATGTGCATTCAGATTCTGTCAGATCTTTCTCTGATGTAAGATAGCATTTTTCTTCACAGGTCCTTCAGAATTGTTTTGGATATTTGTATTGCTAGGAATAGCTAAGTCATTCACAAGTGATCATTATGCAATATTGTTGTTACTGTGTACAAGGCTCTCCTGATTCTGCTGACTTCACTTTGTATCAGTTCGTGTGAGTCTTTCTGGGTTTTTCTAAAAACATCCTGTTTATCATTTCTTATAGCTCATTATTTCTTATGTATTCCATCAAAATCATATACCACAACTTGTTTAGGCATTCCCCAATTAATGGACATCCCATCAATTTCCAATTCTTTGCCATCACAAAAAGAGCTTCTTTAAATATTTTCGTACATACAGGTACTTTCCTTTTTTTTAAAATTTTTTTGGGATACAGATAGAGTAGTGGTATTACTGGGTTAAAGAGCAGGAAAAATTTTATGACCCTTTAGACAGAGTTCCAAATTGCTCTCAGAATGGTTGGTCAGTTCACAACTCCACCAACAGTGCTTTAGTGTCCCAATTTTTCCACATCCCCTTCAACATTTTTCATTTTCCTTTTTTGTCATCCTTTTTTGTTAGCCAATCTGATAGGGGTGAGGTAGTACCTCAGAGTTGTTTTCATTGCATTTCTCTAATCAATAGCATTTTATGTGACTATAGATGGCTTTGATTTCTTTATCTGAAATATCCTTTGACCATTTATCAATTGGGGAATGACTTGTATCATTATAAATTTGATTCAGTTCTCTATATATATGAGAGATGAGGCCTTTAGCAGAGAAACTTGCTGTAAAGATTTCCCCCCAGTTTTTTACTTTTCTTATAATCTTGGCTGCATTGCTTTTGTTCATGCAAAACCTTTTTTAACTTAATGTAATCAAAATTATTAGAGTCCCCAGTTTCTGCAAGGAAGGGGAGGTGCTGCATTCTCCTTTCTCATGTTCAGGAGTAAGCTTCAAGCAAGCAAACAAGCTTTAATTATGTTCCTATTATGTGCTAGGCATTATATAAAGCACTGGGGATGAGAAAACAAAGATGAAAAAAAATGTCCTTACCTTCAAGGACCTTACATTCTCCTTGGGAATACAATGTCTGAATAAGCAAGTAATTACAAGATAATTTGAGAAGAGAGAGAGTACAAATGATTATGCTATGTGTACCAGGGGTGCCATGTTGTAATATCTGGGTTTTTAAGTCTTTCTGAATTCTTAGTGCTTTATTCCTTCTAAATTTCCATAGCTGTTTGCTGCAGTGCCTTCTCTATTACTGGGTAAATCCTACTAGATGTTTTTTGCCGTCATATAGGATAATCACATCAGAAGCCTGTTGTCTAGCTGTTTATTCATCCAATGGCACAATTTAGTTACAGGTAACTCAGTCAATCTGGAGGAATTGTTTTGCTGTGCAACATGTAAGTAACCAAATAATCACTGCAGTGAATTCTCCTGTCAAAGGTTAGACTCGATCCATGTCAATTTGAAATCCCTTGTCCTCTATATAGTGTTTCATTTTTTAAAAAATTGAATTGATTGCCTGACCTGGAGCCAGAAAAAATACCTCGCTTAGTGAGCCCTGGACCTCTCCCTAGCCCTCCAAACTCATACCATTTCCATCTTGACCTTGTAACAAATTCTCAGCTAAATGTCCACTGAAAGGAAGACAGGCTGCATGTGTTTCACAGACAAGAATCACTTTGTGTATTAGGCTAAACCAGCAATGGTGGGTATCATCCATCTCTGTGAAAAAAGCAGTATCAACAACTTTGAATGAATAATTGATGCTAGGTGGCCATCTGACAGAGAGGACTGGAGTAAACTCTCTGTATTGGAAGAGAAGAGATCTGAATTATGTTTCTAGCTCCATTAGTTAATTACTCTTTCTCATTCTCTAAGGGGAAGAAAAGTGAGAATAGTAAACCCTACCGCATGATAGGAGGCAGGGGGTGGTCTAGTGGACAGAACACTGGGCCTGGAGTCAGGAAGACATGAGTCTTCCTTAAATCTAGCCTCAGACACTTCCCAGCTGTGTGACCTTAAATCAAGTCACTTAACCTCTGATTGCCTGACAAAATGGATCCACTAGAGAAGGAAATGGCAAACCACTCCAGGATCTTTAACAAGAAAAACCCCAAATGAGATCAGGAAGGGACCGACACAACTGAACAACAACTGCATGATGTATCCATTTCTATATCCTGATAGGTTTTCATATGTTGTGATATAAGTGCAGCTAGGTGGTACAGTGGATAGAGTTCCAGGCCTGAAGTTAGGAAGACTCATTTTCTGAATTTGAATCTGGCCTCAGATGCTAGCTATACGACCCTGGGCAAGTCACTCACCCCTGTTTGCCTCAGTTTCCTCAACTGTAAAGTGAGCAGGAGAAGGGAATGTCAAACCACTCCAGTGTCTTTGCCAAGAAAACCCCAAATGGGGTCACGAAGAGTCAGACGAGACTGAAAAACGACTGGCTCACAAAAAAGCTTAGTATTTTCTCCTTTGTCCAAAGAGCTACTGTTTCCTACTACTAAATTTTCAGGGGTCCTGATTTTCCTGTTGTATTCATGTATAATCCAATCTGTTACCTAAGTGCAATGATTTGGAACTCAAATAGAAGCAGCTAAGCCAACACAAGAATCCCTGTAGGCTGCGTATTGACTTAGAAAACCACATATTTACATTATTTGTGTTCTGTTGAGTTTTTATTTATTTTGTTAACTATTTCCCAATTACATTTTAATCTCATTGGGGCGGCACTCAGAAGTGTAGCAGGCCTCACTGAAGCCCATTGTTTCTGACACCTCTGCCCTAATGTACCAGGGATTTTGAACTCTAAATGTAAGTGTTCTACAACCTTGGGGCAGCTACCTGGTAGTACAGTGGATAGAGTGCCAGGCCTGGAATAAGAAAGACCTGACTTCAAATCTGACCTGAGACACTAGCTGTGTAACCCATAGCAAGTCACTTAACCCTGTTTGCCTCAGTTTCCTCATTTGTAAAATGAGCTGGAAAAGGAAATGGCAAACCACTCCAATATTGTTGCCAAGAAAACCCCATTTGGGGTCATGAGGAGACAGATACAACTGAAAACAACTGAACAACATTAAAAGGTCATAGACAACCTTTGATATATGCACACATGAGAAAGGGTTTAGCAAGTATGGTCAAGGACACAGATTTGTCACTGACAAACCCTTTGGGGTTCTCTGTGCCCCAAACCTTGGGCAACTTCTAACGTAACCTAGCACAGAAGCCTTCTCAAAGTAAACATGTCCAAAATGGACTCCCCTCATTCCCAACTTGCCCCTCTTCTGAAATTCCCTATCCTTGTTAAGGGCACCACCATCTTTCTAGTCATCTAGGTTCCCAACTTCAGTCTTCATTCTTGCTTACCCCACAGTCCATTGGCAAGTTGTCAAGCCTCTTTGCTTCTCTAGTCACATTATGACTTTGCCTCCTTCCTGTCTACTTGCATCACTACCTCAGATCATTTCCTTATTATTTCTCAGCTAGACTATTATTATAACTCCCTAATTAGCTTCCCTGTCTCAAATCTGTTCCCTCTTCAATATATCTTGCACAAAGCTGCTACAGTAATTTTCCCAAAGTATAGGTCCCAAAACACAGAGCCATGAGCATCTCCTGCTCGATAAACTCTGGTGGCTTCCAATTATCTATATGACAGGAGTTCTTAACCTGGTGTGAATGCACTTAAAAAAAAATCACTATATTTAAATATTGTTGGTTTGTCTTATTAGCCTATTTATTTAATTTCAAGCATTTAAAAGCATTTTTCTAAGAAGGGGTCCATAGCCTTCACTAGACTGCCAAAAATGTCTGTGGCATAGAAACCTTGCTCCAGGATCATATGCAAACTCCTCTCTTTGCAATTCAAATCCTGCACAATCTGGTTCCAAACTACTTTTCCAGTCTTATTATATACTACTCTCCTTTATGCACTTTGGCTCTAACAAACTGTCCTTAATGCTATTCCTCATGTATGACTTTCTATCTTCTGTTGTTGGGCCTACCGTATGCTATCTCCAATATATGGAATACATTCCTTTTTTACCCCTACTTCTTTTTGTTTGTTTGTTTTTGTTTTTGTCTTTTTAAATATTTATTTATTTATTTTTAGTTTTCAACATTCACTTCCATAAGATTTTGGGTTCCAAATTTTCTCCTCATCCCTCCCCTTCCCCCACTCCAAGAAGGAGTGCAATTTGATATAGGCTCTACATATACATTTCTATTAAACCTATTTTCACATTAGTCATGTTGTAAAGAAGAATTAGAACCAATGCACCCCTACTTCTTAGAACCCTACTTTCCTTCAGATCTCAGCTCAGATACCATCTTCTCCGTGATACCTTTCCTCATCACCCCAGTTAGTTAGTGCTTCTCCCCTAATTACCTTGTATATATTTGGTATATATGTAGCACATTTTCTGTATTTATTTTCCCAACTAGCCAGTGAATTTTGATTCTATACAAGCTCCATAGAGTATGACCAAGTCCCTTAACTAATCCAAAAAAGATTTCCCACACAATTCTACTCTGGTTCATCTGATAATTTTCAAAGATATCCAAATTAATCATAATCTAATGTCTATTATTGATTGAGTCAATGGAAGTGTCAGGCCTTACATACACCTATTGAACAATTAAGAGTATTCTCATCAGGTTAAAGTATCAGAGTTCAGCATTGTTGTCACTTTCTTTAAGTGAGTTGGGTGGGGTAATTGTCTAGACTGAGCACTCTTACATATATTAACTTTCTACATACTTCTATGTACAGATTATAAACTCCTTGAGAGTAGGAACTGTTTGATTTATGTCTTCATAATCCCAATGCTTATTACAATGCCTGACAGATATTAAGCCATTAATGAATGTGTGTTGATTAATTGATTCTTCAGAGATATATAAAAACACAAGAGGAACACCGAAATACATAGGGAAAATTCCATGAGCCCTTCAGCCATGCTGTTCTTTTACAAAGAAGTCTCACTTAACGCTCTTGCTTTCCACCTTTCCAAGAGGATCAAGGTTGCAATAGCTGCAGAATGGGTCATTTAAAATACCAGCTCAAAAGCTCTGTATCTCTTTGGTTTCCCTTGCTTCTTGGAAAAAAAACACAAAGTGGGGTGACATTGGAGCTATTGCTTGTAGTTGCTGCTGCTTGTTACCACAATTAAGCTGCCCTGTCTTCATTGATGTGGCAACAGAGTGAACTTTCTATTATTCATCCGTACTTCACAGGCCATCCAGCATTTTTTTTTTGCATGACACAATTCCTATAATATACTGGTTGTGCCCAAAGTCAAATTAAGCCTTAATAGCTTAAAACCACACTAAGACCTTTGGTATATACCCTTTGTCTGTCACTCCTGCTCTTCTATAGAATTCTTTTTTTGTTAAATAATCCCACAGAGAAATTTTGAACATCATTCCTTCCATTACATGATGGGTAAGTAAACACAATCTTTAGCTTTTTGTGTATGTATGCGTGTGTGTTTTGTGGATCATTCTTATGTGTAAATCACTATAGATAGCACTGTGCAGGCAAATACTTTTCCTATCTTATGGGCACTTCATCAATTCACATTGTACAGATGAAGCTGAGATGAATCTTGGCACTTTGGGATCATCAGGCCATTTTCACTAAAAAAAATGTGTTTTTATTTTAACAAAGTTGGTCACCAGGGTATTGATTTCCTAATACTCTTTGCAATCACCATGCTATCTTTATTTAAGCCTTGGGCTGTAACCACCTAGTATTCTGTGCCCTTTTCCTGAATGGCCTGTTTCTGCCACGTGTTCTTTTCGCTATCCCAGGTCAAGCCGCTATAGCTTCTGCCTTCCGGCCCCCAAACCCTGTGCTTCCTCTCAGAGATTGAGAGAGGGGGAAGTGAGGACTGGTTCACTGTGCTGTAGGAACACAGTACAAACCCCCTTAGGGGTCTGGGCTTCTCCTTCCCCATCACAATTACATCTGATGAGAGTGACATGTAAGAAAGCCACCTATGGCCCAATGGAAGTAAAGACCAGCTCACCCTGGAGAAAGGATTCTGAAGCCTTCCAATACTCTAGATTAGTTCCTTCCTGAAATGGCCCTTTGCTTCTTGGTCTTGCCAGCACTGGCCTCAAGGTCTCTCCATAAGGTTTCTCCTTCCAGCCTCCTCTGAACTCTTGCTTCAGGACCCAAAATTCCTGGTTACATATCTAGCTAATGCACTTCTGACTTTCTACTATACTATTAATAAGACCTCTGTGGTCCTTCTTGATCCTATGTTTTGGCCTGTTTGGAGAATATTTGGCTTTTTTTCTTATTATGCACAAGAGTTGATTGTACTATTTCAACAAGTACAAACTAATTTCACTGTGGCAAACATTGGAGGCCAGATGTATGTATTTCTTATTAGATCCAGGTAATCTTGGGGTTTGTTCTTGGCCCATACGGTTACCATAAGAGCCAATACATTCATAGGCTATCGGAATCTAGACTCCACCAATAGGAGTTAAACTGTTGCAATGTTTCCTAGGAATAGCTCACTTTTATACACAGCTCTTTCTAGGGTATTCCAGGTTGTTGGAACCCCACACATGATTTTAAGGAAGGGAATATTTTCCAAGTTGAATGTCAAATGGCAGGGAGGGCTTTTCTGAAATAGAAGAAAACTTCCTAGTTGTGCCCTTACTTTCACACTGGATTCTGTGTTGCTTATTTGAGTGTGTGTGTGAACAGATGCCTTGGGAGTGGCTAATGGCACAGGTAGTGCGTAATAAAATTTTGCCATAAAGGGAGGATAGGTGAGAGCCCAAGGTTGGATGCCTCACAGTATTATTATTCCCATTAGTTGACTATAGCAGAAAGAAAATATGCTGTAGTGGTCTAGGAAGTGCAGAAAGCAATGCTACCTTGGAGACAGAGCATCATAACTCGGAAGAAGTCAAAAGTCCAGTTACAATCTTAATTTTCTGCAAAAACTTAGTTTCTTTTAAGGAGATCCAGGTCTTCAGTGGACACCTTGCCCTGTGGGCATTGTTATTTTTGTGTTTGTGTGTCTGGGAAGGAGTGATGGTGGCTCATGTACTTGGAATGGAAAATAATTTCACTGATATTTTTCTCTTTTTTTAAAATGTAACCCTCTCATTTTATTTTGCCCTATTTTGTTTCTGTGATTTTTGAACTTGATAAACTCCAATAAGCATGAACATTTCCACATACAGGGAGCAGAAAAAGAGAATTGTATATGAAACTGTGAATTTCTATTATGTACAATTGATATGTTTTAAAAGTATATCATAAATTCAACACAGTTTAAAAACTCTTCTGATAGTTTATCCTTCTGAACTTTTTTCTGTTGTGTGCTTTAAAAAATACTTCAATGAAAGCTCTTTTCTTTTTTTTTTTTGGCAAAAAAAGTTATTTTATTAGTCCCCTTCTCCCACTCAGTTTCTTCCCTTCCCCTTCCCCTCAAACCCATAGCAAGTTAGTAGAGTCAAGCAAAACAAATCCGCACCTTGGCTATGTCTAAAAATGTCTACCTCCCTATGTGCCTTTAGTTTATCACTTCTTTGTCAGGAGGGGAGTGATATGTTTCAATATTAGTCATCTGGAATAGTAGTTGGTCACTGCATTGCTGACTTTCTCTCTTGAAGCTTGGAGCCTAGTGGAAATATTGTTCATCCCTGGAAGATTCATAGCAGAGCTAAGAAGATTGGCACAACATTAGCTTAAGCTGAGCCCTTTTTAGGACTGCCCATCCACCTTTGGTGTCCACCTATGGCTCTCTCACCTCTGGCCCCAAGAAACTGTAGCATGCACAGTAGCCACCCCCCAGTAAAACTATCTTAGCTGGTGGACTAAACCAGATTGAGGATAACCAACAGACCAAACTTGTCGGTGAGTTAAGAAGGATGTCTACTCTAATTATGTGAAGACCTTCTCTGGCAAAGTGGACGGATGAAAACAATTGATTCCAATGGCTATGAAGGCAGTTGAAGAAGGCACTGTGGAGTATTAGATCTTGGTCAAAACACTGAAGACCTCAAGGTCATCTACTGCATCCTGGGCTATCACCAGTCATTTTGATTTTTGTCTTGTCACTAAACTTTGATGACTCTGGAGACAGAGTGAGGTTGATGACTTCAAGACTCACCAAAATCCAATTCATTTTCAAATCAAGACATCACTCTGTGACATCATCGGTCCTCTTAGAAGGACAAACAACAAAGCTACTTTAAAATTCTAGCTGTGGTATCACAGCTTTATCAAACAGATTCTGCAGGCTCACTATGATGCCCCGTTAGTTGGATATCCAAAGAAGGTGAAAACCAAAAATTTAATTTGGCACCCCTGAGATGAGATTGATGATGGGATGTTTGGTGCTCTCTCTGAGGTTGAAGTTGATGTGAAAATAGGAAGGGACTCTGGGAGAAAGTACAAGGGATTCTACAGATTTTGACATATTGTATGAGGCTTGATTTTTATAGCTGGTTCACCATCTTTCTGGGTCAACATAACCATTATTATGGAATTGTTTAATTTAGAATCATAGAGTTAGGTTTATATAGGATCATAGATCTAGATTGGAAAAGATCTCAGATGCCATGTAATGTAATCCAAACCTTTCATTTTGCATGTGAGGAAAATGAAATCCAGGAAAGATAAGTGACTAGTCAAATGTCACAAAGCTTATAATTATTCAGAGGTAAGATTTGAACCCACATCCTCTCTCCAGAGCTAGTGCTCCTTCAAAAGATCCCACTCTGTCCCCCAAGTTAGAGGGACCTGATACGTCATCAGATCCAGCCACCTATCTGATACAAGATTCCTCTCAGCTAGAAGACATCTCTCGATGGGGAGCTCACTGTTTCTGAGGAAGCCCATTTTACTGGGCTTTATGACACAGTGAGAAGGCAGCTTGGCATTGTGGGAAGAGTGTCACATTCTTAATTGGGTTTTTCAGTTGGGGAAGTTATTTAACCTCATCTGTAAAATAAGAGAATTAGACCAGAGAAGTTCCTTCCATCTCTATATCTATGAACCTACGACCGGGATGTTTAGAAACATCTGGATATTTGTCATCTTGTAGATAAAGCCCCAAGGTGCAGGTGGAATCCTGGAAAATTGACAATTTACTGAACATTGAAATTGTTTCTGTAGAAATGTTCCAGAAAGACTTTCACTATTTGGGTGGAAGATGCCTTATCTAGAAAATTTATTCTTATTAGAGAGAGTAATGAAACTTCAGAGAGGTTTTCAACTTTTAATTATTAAATAGTAAAATATAATTTTAGATGAATACATTGGTTCTAACTTATATTGCAATGTGTTATATTTCTTTATGTACAGATGTCAAGAAAGACTGCTCTAAATAGATTTTATTGCTCCTAAGAAAGGATTCACAGTCCCAGCAGGCAGCTTGGTTTGTACCCTGGCCTGAAGTAGATGGTGAAGTCTCCTTGTAGATCTGCTCTTCTGAGTCCTGCACCTTGGAAAAATGAGAAGTGAAGAGGGGCTCAGAGCAGACATCTTGGATCTGAATGAGAAATTGCCCATCCAGACCTGCAGCTGCTCTGAAGCCTGTTTTTCCTCTTTCATGTCCCTAAGGAACATGACCAAGAATACTAACTAATTTCTCATAAATCATCAAAAATTTTATCAAAGCTCAGGTCTTGACTTTTTAAGTGAGTTTTAGTCGACGTTAATTTAACTTCGAAACATCTTATATCATGGATCTCATTTGAATTTTTCTACCTTTTCTTTTTTTTTCTTTTAAAGAGAAGAAAACAACAGTTGTTCACAAATAAAATACAGGTGATATCCCATCTGTCACTCGTCTCTTAAAGCTAGTTACTTCTAATTTTTCCTTCAACTTTTGACAGCTCGCTCAAAGTGCCAACTTTATAAATTGTCAGGACAATTTTTTTTACACCTGTCTAAAAACTTTGCAAAGACTTGATAGAATGGGGAGGGGGGACTCAGGTGATTGCAGGCTTAATCATTGTACATATAAGTTCTGGAGAGACAGCTCCCAGTTTATGACTCTTTTAAGTGAACTAATCTAAATTAAAATCTTCTGAGATCAATAGCTCATTTTTTATCTCAGTGCATTCTAAATGTATTATGCTGATCAGATAAGTCATCTTTTACAGGGCCTGAAAGTTTATGACAGCCTAAAACTACTACAGATTGGGCATGATGAAAGCAAGGTTTTACTAGGACCATTTCTTGCATAAATTCCATATCAAAGGAGATCTGCTGTTCCCAGTGTTAGCTTCTCAGAAGCATATCCAGACCTATTTTTGAACATACCTTTTCTTTTCTAAGGCATCCTTATTTTCTTTTGATGTAAAGAATCAGTCCACTGGCTAAATCTTCTTTCCACACCATTGGGTAATGCAAGCCACGCATCTTGGCCAACCTACGGAGAAAATTTGGGGGACTTTGGAGAAGAAAAATAATGTTAAGAAAAATCCAAATTAAACATGAAACTTTCTCTATTTCTCCATTTACAATAGTGATAGGATCAGGGATCAGGTAACCCTTTCATAGTCATTGAAGTAAACTTTATTTTCTCAGAGACAAGACAAGTTGCAGTGCTATCTATCTATCATACAAAAAATAAGCATTTATTAAGTACTTAGGGCACTGTTGGGTGCTAGGGGGATAATGACAAAAATCAAACATTCACTGCCCTTAAGAAGCTTATATTTTACTGCCGTTATTCAGGCACTCTCTGTTGTTTCTGACTCTTTGTGATCTCATGGGATTTTCTTGGCAAAGGCATTGAAATGGTTTGCCATTTCTTTCTTCAGCTCATTTTACAGTTGAGGAAATTGAGGCAAACAGGGTTAAGTGACTTGCCTAGGGTCACACAGCTAGTAAGTATGTGAAGCCATATTTGAAGTCAGGAAGACGAGTCTTCCTGACTCTAAGCCCAGCATTCCA
The DNA here is from genome assembly GCF_900497805.2 of Vombatus ursinus. Lineage (NCBI taxonomy): Eukaryota > Metazoa > Chordata > Mammalia > Diprotodontia > Vombatidae > Vombatus > Vombatus ursinus. Next base: position 7,933,916 of record NW_020950062.1, on the reverse strand, counting down.
TGCACTGAGCCATCTAACATACTCTAAGATGGAAACAGTAAATACACACATAAGGTGAATGTAATATGAAGGGGAAAAAAACACTAAAGGCAGTCTTCTGCCTAGAAATCTCCAGTGGCTACCTATTACCTCAAGATGAAATATTAAGTTCTCCATTTGGTTTGTAAAATTCTTCACAATACGTCCTCTTCCTCTCCAGGCTGTTCTTCACACAATTGCTCTATTTCCCATCTCTATGCCTTTGCACTGGCTGCAATTATCTCTTTTTCTTCTCTTCTGCTTCTTGGAATCCCTGGATTCCTTTCAAGATTCAGTTCAAGCAGCCATCTTCTGAGGGAGGCCTTTCCTGTCTCTGCCCTCTCCTTACCGCCCCCACCTCCCCAAGTTGCTAATGCCTTCTTTTCTATAGTTATCTTGTATAGCATCTACTTTGTATGTATCTTGTATGTATCTATTTATGCACACATTGTCTTCTCCATTAGAATATAAGCTCCTTGAGGTCAGGAACTATTTCACTTTTGTCTTTGTACCCCCACTGCTTAGCAGAATGCCTGGCACTTAAAAAGAGAACCATAAATGCTTATTGATTGATTTGAAAGGCAGTTTCTGAAGAGTGCAGATAAGATAAGGAGTAGGCAGGGAGACACCAATGTGGGCTGCAGTGTCCAGTAAGGCTTCCTGGGGAGGTGGACCTTGAGCTGAACTAGGGCTGGAGGAGGCTCAGCTGGGAGGAGCAATAGTGAGAGCCCCTGGTTCCAGGGCTCCTAGATTGACAGGTACTAATCACACTATAGTCTGAATCACTTGAATAGCTCTTTAGCCTCCATGGAGTATTCTGGGCACAATATGGCAGCAGAGGGCAAACTTGGGCACTGCATCAGACCCAACAAGCGGTCATCTAGCCTCTGTTTGAAGACCTTGGATCAAAGCCAACTACGACCACCTTCCGCTTTGGGAGAGCTTACATTGTTAGGTTGTTTTCTCATTACATCAAGCCTAAATCTGCCCTGTATCTTCTACTCCTTGTTTCTAGTTTAGCTTTCTGGGGCCAGGCAGAACAAGTCTAAGCTCTCTTTCCCATAAGAACCCTTTAAATGTTTCAAGACCAGTACCAAGGTTTGTGCAGACTCTTAAGAATATCAGTCTCTAGAACCAGTGTTTCTCTTCCTCTTTTTCCAAACACACCCAGAGTAGCCAGGCCCCCACCACTCCCCCAGTACTGATGAAAATGGCAGTAACAAAAGTCCAAGGTCTGTGGGACTTGGATATGAAACAAAAGAGAGATGCTCTGTCTTCTTAAGTGGGGATTTAAGGGCCATTGCAAGACCAGGGGAGGCTCCAACAGTACTTCCCAGGCTACAGAATGTGAGGGAAGGGTATATATGTGTGATGCTCATACACAAGGGACAGATACACAGACATTCACGTTTGTCTGCCCATTTTTTCCTATTATGGTCATCTTTTGTCTCCAGGGTGCAAATAGCTGTGAGTAACTTGGCCTTGGCCATAAAAAGGGTGTTCTTTAGCTCCAGTGGCTGAATGATTTTTGTGACCCCAAGCATTAGGATACTGACTGGAGAAAAAGTTTACTGATCTATGATCATAGGTAACCTGTAGGACCTACCCTCTCTAAATATTAAACACAATCAAGTGACCATCTTGTTCAGGCCCCTAATTTACAGATGAGGAAACTGAGGCCCAGGAAGTGACTTGTAAAAAATGACACTGGTAAGCAGATGATAATTCTTATTCTTTTTCCAAACTGCTATAAATTAGAATCCCTCTTCCCTCCACTCGCCTTGATGTTTGCAAAGAATACCAAATCAGATAACGTTTGTCAATCTGGGGAAGATTATAGACCTCTTGTCAGAATAATGTTTTTAAATGCATAAAATAAAATACAAAGCACTATAAAGGAAATAAACTATATTGAGATACAATTATCAAAATGTTTTTTAAAAAAAGTTTATGGACCCCAGATTAAGAACCTCTGTGCTAAGTAACAGTTGATGTTTCTAGAGTGCTTAAAAAGCATTTTAATTGGAGCCTCATGACAACTTTGTGGGTAGGCACCGCAGCTATTATAATTTCCATTTTACAGATGAGAAAATTTAGACTTTAGAAAGGTTAAGTGGATTGCCTTGTATTGCAACAAGTGTTAGAAATGAGATTCAAACCCAGTTCTTTCTGGTTTGAAGTCCAGCACTCAATTTACCTTGCCATGTACTTCTTCTTGCTCCAAAAGAGCCAGGAGTTATCTGTGCTTTGAATATCCATTTATATTTCTTGCCAAATCAAAGAAAAATACACAAAATGTTGGTGCTGAATGTGGAAATGATCAGGAAAACAGGGCCCCCCCAAATGGAAGCAATGTTGTGAAGGATATGAGCCCTCCTGTTAGGAGCAGCTGTTTGGACCTGGGAAATCACTGTTGCTGGGAGTATGAAAGTCCAATTCTACCTGCCTTGGCTTTTGCCAGGTTGCTGTGCCTATTCCTGCTTCCAACTGCAATTATAGAGATGATAAAATGGAAAATAAATATTTGTGCAATGGATGGGAAAAGCCAATTAGTTTTGCACTGGTGAGAAATAATACACAGCTCTTTGCCTCCTTTAATAAGTTGGCTCTCCATGTATGTTGTAAAATGTATCTTTGTAGTCCTAGTGTGTTTGGAAATTTAAGTGCCACTAGAACAAAGTATATTCTGCAAGTTGTAATATTAGAGGGAATAGGGCAATAAAATTTCTATATTTTATTACAAGAAAAAATAATTAAATGGATTCTAGATGCATAATAACTTAACCTACAACATGCCAGAATTGTCGATTTTCCTTACAAAATACATGTACTCACATGATCTCTTCTTCCCTCTAGTTGTCCTTTCCCCCTAGGAAGCATAAAGGTATCTAAGATGTATATATATTAGCAATGCAATTACAGGTATAATGTCCCAGTCATCTCCAGATGTTATCTTTAAGGTGAGAGGACAGGATGCAACAGATTTAGGAGAAAGGGAAGAGTGTACTTTACTTGAGAAGTAAGGTAAAATTCTGGGAGCAGTATCACTTGATCAAAGGCAGTGAAAAAGAAAGGATTTTGCTACCTTCTACTGCTGTTTTCTTCCTTCTCCTTCCCACACCCCTTCTCAGGAGAATGAAGAGCTGTCTTTGGGGAAATAAACCTTTCTTGACTAAATACCCCAGTTCATTCAATGGATCCTCATATGCTTCTTCACCATCCGGGTTGTCTTCCTTTGGATAATTTCAGTGTATCTTTGTCCTTTCTAAGATGACCACTCACTATCTCTTTCTTAATACCTCTGACATTTTCTTAGGAATCAGTGAAAGCTTCCTGGCCTATAATTGGCTCACTCCATTTTTTACCATTAAAAAAAGAAAAATGAAGTTAAAAGATTTCTCTTTCTTATGCATGTAGTGATTTTCTCCCATTCTCTATGACACTTTAAAGTTCATTGAGAGTTACTTAGCCATCATCATCCGTTTGTTCTTTTAATACCCTATATCCCAGTGATTTAAACTCATCAAGGGCAGCTAAGGACTCTCTTAAAATCTGCTTGCTCATATTGGGTATCCATTATAGTAAGCCATCTTTTGGCCTTTACAAAAGATAATTTTCCTTGTCAGAGAAAACAAGCAAACTAGGAAAGCCCTCTCAAGGAGAGCAATGGCTCCTCTTTCAAGCACACAGGCTCACAAAGCTCAAAACATGAAAAGTTTTACTTGCAAGTCAGTGGAAATATATGACTCATAAGTGAGCCCATAAAAGGAATCATACCCATCAATGACAACCCTTTGCTTTAGAGACTTGTATATTTAACCTTATTACTACCTGAAGCAAAAGTTAGTTGTGGGAACCTCTCATTTAGCTTACTCTTCCAACATATCAAAAAATGAAGTGGATTTTAGAAATTATTTGGTAAATTGAAGGAGGTTAGACAGAATTGACCATTCTAGATAATTCCAGGGCCTCTGGGCACGCAGTTATTTGGGTAGTTATGTCAAAAGTGATTTTGCTTGTTTTTAGAGTTTTAACTGTATATTAGTAGATTAACAAACATGATTTGAGACACTTTAGAGTGGAGTAAGTCAGTGCAGAGTATTCTGGCAAAATTAATTTGTTTTCCATAGTTTGAGAAGGGAATATTTCATTTTTTATAGCAAACTACTGGCATTACATAGTGAAATATGTTACTTATAGTGTGTGTTTAACTTATTTTTGAAAACTGAGAAATAAAGATCCAGATAGGTTAGCAACTTACGTTTATTATATGTAATTTTTATAATGGGAAATTTCCTATCACTTAATGTCTCACTTCTTAAAGTGAATGTACTTTATTTCTTTCCTTCCCAGATCTTCTGGTTTACCAAATAATAATTTGGCACATATTTTAAAAGATTATGCTATGTTAGAGGAAATGAAACTCTCTATAAAAAAAAAAAAGATCCACACCGTGAAGACACAAAGATAATCTTGACCTTAGGGTGTTGGAATGTGTTATGATTTCCCTTTATGCTGCTGTATTACCACCATTGGCTTTAGGTCCAGAAGGTTTACTGTCCTGTGTTATTTCTCTGTAAGGAAAGAAAAAATATTGGGATTTACAGTGATAAAACTAAAAATCCATGTTTCAGGGGAACCTAGATGTTCAAGATAATTTTTCAAGCTTTAGAATTTACATAAAATTTTAAACTATAGGATTTTGTAATGATCTGAGAAACTTTGAAGCATCATACGATTTGATGATGCTATATTTAGCCAAAAAGTTAAGATTAATGATCTAGTAGGCTAAGGAATTCAGGTATTTCTTAGCTTTGTGTGGGTCCTGAAAATAGCTTTTCCTTCTCTATCTCAAATATAGTCTCTTTTCTGCACTATTCTGCCTGAGTTTCCCAACCTGTAAACTGGATGCTAGGAAAACAATTATTTTTGCTTCATCAGTATGTTCTGAGAATTATAAGCAATGAAAGCTATCAAGTACCTTGAAGAAGACATGCATTCAGGCACTCAATATGATAAGGTCATAATGTTGTTTTGCTAAATGTACATTTTGCCACCCTGAACACTCTCTTTTCCTGTACGAAGGTTAAGTCTCAGAACAACGACAATTAGATAAACCCAATGTAAAAGGGATATTTCATCATTGGCTCCTAACACTGGAATAACTCCACGAGTAGGTACATAGGACCCGACACACATTTAGTTAAGCTTACTGACACACAAGCTGGAGCCCTTGGCTCTGCATGTTGCCTTAATGTTCTATTCTTGCTATCCTCCTAAGTGACAAGGTCAATTTTCTTGGTATCGCCTCCCAAACACATTCACAAACTGTCATACCCACATCCAACAAACCAATGCACATCCATAGAAACTACTTATTTGTACTGATTGCCACGGTGTTGGATTTTTCATGGGTAGTCTCCATTCTTTTTCTGTGTTTATCTGTTTGTCTCTTTCTCTTTCCCTCCTTTCTCCTCCTCGTTATTCCCTCCATCTCCCTTTTTCTCTGTCCTCTGTCTCTCCCTGTGTCTCTATATCTCTCTGTCTCTGTCACAAATACACACACACAAACACATACCCCTCCCCACTTATCACTCTGACCATAACATTAACTCTTCGTCCACATTACATTCTTTTTACACTTCATACAACAGGCTGTGGTTTCATGGTCACTACTCTGTTTTTTAATGTTAGGAGAATTCCCTTGATTACTCCTTTATAACCTTTTGACAGCAAATTTGTCCAGACCTATACTTTTATCAGTGTGAAGAACTCCAAGGATGGGGACTCACCAATATAGACTGGTAAACTGTCAGTAACTTACAGAGATTTGCCTCAATCACCAAAAAGTAAAGTGTTACTTAAACTTTACATAGTGTGTGTTACATAGATGTGTCAGAAGAAGGATTTGAACCCAAGTTCAAGGCCAGGCTCCTGTCCATTTATGCCATACTTACTCTTTGATATGGTTATTAAATGATATAACCTTTTCACAGGGTTACAAAATTTATAAATCAGTAAAATTCTGGTGATAGTCCATCTAGTTTTTGGCAAAGCATTTGAGAAAGGTTAAACTCTCTCTCTCTCTCTCTCTCTCTCTCTCTCTCTCACACACACACACACACACGACTTAGATTTTGGCAAAGTGTTAAACAATCTCTCACATTATTCATGTGGAAAAGATGGAGAAATGTGAGCTAGGCAACAGTATAATCAGGTGAATTTTGAACTGGTGAAATGATTAGACTCAAAGAGTAGTTATGTCCTATTTGATGTCAAGTTGGAAGTCTTTAACATAGTGCCACAGAGATCTGTGCCATATGTGACTGTATAAAAGCTGGAAAAAGTGGTAATCAGTGAAAAAAAAAGTTTTTGTGTATTTCTAGATATGAATCTGCATGAGTTTGGGGCATGTAAGTCTATCTAGATGTGGACCCCTTCAATTTATAAATATTTTAGGGAACAGATCTCCAGAAAGGTGGGGCCTTCCCTAGGCAGGATGAGGAGAGTACAAGATTGAGGTGGCATTATAGACTCAGGTAATCCAAACCTTGTGACCATCAGCAAAAGCTGCATGCATGCTGGATCCTAGTAGACTACTCATAGAGTATTTCCTATTTGAGGGTGTGGTCAAACAGTAAATCATCTGAAAAATGCTGGAGGTTTTGGTGGATTGCCAGTTTTATATGAACCAACAGAGTAATATAGCAGCTAAGAAATGATCTTAGGCTATGTTAAGAGACAGATGGACTTTAGGACTAAGGAGGAGATAGTTCCACTCTATGCCACCCTATTCAGGTCACATTTGGATTATTGTATTGAATTCTGAGTTTCACATTTTCAGGACACGAATAAACTGAAGAGTATCCAGAGGCAACAAGGTCATAGGATTATTGCATCTCTAGCATTTAGCACAGTTCCTGGCACATAGTAGGTGCTTCAACAACACCAACAACAATAAATGTATATTGGATTACTGGATTGGAGGAATAGAAAAGAAGATTGGAGGAGGAAAGACTAGGAGGTGGAGGCTATGATACCTGTGTTCAGTTATCTGAAGGATTGTTACCTAGAAGAGGGATATAGACTTGTTTTGCTTGACCCCATACGGCAAAGCTAAGAACAACGGGAGGAGCTTGCAAAGAGGCAAACTTATGCTTGATGCAAAGAAAAACTTCCTAACAGAGCAATCCCAAAGTGGAACAGAAGACCTCAAAAGGAAGTGAATTTCTCTTCCTTGGAGGTCTTCAAGCAAAGGTAAGATGACTCCTTATTGGGTACATTGTAGAGCGATTTCTTTTTCATATGTGAATTGAACTAGATGGTATTTCACATACCTTCCAACTCTGGGATCCTGTGAACACGAGAGGAAGGTAAAGTGGGAGAATTGATTATTATGGACAACTCAGAGACCTCATTTGCCTTGGGTGCACACCATCCCCCCCACCAAATCTATCACACTGCCTTCCCCTTTCCCTTTCCTCCCTACCTCCTGTAAACTCTCTCTCTCTCTCCCCCTCCCTCTCTCTCTTCTTTTTCTCTGTCCCTGTCTCTGTCTGTCTCTGTCTCTGTCCCTTTCTGTCCCTCTGTCTGTCTGTCTGTCTGTCTCTCTCTCTGTGTGTCTTCCCAAATTACTGGTAAATATTAAGAGGAGGGGAGCAGTGAACAGGACTCAGTGTCTCACTGGGGAGTTACAGGACAGCTGCTGTTGCCATCACACCTCTCTGGTCCAGTAGGTAGAGGACAGGCCTGGGAGTCTCCTAGCAATAGCATGAGGAAAGAAAATGGCTTCATTATAGATGCAGTCAAAGCATCATCATCACAAACTTTCTAACTAGAATGTTTGCCTTTAAAAGGAAATCACTGGCAGTGTTTCATTTGCTTTACTGTATGAATTGTTAATTACTATTAAGAATCAGCTACTGTCTTCTTGATGTTATGATAAACTACCTGCCTTTTGGAAAGTCTTTCATAACTTTGCTTTCTTTTCCTCACAGTAGCCTTCCAAGGTAGATCCGGTGTGTAATTACATTTGTTCTCAGATTATGAAATTGGGACAGAAAGAAGCACATGACTCATTAATTGTCATGCTAAAACTTAGGGAAAGTGACAGAATTAGAACTCACTGCCCTCCAAGATACAGGCTCTGTCTGCACAATGTTTAAATGATGATTTGGTGAAGTCAATGAAAACATAAGTCAAATGGGGCTTCTTGTCTGATTTAAGTTGTCAAATCCAGTGTAGAAAAAGTTCCCAACCTTACCTTATGCCACTGAAATTCAATTCAATTCAACAAATGTTTACAAAGTGCTTACTATGTGCCAAGTGCTGTGACAGGTGCTGAGGATACAAAGACAGAAATCACAATATCTTCCTCACCAGGCCAAGGAATTTAAATGGAGAATGGCACAAGTAAATACTAAATAAATAAAGATAGGAATTTGTAATTTCATTGATTCAGGAACACCCAGAGGAGGAGAGTCTATCTTTCAAAGCAGGGTGGCACCTTTTCTGTAATTTATATTCTTAGGGATTTGGCTAAAGCCCTGAGAGGTTAAGTGACTTGCTTAGTATCACATAGAGAAGAAAGATCCAAAATGGTGCTTGAACACAGGTTTTTTAACCCTAAGGTCAACTCTCTTTCTACTGTGCCATGCTGCCTCACACCAAATAAATGCAAACTAATTTGGACAGGGCAAAGGTGGGTAAAGTAAGGGTACTAACAACTAGCAGAATCATGGGAAGTCTATTGGAGGAGGTAGTATGTTAGCTGAAGTTTGGAGGGAGCCAGGGATTTAAAAAATATGGAAATATAGAGGGTGAACATTTCAGGGCCAGGGCACAGATGTGAGAGATGGGATGTCATATACAAGAAAGAGCAACTAGGTCATTTTGGCTGTGTAAGGGGAAGAAATGTGAAATCAGGCTACAAAAATATGCTGGTGCCAGACTGTGAAGGGCTTTAAATGCCAAAAAGAAGACTTTATAGTTGATCATAGAGGAAATGCAGCATTGGAACTTAGAGGTAGCTTCTTGAATGAGGGAGTGACATGGCCAAATATACTTCTTTAAACTTTGTACAGTGAAATAAATAGTCAGACCTACCCTACCCAGAGAAATAATCCTCATTAAAGTAATGTCTTCTGGATTATATTTTATTCTACTTGGAATTGAATGGAATAAAAAGTCAAGGGTCTTTAATCTATCTATCCAGTCAGAAATAGGAAGGAAAAGTCTCAGACAGAGAACATTACATAGCTAAAGAAGTTCATTACCTTCAAACCTTAGAATTAAATTCAAAAGACTGCTAATTGGCATAGAGGAGCCAAAGGTTTTGAAGACAAAGGAATAGCCAGCAGAAAGAAGATAGCGAAAGAAAGAAAATGGCTATTCATTCATTGTCAACATACCCCAGAAAAGTAGAGATTCCATGGAGACCAAGTGGTTCAGTCTCCGGCAGCTTGGGAACTTCTCTTAGCCCCATTACTGAATAGCACATCTTTTTGCTTTAGTAGGAAATGAGGATAATGCACCTGACAACTCAGCAATACACTGTGAGGGTGAACTAATAGGTGGCTGGAAGATGCTTCTAAATAGAGGTCAAATCAAATCCTATTACAAAAAAAAACATGAGGCTGTCCGAAGTATTTTAATGTGTAGAATTTTGTCACATTAACTATTGCTAGACATAAGTGGACCATTGACTGGGTATTGGAAATACTCTTTTTTTTTGTGGAGGGGGCAGGGTGATAACAGAAATTATGTTGTAGTAGATTTTGTTCTAATGCAATTTAACAGAGACTTTTGTTAATGTCTTGTAGTGAGCATATGGCTGGATGAATGACAAAATAACTCTGCTATTGAATGGAACACAATTTGTTTGTTTCAAAGTCAGAAGGAAAAGAGGAGATTTTCATCCTAATACAAGATGGTTTTGTTTTAAACAGTTGTCAACTCTGATATTTTCAGTGAATTTTTAACGTTCTCCCATAAACCAATGTTCTTTTCCATTACGATGAGTTGAACAGTATTCTTGGAGTTAGATGACCAAAGGTAAAAAAGACTCCTTTGGTGGATAGGGTCATACTTTGCTTCAGAGAGTGCAACTCTGATGGGCTGGCCTCATTGTTCAAATGCAAAATGTATGCTTTCCAAAAAAAATTATTTTATGGAGAATTCACATAGGGAATGCATTCACATGATGGTCACAAGAAGCGGTACAAGGACACTCTCAAGGTCTCTAAATATGGAATTGATTATGTGACATGGGAGACACTGGCACAGGACTGATCAGCCTGGCGTGCCCACATTAGAGAAGTTGCTGTCCTCTATGAGCAAAGCAGAATTGAAACAGATCAAAGGAAACTCAGGATGCACAAATTTTGAGAAATCACCCCAATTGTTCACACAGACTATTTGTGCCTGACCTGTGGTAGAGCATTTGGAGCTTGTATTGGTCTGATCAGCCACAGTCGGACATACTGAAACTTCACTCTAGCGTAGTGATGTCATTTTGGTCCTCTTCCAGAACGAAGGACAACAACTAGTTAATAGCAGATGGAGAGAAGACAGTAATACTCAACTCCTATTTTCTCAAACATGAATTATAGTCTTCAACCTGAAGTATACATCAAAAAACAGAGAATTTAAATCCAAATTAAATGATAAGATAGTAAGAGAGCACTGAATTTTCTTCTGTGAATTCAAGTCACCAGAACTAAACAAATTACATCCCAAAGTACTGAAAGATCTTGTAGGTGTGATTGGTCAGACATTGTTGATCTTTGAAAAAATCAAGTAGAATTGGACAGGTGCTATAGAACTACAAATGAACAAATGTCACTCGATTTTGAAAAAAAAGAGAAAAAGTTGGATTCTTCAAATTATGAGCTGACAAGCTTGGCTTTTTTTTTTCTGGCAGAATTCTTTGGTTCTAGGGTTTGCTTTCTTAACTCTATAGCTCATCAGCCCCTATAATTGTGCTTCCCATTAACAATCAGCCGACAATTAAGGATTAACAAGGGTATTCACTAAGATGGCATAGTAAAACTATAGCTATAAATAGAAATAGTTATAAAACAAATAGTTATAAAATAGTTATAAAACATCCTGTAAAGCTGAGGTGAACTCCCCTGCAAGTGCACTCTTGAGAGGAGGGGACCAAACCTTGGAGAACAATAGAGAAGTATCCGAGTACATATGCATCAAAGGCAGCTCACAATCCTTGCTTCTGCAGGGCCAAGAAGTTCACTCTTGTTATGGAGTCCTTACATGACTTCACTTGGGGAAGTGCTGCTGGGCGCCTGGCTGTGCTGGCTTCCCAGGGTCTGTTCCTCTCCACAGCATGGATTATTCTTTGTTGCCAAGGATCAGGCACCTTGAAACAGTTTCATCCATTGAGTGACTGTCCCTCTGGATCTGTGTCTGACTTGAATGTGTGGCTCTGACTTGGATGTGTGGCTCTGCTCCCTACTGTATATAGTGCATCTTACCAACTGAACACATTTTCTTCAGAGACATGGCTCATAGGTTGGGAAAGGGATGATAAACCCTCTTCTATCTCCCAAGAGTGATTTTTTTTCTCAGGGACCTGGTTCTTTCTCCATCTGGTTCATAGTTTGTCACTCCCCTCAATGCTCCAGTGCTTAGATATTTAAACCCCCCAGGAACCTGGCTAATTTGTTCAGCCAATCACATTATTCCTTTTTTAACTCACCTGGGGAGAGGGATGTGTATATTATACCTTATAAAACATAACATAGATAATCTTTACAGTTAGTTTATCATATCATTAATAGCTTGTGATCACATTTTGACATTTATGGGTCAGATCAACTACCTTGCATATGGTTTGTTATCTCCTAGAAAGAGAAGTGGTCTTCACTATAAGTCAGCATAGATTCATCAAGAACAAGTCATGATAAAGTAATTTTACTCCTTGTCTTTTGACAGAGTTACTGAACTTAGGGTTCAAGGAAATAGCACAAGCATAGTAAAATTATGCAATGAATACTTATAAATATCAAGTATATTTGGATTTCAGCAAGGAATTTGACAAAATCACTCATGTTAACCTTGAGGATAAAATTCAAATGTGAACTGGATAGTAAGCAGCTAGGTTGACTCAGATTTAGTTGAATGATTGGATCCAAACAATAGCAACAAATGGTATTACAATATCCTAGAGGGGTCTCTAATGGAGTGTCTCAGAGGTCTGTTTTAAACCTAGCTCTATCTATCAAAAGGTCTTGTCAGTGACTTGGGTAAAGTTACAGATGTCAAGTTTAGCAGCTCAGTAGATGATACAAAAATGAAATTTTTAGTTAATATGCTGGATGAAAGAATTGGAATCCAAAAAGAGCTCTACAGGTCTGAATAATCTGATGATTCTAATAAAATGAAATTTAATAAAGATTAATATAAATGCCTACATTTTTCTGTGTGTGTGTGTGTGTGTGTTTGTGTGTTTGTGTGTGTTGACCCATATCTGTAATTTACTTGTTGGTATAGGGAGAGCTCTAAGGACTTCTTCAACCAATGCAGATTAGAATCTTCTCTGGAATCTATGACCTTAGGGTATTGCCTAAGAAAGGCAGTATGCTAGTGGATAGAGAGGTAGCCTTGGGGTCAGGAATACCTGGTTTCAAGTTCTGCCTCTGATACATACTGTATGGATTACTCTAGGGAACCTCTCAGTGATTAAGACGTTTTGGGGTTCTTAGATGAAGGGGCCTTAGAAGCCATATAGTGCAACCCCACCTTTTACAGCTGAGGCACTGAAATGCTACATGATTTGTCTCAGATCATACAGTAGGGACTTGTGGGTATTAGCGGACTATAAGCTGAGAAACCAAGTAAACCAAGTAAACCAAGTCCCAGAGCTGCAAGGGACCTCAGAAACCATCTAATCCAAAAGTCTCATTTTACAGATGAGGAAAACAGGTAGGTTAAGGACTTGCTCAAGTCAAATGGGAAGTAAATATCCAAGGTTAAATTTGAACTCCCATCTTCGGAATTCAGAGCTAGTGCTCTTCTACCCTAGCTGCATAATTATTTGTCAGGTTACTAGTACAAGAGACTTCTATTCAAGTACCAGTTTGATGAGATGACTTTTGAGGTTCTTTCTGGCTCTAAGACACAAGAATTCTGGGATGATTTGACCTTCCCTCAGTCTTGAGTCAGAGAACTCCCAGGTGCAAGAGAAAATGGCCTGCCTCCCTTGTCTTCTCTGGATACAAATTCAGAGAAATAATTCCAAGATATGGGCTCTGATATTTGTTGTGATTAGATTAATAGCATTTTTAATATTTTCTCAAAGAAACAAAGATTCATTATTACCAGGAGAAGAGATTAACAAGTTTAGTTGTCTCGTGGCTGTGGAGAAAAGGCAGCTGCTGCTATTGGGCATATTTTGCCCTTAATATGAAAAGCAATACCTCAAGCTTTTAGAAAAAAAAAAAAAACTTCAAAGACGCTGCTTTCTTATCTCCGTGGCTATCTCCTGAGAGTCAGACTTGTCAGCCTGGAGTCAAATAAATCCCAGCATCAGATTCAGTGGAGAAAATGAGCTATGACTTTGGCTGACATCCACTGAGGAATCTTTTGCAAAAACATTCAACCTTATCCACCCCCACAACATGCATTAAGGGTCTCTCATACTTTTAACTAAAAGAAAATGAATTGTACCCACAAAAATTAAAAAGGGACATTCTGGGTCATACCCTTGAGGCAGCTGATTTATGCCTTACAAACCCTAAGTGGCCAAAGCTTTGATTTGCAGTGGGTATGTTTTCTCAGACTGAATATTACAAAGTATTCTATAGTGCCCAGCTTCCTGCTAAGGGGCTGTCCCACTTTAAAAAAATTGCTTCCTGAAAAACTTACTCTAGGGTGGCAGTTTGCAAAATATTTTTGGGCTTGACTGTTCTATGTGTGTGTTAGGCTTCAGAACAGAGTAAGGCACCAACTCCATCTGCATTCAGCTCCAAGGCCTAGCATTTACCCTTGCAAGGACATTAAGGGTTGCTTAAAGTTTGCAGAGTGTTTGAAAGGTATGTATTATTATGTAAGGGCTCTTGTTAAAATATATGCCTTATAAAAATTTAAACCAACATTTCCCCACTCAAAAGTATCTGACTTGTCTTTTTGCTGTATTATTTATTTGGTTTTATAATGCTTAATAAAAATATTTCTTTATTGTCTTGGTATCAATATTTTAGCACGGTTTTCTTCTCGGCAAATACAAACTGTGTATTTGACAGAAACATTCCTATAGCCCAATCTTCCTAAAAAACACAAATATGGTAAAAAGGGATACAGTTATATAGCAGCAATCCATCAAACAAGGAATAAAAACCAAGGGGCTTTTCACTCGGTTCCCCATTAATGCATAAAGGAGCAGGAAGCACTTTGTGTTTTATACATGTGTACTTCAGATTAAAATGAAATTTTCATAATGTTTGTTGCTAAAATACAATCCAATTAAATCCTCAATGCATTTATTTTGAGTTTCTGGATAGAACTTTTGAATTACTCAGAATCTGACTATAATCCCAGACTGCTTTGCCAAACAAATGCTTTTACCCACATTTAGAAACACAAGAACTTCATAATGTACTTCACTTCACTTCAATTCAGTTTTAGTTCTATACAGTACAATGTATTTATTGACTAAGTGCTTTAGGGAATACTACAATATTTCAAAAGATCCAGGACTTCCTCAGTGCTATTTCCTTCTCTGACACAGATTGCAACCCCTTGATGCCTTAGAACAGTTTTTTTTTTAAGTAGCTGTGGCCAAAGTGAAATTGTAACGATGCCTAACCTTTTGGTAAGGAGTCTCTCTGAATTTAACAAGCTGGTCCCTCGACTAGAGACATATAGTTTAGCCTCCAGACTGGACTAAAAGACTCTATGTTTTGAGATTCCCTGTCAGAACTTATGCCTTACTGGCACAGCCTTCTGTCTATGTCTATGATCACATAACAACAGAGAAGTACTCTTGTGGGAGCTGAGAGAGGACAAAATATGAATGTAAACTGCTTGGGTGGGGATAGAATTGTTTCTCCTTTTGTATTTGGATTACAAACACATTGTAGATGGTAGGCTATTTGGATTGGAAAAAAGACATGGCTTCTGCCCTCAGGGAGTATTTTGAAGTAGGTAGAAAGGTAAAAAAAAAAATTTAAGGCTTTACTATGTGCCAGGTACTGCGCTAAGCACTGGGAACACAAATGCAAGCAGAAAGAAAGACAGTTCTTGACCTCGAGGAACTTACATTCTAATGTGGGAAGATAATACATAAAAGGGACATTTTAGTCCCTTTTTAGTCATGCTTTCAACACCTACAATAACAATCACAGTCCTGATTGAGTTGTATGTCCCTCAGTACTAAGCGCAATGCTTTGCATACAACAATGAAAGAGATTTAATTATGAGAATTTTCTTAGCCTCTAGTCCCCAGATTTTCCAAGGTACAAATTTTCACAGTTCCTTTTATTAGCCCAAGGAGTATCTCTTAAAGTACTCATCATTCTAAAGGTATTCATCAACTCTTAATTGTAGTATTGTTGTAAAAAATTCACTAATCATTAAAGGAAATGCTAATTCTATTCTCCATGCAAAATAACCCCCCCAAACAAAAACAAACCCCAAGAATTTAGTGCTATATTCAATATATTTATGTGAGGCATTAGAGGTACAAAGTAGGCTCCACATGTCCTCAGTTATTGCAGCATATACCTGCTTTTAATGAGTTTAAAGTCTAACAGAAGGAAAGCCATGCTTGTAAGTAAGTGACAAGAGGGTAAATGAGATGGATAGTGATTAACATATTTATATAGCTCTTTAAGGGTTGCAAAATGTCATATCATCTGGGAGGTAGGTACTATTATTATTCCATCTTACAGATGAGGAAACAGAAGTAGACAGAGGTTAAGTGATTTGGTCAGGGTCACCCAACCGGTAAGCGTCAGATTTGACTCCAGGCCCAGGGCTCTACCCTCTACATTACCTGTGCCACCACAATCACATTTTTGCTATAGAAATCCATAGTTTATCTTCAGGCTCCAATTGTACTGCAAACAATGGAAATATTTCCTAAATCTTTTCGAAAAAATGGGTACGAGTTGTGAGTAATGAAAATTGCAATGAATTCAGTGCTAAGTGGCATAGGAAATGGAATGAGCTTGGGAAAAGGTGGTAAAATTGGGGACTCTGCATATTGTGATTAAATGAACAAGAGGCTTTTCGTCATAGTGATCAGGGTTTGAAATGGACTAATTATTTGTAGAAGTGTAGTATTCTACTGTCCCTAAGGGGTGGGAACTATGTACTTGTAACATAAAGTAACATGCTCAGTCCTGTAGCAGAGGGACTATCCATTGGATAGTTGACATTTCTATAGCATTTCAACATTACATAGCAC
This sequence comes from Vombatus ursinus, assembly GCF_900497805.2. Taxonomy (NCBI): domain Eukaryota; kingdom Metazoa; phylum Chordata; class Mammalia; order Diprotodontia; family Vombatidae; genus Vombatus; species Vombatus ursinus. The sequence goes on along the minus strand of NW_020950062.1, from coordinate 7,917,472 downwards.
TTAAAGGTAAATTGTCTTATTGGATTCTTACAACTCAGTGATTTACTGCAAATATTCTTATCCCTGCTTTTCAGATGGGAAAACATGATTTGAGAGAATTTAAGCTTTTTGCTCAAGGTCACAAGGCTAGTCAATTGCGGGGCCAGAACTTTAACCCAGGGCTCTGAATGTGTCTATCATTCTTTTCATTGCACAGTAGCTACTTTCCAGAGGTTTAAATCATGCCAGTTCTCATATACCCTTGGATCTTTTTTTTTTTTAATTTTAATTTTTTAAGATAACCTTATTTTGCTGTGTGTAAGAGAAAAGGTTTTTGGCCTTACATCCCCCCCCCCCCCCCGCCCACCCCCCCAAAATGTATTGTGGAGAGGTACTGTGCTCCAGGGCTGCTAGATGGCACAGTGGATAGAGTGCTGGACCTGGAGTCAGGGAGATTCATCTTCCTGAGTTCAAATCTGATCTCAGACACTTACTAGCTGTGTGGCTCCAGACAAGTCACTTACTTATCTGTAAAATGAGCTGGAGAAGGAAATGGCAGACCACTCCAATATCTTTGCCAAGAAAACCCCAAAGGGATTCATGAAGAGCAGAACATGACTGAAAAACGACTGACCAAAACCAGTGTTATAGGGAATATGGTGAAATGGTATTTGAAAACCCTTAGATTTTTAGATTCCCCTTACCTCCCTTCCAAAGCCTCAGACTGGACCTTTTGATCTTATTCAGATGTGCTTTCCTTTCTGGCCCCAAAAAGAATCTGGCTCCGGTTTGTCTATAATTCCCAGAAAAACCTTAAACTTTAGATTCCTTGTAGACTCACTTTATCTCTCTTTGAAAGCACCTTTGAAGAAGTTTGTCTGCTGGTCCCAGTTCCATTTGAAAGCAAACTTTCCCCCTTCCAGTTCCCTTCATTATCTATTCTCATTGTTTATTCAAATCTCTCAGACCTTCCAAATGGAAATTCTCACCTGGATCCTTTTTTTCCAATCACCTCCCCCCCTTCAACTGGCCTCTCCTTGTGGCTACACTCAATCTCCCTTCTATTGTTTTGCCTTCCTATGACCCCTGGCCATTTCCCACCTTTAATCCTAGCTAGGTGCCACAAGGTCCAGGACCCAGGAGTTCTGTTCACCCCAGCTTACTAGCCATTCCCATCCAGATCTCCTTAGATCCCTCCTCCACTGACCCCAAACTACCTGGCCACTCTTAGATCCCTTCCACAGTCTTTCTGTACTTAAGATTCACCTTAGCCCCCATTCAAACACTGGGAATTCCTCATGCCCAAAGGCTGAGACTCTCATGCCTGCTCCTCCTTACTGGTGTCACCTGGCTTAAGATCCACCTGGCCTCCCCCATTTAGAAGCTGAGCTTTCCTCACACCCAAAAGGCTGAGGTTTTCTCATGCCTGCTCCTCCTTACGGGCATCACCTGACCACCTTAGCCCCCATTCAGATGCTGAGAACCTTTCATGCCCAGAGGCTGAGACTCTCATGCCTGCTCATCCTCAAGGGCATCACCTGGCCTATATGTGATTTATCTTTAATAAACTTTTTCTCTGGCTGGAAGAAGATTTGGGTTGAATTCTTTCAGGCAAGCCTGCGTCACGATCTGGGGGTCCCAGCACCCCAAAACCTCTATACCTCTTCAGTATCAGAGTCAGGAAGATCTGTGTTCAAGTCCTACTTTGATGCATTTGGATTTTATGAACTGGGCAAGCTACTTAACGTTTCATTGCCACAGGAAACTATCTAAGTTGCAGAGGAGGTACCAATCTACATTGATAGAGGGAACTTCCTATACCAGGGGTGGGGAATCTGTGTCCTTGAGGTCACATGTGACCTTCTAGATCCTTAAGTGCAGCCTTTTGACTGAATCCAAATTTTACAGAACAATGAAATCACAAGTTTAACCCCAAAAAAGCATTTTTAAATTTCTCCCTTTTCACGCCAATGACCCAAAGAGCCATTCAATCCACAATATAAAACCTCAAAAGAGTAAAATGTGTAAATATGGAAATGTACACACAGGCATGATTCTCAATGACTGGCCAAATGAGTCCTGTCCAGATTTGAGGAACAATCTAGAAATATTCCAAACCAACCAAAATATTTGTAGAGAGGTTAGAGCTAGACCAAGCATTGATACATAAATTGGGGAAGAGACAGACAAAGTACAAAGCACATCTCAAAAATTTCTAGCAGTTGCCACTATGCATAAAATGAAGGGACTACTCAGGTGAGCTTAAAGCAGTTTCCTTACCACAGTGTCTCTAAACCCCTTTTATATTTGAGAAAATAGAACCTCAGAAGATTTACTTCAGTGAAGGGGTATGATGTATGCTAAAAATAAATTGGGTTTCTGATTATGTTAGGTTCCAGCTGAAAGACCCAGAGGAAGTTGTAGAGTACATGGTAATTTTTAAAAGTTCAATTTCAGGAAGAGTGCAGAAGAGAGAGAAATACTTAACAAAAGGATTCTGAGGAGAATTCAAACAGCAGACCTGTTGTTAGCCTAGGCCTCAGTATCTCCTGGTATAGCCTGGATGAGAAGAAGATAGTCTCATAGCTATTGACTAAGAAACTTAGCTGAAAAACTTGGCTGAAGAAACTGAAAGAAAGCTTCATGTTGGTGGCAAATGCTGGCTGAAATGAATTGTAGTATTTTCAGAGGATTACTGATCACACTGTACCTTTAAAAAACAAGTCTCAGGTGTACATAACACCTAAACTGAGACTATTTTTATCCTGTCAGACTCTCCGTGACCCCATTTGGCATTTTCTTAGCAAAGATACTGGAGTGGTTTGCCATTTCCTTCTCCAGCTCATTTACAGAAGAGGAAACTGAGGCAAACAGGGTTGAGTGACTTGCCCAGGGGCTCACAGCTAGTAAGTGTCTGAGGCCAGATTTGAACTCATGAAGATGAGTCTTCCTGATTCCACACCTGGTACTCTAGTGCCATTACTAATTACACTGCACCTTTAAGGCTGAGTTACAGGCAATGCTGTATGTTCTTAGCACCTAATCTGAAGATTAAAGCTAGGACAAAAATGAGCTGACCAAAGAGCAGACTACAAAACCTGTAGCCATAGACCCCATTTCTGACCTGATAGATGGTGGACAGAGCTAAAAAGAGCTCGTGAAAAAGCTGTAACTACAACATTTCTGGTGAATGTTGTGCAAGGTATATGAGGGGAACTTGAAAACAGTGGGAGCTGATGAGAAGCTGGGAGCAGAGAATAACACCTGATGGGAAGAAGCTAAGATCAAAGCATGCCTGAGAGTATCCAGCAGAGATCAGTGCTACGGCTGTAGGAGAAGACATCAGCATTGTAGTAGGGGATGTGTCATCTGCCCCTTCAAGTATACTCCTTAGTCACATGTGTTCCCTGCATATATATCCCTTCCCATGTGTGGTCCTATGTAAGAACGTACCACACATAATTGCTAAAAAGTCTCACTCTTCCAATTGAGTGTGCATATACTTTGGGCAGATTAAGTTCCAGTACTATTGAGGAGGGAGGGTGTTAGGTAATGACTTTATTGCATTGCTATTTAATTAAAATATCTTTGTTATAAATCAAGTATGCTAGCTGGTTGACATGTAATAGGTATAAAGTTCTACTACGGGGAAGGTAACATCAAGTTAGGGTCTGTAAGCTATGGCTTGGAGAGCTTTATGGACCACAAAAATCATAGAAGAAACAAACATTTATTAAGCGTTTACTGCACCTAACCACTGTTTGCCACTGGAGAAGGAAATGGCAAAGCACTCCACCAAGAAAACACCATGGATGGAGCATCCACTGGACACGACTGAAATGACTAAACAGCATGTGTCAGGTACAGTGCTAAGCACTTTACAAATATTCTCTCATTTAATCCTTATATAACACCTCCACCCCCCCTGAGGTGTGGACTATTATGATCTCTATTTTTCATTTGAGAAAAATGAGGCAAACAGAGATTTGACTTGTCCCACAGAGCCCCACAGCTAGTAAATGTCTGAGGCTGGATTTGAACTCAGGACTTTCTGACTGCAGCCTCTATCTACTGAGCCACCTGGCTACCTCACAGAAATCATTAACTGGCAACTTAGAGTGAGGTGCCCTCTTTGAGCTATATAACAATACGTATTTAAAAAGGAACTTATTGCAATGTAAATTTCAAGTTACATTTGATTTGATAATGAAGAATACTTTAAAAAAATGAAACTATTCAGTAGAAACTTGGAAGACATTACAACTTTGGGAACCTGATTTTGAAAAACAGAGGAGAGCTCAATTAGTTCTTGTTTGGGTAGGGATTTATTTTGGCATGGCAGAAGAAGTGCTGGAGGCCAGAGTTCTAGTTTCAGCTCTTCTCATTAGCTGTGTGACTATCAGAATCTGCCAGACTGGACCTTACTTTCTTCACTTGCAAAATCAAAGGATTGGATTACAGGATTTCTAAGGCTCACTTTAGCTATAAATTCTATGACTTTTATTATTTCTAAATCAGGTAAAGGTTCAGAATCTTGGGAATTTATTTCCTCTGAGATCTATTTTCCCCAGATAATGAGGGTAAACCTATCCAATCAGATAGGACATGGAGGGCATAGCAAGCATACATATTCCACTTTTAAGATTCATACGTGCAGTCATTGCCCTTTTATCTATGAGTGGAGAAAATGTCCTTCCCAAGTCACGTAGCCCTAGAATGTGAAGAGAGTGAGTAATCCATTTAACCTGCTTCTCTAGTGATTTTCTGGGCCATCAGATTTTTTGAAGTGTGGGAATCCTTCCCTTTAAACAAAATTTTGGCATAATGTTTGAAGTGAAATCATTGAAAATTAATTTCTAAGAGTCTCTTGCTGATGAAAGTTTTTTTAATGTTATATTTCCAGATAAATTTTATGCTGCATTTAACAACGTGGCAAACAACTTATTTAGTGAGAAGGATGCAATTGTTGGCTATCAATAAGTGATGTAGAATTGAGAACAACATTGCATTTGATGACTCACCTTGTAAGATGATTCACAATAATTTTCATTTTCCACTTTGCTTATTTAAGGCAATATTTAGGATAAGGAGGGAGTTTCAGTTTATCACATTATTGGTTTAAAACTTTGAGCGCTTTGTTTTTTAAATTTGCTGTGTTTTATAGAACCCTGTTACGTTTCACAATCCTAAGGCTAGACGCAGGTAATATGCCATCAACTCACCTTTTTTGTTTTTGTTGGTTTTTTTTTTCCTTTTTGGTGAGGCAATTGGGGTTAAGTGACTTGCACAGGGTCACACAGTTAGTAACTGTTAAGTGTCTGAGGCCAGATTTGAACCCAGGTCCTCCTGACTCCAAGGCTGGAGCTCTATTCACTGTGCCACCTAGCTGCCCCTCAACTCACCTGGATGGAGTCAGCTAATCAAGAGTAGAAGTGGTTGGGAGAAGAAATTTAAAACAAACTAATTGTTCTTGTGAGAGGTACTGAGCTCACTTGTTTATACTCTACTGTTGTTTACGTGAGTACTGTCAATGCCTTTTCCATTTCAGTGCCCTGGACAAAGCCCTGATCACTCTGTCCTAGTTACTGCATTAGGGTTTTGTAAACAAATACCTTTGTAATTTTGTCAGAATAAAGGAACTATTTTTTTTTATTTGGTAACAACATACACTGCATATGAGAGTGATTAGATGTAAACTTGGATTAGCAAGAGCAATTTTCATATTTGTGGGATTTTTTTTTCTGTTTTTGAGATTTGACATTTAAAAATAGATTCATGTAAGTTTGCTTCATTACCAGTCTTCATTATTAACACTTTTTGTTTTCTTGTCTTTTGAAACTTCCTTCACGTAGAAGTTGTATCTAAAACTATTTATAATAGAAATGAATTATAAAACTACAATTACAAAATGGATACTGAATACTTTGCATACACTATCAAGAAAGAGAAGAGCTAGCATTTAACTAGTGCTTTATTTTTTTTATTTTGATCCTTACAGCAACTCTGTTGCTGGCCACTATCATTATCCCTATTTTACAGACCAGTAGACTGAGGCAGAGAGAGGTTAAGTGACTTGTTCGGGATTACACAGCTAGGAACTGTCTGAGGCTAGATTTGAACTGTCTTCTTGACTCCAAGTCCAGTGTTCTATTTATTCCACCACCTAGCTGCCCTAAGCCTGTGGTCTCTATGGGAAAACTACAACAAAGGTGGTCATTCCCTCAGACTTACCTGAGCAGTAGGGCAAGGAGGAGTCTTGGCCTGTGTGTTAGCACATATACTAACCAGAAAAAATAAAAGGACAGAGCTATAGGGAGGTACATGGAGTCAGATAGTTATTTTTCCAAGACTTGTGTTAGCATACCTCCTGCTTTCTGTATTCAGCTTTTGCTGAATTACAACCTTGTTTCACTGCTCTGGTCCCAGCCTTTTAAATTTGATGTCCTGAGAAACTGGTTCTTGACCTGTCTCAGCTACTGATTTACACTTGCACTTTTTAACCCTTTTCTCTATTCCCAAGCTAGCGGCCTACACTTAGGTCCGATGCTTGTCTCAGTCACCAATATTGCCAGACAATTGCCTGTAATAGACAGTGATTGACTTTTTTGACCCACAAGTCAACAGAAATTGCTCTCTCCAAGGTTTTCAACATTCTCTTTACTGCTAAATCTAATGGCCTTAGTCTTAATCTTCCTTGGCCTCTCTGCAGCATTTGACAGGGTTGACCACTCTTTCTGCGTGGATGGTTACTCTTCTATACGTTTTCCTGACATTGTTCTCTGTTGTTTTTCCTCCTACTTGTCTGACTCATCCTTCTCAGGATCCTTTACTCATCACTCATCCATATCCTAACCATTAAACATGGATATACCTTAAGGCTTTTCCCTAGAGTTTCTTCTCCTTCTACATTATATCTTTGCTGATTACCAAATTATATAATTTGGTGATTTTGGCAATCATTTACCATAATTTATTTTAGTGATCATTTTTATTGCAGATGATTTCTAAACGAAATATCCTGCCTTAATTTCTCTCTTGAAACCTACTCCCAAGTTGCCAACTGACTGATGGGCATCTATCTAGTTAGGCCTTTGGCATACCAAACTCAAAATGTCCAAAATAGAACTCATCTATCCTAACGTCCAAATCATCCCCTCCTTCAGGCTTCCCTATTTCTATTGGAGGTAGCACCATGCTTTCAGTAGGAGGTTCATGACCTCAGAATCATTGTTGAATTTTCCCTCAGCCTCACCCTTCTAGACAAATATTTGCCAAATCTTGTCTTGACTGTCACAACATATATTGCATCATCCTTTTCTATCCACTCAGATGACTGCTACCCTAGTTCAGATCTCATTCACTTTTTTATATAGGCTATTGCAATAGACCCAGTGGTCTACCTGTTCCCTCTCCCCTCACATCTAGGCTCCTTATAGCTGCCAAATTAATATTTCTGAAACAGAAGTCTGACCACATCACTGCCCTTTTCAAAAATCTTCAGTGGCTACCTACTGCTTCTAGAATACAATACAAACTCTTCAGTCTAGCATTTAACAACACTCCCTTCCCCACAATTGGACTTCTGCTTACCTTCCCATGCTTATGGAACACTTCTTTGCTCTACACACTCTACATGAAAGTAAAAGTTTACTATTAAGGCATTCCTAGGTGGTGCAGTGGATAGGAACACCTAAGTTAAAGTATGGCCTCAGACACTTAGTAGCTATTTGGCTCTGGGCCAATCTGTCTGCCTCATTTTCCCCAGCTGTAAAAGGGAAATAATAATAAAATCTATTTCCCAGAATTGTTGTAAGGACCTAATAAATGTTTCTTTCCTTCCTTCCTTCCTTCCTTCCTTCCTTCCTTCCTTCCTTCCTTCCTTCCTTCCTTCCTTCCTTCCTTCCTTCCTTCCTTCCTTCCTTCCTTTCTTTCTTCCTTCCTTCCTTTTCCATCTTTTGTCTATGTTTTCAAAAAGACTTTTCCCTGTGTCTATAATGCATTCTCTCTTCCTGTGCACCTTTTAGAAACTCTAGTCAGGGATGAGGAACCTGTGGCATTCAGGCCACATTCGAGACTGCAGGTTTCCCACCTCTGGACCTTACTCAAGGCTCAGCTCAGATGTCACCTTTTATGTGGAGCCTGTCCTGATTGCTTTGATGCCCTGATTGCTCTAGTAGGTCTGTGGTCTCTCCCTCCTCAAAATGTATTGAATTTATTTCTCTGTGTACATATTATTTCCACCATTACAATGTAATGTCCTTGAAAATAATGCCTTTGTATCCTCAGCAGCTAACATAGTACTTTATAGACAGTAGGTGCTTAATAAATGTTTATTGAATTAAATTAAATAATATGGAGGGGTTCCTTTAGGTCTAAAAGCCGGAGGAGGCTTCTGACATATCCTCTGTGAGACTGAAAATTGTCAAAACGATGATTCTAACAGGAAGGAGCAAGGAGCTGTGGTAGAATATGAAGGCTTCCCTGGGACTCTGTCAGGACCTGGAATAGAATAACATTCTCTAAATGGATCAGTTTGTGAAGAGGATATCATTAGCAATAAAATAGAGTAGATGCACTTAAGAGTGTCATGGGGTGCTACGTTGTTTGCCTGTTTTGCCCTTGACCGCTCAGCCAGCACATATCCCAGGGCAGGCTTTGAATCCACGTAAGACAAGACCACTACTCTCCCTATTACCCCTCCCTTCTCAGCACAGATTTAGGAAAGAAAATGTTTGGCATTTGACCTTAGAATAGCCCATAACTGTGATGATGAAAATTATCTTTTACTCTTTAATAAAGGGTATGCTTTTTTTCCAGTTATTAGATCCAGGTCTGATCTTCCTTGTCCTTGTATATTTAAATGTCTAATTTATTAGAACTCTTGGGTAATGTGATGAGAAGCTTTACATAAACTTGTATGCACTCTTTCTGGAAGTTAAAGATTGGGCAACATGTGAGACAGGTGTGCAGATTATTTTTGTACAGATATTAGTTTTAGCTTATAATATAGCTTGCAAAACCTTATTAAGAAATAACTGAAGACAACAGCAAGCATCAGGGAACAGATCGAGTGATTGCATTGTGTCAGAGATGTTTATGTTGTTGACAGAATATTTATTCCCAGTGGTAACTGTTATAAATTGCATTTTGCCCCTTTCAGTTGCTACATGCCTGTGATTGAGAGTGGGTGGAGAAGACAACCTGTAATTCAGCATTGTGTGGAAGGCGGTTGCCTAGGAAACTGGGATGAGCAGCTTAATAGCCTACCAGAATCAAATGTCAACCAGGGAGCTGATTTTTCCCCTTGATCTCCTTTTGCCCTCTAAGCATATGCTCTACTGATTTAGAGAAGATGATTAGTACCTTAGCACCTAAGTGGGTAGGGCATGTCAAGTTAGGCCATAAGTGACACAAGTAAAACTATAGCCTTTTCCTGAAATTGTGAGGACAAAAGTATATAGTAAGGAAAAATAATCAAAATTAATGGATTTCTAAGAGAAGAGATTGTGGTCAACTGATGAAAAATATTTTATCAGTGTTTGCACCTGCAGAGGCAATCAACTTGACCATTTGCATCTTGATTTATCAGGGCAAATTTTGCTTTCAGTATCTTTTAAGATATGAAGGCATTTTCTGCAAAAGTAACTCTAGGTTCTAACTATAGAGAGAAACCATTCTTTATGGACAGAACCATCTTTCTCTTTAAGACCCAGCTCAAACATTATCTTATGCTTGAAGCTTTTTCTGGCTCTCCCTCCCCTACAACTGTTAGTGTTCCCCCTCCCGTACTACCATACATTTTGTACATATATTTTATTTATTCAATCTATATTTGTGGTATATAGATATAGATATAGATATACATATATTCATATGTCCTTGCTGATGCATTCATTAGAATGTAAACTCCTGGTGAGTAGGGATTATTTAATTTGTATTCCCAGTGCCTCATATAATGCCTGTCACGTAGTAGGCCCTTAATAAAAGCTTGCAGATAATTGATTGACAGGGTACTAAACAAGGAGCAGAGATTTTTGTCACCATCAGAAATGCATAATAAAAGCAAGAAACACTGGAATAGAAGCAAAAACATAGGGCTGTTTGGATTTGTCTAGCCCTTTGTTCTTGTTTCTAGCTTTATTTACATGCTAATCAGGAAGCATCATGGGAAGTGAAGGAAGCCTCAACTGCCAGACCCTCACTCAGATCCTATGGAGATTTTTGGGTAGAGTCCCAGGAATGAGTTTTGGATGTGATAATCAAGGATTTAACAAAAACTAACAAGGAATTTTCTAACCCCAAGTCAGATAACTGTCTGGCACCAGGAAAAAGGCAATCAAAAGAAAAGATTTCATTTTACCTTAGAGGCTTCTGCTGGCTTGTTGGCTTCCTAGCTAGTAAGATAGCTTATAGCTATATGCTAGGCTGGGTACTAAAATAATTTTTTGTCTTGACCCCAGTGCTGGATTCTCTCCATAGACACTGGCATCATTTCAAGAACTGAGTGGGGAAAAGATTGGAGATTCTCTTTTATATTAAACCCTTTAACCACCTCCCTTATCCCTAAGAGAGTTAAAAGTGAGAGGGTAAGCAAAGCTTGAGAGGGAAAGGGTAGCTCCGCTTAAGGATTAGAAGAGATACTGTCAGTCTGTCTGTCTACTACTGCATAGAATACATAGCAAGGAAGAATTAAACATAAAGAGACAGATAAGGAGACTGGACTAGCTCCTAGGTTATTTGGTTATTCTCTGATAGGTAGCCAAATATTTCTCACCATTCATTTTCAAAATAAAAAAAAAAGATATTTTTTTCTGTTATATTTGTCCTTTTTCAATTGAATCCTGATTTTGATATCTGTTTTACTTTTTTTTTTTTAAGGTCAACTTGAATTCTAATTTCTATCTCTTAAGATGTTGGAAACCCCTCTCAAAGAATCTTAGCTGCGAAATATGGCCATGTATAGATAACAGTTTTTTTCCCCCTGTGGTTTACTGGCTCTTCTGTGTCTTGGATCTATTGGAAAAAAAACCAAACTTCTAATTATGTGGAAGGAGAAGGGACAGCATATAGTGAGAATTTTGCTTTTACCCTACTACCAAGAGTCAGGGCTCCATGAACGTTTCTGGAAAGGACGGATCACTTCTTTGTTCCCAGGTCATTTGAGAGTCATTATTCTTGAACTAGTCATTCCATAAAACAGAGGAGTAAAGTTAAAGTGCAATTAGGTGATGGGTTGGGGCATGGGGCATAGGGGAGAGAGGGTTCACACATGGAGGAAGATTTATTGTTTAAATCTTTTATGTGCTCAAGAGGGTAAGACCTTTATGCTTGTAAAGACATAAGAAATGGCCTCTCTAAGTTGGAGAGTTCCACAGGTCACCAGGGAAATCAGTCTCTGACTACAGCTGCTCTGAGAGCTTTGATCCATGTTATAGAACAACAGCTCCCATTTACATAGAACTTTATAGTTTACAAAGTACTTTCATAGGAGTATTGTTAGCCCTTATGTTAAAGAGAAGGGAATTGATGTTCAGGGAAGTTAGGTGATTTGCCCAGCACCACACAGCAAAAAAGTGTCAGAGTCAGGATACATACCAAGGTTTTTTGACTCCAAGTCAAGAATTCTTTCTCCAATACCAAGCTTCCTTTTTGGAGTTTCCTAGGATCATTTTTAATTTTCAGAAAAATTCTTATATTTTGAGCAATGTCTTTTTTCTTTCTCTTTCTTTTAATCTTTTTACTATTTTTTTTTAAATTAATAAAAATTATTTCCCTCCCGAATCTTCCTTCTCACAACTGGAAAAAACCCAACAACAAAAACACTTATAAAATATATATATAGTCAAGCAAATTTTTGCCACGTCCATGTTCAAATATAAATGTACATACATGTGTATATATATGTCTCATTTTGCATGTTTGATAAGACTGCTAAAGTCACATTACTTGTTAATATAGTTGTCGAGCTTAATAGGTTCACAGTTCTTAATGGTTCCCAAATAGGTTCATTGCTGGAAGTGACTTCAGTGACCAGTTAGTCCATTACCCTCATTTTACAGACCCATAGAGGCTGTGACTTGTCTAATGTCACACCAGTGGTAAATATCAGAGGTAGGATTTGAACCTAGGTCCAACAGGTTCCTAAACCTAGGGCTATAAGGGACCTTAGAAGTCATCTACTACAACTCCCTCATTTTCCATAAGAAAACTGTGGCCCAGGGAGGTTAAGTCACTTGCCCAAAGTCAAATAGCTAGTAAGTGGTAGAGCTAATAATACAAATTCAGATTCCATGACTCCAATTTTAGGTAATATATTTTCAACAATAATAATTTAATTTTTTCAAAAGTGTCTCATAACCACTCAGTGACCCACACAATTTCTTAGGGCTATAGGTCACAAATGAATTGCTGATCGCCTTCCAATGGATGGAGTTTCTACAGTATGAGATCCCCAAGTCAATGAGATCATTGGAGGAAAAAAAAATGTATAATATAAACATGCCCTCCCCCCATCTCTGCCCCCACTCATTTAATACTTTATATATCAAGGCTCTGAAATTTCGTTTTTGTAGATATTTCCTCTGCCAGGAGTTGCTGTGGCTGAAAATTCATCCTCTCTGAGAACACCCTGATGATAAGCTTTTTCTGAACCTATTTAGGTTGATCCTTGGACCCTATTGAGTCCCTATTGGAAGTCTTGCCAGCCTGGTGGGATCTACCATAGCTTGTATTCCACTGGCTTAGCCTTTGAGAATCCAAGGTCTCCTTGGCAAATGGATGAGCCATGGAAAGAGGACTTTAGAGGAATTCTCAAGCCATGCATGTTTTTAAAACGCTGGAAAGCCCTGTGTAAACATGAGCTATTTTTTAAAAAGTGGGTACAGGATTTTTAGTAACAATATGTTTTAAAAACCAGTTATTCCTCATTTTAGAGATGAGGAAATAGATTCAGAGGAGATTTAGTGGCTTTGATCATGGTCTCATGGTCAAATGGTAGACGCCAAACTGGGATCTAGGTCTGTTAGTTCTAAGGCCAGAGCTCTCTGACACCACACTGCCAGACCATTGATGTTGAACAAAGATGGTATCTCTTTCACAAAAAATCTGAGAGAGATGAGGAGGTGCAGTGTTGAATGGCCTCTGGCCAGTAGGATGGACAAAGGCCCATGAAGCCAGGCTTGTACTAATGGCCTCCTTAGACTTCACACCAGATAATGAGGAAAAGCAGACACAACCCTCAGAAATCAGCTACCCCTAACCCTGTCTAAAACAGTGTAACTCTTTAGAGTCCCACTTTACTACTACCTGACCACATATTGCCTGCAGAGAGTGTGTAATAATCTGGTCCTTTCTCTTTGTAGGCCCCACTTTTCTTTCAAACATAAGGAGCTTTAGCAACAAGGAGACATATCAATGCTTAGGAGATGGGGGACAAAAGAGAATATTACTAGGGCAAATTAAAACCTGCCATTCAGCAGATGGTTTTCCTGAGACCTCTATGTGAGGAAATTTTCCTTGGCAGTCAAGGACTGGAAAACCCTGGCAAGAGAAACTGTTATTCTTCTTAGCCGTAGGCTAATAGGTGTCTGAGAGTTGTCCTTTTCTGTAGGAGCTGTGGTTACCCATCTCTTGTCTATGAAGCTGAGATTTTCAAATATACTGTATCAGCAACATGTTTCAAGTTACAGGCCTCAGTCATTACCAACCCTGCTCCCTTTTACCCCTGAAATCCAGCCATGTCCAGAGAAGAAGAAAATAAGTTCTTTAGATTGTTCAAAGGTGACCCCAGGGAAGGTCCGTCTTCTTTAGACTAAGTGAGAAGAGAAAAAGGAAGCAGGCTCACAGTGGATTTGCTGCTGCCAACACATCTAGGTTGGCTTTAATCACCTATCCTCCATGTGGCTTTGGAGACGGAGCCCTTGAGTCAGCAACTTGTAGGACACTGGGGCTCTTCTCCTCTGGTGGAAAGATGAGCTTATCATAGACCATGGGGAAAAAAAAGAAAAGAAAGAGACAAGATAAGCCTTCAGATGATCCAAAATAAGGCCTCAATAGGGAAAAAGCCACTGTCGGGGGCAAATGAGCCTAGGCAAGATCTGAGAGAAGCTGACCTACCAAGAAGCTTACTGTAAGAGGCTTGCTATTTTAAGCCTTAGAAATCTTTTTTTTTCTTTTTTTAAGGAGCCTGTGAACATTTCTAGTTCTGTTTTGCTTCCCAAACATGACAGTTAGCTTGGAGGTGGCAGGGAAGAAAGTTAAAAAAAATAAAAATCCTCTTATCATGGCCACCATGGAGATCCTTGAAAGAAATTATCTTGTGAATGATGGAGCCACCAAGACATATGCCTTAACACTAGACAGGTAACAGAGCTATCTTGCCTGCTTGACAATCCTCTGTGCTTTGAATGTATAATGAGCTACTTAATCCACAAGTTTGACTGCAACAGAATTGTAAACTTTCAGGATTCTGAAACTAGTGCTATGTGACCAGGGGCCATTCATAGGATAATAGGATTAAATACTCTTGGCTGCTGTATATTGGCCTTTCTGTTCTATGGCTTGTGAAATGCAGTATCCTTTAGAGTCACTTCCAGAGTTGAGAGAAATAGGGCAGGGATTATCTCTCTTTTGTCTTTCCAGATCCAGCACCTATCATAGTGGTGGTATGTAGTAAGAGATTAATAAATACTTGTTGATTGAATGATTGAACCCTCTGCAGAGTTTCTCTTAATATACTAGCTATTTACTAATATATGTTCTTTTCTCTTTTCTAATTTTTAACATATTTAAAATAGTTGACAGAATTTACTGAATAATAATTTGACAAAGAACAAGGTTTTGTGTATGGTAAAATGGTGTTGGTATATTGATCTTAAATTTATTCATTTCAGAAATTAAGTATTAATATCAGGAAGTACATTTGTAATGAATATGGCAGAAATTTAATGTTAATAATAGCTGACATTGTTATAGTCCTTTCAGCTTTGCACAGTGCCTGACATACGTTCTTGCGTTTGTCTTAACACACCCTGAGGGATAGGCACTGTAGGTATTTTCATACCTATTTTACAGATCTGGATACTGAGGCTAAGAAAGGTGAGTTGCCCATGGTCAAATAACCAGTAAGTATAAGAAGAGAAGATTTGTATCCAGGACTTTCTGAAGCTAAGTTTAACATTCAATTTCCTCTGTATGTCAGAAACAAGATTGAGGAGAGGACTTTGCCTATGAATTAGATTTGCTTATATTATTTGTTACATGAAGCCACATTCATTTGTTGAGGAGTAGAGGCACTATTTTTGGTAAGAATCATTGCATTTGGGGTATGATGGATGATAATGGATATTCCCTCAGGATATTTGTGATTTCATCTTTTAAAAATATTAGCATATCTCTTGTGCTAACAAATGAGAATGGCTTATGGAGTATTGGACAAGGTGTTGGATTTGGAGGCAGAGAACCTGTATTCAAAACTCAACCCTACAACTTGCTACCTGTGTGTGACTTGGGGCAAATCATCTAATCTCTCTGGGTCATCAGTTTCTTCATCTATAAAATGAAGGGGGAAGGGAACAAACATTTATTAAGTGCCTACTACATGTTATTCACTAGGTTAAACATTTACAAATATTATCTCATTTGATCCTCACAACAACCCTGGGAGGTAAGTGCTATTATTACCCTCATTTTATAAATGAGGAAACTGAGGTAGACAGAAGTAAAATTATTTGCCCAGGGAAACACAGTTAACAAGTGTCTTCCTGACTCCAGGTCCAGGACCCTATCCACTGAGGCATTTAGTTGCTCCTTGATGGGATTGGCGTAGATAGTTCCTTCTAATTCTGAAGCTATTGTCCTATGACAAATAATGTTAGACAATTATTGTTGATATTAGCACAAACAGAGAGAACAAGAGTACATCAGTTGCTAACGTATGTAGAGGACATTAATATTGTCTTTTATATGACAAATATGACAATTACTATTTTTCATTTGTATTTACTATATAGGTAATTATTCTAAAAGCAGTTAGATGGCTCAGGGGATAGCGTGCAGAAAAATGTGAATTCAAATTTGGCCCCAGACACTTATTAGCTATATGACCCTGGGCAAGTCACTTAACCTCTGTTTGCCTTAATCCACTAGAGAAGGGAATAGCAAACCATTCCAATATCTTTGCCAAGAAAACCTCATGGACAGTGTGATTCATGGACATGACTAAACAACAACAATTCTTCTGCAAGAAAAAGCCAAATGACAATTCTTAGTTTCAAGGTAATGTATATATTCAAAGACTCTTCTTAATTCATGAGGACATGGAGTTTTAGCACATTTTCCTATGGTCTTACAATCTATGGACTCTGAAATGAGTTTTCCTATTATTTATTATGTAATGTTGTAGTTTGGAAGAAACATAGAGATTACCCAGCCTAATTCCTTCATTTCATGGATGATTTAATATTAGTTGACATTTATGTGAATGCTTTTTGTTCTTATATAAAGGTTTTATCATTTAATTAGTTTGTTCATTTTTTATATATGTTTTCTTATTTGACTCTCACAATAGCCCTGTGAGCTTAGTACAGTTATAACTGGTGAGGAATTTAGAGGCCATCTCATCCATCCAACTCCTACTTGGAAAAGGACCCTCACTACAACCCACCCAACAAATGATGGGCCAGCTTCCTGAAAAACCTTCAGAGAGTAAACCCAAACTTCTGTGGCAGCGCTTTCCATCTTTGGATAATACTAATTATAGGAATTAAATAATTGTTAAGTATCTTGCCTAAAGTCACAGAACAAGTGAGTGGTAGAGTTGGAACATGGAACTTGATTTTAAAAAAAATCAACACAGAATTATTAAACATCTACCATATTCAAACTGTACTAGGCTGTGGAGACTCAATGGTAAGGGGAAAAAAAAAGCAATCTTTTATTCCTTGAGTAAGCTCTAGTAGTCCACATTCCACTGGGTGGGTGGGTGGCAAAACATACACTTACACAGATTAGTTGAAATAGTATATTTTGAGAAAAGAGAGAGCACTAGCAACTGGGGAGGGATTAACAACTCTGATCTGATGCCATTTCTAGGGCTTTATCCACTCTACCACCCACCCTACCAATGAGAAAATTGGGGTCCCAAGTAATTAAATGGCTTGCTCTAAGGTGAAATGGCTAGGTTGTGGCAAAAGACCTATGTCTCCTGACATTACCTGAAGTGTTCTTTCTTCCATACTATGGTGCCTCATGAATAATTTTTTAAATTCAACACTTCATTTCCTTGTCTCATTTATTTCCTTTTTGTCCTACATACTTCATATTCTCATTCTCCTTTTCAATTACTTTGCTTCACTTGGTTTCCTGCCATTTCCTTCATCTTCTCTTTGCTTCTCTCCACTTATCATTAGCCTTCTTTTTTCATTCTACCTTCTACAGAGACTTCAACTGCAGACAATGAAGATGACACTACCTCATTCTGCTGTATTTGTGAAATCCCCAGAAAAGGGAGGCAATGAAGAAATAAAGGAAGGAAAGAATGAGGGAGAGATAGAGGAAAAACTCAAAGAAATAAGAGACAGAAAGAAAAATAGATAGGAATTAATCAATCAATAACCATTTATTTGTCCCCTACCACTGCCAGGTATTATGCTAAGCATTGGGTATAAAAAACTATAAATGAAATAGTCTGTTCCATTAAAAAGTTTACTTTCTATCACTAGAGACAATATTTTCACTTAACTATATACAAAAATAATAAATAAATGAATACATAAGATAATTTTTGAGGGGAAGAGAAAGCACTAGCAATTGGTGGAATCAATAAAGGCTTCCCCTGGAAGGTGGCATTTGAGCTGAGTTTTGAAGGAAACCAGATTCTAAGGGGAGAAGTTGAAGATGGAATGCCTTTTAGGCATGAGGACAGCCAATTCAAAGGTGTTGGAAATGGGAGCTGGATCTGAGGAACAGCAAAAAAGGATACCGTGGCTACAAAGTATGAGAAGGGCAATAATGTGCAATGTCGGTTGGAGTCAGGTTGCAGAAGGCTTAAAATGCCGATCAAAGAAGTTTCTATTTGATCCTAAAGGCAATAGGGAGCCATTGGAATTTTTTAAGCAGTCAAATGACATAGTTAGATAACAACTTCAGGAAAAGTACTTTTGCAGTTGTGCAGAGGTGCAGGATGGATTGGCATTGGGGGAGGCTTATGCAAGGAGAACGATTGGGAGGTTAATGTAATAGTATAGGGAAAGGTGATGAAGACTTGAGCTAGGGTGTTTGGGAATTAAAAGACAGGGGTGGATGTGAGAGAGGTTGTGGAGGTAGAAATGACAAGTAGTAGCAACTAATTGGGTGTGTGTGTGTGTGTGTATGTGTGTGTGTGTGAGTGTGTGTGAAAAACAGTGAAGGGTAGAGGTTAACACCTAGTGAGCAAACCTGGGCAACTGGAGGGAGGATGATACCCTAAAAAGAAAAAGGGAGGTTTGGAAGAATGGTGTTTTGGGGGTCAAAGATAATGAACTCTGTTTAGACATGTTGAGCTTGAGATACTTACAGGAATCCAGTTTGAATATTCAGTAGTTAATTATAAATGAGAGACTAGAGATCAGAAAAAACACTAGGGCTGGATATGTAGGTCTGAAAGTCCTCTTCATAGACTTGATAATTAAATCCATGGGAAATGATGATGTTACCACATGAGAGAACAAAAAACAGAGAAGAGGGCATACAACAGAGCTTTGGGACGCACCTACAATCAGGGGCATGGTATGGATGATGAGTTAGCAAAGGAGACTGATAAGGAGCAGCAGAGAGATAAGAGAACCAAAGAAAAAGCAGTGTCATCACAACATAGCAATAGAGGATGGTCAACAATACCAAATACTGTAGAGAGATCAAGAAGGGTAGGGATTTAAAGAGAAAGAAAGAAAGAAAAAGTAGAGGGAGAAAGGGAGGAAAGGAAAGAAAGAAGGAAGGAAAGAAGGTACAATGAAAAAGATATGAAGACAGGAAGAAATTTTACTATTGCAAAGTGGGTAATGCTGGAAAATGTTTTTCATTTTTGTGTTTGTGTCCCTAGAACTTAGCAGCAGTATGATAGAGTAGATAAATCGTTAGTCTTAAGAGTTAGAAACACTCTAAATCTCATCTCTAACATTAACTAGATGTGTGACTCTGGGCTATTTGGCCTCAGGCAATGCCAAAAGATTTATCTATTATGTTATAGCTAGTCTGTATTAGTGGAAGGAGCTCCTATACTTGACAAAATCACAGATCATTGACTGGATAGATATATCCTCTGGATTCATGCAGAGGGCATGTGTCTTGTACATAGTAGATACTTAAAATTTGTTAAATTGGATTGAATTATTCTGCAACTTTTATTTCCTCTCTCATAATACAATTCTCCATTCCTTGGGGCTGTGAGAGATAGATTTCCCTCTCTTCTACAACCAAATGGTTCATAATGTTATGCTAAGATAAATGGCTTCAAATGATATAAGAAATAGAGCTTGATGGGAAACAAGAGAGGCTTAAGAGCACTAATAGCTCATTGAGAAGAGTAGGACAGAAGTCTAGAAACCAGATTCAGGTTCCAGGCTATCTCCAGAGGATTAAATGACTCAGAACGATTCCTAAAGGTATAGGACAATGGTTCTTAACTTGTATGCCCTGACATATGTTAGGTGTGACGTGAAATTTTGGATGTTATGTTATTGCTGATAATAATAGAAATAATAGAAACTCAAGAAATGATTTTTAAATAAATTTTATTTACCTAGCATATGTAGTACAGAAAGTAAGGTATTTACAAGATATGTGAAACTTGTATTATGTAGGTACTAACTTCAAAACATGTCAGACCTTCCACTCACAAAGAATTCAACAAAATGGGTGCCGTTATCAAAGAGAAACTATATGTGTGTACAGTGTGAATAACTTGAACTTCAGTGTGCTTAAATTCTTCACAGAGATTCTTTGCTATGAGCAAAAAACTGTTTGAAAACCTCTGGTGTAGGAGGTTTAACTGACACAATATGCTGTTATTTCTCTCTGCTTTCTTACCTTCCCTTAAGGCCTTTATTCAGATGAAATCAGACTTAAAGTGATTATCAGTGGTAACATTTACAGGCATTAGGGAAGACCAGGGGATAAGATGAATATCTGGAATTTGAGAGGGCCCTGGTCCTGGTGACAGTGAATTAGTATGGATGTATGTGACCCTCATCGACTGGTGGTTAACTTCTTCTCCCTTGTATCCTATGGTGCAGTTGCTGTCTCCCTAGGGAAAGTAGATGGCACAGTAGATAGAGAACTGAGCCTGGAGTCAGGAGGACTTGAGTTAAAATCCAGCCTTAGACACTTCCTAGCTGTAGGAACTGGGGCAAGACATTTAAGCTTTGCCTGCCTCAGTTTCCTGAATTGTAAAATGTGGATAATAATAGTACCTATCTCACAGGATTGTGGTGAGGATCAAATGACATAATATTTGTGAATTGTTTAGCACAGTGACTGGCACACAGTAGGTGTTTAATATATGTTTATTACGATCTCTTCTCTTCTTCCAACAAAATTAGATAAACAAAACTCAGCACCTCCAGTAGTCTCTCTGATTTGCTGAGGCCTACGGATAGCTCCACAGTGTATGCAATAAGCTTGATTTTTAGAAGGTAAGCTACTTGAGAAGAGATACCTCAGGGCAATAGTTCAATACAACCATTTAACTTTGTTGGGGAATCAGACCAACAAAACTCAGAAATCCATGGAAGAAAGGCATTTTTACAAGTCCACGGGTTTGATGGAGCTCTAGTTATCCAGTGTAAGACTGATGGAGATAGTTTATGGAGGAGATGTCAGCAATGGAGAGGTGTTTATGGTGGGTTGAATGGTGCTACACATTAAAACAAAAAAAAATTATCAAGGAGAAGGAAAAGCAGTGTGTAAAGGGGGGTTGGTTGAGTAAATCAAATCACCCTAAATCACTTAAGATACACATAGGAAGAGTGTTCTAATTGGCTGAGAAAGCTTGGCCAAGTCCTATATGTGTTCTATAAAATATCAGGGGATGGAGATTCAAGTAAGGAGAGGGCTTTTGAGGGTCTGGCAATGGTGAGAAAGGAGTGGGAATATACAGAGCTGAGCTGCCAAGAATGAGAAGACTTCAGACAACCAGTGAAAGGAGAAAGGGAATGAAAGGCTGAGTTGTAGAAAATAAGGGAGATATGGAGGAAGGCTATTTGCCCTACAGGAATCTCAGAGCTGTAGTCTCATTTTGATGTTATCAGTTGTACTCATCTCTTGGAATTTCCAAGGAAAGGTCTTCCCTTTCTTCAACTTTGCCTCCTGGTGCTTATCTATAAAGAAAAACCATTAACATATTCTGCTGTGTCTTTGCCCAAATATTTCTGATAACTTGAATTTGCTTCAACCACAAGAGTCCAGTGGGGGCTCTGCTTGTTACTTACAAACTTTTCATCTAACATAAAGTCCTGGCAGTAGCAAAGGAGGGAACCATGAAGATCTGAGGGGTCATTATATTTCCCCTAAGTTTAAAATAAGTCAGTTATTGTAACATAGCACTATAAGTGTGAAGAATGTCATTAGAGAAATATAGCCAGAGAAGAAGACGGGCTGGTCATGTATTGAGTGTTAGAGATGATCATGGATAGATTGAATGCTCCATTGGCATATGTGGATACCAGTGTCAAGAGAATATATGGAAGACCCCTAGCACATTGGGTGACATACTTATAGGATGTATAGGATAGGTTATAATCCACATTGTTGATGGCAATGTTTGATATGAATGAGATCACAAATCCATTAGAATATTTTTATTAATCTTGTAGCTTACCCATATGGTAAAAAAAGAAAAGGTTTGTACAAAGTGGCTTGCATCTATTAAATAAAAGTTTACTTTAGATAAGGAAGTTTAGGGGTGCTGGGGGGTGGGTTTATTTCTCTTCCCTACAGTATAGAAGAGGAAGGGAGTGTGAGTGAGGGCAGGGAGATGTCATTTCTCTACTGCAGAGCTTTCAGTTGTACGTATGATCTATGACCAGGATCCCATGCTATGGCCACTACTCTACCCCTTCCCACCTGCCCACCCCACCATATAAAATTATTTGGAAATGCATGATGAGCTCTAGTCCTGTGTGTCCTCTAGGAATGTAAGGAATACTTTGAGCTTCCTGTTACATATTAAGTACCTATAACATATTAAGCCTATAGAGGTGGAAAAGTGGGAAAAGCTAGTGCCATCATTAATGAGGAATTCAAATGAAGGCACTCCAAACTCAATTGCCTGAGGTCATAGAACAAATTATCAAAGAATCAGAAATAAAGCCTGAATTTAATGCTCAGGAGCCAGGTCTCTGCTATCTCCTTCCTCCCCTTATGTTTAAAGACAAACAAACAACTCAGCTGTTCTCATTTCTTTCTTGTTTTCTGTATTTTGGCACCTACTATATCCTTCTTTTTCCTCTGCCCCTCTCTTTTCTTGTTCTTCAAAACCCAGCACATATTGGACTCTGACCAAAGCAACTGGAAACAAGTGGAAAGTCATGATTCTTTATCTAATTCACACCCCTCTTCTTTCCTTTGAAGCACCTCTTCTTTCTTATCCTTGCACTGCAGCACCTTTCAACCAGAATCCTCCAGGTTCATTTCTCTTTTTACATCAAGGGGTAAATTCAATGTTTGAAGACACAGAGAACTTTCAGGATGTAGCTTCCTCAATTGTAAAATGAGAGGATTGGACTAGATGACCTTGAAGGACCCTTCCATCTCTAAAACTATGATCCTATTTCCAGACATTTCATTTTGCTGCCACCACAGATTCTAAATGTAGTTCAGCTGTACCTGCACTATTCTTTACTTCCAGATATGTGCTACACTTACACCTCCATTGCTTTGCTCATGCTTTTCTGTACCCCTGAAATACTCTTCCATTTTCTTTGTTGGGTTCCTACCCATTCCTTAAAGACCAACTCAGGTACCACTCGCTCTAGGATGTTCTCCTTAATTCCCCAGTTGTTAACAATCTTTTCACTCATGCCTCACATAGCACTTCAATTTGTATCTCTTGGCATCTAATATTGTGTATTATAGCTATCTGTGTGCTGCTTTATCTCCCATCATACTATAAATTAATAAAGGGGAGGTGTCATGGTATCATACAATCTCACAGTTGTAAAGGGACAGAGGTGATCTACTCTAATCGATAAATACCTGTACTAGAATCTTTTTTATAGCTTACTTAGCAAATGGCCATACAGCCTTGGATTTAAGATCTTTGGAGGTGAGGAGGGGCAGGGAACAACCTTCCTTTCAGACCTAGCCAATTAGACTTTTGTATTTATTAGTAAAGAGAGCCTGAGGCTTAATATATAGATCTGGGAGTTATCTACATAGAGGTGAATGTGTGTGTGTGTGTGAGTGTGTGTGTGATGAGAGAGACAGAGAGAGATAAAGACAGAGAGAGACAGAGAGAGAAGAGAAGAGAGGAGAAGGCCTAGCACAGACATCTTGGGAGATATTCATATTTAAGGGGCATGGTGTGATGAGATAGCAAAGAAGACTGAGAAGAGTAGTTGGATGGTGTAGGAGGTGAACCAGGAAAGTATATAGAAGGAAAGATTGGTCATCCAACCTCTGTCTGCCTCAGTTTCTTTAGCTGTAAAGTGGGGATAATAATAACACCTACCTCTCAGAGTTGTAAGGATCAAACGTGATAATATTTGTAAAGCACTTGGCACATACGTAGGTGCTATATAAAGTAATCATCATCATTATTAATATACTCAGTAAACATGGATGTGAGACCTCTTCTAGCTGTGTTTAGCAGCTCTTGAGTAGGAATGTGGGAAGTGCCTACTGGTAGTAATTGAGGGCCAAGGTTAGGCAAGAGAAGAGTAATGGTAGGACAAGGAAGCAAGAGATTCAAAAGCCGAAGATAGTGTTGAGTTGAAATGGCCAACTATTGGGTTGAGGTTGGAGAAGGAGGAAAGTCAGTTCAGATAAGGGGTAATAGTCTGAGAAAGTACCAGACTTAGAGAAATTGGATGATGGAAGAGTTCTTGATGAACGCAAAAATAGGTTTAGGAGGGGTAAGTCATAAGTAGAAGCAGAATTATAGATTATGTTCTAATGGGGAATATCAAAGTTTCTAATGAGGAAAGTGGAACATTTATGGTAATGGTGAGATCTAATGTGTGACTCCTCTTCCTCCTCCTTCTTCTTCTCCTCATCCCTTCCTTCCTTCCTCCCTCCCTTCTTTTCCTCTCTTCCTTCCTTCCCCCTCCTTCATAAAGTATATATACTCTTTTATAGCTAGTCCAATTATGTATTTCATTCCATTTCCTCAATAATATCTATAAGGCTCAATTTGCCTTATTGAGATAATATATTCAGATTAAGTTTTGTCACCCATACTTTGTACATTTGTACATAGATCTGCTATTATAAATTTTATTTCTGGCTTAGATTTTGCCTCTAATGAACCTCTAGTTGTCTCTAGTACTATTTATCCTATAATTATGACTATTTTCTACCTATAATGTATCTAGTTCTCAGGCTAAAAAATATAGGCAGTTCCTCCTATTATTCTTTCCTTTTCAAATTAAAGTCCATTTGATTACATTTGCAAGACTGTTTGAAAATACATTTTTACTAGTTTTTCTTAAGTGTATTCTGTCCCTGGTCAGAAACCCATTTGTCTTATATTTTAAGATGTGGTCTAAAACCTTGAGGTCCTTTCTCAGGTATCAACTTAGCTACCTCTTCACTTCTCAGATTTGCCTTTCTCCTCTGAAGCCCTCACCTTTGAACTGTGGCAATTATGAAAGCATGAACTGTGAACTTAAGGTCTTTATTTTCTTTCTTAAGACATCAGGGTTTTTCTAAACTTGGTATCTACTTGTACAGTGTAGGCAACTAATGAATGCCTTTTTTATTGTATTGCAGATATAGATGACTTATTTGTGTATATCTAATATGATAAAGACATCTAGAGTTCTTTTTAAAAATCTATAGAGTTTGGAAATTTAGATTTAGATTTTTTGCCTCCTCTTACGTTAATATTATTACGTGGTAGAATGGTAAAGTCTTGAAAATGAGTTCAATCTAATACAATGTTCCAAGACAACTCTAAGGGACTTATGACAAAAAAATGCTATCCATCCTAGAGAAAGAACTGACGGTTTCTGAATACAGATTGAAGCATGCTTTTTTAAAAAAACCTTATTTATTTTTCTTGAGTTTTTTTGTCTATGTTTTCATTCACAACATAACTATTATGGATATGTTTTGCATGACTACACATGTATAATCTCTATTGAATTGCTTGCCTTCTCAATGAGGGTGAGGGGGGTGGGGAGGGAGGAAGGGAGAGAACTTGGAACTTAAAGTTTTAAAACCGAATGCTAAAAATTGTTTTTACATGTAACTGAGGAAAAATAAAAAATAAAAAAGGAAATGAATTCAATCAATTAACAAGCATTTGTTAAACACCTATTATGGGTCAGGCGCAGCTCTGGACTCTGAGAATATGAAGACAAAAAGGAAACAGTCCCTAACCTCAAGGAATTTACATGCTCTTGGGGAAAATGACTTATGCACAGAGAAGTAAATATCAATACAAAGAGAATATCAGGTAGTTACTGGTGGAAATTGGTAGAAGAAGAGGCACTAGCAGTTGAAGAAGAAGATGCTTGAGCTAATATTTGAAGTAAGCTAAGGATTCTAATTGCTAGAAGTAAGGAGGTGGTACACTCCAGGGAGGATGGGAGACAGACAACCAGTGCAAAGACAAGGAGATGGCAGCTAGAGGACTGTGTACGATGAACAATGACTGGATTGTAGAGTATGTGAAGGGCAGTGATGGGTAATAGGGATAGAAAAGTTGGTTGGAGACTGATTGTGAACAGTTTAAATAGTAAGTTACAGAATGTTTATTTTATCCTAGAGGCAACAGGGTAATGTAGAGCTTTTTTAGCAAGGGGACAGTGTGGTCAGTTCTGCACTCTAGGCATGTCATCATAGCAGCTTTGTGGAGGACAGATGGGCAAGTAAGAGAGACTTAAATTCATTTTTTTCCTTTGCCTACTGTTAAGGGATATTAAGGGGTACCCTGAACTTGACTTTCTGAGTTGCCATATTTTCCAAAAACACTGGACCCAGAGCATGTAGGAGGCCCTGAAGGTGTTAAGAACAGACACCTCTTCCTCCCCAACTGACATAATTTGTTGTTTGCACCCCAAGCTGGACTCCCTGTGTGTCTTTGAGAGGCAAGACGGTCACTAGCCAATTTGTGCCAGGCTGGGAAAATGCTAACAGTTCCCAAGGGAAAAGAATGTACCTTTTGCCATCACTTTGATCCTCCCCTTTGGGAGGGGTTACTGCACCTTTCCCCTCCCATACCATGCCCCTTCCTGTTTTCTCCTCCTCCCTATGTTGTAATGTCATAAATACACAAACTTCTATAAGGACTGGGTTCCACATGCATGTTCATTTCACTTGTAATAAACCTGGTTTTCAAATAAGTCTCATGATGTTGTGATTGCCTGTTAACACACCCCATAAACATCATTAGACTCCCAATGGAACAGTAATTCTGAGAAGAGGTGATGCTGTCAGTATGGTGTTAAATAGCATTAAGACTCTTGCTCCTGCCAACCTTACAGTGCAAAACTCCTGCAGATGCAGTCAATCAAATAAAGACCAGTACCATGCATACTGGTCACAAGAGCCAGAACCGCGAGTCTCACATAGCAACTCACAAGCCATAGGAGACGGGGAAGGAAGAAATCTATGCCAAAGGGAAGCTGTATGTTGCATCTGCAATCTGCTTCTTCATGTTTGCAGAGGTGGTGGGTGAGTATCTATTTTTCAAGAAGGGTTCTCTGATTAAAAAAAGAATAAAAGCTACTACATGGCATATGGGCAGCAAAGTTCCAGATGTTTGAAAAACACTGACACTTAACTGTTTTCAGAAAGCCATCTTTGTCAACAGAGCATATTTTTGGAGCTCTATTTTTATTACATAGATTTATGA
Organism: Vombatus ursinus; assembly: GCF_900497805.2. Classification (NCBI taxonomy): domain Eukaryota; kingdom Metazoa; phylum Chordata; class Mammalia; order Diprotodontia; family Vombatidae; genus Vombatus; species Vombatus ursinus. Next base: position 7,890,441 of record NW_020950062.1, on the reverse strand, counting down.
GATTAAAAGCAATGCTTAATTATTTTGTTTTTTAAATGCATTTTTATTCTTAAGTTAGAAAATCTGGTGTTCTGGAAATTCACAAAATTAAAAAAAAAACTAATGAAACTCTATTGTAAAGACTTACTGGCTAATCTCTACCATCTGACTTCTGTAGCACCGTACTTGATCTGCTGACTGCAAAACTCGACTCAAAGTACCACCTTTTCCTACCTTATCGGCTGCTAGTGCCCTTTGTTCCCCTCTCCCCATCACTTTTCAACTGTTTTGTTCACATCTCTATAAGGACGTGTTATCTGTAGAATGAAAACTCACTGAAGTTAGGATCTGTTTCACTTCCATCTTTTTATCTTCAGCACCGAGCACAGTGCCTGGCATGCAGTAGATACATTCAGTAGATACTGAACACTTGCTTGCATGATTGATTCATTGGTTGCCACCAGATAAAAATCTCGAAATGGAGCTTATTTCTCTCTCTTCCAAGTTAAGGCGTATGCCTTAGGCTGAACTCTTGCTGCTGCTCGGCATCCTTTATCTTTACCCTTAACACCCTGCTTAAGTCATTCCTCATGATAACTCTAACTCTGCCCCTCTTCCTCAAGTGTCCAAACCCCACATTCACAGCGGATGAGTCAGCCTTCTACTTCAATGAGAAACTGAAACTGTAAGAGTTTTCTCAGCCCTCTTTTTTGCGTTCCTCAAAACTACTCATCATCATTACTGAAACTCTTCTTCTATCTGATCCCAGAAGAAAAATTGTGCACTGCGTTAGAGCTAATCGCTTCCCTTTTGCCCTTGATCTCATTTCTTCCTGCCTCCCTCTTTCAGGATGTTACTCCAGTGATCATTCCCTCAATCTCGAAGAGCCTTTTCACTCTCTCCCCCTCTAAGGGTTCATTCTCAACTGCCAAAAGCATTCATGTATCTCCCCATCATTGAAATGCTTTCCCTGGACATTTCTATCCCATCCTACTACAGTCCTAACGATTCCCTCTACCTTCACTGACAAATATCTTGAAAAGAATGGCTGTGCCCGATGCATCAGCTTTCTTGCTGTTCATTATTTTCTGTCAACCCCATGCTGTTGTCCTTCCATGCCTCCCACGCTGCAGAAATGGTCTTACCATCATTAGCCATCTTCTCTTCTCTCTCTAGTCTAGATATTATTTTCTTTTCTACTTGGTAAATTTATTCTCTCTCACACCTTCAACTACTGCCTCTATGTAGGTGATTCCTAAATCTTTATTTCTTAACTCTCTTCTGACTTCCTAGATCCTCATTCTATAGGACATCTCTGTCATATCCAAAACTAAGCTTATTGTATTTTCCCCAAAATCTGTTCTTCCTTTTGGCTTCACTGTTTCTGTTGGCTACATTCCTATACCATATCCCATGCAAAAAACTTTTTTTTTTAACTTTTTCCTTCACTTCTCATATCCAGTCCATTACTCAGTCCTGTTAAATCTGTGTCCATACAATTTCTCACATCCATCTTCCCAGCTGCCTCCACTTCCACCAACAGACTCTAGGTCCCCATTAGTGACTGCTTGAACAGGCTCCTCGTGGCTCCTCTCCTGCATTCTTACTCTCCTCTCTATCTATTCAATACTTTATATAGCAGTCAGGCTAATCTTCCTCAACCACAGATCTGCCACTCTTCTGATTAGTAATCTGCATTGGTTTGCCACACTCTAACAAATAAAGTGACCTTGTATGATGGGGTACTGGCCTCCCTTTGCAGCCTTATCATCTTATGACTCTCCTTCAGACACTTGGCATTCTGGACAAATTAGATGACTCTCTTTCTCTTGACCATGACCAATGAACGTTCCTTCCTCTGTATATCCTCAGGCTATTCCTTATACCAGAAATGTCCTCCCTTTTTTTTTTGCCTGTTAAATTTCTTTGTGTTTATTAAAGTTTAGCTTACATGAGTCTTATAATACTTGGTTTTGTGCCTCTCTAATACACTTATCATACATTATTGTGTATGGTATAGTGAGCCCTATTCATATACTGTTAAAATCATAAACTTTTAAAACATGTCATCAGAAGTAAACATAGTATTCCAGATGAGATCTTCTCACCAAAGAGAAGTGGACCTAGCATCTCTATTGTATTGAATGAATGTGTACATAAGCATTTATTAAGCACTTTACTATGTACCAAGCATTGTGCCAAGTACTAGGGATATAAATACAAAATTGAGGACAATCACTGCTCTCATGGAGCTTACATTTTAGTAGGAAAAGCCTGCACGTATAAGAGAATGGTGCCCAAGGAGGATATTTTGGTTTGGTGAGTTTGGACTGGAGTTGTAAGGGACATAACCTATGCAGCAGCAATGATAGAGTTGTTTTTTTGAAAAAAAAAATAATTGAAGAATAGTAAAAAGTGGGGGTGGGGAGTGCTGAGAGGGAATACACATTCACTGGTCATGGCAGCTGGTGAAACTGCTGGAGTGCGATGTGAAACCTGGCTGGAACCAGTCCTAGATGCAATGTGCAGCTGAGGTATCACCAATCACTCCCTCAGACATAAAGGGGTTAAATCCTCCAGAGTTTATACTTTTTTTTAAAAAAGCAGCTTAAGTTTTCATTAATGGTCACAATGTTGACTTCTACTGAGCTCCTAGCCAGCCAGCCAGCAATCCTCCCCCTCTTCCCCCAGGGTGTTTAAACTTCATCTTCCTCATTTTCTCCTGAAGTTGATTTTTATAACCCAAGTGCAGGACTTTCCATTTAGGGGTGTGTGTGTGTGTGTGTGTGTGTGTGTGTGTGTGTGTGTCTGTGTCTGTGTGTGTGTGTGTGTGTGTGTAAAATCAACTTCAGAATTGAGGTGGTGGTGTTGAATTAGATAACCTTAAGTATCTTCCAGCTCTAACTTTTTTTTTTCTGTTAACAAATGTCTTTCAGTTTTTACATTTCAACAATGATATTATCAACCAGTGATCTTAGCATCAGAGCATCTTCCTCTCACTTCATAAGTAGAGAATGATCACAGTACATAGAGGAGGGAATTTTGAAATAATCAGGTACAACCCCCTTATTTTACAGATAAAGAAACTGAGGCCCAGAGAAACAAAATGATTTGCCCAAGATCACAAGGGTAGGAAGTAGCAGAATCAGTATTTGAACTCAGTTGTATTGACTCAATCTATTGATATTCTGCTGCCAGATGTTGGTGGTTGGTAGGATGCTCCCTAGATGAATAGTACCATAATTGATCTTTCTAATTCCATGAGATACTATGTTGTATGTGTGTGTGTATATGTGTGTGTGTTTATCCTCTCTGTGACACATATAAGTATTCTGTATTTTTGGTTGTGATCATTTTCCATTTGCCCCTATTCCACAGAAATAAAAACTTAATAATAATAGCAAATACTAATTTATATGGCACCTTAGTCAGTAAAGCACTTCACATATGATGTCATTTGATCCTCATAAGAATCCTGTAAGGTGGGCGTTATTATTTTCCCTACTTTACAGATGACGTCACTGAAGCTCAGATAGGCTCAGTGATTACCCCAGGGTAACAAAACTAGCAAATGTCAAATGTGGGCTGGGAATCCAGGTTCTTCTGACACAAACTCCTCTGTTCTTTCCATGATATTCTGTTGCCTGCCATCATGGAATAATCCTTAGAGAGCTAGACTCGGTCAGAAAAACTGAGTTTGAGTCCTGAATCTGATACATACTGGCTGGGTGACCCTGGGCAAATCATTTAACCTCTTAGTTCCCCAGTCAGTGCTCTAAGATCTAATGATCCGCTTTGGAAGAGGGTGTCCCAGCATCGGCAGCTCCCTTCAGCAATAAAATTGAAGCAATAAAAAAGGAGGGAGAGGGGGAAGAAAGAAAGAATCTAGTACTGTAGACTGCCTTCAGAAGCCAATGGATCACAATGTTCCCTCTGTTCTTCCTTCCGTTTCTGATAGTCAGTATCAGCATCTATATTTCTGAATTGTTGTTGTGATGGTGGCGAACTTGGTTAAAAGCACTGAGTATCAACACCCTCCCCTCCAAACAAGTCTTTCCTCTTTTCCAGCTGTCTTCTAGTTCAGCTCTATAGTTGAGTTTCTTTGTGATGCCATGGAAGGTCTCATTTCCTCAGCTCAGGTCAACATTTCAGCATCAAGCTTTGGGCATGTCCCCATTATTCATTGCTAAAATTGGTGCCTGCTGCTTATCCTGATGCAGTGCTTTCCCGGGCGAGAAATAATGCACTATTAACACAGCTTTAATATCAGGCTCAGGCCTGGCAGATAGAGCGACGTTTGAGGATAATTGGAAGGACAGCTGATCTGTTAGCAAAATGTTGCTTTTTGGCTAATGAATCATTCAAGTTTTTGCTCTGGCAGCTCAGTAACAAGCTTGAAGACGACTTTGCTTCAGACCATTAAACTTTGACAAACCCATTATTAACTGCAGCTACAGCTAGCAGTCTGTGAGGATTATTGCAATTATGAGCCATATATGTAATTTTTAAAAAATCATTAGGCGAGACAGGGTGCGCTTCATGATGGAAGGCTGAGTGACTGACAGTCTCTGCTTCCTTGTAGTACACATAAACAATAAACAGCTGCAATGAATAATAATCAATCAGCCAAAGCCATTTGCTAGAAATATGATGTTGAGTCAGAAAGGTGACTGCTATTACACAGTGATCTTTCATCTGCAAGGAAAAGGCAATGTTATCTTTCGCTCTCTGTTTTCAGGTTGAGGACCTTTTCTGAAAGAAGAATTAGAGAGACTGCGGGGAAAACGGGAATTCAATGTCAATTTAGCAAGCAATGATTAGACACCTAACATATGAAAGGCACTTTATTGTGTGGAGAATGCAAAGATGAAACAAGATACAACCCCTGCCTTCAAGGAGTTTATATTCTACTGTGTAGAAATTCAAAATAACACAAGAAAGGAGGTTTCTGAAGGCAGCTTTTCAAATGCTTGAAGAGAAGATAGGTCTCCCTGAGCCTTTGTTTCTCCACCTAGGACCTGACCCTTACACTGGTAATAATCAGAGGAGCTAAGGAAAGTAGAGAAGATGGATCAGTGTCTTAGAGGGGGTGATGGAAAGAAAAGAAACTGAGCCTGAAGGTTTCTCTGCATTACAACGTTAAATGACAAGTGATATTTAAGTTTCCCATAACCGTCAATGTTCCATGTCTTAGAGAAACATCTGTTGATATGTAAGTCTCACTGTCTTCTGGCTCCTTGTCCTATGATAAGCAGTATTCAAGTCTTATAGGTGGACACCCCGGGAGCCTTGATGTGGCCCACCTCTTGGTTGACTTGACAAACTTTCTGCTTGGCCTCTTTCTCTCTGTGGTTATCCTCAAAAACCCTTTCCAAAAGGTTTTGACCTTGGCATGGCATCGAGCTGGTACCATTTGTGTATGCTTGACAATGGCAAACCAGAATTTTGTGATCAAGTACCCAGCTGAATAAGTACAAAGCAGGGCATTATTCTCTGATAGTATGTGGAGTTGGATTGCGAGCATTCAAGAAAAAAGAAATCGTTGATTTGGGAATGTACTTTCTTAACATAGACTGAGCAAAGCAGCCAGGTTTTTAGTACCTCCTTTTTCCATTGGACCAGAGAAAAGGGTATCCCTTGAACATGTTTCACCCATGATTCCTGCAGTGCTTTCATAGCCTTGATTTTCTTCATTAATCTTCTCAGCATCCCTGGGGTCTAGGTAGGTGACGGGAACTATTTGCCATATTGAAGAGCTAGGGAAAAGTGGGAACAGAGTTCCCAAGGGACTTGGCTCTGAGTGAAAAACAACTTTATAGACAAGTTGGGAAAATAAGTTGGGACTTCTTTTACCTTTCTTACCCCTTATCAGCTAAGAGAAATGGAGAAGCAGTGTGGAATAATGGGAAAAAACCAGGATCTAGAAAGAGAAGACATGAGTTTGAATCTCAGCTTTGTTATTGACTTGCAGTGGGCCCTGGGGAGACAAAAAAATAACATATTGAAGCTTTAGCAAAGGCAGTCTGATGTAGCGGACTTGGACTCAGGAAGATCTGGGATCAAACTATGTCTCTAATGAGTCCTTTTTGAGTGATTTTGGCCAAGTCACTTAACTTCTCAGCATGCCAGTTCTCTGAGACTATAAATGTGATTCTGTAATTCTATTGCCTCTCACTGAATGAAAAAAAAATAGTGGCATACCTCTTCATGGCTCATTTCTTTGAATGCATGATGGTCCTTGGTGTATAGTTGCATTTAGTTAATATCCAAAACACTGCAAAAATCCCTGTCCACTCTTTTTATTACTTTTGGCTAAGCTGTCTTAACAACACATTTTCTGGGTGAGTTTAGAATGTCAAAGATTTCTTTCGTTTTAGTACAGTGACAAGTAGTGATAAGTGGTATTGGTAAACAAGAATGGGGATCACTGAAAAGTGAGCGTTTTTCAGGGTGTCCCAAAAGTCCTAGTGCATTTTAAAAGTTTTAACAGCTTAAAACCCTGTATAGGCCTTCTGGCTCTAAGTATCCATGAGGTAAGGCAATTCCAATAGGAGATGCCTTGGAGCTTCAGATTATAGACTCTTGGCAGGAAACACACACAAGCTCACACTTTACTTAAAGCCACTCCCACCCATTAATCACACTTAATGGAGCTTGTTCTAAAAGTGGAAATGCCAGGAGGGAGCAATGGCGTGGACATATGACACTACAAGGGCAGCATCACAGATTATGCTTTTCAGTTGAGTTCAAATCAGTAAATTTAGAGAAGACAAGGTTTCCATCTAGAAGCATTTCCTGGTCCCCTAATTCCGGTGCTTTCCCTCTTTTAATTATGTCCTATTTATCCTGTGTATAAACTGCTTTGTATATATTTGTTTGTTTGTTTGTTGTCTCTCTCATTAGATCTTAGATTCTTTGAGGGCAGGGGTGTCATTCCCCTTGTACCCCCAGCGTTTGCACAGTGCCCGGCACATAGTAGGTGCTTAATTGATGTTTATTGAATTGAATTTTCCTCATGGTTTATGCAATCTAGTCCTGATTAGCTTCCCCCCTGCTGAAGGCAGTTAGCTTTGGGTTATGCTTATCAGTGTCAAGGACTCCTCCAGTGCTGGTGATCTGATTAGCTATTTTGCCTAGCTTGCTCAGAATGTGGAACTGAATGATTGCACCACCAAGATGCTCATACAGAACTTGGTACTGGAGATAATTCTGTTTCTGTATTATTTAAGAAGTCCTTTTTCTATGGGCTTTGTGCGTGTCTGTAATAATAATAATAATAATAGTAATTAATAATAATAAATAAAGCTAGCATTTGTATAGTGCTTTAAACTTTACAAAATGATTTACATATATTATTTCATTGGCTTCTCACAACAATCTTGAGAGGTAGAGGTAAATTGTCTTAATTTTACAACTGAGGAAACTGAATCTGAGAGAGGTTAACTGACTTGCCACACAGCTAGTTAAGTGCCTGAGGTGACATTCCACCTCAGTCTTTCTGAGTCCAAGTCCATTGAACTACCCAGAATGCCACCTCATTGTCTAAGGACAGTCTGCGTCTTTTTCTAAGTTAATTCCCTTCGGGAAAGGCATGAGGAAGATGCGTCTTGTCCTTCTGTTCCAAGAAGAAAGGGTACACTCATTGGTAGGAGTTATGCAAGTCTGCTTAACTTTGTAAGTGATGAGGGAAAGTAGTCTGAGCGATCAAGTTGCTGGGGAGATGGTGACTAATGAGAAGCGGGCTGACTATTAGACCCTAGTGAAGTTCTGAGGCTTCTCTGAACTATCAAGGAAAAATACCTTGGAGAGAAGATAGTAGCATCTCAACTAGAGCCTAGCTGCAAGGTTGAGTCAAGAACTAGAGTAAGGTATCTGGCTTATCTTCTAAGAGAAGTGAATGTTCCTCACATAAGTGAATGGGTCAAATAGTGTCTTTGCATTAAATATTAATGTAAACGCCTTCATTATGATGTTTCCTTTCCTTCCAGTTGCTTTTAAAATGCAGTAAGTGTGTTGATAAGCCTCTGAGCTCTCTTCTGTATGACTATTTTATCCTGTGGGCAAATGAAACTCATTTTTCTTGAGTACTCTCTGAAGCCTTCTATTTTCATTATTTTATTCCACTGAAGCTGCTGGTATTGGCGAGTCATAAATGTTTCATGGCAAAATTAAGAGCTTCTAAACACATTTTACTCTTTGCTTCTCATTATTTCATCTCTTAATAAGTTTCAATCATTTTAGCACCTGTTTAAAGTGAGAGCCCAAAGGAAAATGGTGGGGGCAGGGAGCAATTAGCGTGCTTTAAGAATTTGCAGAAAAATACTTAGTAAAATGGAGCATAATGTACTCAGATGCCAGTGTTTTACTAATGGGACATCAAAGCACCGTGGGTTATTCTCTCAATTCCTCAACCATTTTTGCTTCACTAAACCTTATTTAAAATAGGATATAGCATATACAGAAGCAGCGGAAGGGGAAGTTTGGGGGACTAGCCATGAAATCCAAAGCCCTGGATTCAACAACTGGCTCTGACACTAACTGGGTGACCCTGGAAAAGATGTTTAGCAGCTCTGAGACTCATTTTATGGACAAGTCACAGCCTCTCTGAGTCTCATTTTATTTAATTGCACAATGGTGATGATAATGCTTGTATAAGCTCCTTAACAAGGTTGATGTGAGTGTTGAAAATCTCAAAACTGCAAAAATGTGGGTCACAATCATTCCTATGGTTGGAAACTCACTCCTAGGTAACTTAGAGCTCTCTGCTGACATCCTATTCCATTAGAGGCTTATAGTGACACAGCAGTGAATCTGGGTTCACAAAGGCAATGGCTGGGGAGACAAACTCTGGGAAGTTCTCTCAGTTTTGGAAAGCTTCAGTGATGGCCCTGGTGATTGACTGTAAGTTTGTCATTTAAGACCTCCTACCTAAGTTTGATGAGGTTTATTATCAGAAATTTGGATACCGGTTAATATTTTTGTTTGTTTATTTATTTACCTATTTTATTTTTTAATTTATTTCATTTTATTTTACTTTATTTACTTATTCATTCTTTCACGTATCTAGTCATAGCAAGTCTTGATGGTGTCTGTGGAGAGATGAAGGGGTGGAGCACTCACGGTGGAGGGAATGCATACATTGGCGAAATCGTGGATCATTTGAAATAAGAAATATTGTAGTAAAACCTCCAAGATTAATTCTTTTTTTGGTCCTTAAATCCCTAGAAATTCTTGGTGTCCTGCTGTCCATCATTTGCATTTAGGTGGTAACAGTGTGCTGTTGTATTTAGCTTCTGAGCACCTACTATGTTCCAATTATCAGATCAAGATGACAATTAGGCTCGTCATATTTGGCTGTATAGTAGTAGTCAACATTAAAATTGATCGAATTTTTAGTTATAACTTGGGTACAACTTATTCTAAGCCATATATTGTTTCTTTCTGCAAGGTAATCCAAGGTTTATAAGCAACAGACTTCGGAGTGACCCTAGTTGAATACCCTTCTCTAGGACTGGAAAGACAAATTGAAAGAATAGGTATTTAGGCTCAAACAATAAGATATGATTTGGAAATGCTTGCTAAGTATAATCTCCACCTTGAATTGAGATATATAATCTCCTTTGAATTGGACAGGAGGTGGTAAGTTTTTCACCAGTTCTTGCAAAGATCCTGAGAGTTATATTTTTTTTCCCAGCTTGAGAACAGAGGAAGATAGTTTAAGATCAGGGCTGGAGGGAGTAAGGAGAAGGATTGTCTTAGTACTGTAGGAATTTTGAGGAGAGAGAGAGACAGTGAACAGAGAGAGAGAGAGAGAGAGAGAGAGAGAGAGAGAGGAAGGTGGCTGGATCTGGGACACATGGCTCAGCAGTCAGACTGCAGTAAAGTGTCAGCTATATCTCCAATCTCCTTCTTCAAACCCATGAGACCATGAGAGGTGATTTCTAAATGGCTAAGTGGAGGGGGTATATGACATTTTCTTTTTATCATAAGGAGTCAGCGTACTAGCTGGAACACAGAGTGAAAACCAGATACAAGGGATTGGTGGTCCTAAACACTTGCCCTCCTCCCATATTTCAGTTGGGTGTGAATGGCACTTGTTTCTAATGATCACACCTATGGTTGATCCTGTTTCAAAAAAAATAGTCTGCTTCATAGACATGAACCTAATAATGACTGAAGGTTGTAGTAGAATCATAGACCAGAATCATAGAATCTGGAAATTATATTGGACAAGAATCCTCTCTCCAACATTCCCAACATATGGTCATCTAGCCTCCACTTGAAGGTCTCCAATGAAGGGGGATATGTCATTATCATCCAAGGCATTGGCATGTATTCCACTTTTGGATAATCCTCAACATTAGGAATTTTTTTTCCCTAACATCAAACCTGAATCTTCTTCTCTACATCTTAGATCTATTGCTTCTACCTAGTGCTACCCTCTGGGAGTGGGAACAAATCTAATCCATCTTCCAAATGACAGTCCTCCTAATGCTTGAAGACAGCTTTTGTATTTCTCCTGAGTCAATCACAAACTTGATAAGCATGCATTCTGTACCTTCCTTCGAATCATTTACAAAAATGAGCAACAGCATTTTAGAGCTAGAAGAATCCTTTGATATCAACTCAGCCAATACTTTCATTTTTTGTGGCTGAGGAAACAGAAACTTAGGAAAGTTAAATGATTTAGCCAAGGTCCTACAGTTAGTGTCAGGTAGATCCAGGATATAACCTAGGTTTCCTTATTAGTCCAAAGTTCTTTCCACGATCAATCAGTCAAGCCATAGGAAAGACTGCTTCTGCTCTCTCTCTCTCTCTCTTTCTCTCTCTCTCTCTCTCTCTCCCTCCGTGTATCTATCTATTTATCTATCTGTATATATGCATGTATGTATGTATAGATATGTATATATATGTATGTGTATATGTATATATTATATATAATATAGGTATGAATATGTATACAATATATAATGTATATATGTATAAATACATATAAACATATATACACACATACATATATAAAATGCATATATATGTATACATTTATCAATCTCAATAAATATGTATCACATGTGGTTCTGTAACGTACACAATTATGCCAAGCGTTATACCAAGTCTTAGTGCAATTGTAAGCTATTGAAGCTTAAAGTCTTAGTGCAAGATTATTAAAGTTGAAGCTTATTAGGATACCTTGTATATGTAAATCAACTCAATTAGGGACTGAGAAGTTATACAGATTTCAAATCCTCATTAACTTAAATAAAGATAATAAGTGATGAAGTCCTACACTATCAAATAAGATATTTATAAAGTGTTTAACATAGTTCTTGGCACATAGTAGGCACTTGGTAAATGATGGTACTCCTCTCTTCCCTACACTGACAGAATCTACTACTTTTATGCCTTTTTGTAGCCTACTGCTTTTAAGGTAGTATTTTGGTACCTTTAGAGTACAGTGCAACTTACTAGGTTGCTTAGCCTCTATCTGAGAGGTGATGCTGTCTGTGTCCCTCATAGTGATGGAGGGCAGGAGGTGGGGATAGAAGGAAGGAGAGGAGGATTGAGGGAGTATGATGAGAAAACTAAGTCAGGGATAGGCTTTTTCAGCATGTATTTGTTATGCATGTGAAGTATTCGGATTTCTCAGAATAACTGATATAGTCATACTTAAATGTGTGTTTGAGATCATGCAGACGTTCTCGTGTTTGAAGTTATTCATGCCACTGCCCATTATTCTAGGATGGTGACATATTTTTTTAAAAGATTAATTTCCTGAATGCTGGTGGTATTGTAGTGTCTTTCAGACTATGTCTGGCTTTGTATTGGACAGGACCAGAACATAATCCCCAGCCCAAAGTAATGGGACACTTTTCTTTCAATGAGCACAAGACATTTGAAGTCAATGCCAGAGTCTGGGCAGATTTTATACATTCTATAGGAAATCAATTTAGAGTGTCTGTATGGTAATTAGTATATTGATTATCTTCTTCAAGGTCAGTTTTGCTGAGTTTACCCTCCTTCATAATAAGTGTTCAATACAGAAACAACATGGCATAGTGCGTAGAGTACTAGACTTGGAATCTGGGTTCAAATCTCCATCAGATACTTATTAGTTATGTGATCACAGGCAAAGAATTTTTCCTGTCAGCAGCACTTTGTGTTCCTTATCTGTAAAATGGTGAAAACAGTACTTATATTACTTACCTCATAGAACTATTTTGAGGAAAGTGATTTACAAGTCTTAAAATGACATATGATGATGATGATGATGATGAGGATGATAATGATTATCAGCTCAGAAATCAGAGTTTGCTAGCCTATTTTTTCTCTATAAAAAGTGACTTTGATAGATTTTTGGATGATGATGATGATGATGATGATGATGATGAGAGAGAGAGAGAGACAGACAGACAGACAGACAGACAGACAGACAGACAGACAGGGAGAGACTGAACCTTTATCCATGGGGAAATTTATTTTCTAGTAGTTACATCTTTGTTAGACCAATCATGCTAAACCCAGACCAGAAAGTTAGAAGACCAGTATCTTTGCATGTGTTTCCTCATCCTGCCATGTTCCAAGATGGGCTATTTAATAACTTAGAAATTTGATCAAGAGTACCTTCAGGGTCAGAGAAGTTATATCCATTTGCCTTTTTGGGTCTTAGAGGTATATTATCCAAAAATGACTATTTCATGAACACCATTGGTATTATCTGGGCTGGCTTATTTGTTTTAAGATGCAGTTTATAATTCAGTTCCTTGTCATGAGGAAATTTGTGAAGTTTCTAGTCTTTTTCATCTGAGGAGGAATTAGGGTCCAAACGAAGTTAGACAGGCACAAATTAAACAAAGTATATAGTGGTGGGAGAGGTAGCAGGGTGCACAGAGATCGGCTTTCAGGGCAAGAAGACTTGGGTTCAAGATCTGCCTCTGACACATACTATGCAACCGTGGACAAGTCATGTAACTTCTTCAGGCAGCTGTCTAAGATTGTAAGTTGTAAAGAATTGCTGATTTGCCTTGGTAGAGGAAGTTTCCATGGTGGGGGCTCCCTACGCTAATGAAATCCCAAGTCTGGACCACATGGCTGGGGGGAGTGGGATTATATGAGGATCAAGCTGAGTAGCAGAATCCTTAAGGTAGAGTAACAGGGCATTCTCAGAGCTGCTCTATTTCTGTGCCACTACGTGTTCTTAGGTGCTTTGAGAATGAAGACTTCCGTCTAGTCCTAATCTTATCTAAGAATCTCTTCTAGTCAATTAGACAGTTAATAAACATTTATTAAATGCCTACTTGTACCAGGCACTATGCTAAGCACAGAGGATACAAGGAAAGCTAAAATCAGTTCCTACACTCAAGGAGCTCACATAGTAATGGGGAGACAATATGAAAACAACTTGTACAACAAGACACATACAGGATAAATTGGAAATATAGAAGATACAGGATAAATTAGGAATAGTCAATTAAGGGAAGGCTTTAGAATTAAGGAAAATAAGGAATAGTTTCTTGTGGAAGATGAATTTTAACTGATTCTTGAAGATAGCCAGGGAAGCCAGGAAGTGAAGATGAGGAGGGAGAGCATTCCAGGCATTGGGGGTAGCCATAGAAAATATCCAGAATCTGAAGGCATTTATTTTATCTTGTTTGAATGATAGCAAGAAGACCAGTGTCACTGGATTGCAGAGTATGTGGAGGACATCTCTGTGTGTGTGTGCATGCATGTGCAAATGTGTGCACAAAAGTAAACAAGTAGTCATCCCGTGTCTGATTAAAGACCTCTATCAAGGAGGAATCTACCATCTCCTGAGGCAGCCCATTCCATTTTAAACTCTAATTGTTAGAACACATTTTTCCTTACATCAGGCTGACATTAGTAACTTCTACCCATTACTCTTTTTTTTCCCTTTCCTTTGAGACCAGACAGAATAAGCCACATCATTTTGTCTACTAATTACATATTTCTATGAATCATTCCTACTATAAGTTACATTCCTATCTGTCTCACTCTATAAGCTTGTTCTCCATGTTGTCTCAGACTTGAAGCTAAGGACCACATCACATGTTCTAGTCTTTCAAAGACTTATCAGACACCAGGAAAACAGGACTTGAGAACATTCCTTACCTACTGACAACTAACTACTGTTATTGAAAACAAAAATAGCTATGAGCTCTACTTAGGGTGTGTCAGCTATATTATCCTAGCATTTTATTCTGTTTCCCAAGTAATTTAGTATAATTAATTACTGGCCATCTCACTGTTGATACCATTGGTAATTCTATTTTACTTAATTATAGTTGATAAAGACCCTTGGAATAACTTGCTTAAAGTCCCTGCTGTTGGCAGATCAGGTTCCAGCTCTGGTCTTGGCAGAGGCTTTGTCCATACGAACAGAAATGTTTGGGTGACAATTGAAGAAGTCAATCAAATACTCATATTTGCTCTATATGATACCAAATTTTGAGATAATTGCAATATCCAGATAACTGATTGACTCTTTTTTTAAAAAAATTATCCACATATTTGGCATCTTGTAGAATGAGCCTTAGATTTCAATGCTTTCTACCATAATCCCCAAATTTCATCATAAGACCCTTTTAAGCAAGGTCGGGGTTCATGACCTGCCTTATAATTTAAAGTTTCACAATCAGTGGATGCTCCAGAAACTTTGGTTGATGATTATTATGCAGAAATGTTCTCATTAATGCAATAACATTTCACTTAGCACTAAAAGTTTTCAGCTTTGGGCTTAAGCATTTGTTTTTCTAAGTCACAGATGCATGAGTTTTCCTTGCTGAGGTGGTGTGGTATGGTGCAGATGTTGTTTCTGCTAAAGAAGACATTGGCCTTAAGGGGAAGAGCAGATACATTAGTATAAATTCAAGATGACTACATTCCAGTCTTTGTACCTATCTGTGCAGCTATGCTCCACTGATTCTCTTCTCTTCTTTCCTCCCTCCTTCCTTGCTCCCTTCCCTTCCCTCCCCTCCCCTTCCCTCCCTTCCCCTTCTCTCCCCTTCCCTTCCCTCCCCTTCCCTGCCCGGCCCTGCCCTGCCCTTCCTTCCCTTCCCTTCTTCTCTCTTTGTCTGTCTCTCTTTTTTTCTTTCTTCCTTTCTCTGTTTCTTCTCCTTCTGTTTAGTTTTCTATGAGGGTATGGATCTGTTCAATTTGCTTCATCAGGAAAATTGCTACCATTGTGGCTCTGTTGCTGAAGTGGGACAGGTTATTATTTTGTGTAAGAATCTCTTTAAAAAATCTAACACATTTTCTTATAACTTCCTGATTTTTTTAAGGCTATTGTACTCAGCCATGGTTTCTAAAATAAAATGTTTTTCTATTCTGGAGCTCCAAAAAAAAGGGGGCATGTAGGTAGTGTGGTGGATAGAGCACCGGCCCTGGAGTCAGGAGGACCTGAGTTCAAATCTGGCCTCATACATATAACACTCACTAGCTGTGTGACTCTGGGCAAGTCACTTAACCCCAATTGCCTCACAAAAAAATTGATATTTTTGATAGGTGACATCTGTATAGTGCTTAATGGTTACTAAGCACTATATGTATTTATCTAATTTCATCCTCACTTAAGAACTCTGTAAGATGCAAAGAGTATTGAATTTGGAGTGGTAGAGTCAAAGATCATAGAGGTAGAGTCTGAAACCACCTTAGAACCACCTAATCCAACCCCTTTGTCTTATTTATGAATAAACTAAGGCCTAGAGTGGTTAAGTGAATTTTCCAAGGTCAGTTAAGTTAATTGACTTGCACAAGCTAGTAAGTAGAATCAGGACTTGAACCTTGGTCTTTGAGTCCAAATCCGATGATTTTTCCATGACACAAGGAAGTAGAAAGATTCTAGGACACTCAAGAACACTAGGGACAATGAGAACATGTATTCTTTCTTATTGATACTATTTCCTTGAATGAATCATGACTCAATGGAAATGGGAAGCCTGTCTTCTCTAAGGAAAGAGCTAGATAAAATAAGAAAAAGGTAAATTTGGTGACTGACTTCATCACAAGCCTTGATGAATGATGTTACCGAAGTGCCTGAGGTTTCATGAAACAGAAAACAGTAACATTCCATAATTAAAAGCACCACTGGGGGTGACCACATGCTTAGCAGTTCCACAGGACTGGATGAAATAGGCTTAAGCTAGAGTTTAAATTGTGGAGGATTTTAAATTTTGGGTTTGTAAAATACAATACTTCCTGATAATAAGGGTAATTAAATCTGGAACAGATCACTAATAGAGAAGAAGAGAATATAACACTCCCATTGCTAGACACTTCAGTGCTTTGGAATTACCCATGGTATCATCAATATGGCTATTCCTTCCAATAGTGCTGATCCCAATTCAGGCAAACCCTTATATCCTGAATGATTTTTGACCATGTCTTCCCATGAATCTTCCAGAGTGGATGGGCCCAATATGCTAGAGGGTTATATTCACATATCTGAATATTTCATGAATATTTGTGCAGCAGTTGGGCTATCTGTCTATTATCCCTTGATTGATTATATCTTGCTATGTGACTGACTCACTTTTTTCCACACATACACCTCCTTGATGATGTCTTTTGTACCACTTCGTGCTAGTAAGTCATTGCTTATAATGTACCTTACTTATACTATCCTTGAAATTCTCTGTTGACCATTACCTAAAATTGCAATTTTGATTATTTGGATATCATGCTGTTCCAAGACTTGTAGCCATGTAGATTCAATAGAAAGATTTTGATGATGAAAAGAGAACTTCCTATGTCAGTGTTCAGCTTTGGATCATTTAAAGGTCCACACAATTCCCCACATGTAATCAAGTCCATTCTCCTCCTCCTGTTCAATGTAGGACTTGGTTCATTGTACATCTGGAGTCTAGGTCCCTTCCAGGTCAAAAACCTGTGGTCCTATGTTAAAATGTAGGCAATCAGTCAGATTCCTCATATGGTTGGTTAGGCCAATCTCTTGAGCAGCTATGGATGTAATTGAGGATATCCCATGGAATGAAAAGGGGTATCTAGTTGATGCAGAGGATAGAATGCTGGGCCTGGAGTGAGGAAGACTCATCTTCCTGAGTTCAAATCTGGCCTCAGACAACCTGGGTAAGTTGCTTAACTCTGTTTGCCTCTGTTTCTTCATATATAAAATGGATTGTAAAAGAAAATGACAAACCTCTCTGGTATCTTTGCCAAGAAAAGCTCAAATGGGGTCACAAAGAGTTGCTCATGACTGAAAATGATTGAACAACATTGTATGAAAACAGGAACTTCTGCAGAACCTCACCATCAACAGGAACTCCTTCTTTTATTTGTAATCTATTTAGAGCATCCTTTATGACACTCCTGGTAAGTATATTGTTCTCTGTTTTTCCTTCTTTGTTACTGATAGTTGAAGAATCATAAAATAAAGTTAGCTCTGGGCTGCATCTGTCAAAGGAACTTGTAAGATGTAATTATATAAATGCTTTGCTGGCACTGATTGTTTGAGGCTGTTTTGCATTATAAGGTGTTGGGTTTTTTGTTTTTGTAATCAGCAAACAATTGACGTGAGAGGGTATTGGATTCTACTGTGTGCCTGTGAATATGTAGTCTGCTATGAATATTTGTCTGCAAAATTGTGCCTCTTTGCATCATATTTTCACTGACACCCTTAATGCATATGTAGACCATTCTATTAAAGATTTTATTAGAAATGAGAAAATAAGCAATGTGTTGGTAGTTGCTAATGGCTTTTTGGTTTGCCTTTTTAAATCAATACCATCCATGATCTTTTCCATTCATTAAGAATCTTCTTGGGGCAGCTAGGTGGTGCAGTGGATAGAGCATCAGCCCTGAAGCCAGGAGTTCCTGAGTTCAAATCCAGCCTCACACCAAACCTTTAACACTTACTATCTGTGTGACCCTGGGCAAGTCACTTAACCCTGATTGCCTCACCAAAAAAAAGCAAAAAAAAAAAAAAAAGAATCTTCTCTGAGATATTTTGAAAATGGTTCCCAGATAGTCTCAAAGACCCATTATAGAGTTTTCTTTGTGCATTTGATCAGATGCAATTCTCTTCCTTACCTCATCTTCTTTAATGCCATTTCCATCTTATCACAGAGCAGTTTCATGAGGTGTTGGCATATAAATATGATGGTTCCACTGCCATTAACTATAAGATCATAGATTGAGTCTCTCATTTTACAAATAAGGAAAATGAAGCTGAAAGGGGGTAAAATGACTGACCCAAGGTTACACTGTTAGTGAGTGGTAGCTCTGGGATGATGTATTCTGACAAGGAGATTAAAAATAATGAAATCTTAAAGTTGAAAAACATCTAAACCAACCCCCTATCCAAGTCCTTCTTCAGGTTACTTCATCTTTTGCTTGAACCTTCATTCTGAGAATGTAGAATATGGTCCCCAACTGAATCTCTTGAATTCTAAAGTACAAAAAAACTTTGGTGAGGTCCCTGAGGAGCACCAACTTCTAATAGGTGTATAATTCCTTCAGGATTAGGCAAATTAGCCCCTAGAGTTAATAATTATGACCTCTTCTAAGACCAGAGATTTTCACAATGCCTTTCAGGCTAATTGGTCCATGATTCCCATAGTATCAAGTCTATTGTAAGTCTTATTCTTTGTGTTTTCTCTTTTTCCAAGCATTTCCAGGGGAGGTTGTCTTCCAGCAGATTATCTCAGAATTATGACAATAAAATCTGAGACTCTCAGACATAAAAGTTCATAAAAGAAGTAACTAAACCAACATGAATTTGTCAAATTTTTGCCCACTTGTTATTTAGCTGTTCTTGCCCTGTTAATCCCAAATCTTGCGTCACCCCGCCCTATCCCACCATTTTCTCTCTCAGCTCCTCCTCCCTAGATGCTAAGGAAATTGTTAGGAGTTCCCAAACCTTGATAACTTGGCCCACCATAAATTCACGCTATTTACACTCAATGGAGCACTCGCCACTGCAGCAAAATCCTTCTGCTTCTTTTCCTACATGCCCCAAAGGGGAAGCTCTTGCAGTTTATCCTTGATCAGTGTCTTTCGTGAAGGAGAAATAAACCCTGAGTGAGGTTTGGGTGCTCCTCAAACTTTATAACAATCCTTTCCATGCCCTGTGCATGGATATAGATATATGATGTAGAATCATAAAATTTAGAGCTGCAGGGAACTTTAGAGGTCATCTGTGCTTTTCTTTTAGTTTCTAATTAGCAATACCCTAATAATCACAAGCTTTTATTCATTACTAATGGGTGTTCATGGTAGTATGTGTATAATATAATATATTTTACTGATCATAGTGATTTTCCCAGAGTTCCTTTTGACCTTTCCCCTCATGCATCTCCTGAGCCAATGATTTCAGTGCCTTCTTCCTGTCTCCCACAGCACTCTTGGGTCAGGACGGCCTTGAAATCTAGTATAAATCTGTTTGGACTTCCTTTATTACTTCTTCCTTCATGCTTCTCTGGTCCCATTACTCATCCTCCTTGTCATTGGCAGCCTCATTGCCAACTCTGCTGCATTCCCATCCAGCTTGCTTTTTCATGAGGCCATTCCATTGTTTGACCATTTTAATTAAAAAATTCTTATAATTGGGCTGAAATCTTTATCTCTATAGTTTCTAGTGTGTGGTCTTAGCTCTAGACTAGATCAGTCAGCAAATATTTAATACAAACCTAATACATGCAAGGTTATAGGCTTACACAAATGAAAAAAAAACACCACAAACAATTTAATCTCTACCCTCCAGGGATTTTTATAGTCTAATGGAAGGTGGGGTATTAGACACATACATAAATAAGTATGATACAAAATAAATTATGCTAAGGGCAAAGGAGAGGTCTAGACCAAATACTGTAAGAAATTTAAGGGGGGAGAGATCATATTCAAGTGCATGGATCAGGGTAGGCTTCATGGAGGGATTGGTTCCTGAGTTCAATCCTTCAAGGAAAAGCAAGTTCATTATAATTTGGTAGAGGTAGAGAGAGGAGCAAGGAGCCCAGAGTGAGTGGAAGTGAAAAGCTGAGAACAGCAAAAATGGGGTTTGAAACTAAACTTGGAAAAGAGGATCACATTACTGCTCAGGGTGACTGGGATAAAGATGACAGCAAAATCTTTAAGGTTTTATGATTCTGCGATTGCCATCCTTTGGATATCTGCTAGTGTGCCAATGACCTTTAGTATAACATCACACAACTAGTAAGTATCTAAGGCTAGATTTGAATTCAGGTCTTCCTGACTATAGGTCCATAACTCTATCTGCTGTGCTACATACCTGCCTTTAATGCTAGCTATTGTAAGTTTACAAATGCTTATTTACGTGGACTTTTTTTTTTCCTGTTGCTAATTCTTTAAGAGGCACAATGACATGGAGGAATCTTGGAGTCAGAAAGACATGGTTTCAAATTCTTTTTTCTGGGACTTACTAACTGGGTGACCATGGAGGAACTCTTAAGACTGTTAAGATGAGTTGCTGACGTGCACCAATGGAGGGAGTTACCCAACTCTTAATTGCCCGTATCAATAAAATCATAGGTTCAGACCCCAACTTTCCAATACAAACACACATGTACGTGTGTGTGTGTGTGTGTGTGTGTGTGTGTGTATCCCTTTAAGGCAACCAGATGAATCTAATTTAACATTTGATGCTTTTCAGCAACTAGCAAAAAGTTAAGCAATCTGCTCTTCAAAACCTGTCTTAGCCTTTTGATGGAGGGTTTTGTAAACATTTTCCCTTCTCAGTAGGTACTTGTTGACTATCACCAGTCTCTACTTTGTACTTTGTGTCTCTTTTTGTCAGGGATGCCAAAGTGAATGAATTACAGTGCTGTCAAAGAAATGTCTTGGCTGTGGACAGGGTAGAGGCTGTACAGCCTTAGCCTCTGGTCTTTCACAATGAACCAAGTGCTTCTCTTTGCCACAGGTCAGTGAGCTTATCTAAACAGAACTAATGTTCAATTCACGTTCTGTAAAGTTGGTGACTTCCCCTTTAGTTAAAACCACTTATCTGAGTCTGTTGCCTGTCAAAACAATTGTAATAATTTTTATACTACAGAGGACCTTTAAAAATTCCCCCTTAGGGAGGTTGCCATAGAAACAGAGTGACCATAGAAAATTATTTGAGATAGACTACAGCAGAAAAATAGCTTCCTTGGCTTCCTTTAAGATTCAGCTCAATCCCACCTTCTTTACCAGGCCTTTCTACACACCACCTCCGGGATACTCTTCACCCTACTCTTGCCTCAGACATTTGTTAGCTGTGGGACCACGGGCAGGTCATTTAACCTTCCTCACTCTCAGTTTCCTTATTTATAAAATGGGGATAATAGCACCTACCTCCCAGAATTGTTCTGTCAAATGAAATAACACATCTAAAGCACTTTGCAAACCTTAAAGTGCTAAATGAATGTTAGTTATTATTATTGTTGTTATTATTATTATTATTATTATCATTATTATTATTGCTCCATACATATCAGCTTGGTGACTTTGTGATCTGTCAATTAAAGAACAATAATGCCCTTATTTGCATGGAAATTATAAAAGATAACATGTTTTACTAGATGGAACCCTGAAGGTTTGAATATGCCTTAGATACATACAAGGTCTGTGACCCTTGGTAGATCTCTGAACCTTAGTTTGCACAAGTGATCTGTAAGGTCCCCGCGACCTCTAACTCTATGATCTTATGAGCTTATGGCTCTTGGAGACTGTGACTGACTGTAGAATTAAAGTGAGAATTATATTGAAGAAGAATTTCTCAGAATAGAGGACAACTTAAGTCAGTCACCCACATAGGGTTGCTCTAGGATTATGGTCATGAACCCCAGGAATAGACATTCTTTGCCTCAGGACAGATCTCAAACAAGGCAGAGAATGAGAGACCACCTAGGAGTAATTTAAGGACACAGAGTATGGTATAGGGATACTGGTGGTGGCCAAATGAAGCCTTTAATTCCTTATAATGGCCTGCTCTCCTTCAAGTGAAACTCAAAACTGGTCTCAGCAAAGCAGCAGGGTTTCACTCCATCATGATTTTACATCAAAATTAAAATGTGTGGATCTTCTTAGTGTGGGCACTCCCTTTCATAGATTTCATTCCTTTAAACTTAACAGATGTTTTTTGAGAGATATGCTCAAAAAACTTGTCACTCATGGACAAGCTGGTCAAGGACTTCTTCAAATTCATTTAGTCTAGTCCTCAGATGATAGACATATTATCTATCACTTGGCCCACATCTTAAGCATTTCTAGCATCGTTGAATCTGCCAGAGGCTGAATTCCATTGTCATAGACTTTGAGAACCCAGGGCCATAGATAGCCGTGCCAGGAAAAAGCATCAGAGCAAGACTTTAGTCGAGCAATCAATCTTTCAAAATTTTCTTTATTTTTTTATAGACAGTTCACATTTCACTGATACTTTGAAGTAAACCTTGAAGGTACTTAATTTGGGACATCTTGACAAAAAAGGAGATGACTGCCAGAGGCACTGCTCAGTGATTTGTAAACTTCAACTCTCAATTCTGCCTGGTGCCCATCATAGGATTTGGGAATAAATAGGATTAGATGCAAGGGCTTCATCCTAGATATCCCTAGAGACCAATGAATAGGGTTGAATGAGAAATTAGATTTGAAATGTTTGCACTTTTTCAGGACTTATCTCCCCCTTCACACATGGAACTCTAAGGGATCTCCAGACACACAGGGGACTTCCATGCTGGGAGAGTTATTCTCATAGTTATGAATCCATCTGCTACTCAAGGTTTCCCCTGGCCAATTTGTGCAAAAGAATGGAATGGTCCAAATTAATCTGGCTCAGGAGTGTTCTTTTTTTCCTAGTATGTAAAATATGTTTAAAAAAAGCAATCTGGAATCTTTGCAGAACCCTGTGTGAGCAATCAGAGATAATCTTCTCTGCTGTTCTTCGTCAGCAACAGTCAGCAAGGATCAGCAGCTCATCCTGAAAAAGATTATGAAGTGCTTGGCAACAGCTTTACCCTTCACTCAGTTACCATTCAGATAGAATCAAACACAGACCAGGAAGCAGCCTGTATCTTCTGTTAAGGCCCCAAGGACTAACACAGCCAGTGTTGAGTGTCATCTGCCTACCTGAGGCGAATCATCAGTATGGATTATGCCACCCAGTGGAGCATAAGTAGCAAGGAATTGGAGGAAAAAGTTGAAAAACTCCTGACACAGTACAATGAACATTTTTATGATTCTTTATTTGGCTCTATCCACCATGCAGGAAGATGTATTAGGTTTATCAATCAATTGAATTATACATCCATCAGTGGCTGCATTTCAATTATAAAATGTGTATCTAGATTACTCTTGACTGGGACCAAAAATAACAGCTGTTTGTAGCCAGAGGCAATAAAAAACTAACCATCCCTCAAATTATCCACATATTACTATTTCTGGGATGGTTGGTTGGAGTTGGACTCAATGCAGGCTTAGCAGCAATCAAAAGCATGGCCACAGGGGGAAGGAGACAAAGAAATATGAGAAACAGAAATGAAGGGAAACAGTAAGATGGAGAAAGAAGAACCTTGGTTCCCAGAGACATCGCTTTTCACTATGATTCTCTCCAAATGCTTTCTTATGTAATTTGGCGAATAACTTTTGTCTTTCCTAGTAACTATGTTCCTTTCCCCAAATGGAGTTTAAATAATATTGTTTTTTTACCTTGTTTTCAAAGATAGGATAAGCATGATTGAGATCATTGTCCTATTTTGCTCTCCACTGAAGAAAAGTTTACAAATAATTTATATTTTTATAAAGAAACAAAAACCCTAAAGGCAAGATAATTTAGTTCCAGGTCACAGTGCAAATCATTCAAAATACTGAGATAAAAATTTCTGACTCCTTGACCTCCTTTTGGCAACACCCTACCTCTACACAGCATCTCATTAGACCAAGTTATCTACAATGACCACAAATATAGGTACTTTTGAGCTCCATTATCAAAAGCTAACTACACTTTTTGCCCAAAGATCATGAATTAATTGTTGAAGTTGGAAGAAAATATCTAGGTATATCAAGAGGTTGGGGAAAGCCTATTCCTTTGTGTATTTTGGTCTAGGGTCACTAAACCAATGCTTTCATTATACATGGAGTGAAGGTGGAGAGGGGTTGTTGGGAAAGAGAAAGGAGTGTGTTTAATTGAACCTTGTGACCATTTGAGTTGATTTGTGATTCAATTGTTTGTTGAGAGTATTTGAAAACTGTGTTTTCTTTCTTACCATAGTTTATATAATGAAGATAACAATCTTTTTTTAAAAAACATTTTTCATTCATTTTGAACTTCAAAATAGAATGACAAAAAAAGAACATTTCCATGTACTTAGCATAACATAAAAAGAAGATTCAATATAAAACCATGAATTTCCATTTCACACTGTTTACTTTTTTTTGAAAAACTACGTAATAAATGCAACACATCCTTTTCAAAGCTACCCTGCTTTTCTGTGCCTCCTTCTAAGTTTTCTTTTGTTCTCTGCTGTACACTTTCTATTTGTTTCTCCCTTCCTCCCTACCCCGCCTTAGAGAAGGCTACCATTAGACACAAATATGTATATATAAGTGAAACTATACTATTAGACATGCTTCTATTTATCAGGTCTTTCTCTGGATATGGTTAGCATCTTCCTTTATAGGTCTTTTGCAGTTGATTTCAGTATTTATAATGCACAAGTTGTTCAAAGTTGTTCTTAGAACTGTATTGCTGTTACTGTGTACCACATTCTCTGAATCTTTCTTTATTAATTAAGGTTGTTTCAATGTCTGAGGATCGTAATTCTGAGCACTGTATTGAACTATAAGAGAAGCTAAAGAAGGTATATGAGATTGTATTGACCTTAGAGGTATACCCCTTGAAAGGTGTTTGCTTTATTGATGTTGTTGATCTTGTTGCTGTTGTTATCTAAATATCTGGCATTATCTAAGTACTGAATTGAGCATTTTATTTGAATTCTTGCTAATAAAGATTTATTGCAAATTGTTTTTATAAAGCTATTTTTTCACATCCAAAAATGTTATCATGTTAAATAAAGAATTGTCAAAGTCATTACATTCTCTCTCTCTCTTCTTTTTTTTTCTAGATGCTTGCTCCGTGGCTGTTGAGCCTGAAATAGAGTCTAAAGACATGAAGGAGAACAAGATCATGGCACTTAAGTAGTTCTGAGTAATAACTAAGTCCAAAGTGGTAGTAGATGGCTGAGGTAGAGTTGAAGGTCACTGTCTTGAAAGATGTCAAGGAACTATGAGACCAGGAGATGGCAAGGGTCATTATTGTGAATATTGAAGACACAAGGCATGATAGTTGGGGTAGGTAAAGAGAGGACTATGGACCAGGTGCTAACATTTTGAAGGAAGGTGAGATGAGTCCTAGAGGTTGGTAGAAGACAGAGAGGAAGATAAGGAGAGGGTATTATTCTTCTAAGAGACAAAAAAATAATGTTATAATAAAGAAACCTACATGGGCACTCAAATAAAAAAAGAATCAAGGAAAACATGTTTTGGAATTAAGTATTGCAATTTTGAGAAATAATTTACTTCAGCACTTTTTTTCATGACCCTAATGAATCATAGCTCCCATCCTAGGTCAAGTGGATCATCTTTGGGTTAAAGGATTTAGAGTTATTTGGCCTAGACAAAAGAAGACTGGGTGCTAATTTAATTACTTTCTCTGAGTATATGAAAATCTTTTATGAAGAGGAAGCTAAGCAGTTTTTCATTATGTCCTAGGGCGACAAAACAAGGGGAGATGTGCTTAAATGAAAACGGGAAATATAAGTTATGTTAAAGGATATAAGTTAAGCTATGTATAAGGATTGTGTTGGATGAATGGGTAGAATACAGGGCTAGAGTTCATTGAAGGCTAAAAGACAGAACCAGTTGAGCTTGTGTCTTAGAAATAATAGAGTTGAGGATTACAAATATAATAGCATCTAAAAATAAATTGGAACATCTCAAAGCAAAGATGAGAAACACTGAGGTTCCCCCATCACCCCAGTTATACCTGAATCTGAAAGATGAACAGTTGGAGACTTTTGTAGTCAGCATGCAGATTAGAATGAGCAAATCAAAAAAAATCATTTCTTGGGGTGTATGTAAACACCCCTAGAAAACTTGAATTGTAATGTTACACAAAATAGAGACATATAAATGCTATATATTTACTATTTATTCTAAGGCATATCTCACTGAACCATCAGAGTCATCTTCTAGGCACACCAGAACAAGGACCTTTAAGGCCCACCAGAAAATTGGGTGCTGGACTCAATATCAAAATATCAAAACTAACACACTGTCAGATGGAGAGAGAGAAAAATGACAGGCAGACAGGCTAAGAGAGAAGAAGATCCATTAGACTATTAGCCCCTTGAAAGCAGGAACTGTCTTTTACCCTTGCTTTGTATCCTTGGTGCTTAGTACAATGCCTGGCACACAATACTCTTAAAAATATTTCTTGATTGACTGACACAATAGAAGGAAGGAGACAGAGAAGTCAACTACTTAATTCCATTTCCTTGGGTTTTATGCAGGTGATTGCTTCCACTATCATCCCCTTCCCCTTCCCCACACTGGTCTTTATTCTCTCTCTATTAGCTCCTTCCCTGCTGCCTACAAACATGCCAAAGTCTCCCACCTTAGAAAATTCTCCTTAGACTCTGCCATTTCTATATCTACCCTCCTCTTCTTAGCTAACCTCCTTGAAAATAACTTTGTGAATCCATTTTCCTCACTCTCTTCTAAACCCTCTGCAATCTGGCTTCCCACTCTATCACTGAATTGAAATTGCTCTTTCCAGAATTACCATTGGTCTCTTAAGTGCCAAATCTAATGAATTTTTCCATCATCCTTCTTGATTTGTCTGCATCATTTGATAATCCTGACAACTCGTCCTTCCTGAATATTCTCTCTTATCTGTTTTTCTGAACACTTTTCTCTCTTCAGTCTTCTCCTACCTGGCTAATCCATGCCTTCTTCCACTAGTCTCTTTTCCTGACTCTTCATCTGTGTTGTCCACTAACTATAACTATACAACAAGACTCTGTCCAGGGTCCTCTATTCTTTCCAGTCACCTAGGTGAAATCCTTAACTCCTCACTCTAACTCACCACAAATTTAATATTGACAAGTCTTGTCATTTCTGCCTTCACAATATCTCTCCTATACATACATCTCTCTACCTACATAGCCACCACCCTACATAGTTCAGGTCCTCATCATCCCCTGCCTAGTGATGTAATAGCTTTCTAATTGGTCTTCTTGCTTCAAGTCTCTGCCTACTGCAATCCATCCTCCACAGAGCTGCCAAGTTGTTTCCTCTAAAGCACAGGTCTAGGGCACCTCCCTATTCAATAAACTTCAGTGGCTCCCAATTTCCTTTAGGATCAAATACAAACTCCTTTTTTGGGTGAGGGGGTATTTAAAGTTCTTCTCAACTTGGCCCTTTTGTATCTTTCTAGTCTCCTTAGAGGTTATTCCTCTCTATTCAGTCTATAGTCTAACTATACTAGTCTACTTGCTGTCATTCTTTATGCACAGCACCCTGTTTTCCACCTCTATGCCATTGTACTAATTCTCCTCCATGTCTGTAATACTCTCCCTCCCCACCTTCACCTCTTAGGGAATTCCTGGCTTCCTTTATGACTAAACTCAAATACCACCTTCTATAGGTCTTTCCCAGTCCTATCCCTCCACCTCCAAGCTATTAATGCTTTCCCTTCTAAGGAATATTATCTACTTTATATTTATCTTGCATATACCTATATGCATGTATGCTGTCTCCTACATCAGAACCTAAGTTCCTTGAAGACGGAAGCTATTTTTGCTTTTGTCTTTGGAGCCCTAGCAATTAGCTTACTCCCTCAAACATAATAAGGACTCAATTCTTGAATGAGAAAAAAAGGAAAACAAAGGAAAGGAAGGAAGAAAATGAAAGAGACCATATGAATGGATAACTGTTATGTAACCTCTTTCCCAACACTTTTTGGAAAATCAAGTGATCTTATTTTTAGAATAGTCTTCTTTCACTGAGTATCATATTGTAAAACATACACCTGTATGTGTGCACACACCCATAAATTTCTTTCTCTCTCTCCCCTACCCCCCATCAAGATGCACAAATCTCTATCCCTAGAGATTTTTAAGAAAAGAGCAAACAACCACTTGTATTCATACATTTGCTACGACCAAGAAATTCAGTATGTGAAAAATTATTTAGACCTTCACCAACCTGAAGGCATGGGACTCTTGATGACTTGTCAAGGTCAGTATTGTGCACTGGATTTGGATTAAGAGGTCCTGGGTTCAAATCCCAGCTATGTTGTTTAAGTCTGTATGACCTTGAGCAAGTCACTTCCTTTCTCCAGGCATCAGTTTCTTTATTTATAAAATGAAGAAGTTGAACTTACTTTTCTAAATTTCTGATTTTTGATTTCTGAGGTTCTTCTTCCAGTTCTAAATATGTATTCTTTCTATATATAGAACTCTTCTCCTTCCTCTCCTCCTCATTTTCCTCTCCTCTTCCTCCCCCTCTTACTTCTTCTTCTTCTTTCTTCTTTTTCTTCTTCCTTCTTTCTTCTTCTTCTTTTCTTCTTCCACCTTCTTTCTTCTTCCTTCTTTTTCTTCTTTCTACTTTCTTCTTCTTCCTCCTCCTCCTCCTCCTTCTTCTCCTCCTCCTGCTCCTCCTGCTGCTTCTCCTCCTCTCTTTCTCTTCTTCCTTCTCCTCCTCCTCCTTCTCCTTCTTCTTTTTCTTTCTCCACGCCTTTTTTGTGTGTGTAAGCTCTGGAGGGCCCTTTTGTAGCCTTCTCAGTGCCTAGCACTGAGTAGAGGAAAACAATAACTTCTTTTGAGGAGAACAATTGGAATAGCCAAATGTTTACTTTATCTGCCTCAAATTTCTCTCCATTCAGCTATCAAACTGCTCTTCCTAAAGCACAGGTCTGATCATATCAGACTCCTTTCAATAAATCCTATCTCTCCTTATCACCTCAAGGGTCAAAGGGTCTTTGGTGTTTGGTACCCTTCATAACCTGGCCCTTTCCATCTTTCCAGTCTTCTTACATCCTACTCCCCACTGCTCTGTAATTTAGTGACACTGATCTAGTTGCTGTTTCTGGAACAAGACACTTTATCTCCTGACTCTAAGCATTTTCCCTGGTGGTCCCTTATGCCTGGAATTCTCTCCTTCCTTATTTCCACCTCCTGACTTTCCTGGCTTCCTACGAGTCCCAGCTAAAATCCCAACTTCTATAAGAAATCTTTCCCTATCCCTCTTAAAGCTAGTGCCTTCTTTCTATTGATTGTCATATACATATACATACATACACACTTATATTTTTTGTTTGTACATAGCTATGTTCACGTTGGCTTCCCCATTAGACTGGTAGTTTCTTGAGAGCAAGGATTGTCTTTTGTTTTTCTTTCTATCCCTGGCACAAAATAGGTGCTTAATAATTGCTTATTGACTGAATGACTGAACAAATTGCTAGAATTATTGGCCACAAGTCAGTACTGGACTCATTCGATGCCAGTAAGTCCTTTATTTTTTGTCTGTGCTCATACTTCCCTAAACTTTAGAGGTCTAAGGGGACATTCAAGTTGACTGCTGAAGTTCCCTCTTTGTGAATCAATCAGCACCATTGAAATAGCTACTTAGCATTCTGTTGGCAGCTGAAGCTTCCTTTCAGGGAGACAAATACCCTGTTCCCCACCTCAGTAAACACATTTTAGGCAAAAGAGATTAGAGTCACTCAAGTACCTAGCTGCCTCCTGCATTATTCTGTTCCCTGAGGGTAAAGGTTAGCTGTCACCGCATTACTTTTTGTGTCTTAAGTACTGTTGAAGAGGCTGTCTTTTTCATTTTTTCACACTGAAAAGAGTGTTTGAGTATTTTTTTTAAGTTCTTAAGAACAAATAACCTAGTAAGTACTTTTTTTTTTTAAGCAACACTTGGGCTTTTTAAAATTTATTTTTAAAACACATATTTATTTTTTATTTTGAGTTAGGAATACACCAAGGGGCAAGCATTCATCAGGGAGAACAATTTGGTTGAGTAGGTTACTCTCTGGTCCTGAGGAAAGAGCACAGGCTCTGGATTTGGATGACCTGTGTTTCTCTCCTATCTGTTACCCTAAATCTGAGCCTGACCTTGCACAGATTAAATTTTCTCACCTCAGTTTTCTCATCTCTAACAGACAAGGCTGGACTAGATGGCCTGTGGTAGGAGATTCCAGCTTCCATGAGGCTGCTAGATGGTGCAATGGATAGAGCGTTGGGTATGAATTAGGAAGACCTGAAATCAAATCCCATCTCACACGCTTACTAGCTGTGTTACCTTGGACAAATCACTTAACCCCTGTCTGCCTCAGTTTCCTCAACTGAAAAATGGGGATAATAATAGTACATGTCCCAGGGTTGTTGTGAGGATCGAATGAGGCAATATTTATGTAGTGCTTATCAGAGCCCCTGGTACATAGTAGATGCTTAATAAATGCTCATTTCTTTCCTTTCTTTCATGTTCTGCTTAGGCCCAAAGGGCAGAACTGGTTACAATGGAGGGAAGTTGCAAAGTGGAAAATTTGAACAAGGTATCAGGGAGACCTTCCTAACTATTAGGGTTGTCTTAAAGTTGGATAGGATATGGGGGGAAATGTCCTTTTTAAATAAGCATTTAAAATACCTACCATGCACTAGTCATTATATTAGACTCTGGGGGGGACACATCTACAGGTGAGACTTTTTGAAACTGAGGTGGTGAGAATGGGTGGTCTAAGGTTCTTTTCATCTTTAACAGTCTGAATTTAAATGCTTATTGATTGATTTTCTCAAGAGATAATGGGTTGCCTGCTTTAGAATTCTTCATGTATATATGGGTTGAACTAGAAATCCCTTTTCCCTTCTGAAATTCTGGATTTTATGACTTATTCCCATGGAATCTTAATTCAAAATCACAAAATCACAGAAAGTAATCCATCTCTTGCCTTAATTAGATGGAATTCCATATGCAATATCCCCAAAAGTGATCACCTGGTCTCTGCTTGTTTGTAATAACCCGATCAGTTATGTTCTGACTTGCTGGACTACTAAGCACTGCAGTATATTTTTGTGTTGGTCCTTTGAGTTGTTCCACCATGAAATTCAAATGAGTACAAGACAAGTTTCTTCAAAAATCCTGAAGAAATGCTGCCAGAGAGGCAAAAAGCTTTGGGCATTTTATTCTTTTTTCCCCCCTGGATAAAGCAGTGATAATTTTAACATGAAAGGAGCAGATGCACACCATCAGAGGACTCTAACTCACTGTGTATGAGTCCTGGATATCTCGTTCCCTCTCTCTCCCTATCTCTTGCCTTCCTGTAGATTAACTAGGCTTAGTTGGTATTACTACCTATTGAATATCTGAGAAAGTACTGTAGGCTTTTCCATTTGGAGATAGCCAATTTTCCCTGCTGCCAGGAATTTAGCTATCATCCCAGTATCCAAATCCAGTGACTATATCCCTTGTATAGATCAGCATATTGTATTTGGTTGGTTAGAAAACCAAGTCGCAGACCATTCCAACTGTATTGCCATCCTCAGTGGGAAATAGGTGCTTAAATTGTCCAGATATCTGAGTTCCAAAATAGGACTTCTCTAGCTAGTGGTCTGATGGCATGTTGAAACCCCACAAGGGAAGGGTCCTTGGAATATAGAAGCACCATAGTAAAGGACAGGATCACAGAATATTAGAGATGAAAAGAACCTTAAACCACCCATTCTCGTCTCCTTTTTGAAAAGACTCGTCTATAGATAAGAAACTGGGAACAGTTATGGGACAGTATAGCATGAAGGAGGGAGAAAGAGAAAGACAAGGATAGAGAGAGAAATATTATAGCATATGTGAGAGTATGAGGTTAGGTAAAACTGTATTACAGAAGTAATTACAAAAGAGGTAATCCCTCTGGAATAACTATAGATCATAAACTCCTGGTCCTCAGCATTTAGCACAGTGTCTGACAAAGTAGCTTCCTAGTAAATACTTTTTGATTAACTAAATGCAAGTGTCAGATCAGATCATCACTGACTATCTTATTTGTGACTGGAGAAATGTACTTCCTTTGAGTATGAGGTTTGGTCATAATGTACTAATGTGTCATTAATTAATTATTAGAAAATGATGTTGTTTCCAGTGATGTTATTTATCTATACATCTATACACATATATTGTGTACATACACACATGCACAATATTTAAATTGTTGATTGATTGATTGTGCCTGGGATTTCATGCATATGTTTCCCCTCCTGGTTGCAGCTCACCACCCACTTACTCCTCATCCATTGTGACTTCTGTTCATTTCCTCCTGAAACTCTTCTGAAGGAGATCTGCCCAATGTTCAGGGGGACCTTCCTTTAAATCTCTTCATAATACTTGAATAATAATGCAACACATAGGCTGTATGTTAGGTTTCCCTTGCTCTCACTGAATAATCAACCCAACTCCTTTTCTGGTCCTACATCTCTAAGGTGACACTCTCCTGAGCAATTCATCATTGATAAGCAACATGGTATTTCTCTATTTCCTTCTGGGTGACTCACAACTTTAACTCTTCAGAGATTTTGGTATAAGACATGCAACCAAACAATATATAATGTATAATATGTCTATATGTGTCTGAATATATAATATGTAGTGTATATATAAGAATTTATGAACATATTATATGCATTTTACTAGACGTTTGATTTCATTGGTTTCCCAATGAAGAAACACCCCTCTATTCATTCAGATCAATGCCTGCTCTGCATATACTTAGATAGTTGCCTGAATAAATGAGAGATTGACCATACAGGGCCATACAGCCAGTTTGTGAAGGAGGCAGAATTTGAACACAGGTACTCCTGACTCTAAGGGTGATTCTCTTTATACCACATCATGCTGCCCATCACCAGGAGACTAGTGATGTTAAGTAGATCCCCTTTTATTTCAAGGAGAAGCTTTGGTTCATCAAAAACATTGCACAGCTTCTGAAAGGCAGTCTGGTCCCCTCTCCTCTTGCTGTTCATTTCTGGCTTTGCTCATTGGCCATTAACTTCTTCTGTTTTTTTTATGTACAAGTTGGATTAAACGGTCTCTTCCAACTCTCAAATTCTGCACTTCTATGATGCTGTAATAGATGTTGAATTGATGTGTGTGTAAATTGTTTTCATA
Organism: Vombatus ursinus; assembly: GCF_900497805.2. Taxonomy (NCBI): domain Eukaryota; kingdom Metazoa; phylum Chordata; class Mammalia; order Diprotodontia; family Vombatidae; genus Vombatus; species Vombatus ursinus. The sequence continues at coordinate 7,857,276 of NW_020950062.1, read as the reverse complement.
ATTATTTTGTAGAAATGGGAAATCAAATATATACATGAACAGTTATTGATGCTTTCTTAGTTTATTTTGATAACAGAACCTATGATTTTTTCCAGCCATTGAATAGTGTCCTTACTCTCAGATATCTTGAAAATCGTTCCCTCAGTGTCCTCAACTGTGTCACCTCTAGCACAGACTTCTACATTTGTCCAATCAAGGTCAGCTGCCCTTCCCATCTTTGTTGTTGTTGTTTTTTTCAATGTCATTTCTACTTCTTAATGCAGTACACCAAGGACCATGATATTGCATTCCAAATGTGGTGACTCTACTATCATTTGACGAACAAAAGAATTTGCTATAAAATCTTTGACTAATCTCCATTTTTCTATGTTTGTTTTACTTTTACTAGTTTCACCATTAACTTTTCTCAGGATAATTTTGTTTCATTTAGTTAATTATGTCACCAAAAATATCAAACTTATTTTCCTTCTGTTCTTGCTTCTATTGTTTTTTGAGGTGACATTGCTCATAGTATTGACCATCTTGCTCAATGAGATTTGATAAAGGAGTACATAATCTAGGTCATGTTTATCTTTGGTTGCCATATCTTTCTATTTGGCAATGAAATCAGTGTTTGCTAAATGAGGCAGTTTCTAGGGTCTTTTGATCTCCTTGTGATAGTTCTACATTTTCTTAGAAAACAATGTCAGTATCTGTTCTTTTGTCTATTTAACTTTTTGTGTATCTATGTATGTATGTGTGTGCATAGCTTGTTTAATTAGGTCAATCCATAGTTATATTAAATGTATCATATTTTCTAATTTTTAATCTTTCTTCTAAATTGCCATTGATTTTGATTTCTTTTCCCCTAACAAGTTGGTGGATTAACAACAGGCAGGAAGATTTAGGTACAATCCTTTAAAAATATTGCAATTCTTTTAGTGTAGTCCTTTAAAAATATTGCAATCCTCAACTCCTATTCTCATAGGTGAGTTGAGTCCCTGAATAAGACCACATCTCCTTCCTACCCTTGCCTTCACCTTCCACTGTGCTTCTAAGATACCATGAGGGCTGTCTTCCTGATGATATTGACTTGAACCTTTCCAGTGACTTTTCCCCAATATTAACCACCAGTTAGGGTTAATAACTCCATTTTATTATTAACACCTTCCAGTGAATAGTGACCCAGTTCATTTAACCAATTAACATCATTTAGCCTTTATGACAGGTCACTTACTGAGAAGATCTGGCAGATAGAGAAGTTTGAACCATTTCCCTCAACATCTCCTTGTATTATCTTGGTCCCTGGGGAATGTAGGTTCAAACCTAAAGCAATTGCTACATTCAAACAGACAATAAACTATTTTGCTTCTGAAAACAGCATTTCAGCTATTGGGTATGCTTCGCTACTGGGCCAGGTCCTAGGGATTATTCTTTAAGAGCTTTGTTGTTTGGTTGGGTCCCACAAGTTGCTCTCAGGACTTCACTAGTATTCAAGTTAGATTTTTGATCCTTCAACCTTCCAAATCTCAACAAGATCACAGTCTAGTCAATTCTGCATCCAATACTCTTTCACCTAAGATCAAGAAAGAATAGATACAGTAGAGACAGAAACCAGGCATGTTTGTGTACAAGGCTGTTAATGGCCTAGGTGGGGACATAAAAGACCAAGTCTTTTCTTCCTACCTTGGAGTTTACAGATATCCTCATTTGAATGAAGCCAGGAAACAGAGAAAGATGGAACCATCTAGTTAGTGCCCTTTATAAGCATTCTCAGTTACATTTTAGTAGTAAATCAAAAGTATCCCTTTCTTCACATACAGCAGAGTGGATAGACTTTTGGAGCTGGAGTCAGGAAGACATGAGTTTAAATTGACATTTTATAGCTTTGTTACTACGGACAAGTCACTTAATGTCTGTCTGCCTTGGTTTCCTCATCTGCAAAATGGGGATAATAACAGCATTTATAATTCCAGGGTTATTAGAAAGATAAAATGAAATGATATTTAAAAAGTCAGTCAGTCAATAAGTATTCATTGAATGGCCACTATGTGCCAGGCATTTGCCAAGCATTGGGAATACAAAGAAAGGCAAAGTTCCTGCCCTCAAGGAACTCACAATCTGATCAGGGAAAAGTGCTTTTCAAACCTTAAAGCTTTATGCAAATCCAAGTTGTTTATTATTGTTATTGTTGTTATTAAGATTATGATTATGATTATGATTATGATTATGATTTATAAGCAGTCCATGAAGTCCATGTAGAGATTTTATCCGGCAAGGTCATTGTGCCTACTCAAAAGAACAGAACTCTCTTTGGTCAATCCCAGTCTTCCATTACATAGAAATGACTTCAACATCAGGATCTATTTGTTTCCTTTCTTTTAATATATAGTAAACTTTATTCTAGGGGTCATTTTGTTCTCTCTATTTCCAGCTCCTCCTAATTATTTACTCAAAGAATATTCATGATGTATTGATGTAAGGTCTCTAGAAGATATTGATCTCTTTAATTCTATACTCCTGAATTGTATTTTCCAACATATATTTCACTATCCACCCCATTTCTATCTTTGCATTAAGGTAACCAGGTATTAATGTATGTATTGATTTAATTTGGGTTGTCTTATTAAGTTCTTCATAGAACATTTTTTTTCAATCAACTACAAGTCTTTATTAAACTCCTATTATGTGTTAAGCATTGTTCTAAGCATTGAAGATACAAGCAGAAAAACCCTCTTCATCATCTGTAATGGATACTGATAGGTAAGCTTTGATATTTTAACGGTGATCTTTTTTTTTTTTTTACCAATGCATATCATGGGCACAACAATACAATAAAGAATGTCTCCTGAAATATTTCCTATTATCTGATAAAAGCAAATCTTCCAGCTCCCATTTTTTCCTCTCCAAGGTGAAGCTGGTAACCATCCTTCCATTTAGCAGCAGTTTCCTTTTGCCTTCTGATTTAATTTATAGCAAGAATGTCAAAATAGATTTAATTCCATTTCTCCAAAAACATTCCCATTTATTGGATAAGGAACTTATGCTTAGAGTATCAATAGCCAAGCTATTGTTACAGTTCTCTCCTCCCTTTCCCTCACTGTCACGTGTATTGTAAAATCAGAAGCAAAAGCTATGCAGGACCCAGGCCACTTTGAAGTTTTCTTTGCTTCGTGGGTTGCTAAATCACCAAATAGCCAGCCTCATGGCAATGAACTAGGCCAGTCCTTGGACAGTATATATAATTTATTTCTGAGAGAATACTCAAAGCCTTTCCAGCGCGGTAGAGTTGATCAGATGTTATACTCTGCTGGCACTCGGAGTCACCCTTATGCCAAGATGAAGCTTCAGAGGAAGACTTTGTGGATGTATTCCAGTATGCCAAAATATAAATATGTATATGAATAGAAGTTGAAAAGAGGCACATTTCAGCTTGATTTAAGAAAAACCTTCCTAACAGTTAAACTGTCCAATAGCACGGACATATAGTGGGTTTCCCCTCATCTGAGATCTTCAGGTAAGGGTTGGGTGACCACTTCTTTGTTATGCTGGGAGATTCTTGTTCAAGCAGGTGTGGAATTACATGGTTACTAAGATCTCATTCAGCTCTGACATTTATGATTCTAGGACTTGTGCTTGCATATTTGCATGTGTGTCCATATCCTGACCTTTAAAAATCTTTCTCATATTGTTGGTAAGAGTTGAATAGTCCCTTCTTTTAGAAGAAACAATTAAAGACGGGAAAGGTGAAGGCATTTATCAGACTTAATGAAAGTTTCAAATCCCTTTCCATGCAAAGTCCTACATTTCTGTTTCCCCTTTTCAACAGATGGTAAAAATAACCATGCAATGAACATTTACTGGCTAAGATGATATATAATCATAACAGTGACATGTAATCATAAGGGTGGGAGTTATAATTATCCAGTTTCTGCCTCCATTCCTGGCAAGTCTCTTTTATTTTTCAAAGTGATACCTTTATTTTACATTATAGTCATTTCCTAATATACATGAATCTATCCCTTTATTGAACCTTCCCTTATAACAAAGAAAAACAGTGAAGCAAAGCCAACTGATCAAGGAACTACATGTAACAGTGTATGTAACATGGTACGCTCAAAGTCCCCCACCTCTCTTTGGATAGTGAGAGTATGTGTTTTATCTTCTGTTCTCTGGGACCAGGCTTGTTCATTACTTTAGACTGTTGCCATTTAGCATAGGGTTTTGCATTCTTTTCTCTGTATCACTTCATTCAGATCTTCCCTTGTTCCTCTGAATTGTTCACATGTGTTACTTATATAAAGCAATAATAGTCTATTTCATTTATTAAGTCAGACTAGGTCATTGGCACCTACTTTGCTTCCAGGTTTTTTTTTTTTTGTTTTTTTTTTTGCTGCCACAAAGAGCCCTGCTATAAACATTTTGGCATATCTAGGACTTTTCTTATTGTAACTGGCTTCCTTGAAGTATATGCCCTGTAAAGAGGTCATGAAAACAAAGTTCCAAACCATTTAGGAACTTTTCTCACCTAATTCCAAGTTATTTCCCAGAATGGATGGGCCAATTTCCAATCCCACCAACAGTGTTTACTATATTGGTAGAAGTCCCATTTCGTATGCGTCTCAATCTCCAAGTAGCCCTCTTCTGGCCTGTTTGGATGGCTTCTTTTTATAGATATACTTTTATCGATGTTTTTGGCTCATCTTGCTAAGTCTTACAACTCACCAATTTACATCGCCCTTGTGCACATTCACTTCCCCTAATCATCTAAATCCTAAGAATCATAATAGAAGTCATATATCTTAGAGGTGAAAGAGACTTTTGGAAATAATCCTACTAACTTCAAGGAGAATATTTACTTCCCACTCCTACCCCCAACCAAGTGAAATTTGACTCAAAGGAGTCTGTAAAGAGACAAGCAAGCCTCATTTTCTGCAATTAGCTCTAAAGTGCCTTTAGGAAATGTTTGTCTCAGCTCATCTCCCTGCACTCCCTGGTTTGGATCACAGGGCAATCTGTTTAAATGACTAATTACAGAAGTCATTAAAGGCACTGAGAAAATGCCGTCCATGGATACCAAAAACCCAAGTTTTGCACAACCTGCTTGCTGTGGCAAGGATGAAACTTCTCAACAGTCCAGTACAGGAGGATGTTTTAAAAAAGAATGACCATATGCAGCTCCATCTCCCAACTCTTCCATTTCACACGTAGGTTTGTCATTCTGTTATTGGGCACCTGTTTGAGGTCTATTTTAAAATGTTAATACATCCTGTGAGAATATATAAGGATGAAGGGTGTTTGGGTTAATTTGCCATTTCACATTAGAGAAATCCATCTCACAAACTGTTTCTCATGACACCAAATAACATTTTAATCCAACAATATCCCTTCCTGATTTTCCTGCTAGTGCTGTTAAATGTCTACTTCTACTACATTAGAAATGGGAACTAACTCGCAGCATCCTGGAGACCACCACACTCTCCAGATGCCCTCTGAGAGTCATGGACAAGAGAACCATTACAATATGGCAAAAAGGGCAGGTTAAGGAAGGAATATAGGAAGAAGTCAGAAAATGAAATAACCCTTAGTGTAATGGATTTAGAGCTAGAGAAATTAGAGGTCATTTGGTTTTAGGTCCTTGATGGCAGAAAATGTTTTTGTCTTTCTCTGTATCCCCAGTACCTGGCACATGGTGAGAGCTTAATAAAATGCTTGTTGGCTTGCGATGAAACGGAGTCTAGGGAAGGGATAAATTTAGAGCTGAAGGGGACCTTGTAGATCATCTAGTATATCCTCATTATTTTTCACTTGAGGAAGCTGACACTCCAACAGGTTAAGTGACTTACCCAGGTTTACATAGTTCAATAATTGAGACAGTTTTTGAACTTAGGTATTCCAGATCCATTATACAACCATTACACAACCTTAGAATGAGAAGTCCTCTAAGCCTCTCTCCAGCTCTTAATGCTTGATCATATGAGTTCCACATCCCTGTCTTTATTTAGTGTTTTAGTTACTGGTTTACCTTTACCCATGCTCCTCTGAGTAATGTGATTTGAGTAAGGTGGCAATGCTTTCTGAAGCCCATTCTCAGGGAACCAAAGTACTGAAACATCAGAAGGCTGAAGCAAGGTTGATGCCAATATATCTCCCTCTCCAGTTCCTGTTTGCTTCTTCTAGGCCTTGTGATGCTCCAGTAGAAACCTTAGTTACATTTGTCTTTGCATGAATATGCTAATCTCCACAAAACCCATCTCTAGTGAATAAAAGATTCCTTGCTCTTAGACATGACTCAGGCAGCTGCTTCAGTATCATCCTACCTGGCTATCTTCCATCTCAAATCTATAGACCCTTTGCCAGGCCATGGCCACAGCTGAAAACAAAAATTAAAACCGTGCCGAAGTGAGGAGATGATTCCAGAAGCTGCCCAAGAACATTCATTTTATTGCTTTACAGTCACATCTTGCTTAGTTAATTGGGGTGAGGGACAACTGAGAAGTAGAAGAAAAAAAGTTTGCATTTCCACTAAAGAACCATGATGTAATTATACAAAAAAAAAAAGATGTGATCATTAGCTTTTCAGCTTTGTTGGAAAGTTGTCTATTTGCCAAATGCTTGCATTAGCTCTTTCTCCCAGCAACTCAGCAACAGGAATCAGTTCTAGTCTCTGAAGGTTAAATGTACCAGTGTCCCCATTGCTGCCTGGTCACTGCACCAAGTCCTCCTTGGGCTCTTCCTCTTTTCTCTATTCCCTGAGATGTGTGTATACTCAGAGGGTGTTCAATAGGATGCAAGGTACCATTTCTGTGCCCATACTATATGGTTTGTGACAGGTTATATCTTTTTTTACGGGGCTAGGACTGCTCTGTTCCCAAGAGTTTAATGTTCGACTCTAAATCCACAATGAATGTGATAGCAGAGACGTGGGACTATGTACCCCAACAGATACTTGGAGTAAGGATCATATTGTGACTGATTGCTAGTACAGAGATTTTCCTTTGTTAGACAATTCAATATGTGAAAACTTATGTTCCAGCCAAATAGACTATATATAGCTGTTTTCCATAATTTCCATCTCCTACCTCCATACATTCACACAAGTCATCTTCTGGGCCTGGAATGTACTCCCTCTTCATTCCCACCTGACAAAAATCAATCCCCTCTAGGCCTCAATTTCCTCATTTGTAAGATGACTATGTTGGACTAAACAGCCCCATGTTAGAATGCAAGCTCCTTGAGGACAGGGCCTGTTTCACTTTTGTCTTTGTATCCTCAGTGATTAGAATGTACATAGGAAGGACTTAATAATTACTTTTTAGTGGCTAGAATGAGGATCTATAAGGTTTCTTACAGTTGTAGTTGAGTATATTGGCTTGCCTATAATGGAGGACTCTTTACCCAATTCCAGTGGCAATACTGGCTGAAGCAATGAACTAGTATTTATTCACCTGAGGAAGCTCTAGGATATCAGAATGTCTTAAGAGTTGTCACTAGATACAAGGATAGCAACCAAAAGTAGGGGCTTATTTTTAAGAAGAAGGTAGCTACAGAGACAAAGTATGATGGTGGCAACAAAAGGTTGTTATTAGCCACAACAAACATGTTGAAGAGAAAGGGAGTCTTTGGTCAGAGCAAGGAGAAGGAGGGGGTCATATGATTGAATTCGTAATAGTGTCCCCCAACCCAGGACCAGCTGGCCTATGGAGCCAGTGAGTCCCTGGACCTGACAGGTAACTGCAAATATTCATACTGGCTGCAAAGACTAAGAAAAGAGAAGATAGAAGAATCCTCACTCTGTCTCATTCAAAGAAGGGTAATTTTGCCACCATTGAGTTCATTACCCTGGAAGTACTTGCTGTTACCTTACAAATGCTCTTCAGGAGGTTCTTACCAATTTTTCTATGTGATAGGGAGGAAAGGATCTTAGAACTGAGAATGATTCTGCTGCCCATTTATTTTCCTGGGAGTTATCTTACTATTTTGTCTTAATTAAATAGTTTGCTAGTTTTTATATGGAATAGAGAATGCACTAGATGGAAAGAGGAATTAAGCCAAAATTTGCACCTCTAACAACCCAAAACATCCACACTGAAACTGAAGGTAGCTAGAACAACCTCAGAGTTGAGGGTGGGCAATGGGTACAATATGATTTCCATCAAGGGTTAGCTTAGTTGCTTACCCTTTCAGTTATTTGTTATTCATCCCCACAGTTGTTTGTCTTCTCTCCCTCCTCAAATTAACTTGTATTTATTTGCATATGTGTTCTTTCCCCTAGTAGAATATCATAGAATATAAGCTCCTTAAGGTCAGGGACCATCCCGTCGTTTTTTTTTTTTTGTTTTGTTTTGTTTTGTTTTTGCCTTAGTATCCTAGTGCCTTTCACATAGTAGGAATATAATGAATGTTTGCTATTGAATATTGTGGTCATTTATATCATTAGTGTAAAAATCTTGGATGACCAGCTCTCCTCATGCTTTTATAATAAGATGTTAACTTTGGAATTAGACCTAGTAGTGGTATTGCTGGGTCAAATGGTATAGGCAGTTTAATAATGATGAAAGACAATTAGGGAAAAAAAGAAAAGAACCTATATGTTCTAAAATATTTATAGCAGCTCTCTTTGTGGTGGCAAAGAACTGGAAATCTCAGGGATGCCCATCAATTGGGGAATAGCTGAACAAGTTGTGGTATATGATTGTGATGGAATACTATTATGCTATAGCAAATGATGAGCTCAATGACCTTAAGAAAACATGGAAAGCCTTGTATGAAATAATGAAGAGTGAAATGAGCAGAAGCAAGAGAACATTGTATACAGTAAAGGTTATGTTTTAACTACGATTTTGAGCGAGTTTGTCATTTTGACTATTACAAATGTCCAAATTAATTATAAAGGACATGTGAAGAAAGATGCTATCTCCATCCAGAGAAAGAGCTGATGAATAAAAGTATGAATAGAATAATTTTATGTATTTATACCTATTTGTGTCTAATGGTAGCCATTTCTAGGGTGGGGAGAGGGGGAGGGAAGAAAAAAGGAGGAAAAAGAAAAAAAAGAAAATTACACGATAACTTTGTTGCATATTTAGAGGGAATAGCAAGTTGTGCATAATGGATTTGCAGCTTCATATGCAATCATCTTTTTTATTATACCGTGTGTCAACAGGCAATCACAATGTCATGAGACTTAAGTGAAAACCGGGTTCATTACAAGAGAAATGGACAGGTATTGACACAGTTTTAAGGGCATTGAGAGATTGATTTATGGAGTATTGAAGGGCTATGATGGGAGCAATATCCTAAGCCTCACTCCTACTTCTCCATCCAACTTAGGCTAATTTTTTTCTTAGAATATATTGAAACTATCCTTGATATTTAATTGGCTCAGGGCACCCAAACATGGGTCACTGATATAGCCTCCTGGTTGCCTGGGTACAAAACAGCTCGTGCATTAGGGGCTGGAGCTCCCCCTTCTTGCTTGGGACCAGAGACCAGCAGCATGGACCACCCTGGGAATCTGTGCTCAACTGAATCAATGCTTTATCCAGGGTGGTATCCATTCTCTGGTTTGGATTTCCTTCCCCTGCTATGGCTAAGTAAAAATCCAAATGCAAAATATACGCTTACCAAAAAGACTATTTTATGGAGAACTCACACAGGACAAGCGCTCACATGGTGGTCAGAAGAAGCGATATAGACACTCTCAAGGTCTCTCTTAAGAACTTTGGAATTGATTGTGTGACATGGGAGACACTGGCAGAGGACTGCTCAGCATTGTGTGTCCACATCAGAGAAGGTGCTGTCCTCTATGAGCAAAGCAGAGTTGAAGTAGCTCAAGTGAAAGACAAATTTAGAGAATCCACCCCAAATGTTCACATGGACTATTTGTGCTCAATCTGTGGTAGAGCATTCTGAGCTTGTATTGGTCTGGTCAGCCACAGTCAGACACTCTGTAACTTGACTCTACCATGGTGATGTCATTTTGGGCCTCTTCGAGAAAAAGGGACAACCAACCAACCAAGTAAAGGTCCTTAAAATAAAACTTCTTAGATGTATTATGAGTTTCTTATTTCATTTGAACTTTGGACTTAACTTTCTAGGGGACTAACCTGAGTAAGGAGTGTGTGTATGTGTGTCTGTGTGTGCATGTGTGCACATGTATATGTGTTTATGAGAGAGACAGAGACAAAAATAGAGAGACAGAGACAGAGGGAGACAGAAATGGAGAGAGACTGTAATATAGTGAGATGTGTTAGAATAGTCAGAACCGTAACTAACACTGGACCACACCCCGGTATGCCAGCATCTTGGTAGGGGTGGGTCAATTCTACCTTGTGATAAATGCCTTTCCCATACCTCATATCATGACCAGTCTTTTGGTAACCTTCTGGTGATATTTATCACTGCTTGGCACACATCCACTACCAGATGGAAACCCTCAGTGTTGTCACTGTGCCTTGTTCCTCTCTTTGGCTCACCAAACCTCCATAGTCTCCTCTACCTTCAGAATCTCTGAGGAGGAAGATGCCCCATCCACCAGCACAAGTGAACCCACAATTGAACTGTCCTCCGCTCTACTGCCAGCTCACTGAACTAAAATTACCCTAAGCACAAGAATTCCTAATTATAGCTTTGACACAAGTCATCCATCCTTGGAAATCAACTTTATTGTTCTGAAGTCACAAGTACAAAAAGACAGAAAAGAAGGGGGGGCATGCTACCAGACTTGCCCCTCGCTGTGACTATAAGGTAAAAGAAACTCAAACACGGGATTCTTAGAAAGACTGTGATAACATGGGAAAGTATTTAATTCAAGAAGATCTTCCTTGTGGATTGGAAGCATAGCTTCTTAACAGTCTACCTGAAGCATGAATCCCTTTTATGTCTCTGACAAGTGCCTGGGTGGGCTTCTGCTCGATCACCTCCAATAACAGTGAAAAATTTCCATTTTTTAATGGAAACGATATCCAAAGTTTGATTAGCTGGAATGCTTAGAAAATGGAGAATTCTGTTTAAATGAATTTTTAATTCAATTCTAAAAGCCTGTCCATAGCAGACACTTCAAAAAATGTCAGATGAAAAGAATACATTGAGCTCTAAAAACTTTTCTTTTGTTGAAAATCTCATCAAAATGAGTCCACTTTCCTGCTATAGTAGACAATGGCAGTGTAAGATTCTGGAAAGCACATTATACTTATAGCCAGAAGTTCTGGGTTCAAATCTTGCTCCCCTAGCTATATGAACTTTATGTGATAAAATGGAAAGACTGGTTGACCTAAAAGGCTGAACCTTAGGTGACCTAGAAACTGTGTTGAAATCTCAGCTTAGCCAAGTACTTGTGTAATGTTGGACATGTTACCTCCCTTATCTGGGCCTTAGTTTCCTCATCTGTAAAATGAAGGAGTCAGGCTAGATGACTTCTTCCAGCTCCACATTTATAATTCTATGATTCTAAGTCACATAACCTTTCATTAGCTTCAGTTGTTACATCTGCAAAGTGGGGATAATAATACTTTCATCACTTATCTCACAAGGTTGCTCTGAGGAAATCGAGTGTTACATAACGTAGGTTGTTAATACTAGAGGATAGCAAGCTGAATGGAATATTCCTTTGATGACTGAGGGTTTTTGCAGCTCCTGTGGGTTTTGGTTATGAATATCAATGATCATAGTGCACTAGCTGCAGAATACCTTGAAGAAAGTGTTCTCATTTCAGGGTGTAGGAAGGATGCCAGGTTTGGGTTTTTAATGTGTCTGCTATTTGCTTTCATTTGTTGTATGCTTCTAGCATTGTGTAAATAACATCAACAACAGATAACAGTTCAGTTATCTGAGGGCTCTGGTAACAGGGTCCTAACTGAAAGCTAGCCATGACTAAGGTATTGAAATGTATCCGGATGTTCCCTGTTGAAATTGAAGTTGTTTTTTTTTTTGTTTGTTTTTTACAGTGCAAGCCTTCTACCCACATTGAGCATGGGGATTCATTTATTCACTCAGCAAATATTTATTTCAAATCCTGACTCTGCAACTTTCTACCTGTCTGACCTTGGGAAAGTTGCTTAACTTCTTTGGGCCTCAGTTTCCATAACTGTAAAGTAAGAGTTTTAGATTAGATGGTACCGTGAAGGTCCCTTACATCTCTAAAATATATGATCTATGATCTCGTGATCTCTTATCTTTCTTTCTTTCTTTCCAATCTGGGATAGGTGACTTGTCCAGGGTCACACAGCTAATTAGTGTCTGAGGCTGGATTTGAACCCAGGTCCTCCTGGCTCCAGAGCCAGTGCTCTCTATCCACTATGCCACTTAGCTGCCCCCATGATCACTTGTTAGCAGAGCATTGGGCTAAGGATTGAGAGATGTAGAGTTTAGATAAGACTCTGTCCTAGCTCTCATGGAACTAAAAGGGCAACATGACCCATGTGCATAACACGAATACCTAGTATTCCATCATAGGCATGGCCGAGGTTTACCAAACAAATGTTCTATACTTTGAGATAAACTCAAGCGGAAACCTCTGAACAGGGCCATGGGCAGGTGGCAAGCCAAAGACTGAAAATGACAAGTATCAGTTTGTTGTAGAGAATTTAATTCTGTCACTAATTGGGATGCCAGAGAATGATCCCTGCAATGGGAAAGCACTGGTTCAAGCTGTGGGTGTGGGTAGTGGAAGATGGGACTGAGAGATCAATGCTTCCTGAGGTTGCTGAGCTTGCCCATGGATTTGTCTTTCTTGTTCATCCTTTTTCATTTCCCAAATATGAAAGAGGCTTTAAGTGAGTTACCCAAGTGGTAAGCTTTCTCTCTCAGAGAGAGAATACTCTCTCTGTCTCTATGTCTCTCTCGGTCTCTCTTTCTCTTTCTCTGTCTCTCTGTTTCTGTCTCTGTCTCTGTCTCTCTCTCTGTCCTTCTCTCCCTCTTTCCATCATATCATAGAAACATGGGATCATAGATTTCTAGCTGGAAGGGACTTTATAGGTGATCTAGTCCATTTAAAATATGAGGAAACTGAGGCCCAGGGAAGGTAAGTGGTTTTCCCAAGGTCACGCAGATGGTCGGTGGCAGAGTCAGGATTTGAATTCAGGTCCTCTTCCCTCAGATCCAGTGTTCTGTGCTATCTCCATGTAGAGGTCTTTTTGTTCAATCCTCTCATTTTACAGGTGAGGAAATGAAGGCTTCAGAGAGGTTAAACTATTTGCCCAAGGTCACAAAGGTAGAAGAACAGTTAGGATTTTAACCCAGTTCTTCTGGATCCACATTCAGTTCTCTTTCTATTAGATCATAACATTATATAGGCAAAGACCAGAGGACTCCCACCATCACCTGTGTAATGTGCGAGGTGAGAGGTGGACAGGGCTGCCAGTAGAGCTAGGAATTCACTTTCTTTCAAACAACGCAGTTCTAAGTTACGGTGGAGAAGTCTGGTTGACAGAAGTGACTAGAGACAGCAGTGAACAGCCGCTTGAGGGATGCCAGCTCCCACACATCACACGCCTCTTTGCAAAGAATTAACATCTTAGACAGGAAGGCTCGGAGAATTTTAATGTTAAGTTGATTAGAATCCAAGCAAGTTGGTTTAGTCAGAAAGCCCACAGGTGTCTTGGGAGCCCCTGACTGCACTGCTCCAGATGGCCTCCATTGGACGTACTACCCTCAGTCAGTCAGGCAGCCAGCATCAGCTCCCTCTGTGTCATGCTGGTAGAGATGCATCCCCCCTCTCTTTCTGTGCACCGACAAATACCAAGCGTGCAGTCAGTGTTCAGTGAATGTTAAACAATCATAATGACAATGATGATCAGAGCTTGAAATTTCCCATCACCAGCCGACTGGCTACTGTGGGGAAATACAGAGAGGATTCTGGCTGGCTAGGCATTGCTTAAGAGAGCCCTGCTAGCCTTTTCTGGAGGGACTGAACCCAGATTTGTGAGGTTGGGTACTGAGAGCATTAGTCATTGGAGCTCTCATTTTGTGACAGAGGAACTGAGGTAGCATCAGGGAGGGTTTTGACTTGGGGGTTAGTCAGATAAAAGCGCATCTGAAGAAGGAAAAAGGATACCCCTTTACTCTTTCCTTTATCTCCTAAGACTCAAAAAAGAGAATACTTTCTTTCCCAGGAAAATTTAGAGTCAAAATGCATCTCCTGTCTGCCTCTGTGCTCCCACAAATGCTCGGTGAATATTAAACAATCATAACAACTGCAATAGATCAGAAATTGAAACTTTCTATCATCAGCCCACTGGCTGCTCTGGGGGGAAATAAGGAGCTCATAATCTAGGAGTATGGATTCCAAATGGCTTTTTTGTTTCTGTTCATGACATTTTGCTGAAGGAAAATGGCAATGTTGGTGAGTGAGTCTCTCTGCATGCTGAAAAGGTTTGTTTGTGTGGTTCCACCTCCTTGAAAATGGCAAAAACAATGGTGATGATAACAACTACCACCAGTCTTTAGGGGGAATTGGCCTAGATGTTGAAAAAACTATTTACTATTAGACTTCATCCACAGAGCATCACTGGGAAATTGCTGGAGTTAAAGAAATGGGCTTCTTGGAGGCAGACAGTTTGGGATAATTAAAAATGACATTTTTTTCTGACATAATTTTGAGCCTGTTCATTGTCAGCCTGCAAAGCCCATGTAAGTGAACTATCTCTTGTGCCACCCTTCTTATCCCCATCTCTTAGAATCCCTCGTTTCCTTCAAAGCTCATATCAAATGCTACCTCCTACATGAAACCTTTCCATATTTCCTCAGCTGTACATGCCTCTCCCATAAATTACCTTCTAAACATTTGATATATACTTAAATGTATATGTGTTATCTCACTCAACAGCATGTATACTTCTAGAGGGAAGAGTCTATTTCATTTCTATCTTTGTATCCGCAGTGGTAGCATTGTGCCTGGCACATAGTAGGCATTTAATAAATGTTTATTGATTGACCCAGCTTCATTACATAACTTGGCTTACATGTGTTTTTCATCTGCTTTATTTTTCAAGTATGAATGATTGACCCATCTCATTTTTATTGCTGTGCATTTCATCGAAGAGGCCATATTGTACTTGGGGACTCAAGGTAATTAATATATGATTTGTGAATTGGTCTTTCTGAGAAACTATCACCTAAGGTTAAAAAAAATCAATATTACAGGTAGAAAATGGAAAAGCCAGGACTACAGAGCAGTTTATGTGACAAATATTTAGGGGTTTTAATGGACTCCATGTTCAATATGAGTCAACAGTTGATATAGAAGCAAAAAATAAAATAACCTTATGTTTCAGTAAGAAATACATAGTGTCCTGAACATGGGAAATGATAGTTATGATACTCAGTCCTGTTAGACCATAGGTGGAGTATCATATTCAGCGTTGAGTGCCACATTTTAGGGAGAACGTGGACAAGCTGAAGGTCATCGAGAGTAAGGTGACCTGGATGTTGAGGGAATTAGATAACGTACCAAATAAGGATATGGAAGGAACTGGGGATATTTTACCTGGAGAAGGGAGGACTTCAGGAGATGTGATACGTGAATTTGAAGGACAATCACACATAATTTTGTTGACTCATATTGAGTTTGATCTCAACTAAAATTCTCAGAATTTTTTTAGAGAAATTGTTCTCTAACCATGCCTCATCTTTCTTGTACTTATAACCTTGATTTTTTTAGCCCAAGTGTAAAACTTTATATTTATCTGTTAAACATTATTTTCTTTGACTAAGTCCAATGTTCTAGATCAGGGGTCAGAAAACAATGGCTTGAAGGCCAAATCTGGCCCACCACCTGCTTTTGTATGACTCACAAGCAGGTGGTGGGCCAGATGTGGCCCTCAGGCCATAGTCTTCTGACTCCTATTCTAGAATCTGGATCTCTTATCCAGTGTGTTTGGAATATCATGAAAAATGACTTTCCATGAAATATCATGGAAAACCTTTTAGCTGTTTCTACCAGCTAAGAGCTATTTTAAAATTTCACAAGGATGCTGTTTATCTAAGTAACTGATGAAATAGCAGAAGGTTGAATAGACCTTTCTGGGGGCACTCTAGGAAAGATTTTTTTCTAAGCTGACATCAAATAACTAATGAATACTCCTTCAGTGTAGTCATCAGATAGTTCTGAGTCTACTTATATCTTGCTCATATCACTATATGTTTTCCATAAGTTTGTCAAATGCTTTCTAAAATCTAGGTAAACTATATATACAGAATTCTTCTGTTTAGCATCCACGCCAAAAAAAGGGACATGAAGTTAACTGGGAATTATTTATTCTTTATAATGCCATACTGGTTCATTGTGATCATGACACTTGTTTTTATAGATATACATAAAATTGTCCATATCCTTTGACCCAGAGATCCCACTACTAGGCATAGAACCCAATCACCTGCAAGTTGGAAAGAAGGGCCCCATATGTACCAACAGCTTCATGGTAGCCTGATCCCTAGAAATAAATCCACTAATGTAGAACTAATCTGGAATGCTACCTAAGCTAAATGTAAAGAGGAGATTATTAATGCCATGGATTCCCCCAAGACAGAGAATTTGTAATAATAATAATAATAATAATAATAATAATAGAATAATAATAATAATAGAAAAATAATAATGAGTGTTCCTTAATTGCATGTTTTTAAATTTCTTTTGGGGATATGAGCTGGAGCTATAATTTCATCAATAAAGGGAATTCCTGATAAGGAACTTGTTCTACTAAAGCAGATTGAGGTTTGCTTGGCAATTTACAGTCTTAGAGAATTAACTGGGATATATAGAAGTTAAGCGACTTGGTCAGGGTTACACAGCCAGGGTATATCAGAGCCAGGGCTTTACTCAAACCCAGGTTTTTCTGACTCTTAGATTTTAGGGATGATGACTCCAAAGTTTATAGTCTATGAAACTGGAAGAATCATGGTATTGCTATCAGGCATGGAACAATTGGGGGGAAAAGTTCCTACTCCCTTGTGACTGATATGTCACAAGGCTGAAAGGTAAGCCTCCTGTTCACCTCTAGTTCCATATGAACAAATCTGATCATTTCACAGGTAAATACATAGTTAGAATAGTTGGAAAAAAAGTCAAGCAAAATATACTAGAAGAGAATTATCCATTGTCAAGTTACATTTGCTAAAATGTATTTAAAATATTTTAGCTAATCTGATATTTAATTTGTAGGTGTTGATTATTTTCCCTTAGACTAAAAACTTGTAAAAAACTTCACAGAAAAAAAGATATTTAGTTAAAACAACTCTAGTGTCCTAATTTTTTAAAGAGAAAAAAAGAAAATTGAAGAATTAAATCTGTAGGATTGCAAGGATACGGTTGGCCTCATTTAATTCAAGAAGGTGAAATAGGTGAGGAAAAAATTTTTGTAAACAACAATAAAAAAGGATGTTTCAGATGATGCAGTAGAAGTAGCTAGTCAAAGGATAAATGGGAAAGGATTTGGGAGAGGCAGGGCCAAGCTGGATAAGTATAAGGGTACAAGGGGAGTTAGTGGGTGAGTTTGTAGCTAGGGTGATAATTCTGGGTATTAGGGATGAGGGGAACAAGAAACTGAAAAGTGAAAGCCACAGCAGAGAGGCACTTTTTTCCCCTCAACTGTTCTATTCCTGTCAGTGATAATACCAATTTCCCTATTTCATAGAATATAAACTTTGGCATTGTTATCTCAAAAATATTTATTGTTTTCCCATTATTTATAGGAGAAATATAATTGGAATTTCTTAGCCTAGTAATTAATACCCTCTGTGATCTGCTTACTACTTACCTCACTAACATTATATTCTGCTATTCCCTTACTTAACTCTTCTATACTGGACAAATTAGGCTTTATCAGGGCCCCTGATTATATATATATATATATATATATATATATATATATATATATATATAT
>NW_020950062.1:7833828-7839405 GCF_900497805.2 Vombatus ursinus | reverse complement strand
TATATATATATATATATATATATATATATATATATATATATATATATTTTAATTAATTTATTTTTAGTTTTCAACAATCATTTCCACAAGCTTTTGAGTTACAAATTTTCTTCCCCTACCTCCCCACCTCCCTCCCAAGATGATTGCAATCTGATATAGGCTCCACATATACATTCCTATTAAACATATTTTCACATTAGTCATGTTATAAAGAAGAATTAGAACCAAGAGGAGAAACCACAACAAAGAAGAAACAAAACAGAAGAAAAAAAATAGCAAATAGTATGCTTCAATCTACATTCAAACTCCATAATTCTTTCTCTGGATGTGGATAGCATTTTCCATCATGAGACTTTTGGAGATGTCTTAGAGCCTTGCATTGCTGAGAAGAGCTAAGTCTATCAAAGTTAGTCATCGCATTGTGTGATGACTAACTTTGATATTCTCCTGGTTCTGCTCATTTCACTCAGCATCAGTCCATGCAAGTCTTTCCAGGTTTTTTTGAAGTCTGCCTGCTCATCATTTCTTATAGTACAATAGTATTCCATTACATTCATATACCACAACTTGTTCAGCCATTCCCCAATTGATGGACATTCCATCAATTTCTAATTCTTTGCCACCACAAAAAGAACTGCTATAAATATTTTTGTACATGTGAGTCCTTTTCCAATTTTTATGATCTCTTTGGGATATAGCCCTAGAAGTAGGGCCCCTGATATATTAAGAGAACCACAGTAGGGCTTCCTGAGTGTCAGATAGATTCTTTAAGAGGGTTTATGGAAAGACATAGGCAAGAATTGAAAAGGAAGAGAAGATGCATAATGGTTGTGATCTTCCCTGGGAATACTTCCACTCATTAGATCACCAGTGCATCTAAATATCTAGCTAAGTTTTATGCAATTTCTTCAGCTATGTATGGCTAATTAAAAACTCAGGACCTCAGTAAGTGCTAATCCCCATTATGATTTGTCTCTGGGCAATTAAGTGGTCAAAATCATCTCTGTGTTTCTTCTCCATCTACAAACAGGAATGATTACAGTATGCTCCAGTGGGTTTTGTTAAGAATATAGGATTAACTTGAAGCATACTCAGTCAGTTTGATGCTTAATGACAAAGTTAGGAGTTCCTAATGTAAAGTTGTATACCTGCTGAAATTTCCACAGTGTGTGTGTGTGTGTGTGTGTGTGTGTGTGTGTATACTCTATTAATATGGAATAGGATGTTTTCAAATATGGATTATGTCCATAATACGAAATAGAGAAGTAATGGATTCAGGATGCAATATCTATACCTACATAGATATTGAACACAGTCAGTGAGGGATTTTTTTTCTTGACTTGGTATATTTTTACAAGGAGTTTGTTTTTCCTTATTTTTCCCCAATGGGATGGGAGCGGGAGGTAGAAAAAACAGATTTGTTAATTAAAATAAGTTTAATTTTAAAAAAGAAAGGAAAACTTATTAAAAACCATAAATGGTATATATATATACATATATTCATATGTATATGTATAAAAACCCATATATATATATATATATATAGTGTATACATACACAAAGTAATTATAGGGCCCCTCACATTTCATAAATGCAATATATTTGGAAGGAAAGTCTAGGTCAGAGGTGACAAACACTCCACTCTCAATTTAAATCCCACCTCAAAAACTTATTAGCTATGTTACTCTGGACAAGTCATTTAGTCTCTCTAAGCATCAGTTTCTTTATCTGTAATGGGGATAATAATATATCTACCTCATAGGGTTCTTATGAGGACCAAATGAAATAACACATGTAAAGTACTTTGCAAATCTTAAAGCACTATACAGAGATGTGCTGGAGTCAGATCAAACCAGCTTGCCAAAGTTGAACCAATTATTAAAGTTTCAGTGTGAACATTTATGTCTGGATTTGAT
Organism: Vombatus ursinus; assembly: GCF_900497805.2. Lineage (NCBI taxonomy): Eukaryota > Metazoa > Chordata > Mammalia > Diprotodontia > Vombatidae > Vombatus > Vombatus ursinus. The sequence continues at coordinate 7,837,489 of NW_020950062.1, read as the reverse complement.
TTGTTCTTCTGTTGGTTATCTAGACTTAGCAAAGTGCTAATAATGAAAATTGAACTTAAAAATAATCCATGTTATACACACAGATACATATTATGTATATGAGAGAGATGTTAACTATTTACTAGCACACCCTTGACTATATAAATGCTAGTTATTATTATTGCTGTTATTGTTATAATTTGTGAGGCATACTATTTTTCTATATTCTCTTCTTGGCACATGACTCCCTTCATCCATATCATCTTTTTATAAAGTAAGCACTTTCCAATGCCTATGCCATCTCTAACCTTTGGTGGCATTCTTTGCTTGTCATGCAGTCCCTTCAGAAAATGTCTATACCTTGGGTGACCAAAATCACCTACTTCATTCTTCATTATTTCCTTATGGGTCAATACTCTAATACATAGTTCATCATGTTCAGTATGGTGGGGTTAAATGCTTCTGTCCTAATTTTCATGTGCATCCCATCTTCAGTTAGTGTTTCATTGTTGTAACTGAAACTATTAGCATACATATGTGTATACTCGTGTACATATACACATGTTTACTTTTTGGTCTAGATTATCCCAGTAATTTCATTAGTATAACAGTTTTCCAAAAAGGAAACTACCTGTATCAACACATTTCAATTTGTAGTTTTAGAAAGTTGCCTGGGCATTTAAAAGGTTAAGTGACTTATTTATGATCGCTCAGACCATGTGTTGACGCAAGATATGGACTTGGATTCAGATCTTCCTGACCCTGAGCCTGACTTTCTACCTACTATACTATGCTGCCTCTCACATACATGCATGTGTGTATGGATACAAACACCCCTGGAGGGATCTATATGTATGCATGCATATATAAACATATATTTATCCTACATATTTGTGTGTGTATATATATATGTGTGTGTGTGTGTGTGTGTGTGTGTATATATATATATATATATATAGGCACACACAAGTATATAGATACCTGCATATAGACAGGCATCAATGCACATGCACATATAATTGTCAATTGGCTGTCACTTGTCACTGCCAAAAAGATATTTAGATGGTGGTTTGAGAAAAATGGAATCTAATATCCTGTTATCCTTATCCTGGAATCCTTAGAGCTTTGGCACAGTAATGTGATTCACTAACCTTCTAGGTAGTGAACCCTCCTGGGGTCATTTTTTGGTTGTCTATTTTTAAAAGTATATAACTAATGCACATAGGCACCCCAGACAATTCAGATCCAAAATGCTGGAATGTGACATTTGGGAGCGATTCCAAGAAGGTGGAAGGATGAGAAGAGAAATTCCTTTATTAATAAGAAGAGATCTTATTAATCAGAGAATTGCCATGAAGCAAGAAGCACAGGAAAGCTGTAAGACAGCTTAATGGAAGTTGCTGAAATATGTACTGGCTTCATTTCTGCAGAGTCTCTTTAGGACAAGAAACATGGGGTATTCTACTGCCAGGGACATTCACATTAACCTAAACGGATACTCCATATGTCCTTAACCAGGGACAGTCACGAAGATCTTTCTTCTCACATATTTTACGTTCACTTCCCCCAGTTTTAATCTCTTTCACACATGAATACTCCTTCTATCTGCCTTTCCCAAGTTTAATGCCCAGCATGCAGAACTCAATGCCTTCTTTAATAAAAACAGCATGTAATGACCAGTATACAATTTGTGGCCATGGGTGCAATCTCACAGGAATCAATGTGGCATTCAGCTCTGAAAAACTGAATATAGATTGAGGATAGATTACTATTTTCCTTTCTTTTCTGCAGGGCATCCAGCTTGTTGAACAATAAGCATTCAAAGTCATCTGTACATTTATATATACAAGAATCATAGAATCTCAGAATTGGAGGTATCCATTGAAGACTATCTAGTTCAAATCTAGCCTCAGATACAAGCTGTGTGACCCTGGCCAAATCACTTAATATCTGTCTACCTCAGTTTACTCAATTGTAAAGTGAGGATAATAGCAGTAACTATTTCTAGGTTTATTGTAAGAACAAAATGAGATGATATTTGTCAAATGCATTACAAGCCTTAAAGCATTATATAAATGCAAGCTATTATGAGGATCACTATTGGATCAATGCTTAAATACCTTTATATATGTGTAAAGACAAAGAGATTGACACCTGGCCTACTTTATGTATTAAATACATGAGAAATATGTTTGCTAGTCTAAACCCTTTTGAGGTGTGGGTGTGTAGGGTAAGGTGGACAGTTATGACATTCCCTCACCCCACTCAGCACTACTGGCTTATCTCTTTATTAATTCATTATCTCTCTGGATTCAAAAGCAGGCGAGTGCTCTCAAATATCTTCAAAAATTGCCAAAATTGCAGGAACTCTTTTTTGGCTCCCATTCCAGAGTCAACCATGAAAATCTCTTTTCCCATAGGTTAGCTTCACCTCTTTCCACCTCAAACTCTGCATTGATAGATTTAAACAAAAATCACTCTAAATGACTATGCACTGTATTAGCATTATCAAATAATGTAGAGGCACAGACATATACTTAAATTAGATTTAGAAGGCTGACTTGGTGTGGAGAGGTGGTTATTAAAAAGACCACTTCTAACAGGAAAAACAGTAAATGATAATTAGTATTCCTCTCACCAATTGCCCCAAATGCTACAACTGCCAGCAATTGCACTTGGTTTCAGTTCCAGACAATCCCATCATGCATTTGTCTTCCCTCCTTTCATTCTCTGATCCTCGGGCTCTTTTTTTCTCATATCTTGCTCTCACTTCTCTGCCTTTCCTTTCATTTATCCCAAGACTTGGCTGAAAGTCTCTGAGATCAAGTCTAGTCTCAGACACTTACTAGCTGCAGACCCTGGTCAAGTCACTTAATCTTTGCCTCAATTTACTCATCTATAAAATGGGGATAATAATAGCACATACCTCCCATACTGCTTTAAATGTATAGGATTTAGGGTTTGCAAAGCAATTTCCATACAGCATCTCTTTGGACTCTTAGTACAACCAAGTGAGGTAGGTGCTAGATGAGAAAGCCAAGTCTCAGAGAGATTAAGCAAATTTCCCAGGGAAACACACCTAGTAAGTATTTGTAGCAGGATTTGACCCCAGGTCTCCCCACCTCCAGAGCTCTGATCCAGAGTTCTAGCCATTCTCCCTGGTGGATATAAATTTCATGCATTAGTCAGCAAAGCATTAGTTATATCAATAGTGATTGGTATATAGATGGATAATGGAAGAAATATGATGCATAAAAGCACTAAAGATATATCCAGATTGATAAGTCTGTTCTTTTTCAGTAATCATAATGTTATTTGCCTTTAGGCAATTTCCAGAATCTTCATCTTGATGTAACCACTGCAGCCAAATGATGAGAGAAAGGCAGATGAAAAAGTGAGGGGAGATGAAAGACTTGTAAATTGGAAGTTATACTTGAGAGTCACACAAAAAGCCCTTGATGTGTGTTTTGCAAATTAGCTTGGTTTTTTGATTTCCCCAAAGCTCAGATTTGCTAACTAGCAGTCAGCAGGAGAGATTTCTCTGAGCTCTTTCCCCTCTGTCCCCCATGTCCCCATGTGTCTTCATAACAATCAATCTATCTATCCATCTATCTATCCATCTATCTATCTATTTATCTATCTATCTATCTATCTATCTATCTATCTATCTATCTATCTATCT
>NW_020950062.1:7794622-7833818 GCF_900497805.2 Vombatus ursinus | reverse complement strand
TCTATCTATCTATCTATCTATCTATCTATCTATCTATCTATCTATCTGTCATCTATCTATCTGCTGGGTAGGTGGGGGAACATGGAAGAATGACAGGATGGAAGCCCCCCTTTTTATATGGAAATGAGCTTCCTTGAGGTCCTGGTTGCTTTTCTGGAAGTACTACACACAGACACACAGACACACACAGACACACACAGACACACAGACACACACACACACACACACACACACACACACACGTGCAAGAACCAAATTTGTTCAGTTCTATAAAGCACCTCCATGCTAGGAACTCCACCAATAACCTACTTCAGGATGTGTCAGTCCTAGAGACCAGAAGTCACTCTTAAGACACCCTGTGTTTTGAATATCTTGCAATGAAAAATCCTGATGAGGGGAACTGCTACTATATATAACTCCCAAGGTCATAATAATAGCTAGAACTTATATAGTGTTTTACATATGTTATTTCAGTTGATCTTCACAACAACCCTGGGAGGTAGGTGCTATTATTATCCCCATTTTTCAGATGAAGAAACTGAGGCAAAGAGAGATTAAGTGACTTGTCCAAGGTCACAGAAGCTAGTAAGTGTCAAAGGCAGGATTTGACCCTAGGTCTTCCTGACTCCAAGTCCAACAACATGTTCATTATATCACCTATCTGCCCCAAACATATCATCAGGTCATATCCCTGTTTTTTTTTTTTTTTAATTTGGAGTCTCTTAGATTCAGACACTAAAGGGATTTACATGAAAGGTAGTATGCTATTGTGGAATCAGCAGAGATCTGGGGTGAAATCTGGTACCTCTGATGATGTTTAGAACATGTCATTTATTCTCTCTCTGCCCCATCAGTTTCCCTATCTGCAAAATGGGGATGCCAGGTTTATTGTGATGAGAATACTTGGTAAATTTTTAAAGTACTATCTAAATATGAATTATTTTTATTTTATGAGACATGGCAACATAGGAGATCAAGAGCCAGCCTCAAAGCCAGGATGATTGCAGTTCAAGTCATGTCTTTGACAAACACGGACTGTGTAAATCCTGGCAAATCGCTTACTCTCTTGGCAATTCTCTAAGACTATAATTTGCAGAGAATGGGCAAACCTGCATTCACAGAAAGGCTTTCCTCATCCATGAAGATCATTCTATCAATGATCTAGTTCCTATCTTATCCTGTTATAATTTTAGAACCTTCCTGAAAGAAGAGAAGTCTTATATGCCAGAAAGCATCCCATTTTCTTAAAAACAAGTTTTCCACCTTTTTAGAAATCAAGGACATTTCTTTTAAATTTTAAAAAAGAAAAAAAATATAACTTATTACAGTAAGAATTTGAACTTTGAATGCTGGAAGCTGCAGAGAAGATGGAAGATATAAGGGAACATTGATGGACTGAGACATTCTTAAAACTCTCTTCTTTCTTCCTCTTATGCAGATGTGAGGTAAATAGGGTTTCCATAGGGGGTTATATAATGCATCCCAGGAAGCCTTTTAAAAATAGGCTAGATGAAGTCTGGTATGAATCAATCAATAAACATTTATTAAATGCCTACTATGTCAGTCACCTTGTTAAGATCTACTGAGACAAAAAGAAGCAAAAGACAGTCCCTGCCCTCCAGAAGTTTGTGATCTAATCTGATGCATATAACCTAGTCCTATCTGGAAATCAATGAAGTAGAATAGAAAGAATATTCAAGCTAGGTGACCTGAGTCCTAACCATTACCTGGTTATGCAACAGCAGCAGCACCACCAGCAGCATTTATATAGGCCTTTAAGGTTTGCAGAACATTCTACATATGTTATCTCATTTGATGCTCATAGCAACCCTGGGAGGTTGGTGCTATTATTATCCTTGCTCTGCAGGTGAGGAAACATAGGCAAAGAGAGATGTAAATGACTTGCTCAGGAAGTTACCACTGGGTATGTGACCAAACAAGTCACTTCTCCTCCCTGGGCCTAAAAGAACTCAGGAGTTCTGGTGATGCCTAAGATCCCTTTCCATTTTACAGATAACCAACATTTTACAAAGGCCTTTACCGTTTTTGAAGTGCTTTATGTATTTTCTTTTTCTTAGTTGATCCCCTTATCTACTGTATTTCTAAAGAACCAATGTCCCTGAGCCAAGAGGCCCTGGTCAGGTTCTGAAGCCTGGCCCCTCATCAAAGGGCTATCAGAAGGCAAGATGGCAACTCTAACCCAGATGGACAAAGGAAAGAATAAACATTATTATACTCATTTTAAAGCACAATCAATCAACATGCATTTAGCCCCTACTATGTGTCAGGCAATGGACTATATGCTGGGGAAAAAAGTGAATCAGTCCCTGCTCTTAGAGACCTCACAGTTTATGAGGGAACAATATGTAGATAAATTGGTATATGCAAAATAGATATAAAAGCATATGCAAAATAAATACAAGCTGATGAGGGGAATAGGACAGTAGAACCTTGGAAGATTAGGAATGGTTTCTTGTAGAAGGTAATTCTTTCTCTGAGCCTTAAAGGAGAATAGAGATTCTGGAGAGTTTATATAAATTGTGAAAGGTCACACTGCCAGCATGAGAAGAGTCATAACTCAAGCCCAGTCCTTCAGACATCAATTCCAGTGTTATTTCCACTATGCCAAGCTGGCCCTCATAGAGAAGGGATCATAAACCTAGAACTGGAAACCACTTCAAAGCCTATTTAGTCCAACTGCCTCACTTTTTATAGATGAGGAAACTGAGGTCTAGGGAGATTAAGTGACTGGTCTGCCCAAGGTCACATAGGTAATCATCATCTGATGCAGGATTTGAACCCAGGTCCTCTGATTCCAGAATCTTTCCACTCTGGGGGCCATCTCCAGTCCTCCTGATCTTTGTCTTGCCACTAGACCCAGATGGCTCTTGAGGAGAAAGATAGGCTGGTGACTTTGCTCAGCCCTCCCTCACTTAAAGCCAATTCACTTGCAAATCATGAGAATGAAGAACCAACAACAATCTTTCAGCTGTTATTTCCTGCGGAAGCTAGATGGTCTTTCCACGTCTTCCTCAGCCCTAGAATATCCAATACAAGGGCTAGTTAAACTAGAGCTGCCCCAGTGTGTCCTAGAATAGCTGGTTTGCATACCATTTTAACCCTTTTCTCCATGTATAGAAGGAGGTTGGCTGTTTGGGAACTTCAAGTACCACACTTCCTTTGTAAATGTAAATACCTGATGTTGGTTGCTAGAGAACTCATGCAGGCACATTCATGTATTTATAGCTATGCTGATTAGCTGAGGCCCGATTCTCCCCAAAGTAAGATCCTCTCCTAGAATCTAGGCTAATAGTCATCCCTTGAATCTCTAGAGAAAGTTGTAACTCCTTAATCTAGTGTCTTTTCAAAGAACATGCCTAGCTAACGGTCATTTCCCTCATCGTAGTCAGAGCCATTTAGAGATTAAGGAAGACTCTAGGATATTCTGGTTCCAACCAACGGTTTGGACTCCTGCTTACTTATTCAATTTGTTGCCTATTTATCTCCATTTTCCTTACTCCTCCAAACTTCTGAAAACTATCCTGGTTCCCAAAGTAATAGAGGTCTGGTGCATGGCAGAGCTCCTTAGAGGGCAGCTCCTTGAGTGGAGGACTCTAGGGAGCTGCTTCTGGGAGAATCATGATTCTCTCCCAGAAATTATAAGGAAAGTACCTTGGAGAGACTAGAACATGTGTGGACATTCCGTAACTGGTTCTTGTTGGTTAACCATGTGGTTGAGAGTAGCCTTTTTCCATTGCTTACATAGTCAGAATTGTCAATATCTTCAAAAAAAGGAGTAAGTCCGCTTTGGTTGCCTGTGGACTGCATTTGGATAAGTGAGGTGATTCCTTCACTCATGATGTTGAGTGAGAGGCTAAGGTACTACCAAAAAAATCCCAAGCCTACTTCTGTTATGAGGCCATATGGCCCCAAGATACATGTTTGGGTCTTTGACCTTTCATTCTCCTCCCCTTCTTTCCTCTCTCCTTTCCTCCCCATTCCCCTTCCTTTCCCTTATGTCCCCTCCCCTTCTGTCCTCTCCTCTCCTCTCTTCTCTCCTTTCTCCGGTGAGTTGGATTTAAGTGAGTCAGAGTTGTACAAAGTCATCAGCCTCACTCTCTCTTCTTGAGTCATTGAGGCCCAGTGGCAGGACAAGTCGAGATGACTAGTGATGGTCCAGGATACAGTGGCTCTTCCATGGGATAGCTAGCCATAAGAATCCAGGAGTCAGAATCCAAATCATATTTTGTAGCCACTATTGGTGGACTGAGAAGCAAGGAAGATCTTCAGGAAGTGACCTTCAGGACTCTAGTCCAGAAGAAGGATTCATCTAGACTTGATGGGATCAATGCTATTTAAGAACTAACCTATGTTTTAAGTCTACTACTCCAGAAATCAAAGTGATAAAGAGAAGAATATGAATCCAAGGTAATGGGGAAAGTGTTTATACTTTGCTCTTTTTCTATCTACAAAGCTTTTTGTAAAAGCTACTCAATGGTTAAATATGAGCTAGTTACTGGACCATTAACAAATGGGGAGGAACACAGACCATGGTCCTGAAGTCAATGGTCACAGGGGAGAAGATAGTTATAAAACCCCGCAGGATACCCTAGAACCTTGAGGAGGAGATATAATCTGCCTGGCTCTGGGAGTATGGAACCAGGGCCTACATGTGAGACCAAAAATCATAATTAATTTTTTTTTAGCCCAGATGAAGTAGGTTTTATTTTTTCCCTTAATTCCCTATTTCATACAAGTAATAGTTTTCACATCCTAAGTAGAAATAAGAAAAATTAATATTTTGGTTTTATACCTGCCATTTTGTTTAGCCAATTTTGCTCTAGAATCCTTGAGAACTGAAAAATCCTTGATTTGAATAACAGACAAGAATTTTTCTGGAGGCCCATCTAGAATAATGCTACCCAACTAGGTGCTACCACCCTATCTGGTGTTGCTTCAGCCATCATGAGACACCTCAAAAATTCTACCTTCATTTGTTGATTTGAAACAGATAGCTAGAAGAGATACAGAAAGACTCTTCTACGTGAGTTCAAATCTGGCCTCAGACACTTACTAGCTGTGTGATGCTGGGCAAGTCACTTAACCCTGTTTACCTCAATTTCCTCATCTGTAAAATGAGCTGGAGAAGGAAATGATGAACCATTCTAATATCTTTGCCAAGAAAACCCCAAAAGGAGTCACAAAGAGTCAGTCATGACTAAAACAACTGAACGACAAAAATACAGTTATTACTATTATTATTCCTTTTTCACTGATGAAGAAACTGAGGACCCAAGAAGCTAAGTGACTTTCCCAAGGTCTTACATTTAAGAAATGGCATTACAGGATACTGTGAGGGATGAGAGGAACATGATAGAGTTGGCGAGGAAGTCAACTGGGATAGAGTCTGGGGGTAAAGGGCAGAGGAAGTAAGTCATTTGGAAGCATCCTTTTTTAACTAGTGCTAAGCTTAGTTATTTCAATGCTGCTGAAGTCCTGATGTTGTCAGCACCTTCTAAATTTTGGTGATGTTGCTTTTCCTTAGTAATGGATCTGCCTATAGGAAAGGGTATCAACAGAAATCACCCAGATCTGTCACATCTTCAATCCATCTCCTCAAACCTTTATTAAAGACCCATTAAGTTCAAAGGCATGCTGACAAAGGCAAACACAAGATAATCCCTGCCTTCAAAGAACTTATATTCTTACTTCCTTTTTGAAGTCTTTTTACTATGTATGGTAATGCCTCCTAGATCTAAGTATTGTGCTGTTGTTTTGTCAACCTCAGAATACCTCAGTACCCTGGTGTTCAGAAGCTTCTAGCCCATTGAATCTAACTTCTGCTGCCCTTGCTTTTTTGACACCAGGGAGAAGTCAATGATTTGGTCCAGATGGTGTCAATTTAATTATTGGCACCTAATGTACCATGATATTAGTGTATAATGTGGCCAATTTTCTGGGATTTAGCTTTGGATAGGTGACTAGGGAAATGCCTAGATGGGGGATGGGAGGGGAATCATCTGCAACAGGAGGGAAATCCAAGCTAAGGCTTATTTTTCCCCAAAGTGCATGGAATGATATTTTCATTTTGGAGGAAAACAGTATATCCCCTCTGTCAAGAGTCACTTAAACATTAGAAGGTTCCTGAAGCAATCATGAGATGAGAGAACAATTTCAAGGAACAGAGCTTACCCTTTGGGCCTCACTAATTGACTTGTTTGCCTCTTTCTTAGTGGCTGAGGGTTATTGACATGACCACTCATCTAGAAATCCCATCCTTTTAGTTGTGTCTCCCTGGGAGTCCAGAATCCAGAGCCTGTGAGGGTTACCTATCAATAACGGGAAATTAGCTTCATTATGTGGACCAAGAAGTAAGTTAGGCAATTCCTTAATATATTCATTAATGAATCTTTCTCAGTCCCTCTTTACACAAAAGAGATAAGCAAACAATTCTCCTGGAGTATGAGACTTAGGTTAATTATTCTCTTGCCTTATTTCTAAATTGTAATGGAAGCCTGGTTTTTTCATAAATTTGTTGTAGTTAGAACTTTTCTTTATGTATCTCAACATACATAGGGGATTCTGAGGCTTACGAAAATCCTCAATAGTTGGAAATGGTTAAGATCTAACAATGCTGCTTGGAATATCCCCTTTAGACTTCCGCTTCTGGGAGCCAAGATGGCGGAGTAAGAGGTGAGTCGCTCTTACCCTCCCTTATCAACTCCTGAAAGCCCAGAAAATATCACCCCAGGAAAAACCCTAGAATACCTGAACCAGAAGAAAGATGGGGTGCAGTGGTCCAGTAGCCCAGGTAACTTGAGAGATTAATGGGAAAGGCCCCTCTTACTCTAGGGGAAAGGGAGCAGTACAGAACAGGAGGTGTCCCAGAAAGCTAGTGGAAAGCCCCACTTCAGCATACCAGGAAGAGATCCTGAAGCCCAGGTGGTGGAGCAGGCAAACAATAATACCTGGACCCCTGAGCACCTCACTGAGGGCAGGGGAACTGGTGGAAACCAGCTTGGAAAACCACCAGGTGTCTGGGCACTCTACAGCAACCGGCTCTCTTAGTGCCTCAGCAAAACTAAGGAAAGCAGCACTCCAAGGGCCCCCAGGTGAATAAACACCCTACAACATCCATCTGAAAGGAGCTGAAGAAAGAAAGGAAGGAAAGGCCCAGGTGAGCAGGAAGTCTCCAATCCTATCCCTAGAGTTCCAGTGTTGCTGATTCCAACACCAGGTAAGCTGCCAGAACCCTACAGCCTCCAACTGCCGACATTGGAGGCCCCAGCACACAAAGCCAGTGACCAGGCCTTAGGCTCCCAACACAAGAAACTTGGGTCAGTGTCCTCTGCTCCCCAGCAGGAGGGCTCAATTTCTTTAAAGGCCAGGAAATAAGCAAACCCCATGAGCAAAAAGAAATGTACAATAGATTCTTATTATGGGAAGAGTGAAGATCAAGGCAGAAGTTTTTTTTTTTTGGTAAGGCAATCAGGGTCAAGTGACTTGCCCAGGGTCACACAGCTAGTAAGTATCAAGTATCTGAGGCTGGATTTGAACTCAGGTCCTCCTGACTCCAAGGCTCTATCCACCATGCCACCTAGCTATCCCTCAAGGCAGAAATTCTGAAGAGGATGACATTGTCAACAAACACACATCTGGAACCTCAAAAGGGAATATGAACTGGTCTGAAGCACAAAAAGCCTTCTTAGAAGAGCTTAAGAATGATTTTAAAAGTCAAATGAGAGAGGTAGAAGAAAAATTGGGGAAAAAAATGAGAGGTATGCAAGAAAGAGTCAATAGCTTGGAAAAGGAAAGACAAAAATTAATTGTAGAAAACAAGCCCTTAAAAAATACAATTGGCCAAGTGGAAAAAAAGTACACTGAAGAAAACAAATCCCTAAAAAATATAACTGGCCAAATGGGGAAGGAGGTACAAAATCTAATAGAAGAAAACAATTTGCTAAAAATTAGAATTGGGCAAATGGAAGCTAACGACTCTATGAGAGAACAAGAATCAGTCGAACAGAAACAAAAGAATGAAAAAATAGATGGAAATGTAAATGGTAAAACAACTGACTTGGAAAATCGATCCAGGAGAGACAATTTAAAAATTATTGATCTACCTGAAAATCACGATGAAAAAAAGAGCCTGGACAGTATCTTTCAGGAAATCGTCAAAGAAAACTGCCCCAAGGTCCTAGAACCAAAGGGTAAAATAGCCATAAAAAGAATCCACCAATTACCTCCTGAAAGAGTTCCCAAACTGAAAATGCCAAGGAATATAGTAGCCACATTCCAAAATTACCAGGTCAAAGAGAAAATAGTGCAAGCAGCCAGAAAGAAACAATTTAAATATCATGGAACCACAGTCAGGGTTACTCAGGACCTTGCAGGTTCTACAAGGTTGTAGGGAAGGGAATATTATATTCTGTAAGGCAAAGGAGCTTGGATTACAACAAAGGATCAACTATTCAGCAGAAATGAGCATGATCTTTCAGGGGATGAGATGGATATTCAATGAAATGAGGACTTCCAAACCTTCCTGATAAAAAGACCAGAGCTCAACAGAAAATTTGATCTTCAAATACAAGACTCAAGAGAGACATAAAAAGTAGATGGGGCAGAAAGAAACAACATGTTGTTAATAAGGGCAAACTGTTTACATCCCTACAAAGGAAGATGACACTTGTAACTCTTGAGAACTGTATTGTTGTTATACCACATTGAAGGAGTACACATAAAGGGGGTGGGTATAAATTGACTTTGATGTAATGATGAAAAAAATCTAATCAGGTGGGTTAAATGGATCCAAGTAAGTGGATTAATCTGATCTAAGAACATGTACTGAAAGAAAAGGAAAGGAGAAGGCAGACAAGGGTAAATTACATCACGGGAGAAGGTACAAAAACCTATTACAGCAGAGGGAAAGAAGGGAGGGAGACAAGCATTGTTTTAACCTTACTGTCATCAGATTTGGCTCAAGAAGGGAATAACATAATCAGGTATAGAAATTTAACATGCCCTATAGGCAGTAGGAGGGAAAAGGGGAAAGAAAAGGGAGGGAAAAAAGTAGTAAGGGTAAAGGGGAAGAAAAGGGAGGGGGCTAATAGAAGGGAGGTGGGACTGAGGAAGGTGGTGGTCAAAAGGAAAACAATGAGGAGGGAAAAGGAGAAAAGAGAAAGAAAAGCATAAACGGGGCGGGGGGAAGGATGGAGAGAAAGACACAGATAGTAATCATAACTGTGAATGTGATATATGAATGTAATGGAATACTATTGTGCTATAAGAAATGATGAACAGGCAGACTTTAGAAAAACCTGGGAAGACTTTTATGGACTGATGCTGAGTGAAGTGAGCAGAACCAGGAGAACATTGCACATAGTAACAGCCACATTGTGCGACGACTAATATTGATAGACTTAACCCATTTCAGCAATACAAGGATCTAAGACATCTCCAAAAGCTTCATGATGAAAAATGCTATCCACATCCAAAGAAAGAACTGTGGAGTTTGAATGCAGATCGAAGCATACTATTTGCTATTTTTTTTCTTCTGTTGTGTTTTGTTTCCTCTTTCTGGTGGTTCCTCCTATTAGTTCTAATTCTTACTTGCAACATCACTAATGTGAAAATATGTTTAATAAGAATGTATATGTATAACCTACATCAGATTGTGCACCACCTTGGAGAGGGAGGGAGGTGGGGGGGGGAGAAAAATTTAAAACTCAAAAGCTTATGGAAGTGATTGTTGATGAATCAAAATAAATTAATAAAAAAAAATGGTAGTGGAATATCCCCTTTAATGACTTTAAATTCCTCCTTCCTTCACTCTCCTTGATTTGCCCAATCTCATTTTAGATATTCCAAAATATCACTCCTTTCCTTTCCTCCTGAAACTTTATGAGGCACTCAGAAAGTTCTCTCCAATAGCCAGTATTCTTTGTCTAAGTTAACTTTGCAGTTCTAAGGCATTGTGGATTTCCTGTCTCTGTGATGAACATCTTTGCTCTTTCCTTGGTGTTTATGGCTCCATGTAGAGACTACTGCACCGAGGATGGCCCCAATAAATATGGAAAATGATGATGGTAAAATCACTTTTTCAGATTTGTTGGCCATGAGTTCTCTCTCACGAATGGATTCTACTCTTCTGTCATCAGTATGCTATTGTTCCCCATGTTCTCAGAATTTTGTTTGTGGTTTCTTAATTCAGCAAGGGCTTTTAAATATCTAGCACGTGCAAGGCACTGAGCTGGTTGTTGGGAGGTGGGGACAGGTACAAAAACAAATCAGTTTCGGTCATCAAGGAACTTGTATTGGCAGAGAGAGAGGTAATAGTATAACATGTTAACAGATATGTAAATACAAAGTATGTACAGATTCATTGGGAAAAGTGTATATTTGGGGTGGGGTTGAAGGCCAAATAGAAGAATTTTTATTTAGTCCTAGTGCCAATAGGGAGTCAGTAAAGCTTTTTCAGTAGAGAAGTCACAGGGTCAGACTATTTTTTGTTTTGTTTTTTTTTTTTTTTTTTTTTTTTTTAGGCAATGGGTTAAGTGACTTGCCCAGGGTCACACAGCTAGTAAGTGTCAAGTGTTTGGTCTGAGGCCGGATTTGAAAGCAGGTCCTCCTGGCTTCAGGGCTGGTGCTCTATCCACTGTGCCACCTAGCTGCCCCTAGGGTCAGACTTTTAGGAATGTCAAATTGACAACTGTTTGTATGATTAATTAGAGAGGAGAGAGTCTAGAAGTTGGAAAACCAATTAGGAAGCCAAGATATACATGTAGACTGCAACCATTTAGGCAAAAGTTGTAACCATGGTGTACATGTGCCTAAGACAAGTCATACTTCTGATGCTACAACCTACTAATCAATATCTTCTTATAGCATCACACCACTCTCTACTGTTCTCAGCTGGGTATCATCTCTCCACTTTCTGTTGCATTGTCTCTATAGATATCCCTGTTGGTCTCATGGCCACTGCACTGCTCTGATACCATTTGTTGGAATGAAAGGACCTGAATTAAAACATACAATCTGCCTTCTATTTTTGTGTCTTTGGGTAAATGACTTCTGCTCCTTTTGTCTCAATCTCTTCATTTATAAAAATAAGGGGATTGGACTACATGACTTCTAAAATACCTTCCAACTCTGAGTCTATGTTTCTATGATCTATTCAGGAAAACTTGCTGGGCTCTGTGCTGCCATTTATTGAAGTATAGTCACTAAATAGCCTCTTCCTGAGTATGGTAGTCTGATGACCTCTTCATACATAGCCAAGGCAATGACACAACACTTAGGAAAGGCAGCCAATAAATGGCTGGAAAAAGCTGCCAGGCTAATTAAATCTGTTTTGTTTTGTTTTGTTATTTTCTTTACACCTTTATCTGGTAGAAGATTCAAGGTGCATGGTAACAGACAACTAGCTGATTTAGGATTAAAGAATTAGGGAATTCAATTAGGGAATGTAATCCCTTCTATCCCTTATTATGATCTTTGTCTCTCAAACTTATTTTGGGAATACTGCCTTCTCCCTTCCAACTCATAGAAACTATATAGATATGGTAACCTCATCTCCTAAGAAAGATTTTATGCAAAGGAAGTTAGGGAAAGAAGACAAATCTAGGTGAAGAACCTGGCCACATTCCTTCCTTTATTATCTATTTCTACCAGCAAGTGATAATACCTACCTTTTATTCTATATTTTGGAAAATGCAAAACTTGATGGCTCCTTACAAGTGTAAACACATTTTGAAATGTATTAATTATTCTCTAAATCTGATACCTTGGAATAAATCATTTCCCCCAAGTCTCAGAAGTAGAGAAAATAGATATATTCAAATATTTTAATCTTCTTCCCATCTACTTCTCTTGACATTAATAGGTTGTTGATACGTGTGAATCTTCTGATACTCTGGAGTTAAGCTAATAGGCTAGATCAGGTCTCAGTGAATCTTGACTTAATAATGTCCTGAGTTGAAAAGTTATTCAATTAACTGAAAATCAACTCACTACATTATGTTCGTCTCCATGGAAGTCACCAAAGACCTTGGATGAAATTTAATGGAGAATCAATCCATCAAAAAAAGATTCTGTTAAGCACAAATTATGTTCCAAGTACTGTGATATGCACAGAAGATACAAATACAAGAGTAAAACAATTCCTGATCTCAAGGAGCTTACATTTTATTGGAAGATACAAAGTGCTCACAGATTAATTAGCAGGATATATATGGTAGTAAGGTTTTAATGTTGACCACCCTGTATGTAACCTATATGGAGTGATCAATTTTCTCTACATGTTACTGGCCCATTTTTCTTATTAATTCTCATCCCAGGTTCTAAGGCAAAGAGCATGTTTTTATATTATTAATTACTAAAATCCAACATTTTTCTCATTAATCAAATAACTTTGAGCCCTCAGCCCTGCTTATCAAATATTTTTGTTTAATAATGTAGAGAAACCTCTTTTCCCATAAACTTCTGCTCATTTCTCTTTATTTCTATCTCTTAATATATATAATATCTAGGTGTATATGTATATCTATATCCTTCCAACCCCTTAATTGGCTGGACTTATATAAACAATAAAACTAATAGATGTAGTATTAATCATATAAGCAACAACAAAACAAAGATATAAATAAATAATTGTTTATAATATGTCTTCTGTGAGAAGCATCACAGCTAAAGTTACCTTAAACTATTACTATAACTGCTGACTTCTCAGTTCTGGAAGCACAGTCTAATCATTCGGTTATCTCAGGAAATGAACTAAAGTCTCTTCTTAAAACTTCTCTTCATGCTTCTTCACAAGATAAAAATTAATCTAGGTTCACTTAGGAAAACACAAGAAAGACCCTGTTTTGGGTTGTTGTTTTTTTCCCTTCCCTTTTCTTCACTAGTGTATAGCACACATACCCAACATATGATAAGTGTTTATTAATTGTGCAATTAAAGCTTATTGTTTGCTTGATTTTCTAAGAATTTGACTGTGAAAGTGAAGAGAGACATATGAGATTAAGGATCATAGTTTGACAAGATGGTAAGGTAAAATAAAAACATTGCTTTCTTTTTTTTTTCTTTTTTTTTAGGATGAAAGACATCTTCTTTTTATAGAAAAGGAGTCAGTGATAGATAAAGAGAAGTAGAAAATTAGGGAAAAACACTTAGAAAAAATTATCTTAGTCTTTTATGTCTTCCTGCAGCTTTCTTCAGCCACAACAGCTGACTGTCTCTTCAGTATGAAATTTAGCTCTGTTTCCTTTACAGGCTCTATGATCTCATTGCCTATAAAAATGTAAGAGTATCTAAGTCTCTGTGCAAGAGGTTATTGTAGTTTACACAATTGTAACATATTAATCATATTGTAATATATATAAAATAAATATGTAATTATCTGACAGAAGAACTAATGAAGAAAGGCTTCTTGAATGGGACTGTGCTTGAGGTGAGCCTTAACAGGAGCCCAGCCGTCTAAGAGACGTGAGTGAGGAGAAAGAATTCTAGGCATGGGACGCATTTGTGAAAAAGCAAGTAGAGTTGTCCGGCTAGAGTATACAGTGTGTGAAAAAGAATAATGTGCAATCAGTCTGGAAAGATGTTTTGGAACTGGATTGTGAAGAGCTTTAAATGCCAAAGAGAGGAAGGCAGATTTTTTTTTTTCCTAAATAGAACTACTGAATCTTCTTGAGTAGAAAGTGATGTGGTTGGACCAGTGATTTAGGAACATGGATTTGCCAACTATATGGAAGATGGACTGCAGAAGGTATAGACTGGAAACAAGAATACCAATTAGGAGGCTATTGCAAAAATCCAAGTAAGAAGTGATGAGAACCTCAGGTAGGGTAGTGGCTATGAAAATGGGAAGAAGGAGGCATATTCAAGAGATGTTGAAAAGGTACAATCAACAAAACTTGACAACTGATACGGAGAATGAATGAGTGAAAAAAGGAATATTGAGTCTGAGGTTGTGAACCTGAGTGACTGAAAGTATGGTAGTACCCTAGACAGTAGTAAGGAAGTTGGTAGGACAAGTTGGTTTGGTGTTGGAAGGGTAGGAATGATGAGTTCTGTTTTGGGTGTATCCAATTTGTGATGCTTATGGGACATCCAGTTAGAGTTGTCCAGCAGGAAGTTGGAGATTTGGGACTAGAGTTTTGGGAAAATTTGAAGGCTGGATATGTAAATTTAGGGATCATCTGCAGAGAGTAGTTGCTGATAAAATCACTAAGGAATTATAGAGAGAAAAGAAGAGAAAGCCCATAACTACGTATGCCTACTTATAGTGGGTAGGACATGGTTAATTAATTTATAAAGGAGATTGACAAGGATATGAAAACACAGGGTGGAACATTTATCCAGAAGGAAAGGGTGGTCAGCAATATCAGATACTGCAAAGAAATAAAGGATAAAGTCTGAGAAAAGGCTACTGGATTTATCAAGGGAACTCATTGCTGAGCTTGCAGAAAGCTATTTTGATCCTATAAAAACTAGATTTTTAAGGTATTGAAAAGTGAGTAGGAGGTAAGAAAATAGAGACAATGAATGTGGCTTTTTTAATATCTGTCTCCTATGCTTAGAATGCTCTGCCGTCTCTGCTTTGCTGCTTAGAATCTCTGGCTTGCTGTAAGACTCAGCTCAAGTAATAATTTCTGCAGGAGATCTTTGCCAATCCTCTTGGACACTAGAGCCTTTCTTCCGTCTACTCCGTATGCATCTTGTATGTCCCTAATTATTTATGTGTTTTCTCTCTCACTATCATGTAAGTTCATTGGGGCAAATACTGTTTTTTTTTTCCTTCCATTTGCTTCACTAGTGCTTAGCACACACAGCTGACATATAGTAAGTGCTTAATAAACAATTAATGCTTATTGTTTGCTTGATTTTCTAAGAAATTGACTGAGAAAGCAAAGAGAGACATATGAGATTAAGGATCATAGTTTGACAAGGCACTAAGTTAAAATTTTAAAAAATGCTTTGTTTTTTTTCTTTTTTCTTTTTCTCTTTTTTTTGGATGAAAGCTCTTTTTATAGGAAAGGAGTTAGGGATAGATAAGGAGAGGTGGAAAATTAGAGGAGGGATGGTGAAAAGATCAATCTCTTGATTGAAAAGGCTACTGGATTTATCAAGGGAACTCATTGCTGAGCTTGCAGAAAGTTATTTTGATCCTATAAAAACTAGATTTTTAAGGTATTGAGAAGTGAGCTGGAAGTAAGAAAATAGAGACAATAATGGAAGAAGTTGGGATTTGTGGCACAAGCATAGAAATTGGCATCTGGAAGAAGGGCCACTTCACCCTCACAATCTGGTGTAATGGTAAGCCTGGTGGATGTTGCTAGGGTAACTTGAAATATGAAACTAGAGAAGAGATAAAGCACAAGCTGTATGACCTCAATTTTTTTTGGTGAAATAAGAGTTGATATCCTCTGCTAAGAAAGAGTCAGTGAGGTGGTGGTATAGGTAGCATGAGAAAAGAAGAAAAGATTTGTAACAGCATCTGTGGGGAATGAGAAAGAGAGTCTAATAGGGAAAAGTTGGTTGGTATGAGCAGTAAAGGTCCAGTTGAGATCGCATACATAGCATAAATTTATAGCAGGCCAAAGCAGCATTACTGTTTGGCATTCAGTAGCACCATGGTAGTCGAGGATACCTATGGTGAGAATAATTAAAGGCGATAATCAAGGTGAGACCGGTGGCCACAGGACAATGGAGAACAAAACTCAAGGGTCAAGGACAAGTAGAAAGTCGAACCATTTGACTAAAGGGTAAAGATTTTGAAGGGAAAGTCAGTGAAGGCAGAGTAGGGGTGATGGCTTAGAAAGAAGGGGAAGGTGGAGTAGTAGATTTTGCAGTAAAGACAGAGAATAGGTTTTGGGGAAAAAACAGAGGATGGTTTAAAATTTTTGATTGATGCGATATTGAGCCACAAGGACTGAGTAGTGAGCATGTTTTGCAATGTATTCACTACAGCTTACATACTGTTACACTTCAAATGCTGCATCTAGGAGAAACCCTTCAAACAGCATTAGTTATCACAGAAGAGTCAGATGGTATTAAGCCTTAAGTGTACACTCCTATTGACCTTCAGATTGTTCCTGCAGATTTTCATTAGCTGAACATTCCTCTTAGAGATGATATCAATGAAGTCCTAAATTGATCCTTTTAAAGGTATAAGACCAATTTAATGAAGAACTTTAATTTCAACTTCTCTCTACTACTGAGACAGTACTAACATGACATTTAGACCATTGTTCTGAGCAAAGCCCTAACCTTTTCCTGACTAAAAATAAAAGTCCCTGTATTTTGCAAAGATTCTATTACTTCAGTCTTTTGCAAGGCATGGATACAATGTTCTTCTTGCCTAGCTATTCTAGCAGGATGTATAAAAAGTGGAAGGATTATAAGATGGACGGAATAATGCTAGGAAAGTGGTTTCTCTTGTCAGCAGAAGAATTGGTAAGAAAGGAAAATGACTGTTAACATTTGCATGTATAACAAATAAAGAGAAATGGACTCCTCACAGTGTAATCCGATTAAAACACCTGGCAATGACGAAAGGTCACATTTACAGATCACTCCACACTTTCAGCCTATTTTCAGAGGTGATAGCCTTGGGAGTTCAGGAGGACAAATATTATACTGCTTACCAATCTTCAGTGTGTCTTAACTGCCTCTAAGATAGGATAAAAAAAAAAAAAAAAACAACTCCCACCTCGCATTTGCGGTATTCTAACTCCCACATATCTTTCCAGACTTCTTTAATATTGCTCCCTTGCATTAATTCTGTTTCTCTTAAACTGGGCTGCTAGCTACTTCCATGACATAACATTGCATCAGCTGTCTCTTTGCCTTTGCAGAGGGTGGGCTACCATGTCAGGAATGAACTTCCTCCTGACCTCAGAAGGCCACTGCTAGGCATAACCCCGCAAAGATCAAAGAAGTTAACAAGTGATATGTGCAAAAATATTTATGTTAGCTCTTTTTGTGTATACCCCAAACTGGAAACTAAAGGGATGCTTATCAATTGAGGAATATCTATGAAAAAATAGTGGTATATGAATATGATAGAATACTATTGTGCTACAAGAAATGAGGAAATAATTATTTCAATGAGGTACTTAAAAGATTTATATGAACTGATCCAGAGTGAGGTAAGCAGAACCAAAAGAATAATTTGTACTATAACATCAAGATTATAAAAATGAACCTATTAGAATCCCTACCTTTCTTCAATCCAATAGTTCATATGTCACTTCCACTATCAAGCCTTTTTTTGTTCTCCCAGTTGTTACTTTTCTCTGTTTTTTGAAATTGCCTTGATTTACATTGTATATATGTTATCTTAACTAGTCATCTTGGCCATTGAAATAAGGGAATTATGTCTATGTGTGTTGATCCAATTTATTGAAGGACAAATAGTATAATGGCTGAAATTAAGACGAACATATCCTTTATACCTAGAATGTTTGTTTTCCTTACCTGTGTCTCTTGGAATTCCTAATTACTTTCAAGACTCAGCTCAAATGATACTTCCAACAAGAATTTTTTCCTAACACTTCTAATTGTTAGTGTTTTCCCCCCAACCTTTAAATTACTTTGTATTTCTTTACATATTCTTCGTACTTACTTATCTCTATACTTGTTTTATATGTCCTGCATAGAATACAGATAGAATGTTGGAGGGGTTGTGGGAAAACAGGCACACTGATGCACTGCTGGTGAACCTATGGATGCATACAACCATTCTGGAAAGCGATTTAAAATTATACACAAAAAGATTACTAAACAGGGCTCCCTTTTCACTCAGGTATACCATTACTAGACCTAAGCCAAAAAAGGTCAAAGCTATAGGAAAAACATTTATAGTAACTCTTTTGTGATAAACAAAACCTGGAAACAAAAGGAAAGCCCATCAATAGAGGGATAGCTTTGAATAAATTGTGGTACATGAATGTGATGGAATATTATTATATTGTAAGAAATGAGGAAATAGATGATTTCAAAGAGAAACTCACTTCTAAGACTTTTATGAACTGATGTAGAGTGAGGTAAGCAGAAACAGAAGAATAATTTATATTATAACATTGAGATTATGAAAATGAACATGAAGACTTGTTTAAACTGATGAAAAATGAAATAGGCAGCAGCAGAACAGTTTATACGATAGCAACACTGTAAAGACAAACAATCTTGAAAGTTATAACTAAAAATCAATTCAATGACCATCCATAATTTCAGAGGATCAGTTATGAAACCTGCTAACCACCTCTTGACAGAAGAGTATGGATTGTGTTATCTGCAAATTTGATAGGCATATCACCTATGCCTTTATTCTAATATTTGATTTAAAAAAGAACAGTATACTGGAGACATTCTTTTGGAGCGACCAATGAAAATTGTTCCTTAGGTCTAGTCATTCAATAATTTCTGAATTTTATTAAATGCAGTGTAATATAGTACACATTTCTGTATTTTGCTCATGGAAGAGAATGGATATTTTGATAGTGCTCTATTCTTACTTGGATCATTATAACTTTGTCCACATTGAACTCCAACACTGCCTTCTCTGACCTAATAAAAGTAAATTGACCCCTTTTCCTGCCTCTTCTTGGCGTTTGTTGCTTTGTATAATAACAACTCAGATTTGTTAACCACTTTAAGGTTTACAAAGCACTTTCCTCACAACTCTCTATGAGGGAAGTAATAGTAGCCTCAAAACTAAAAAACAAAGTGACACCCAAGGTCACACTGCTAGGATGGTGTCTTAGGCTTGATTTGATTCAAGTAACTTCATTTTTCCACTAAGGTTGCTCCATAGCCATCACCCTAGGGTCATGTATAATGGCTTCCACATGATTTAGAGATAGAAGGGATCTAATATATCATTTAATCCAACCCCCCCCATCATACATGTGGGGAAACTGAGTCTGAGAGAGATGAAGTGACTTGCTCAAAATCACATGAGTGGTAAGTAGCAGAATTATGATTTGAACCTAGAGAGAGGCTCTAACACCAAATCCAGTTCTGCTCCAGGATGATCTTCAATTTCAAAGTGAAGGGTGAGAAATGACCATCCTGTCTCGAGGACATTATTTTAAAGGGAAAAAAATGTTGATTATTATTAAAGTGGTATAAAACTACGATTAGATGAACAGAATCTTAGTGGCATAGAGATGAACCAAAGCAGATAGGAAGAGATTGCAACTAGACAAATAGTATGAGAATTTCATCTAGAAGATATGCTCAAACTGCCACAAAACAAGACTCACCCAGATCGAGTGCAGGGGAGTGGGAATTATGTGAATTGTAAAATCAGTAAATGAGAAATGACAGGATAGCAGTGTTTCTGAAATAATATGCATTAAAACACCAACAAGCAGAATGTTAGAAAGTGATATAATGATAATATCACAATATAAGAATTTGACAGCTAAAAAGAAACTACTAACTATATTTTACAAATTGATCAACCAATTAATACATATTAATGAATCATTTATTGTATTTTAGGCACTGGGAATACAAAGAAAAAGGAAATAATAATAATAATAAGAGATAGTATTTATATGTCACTTTAATGTTTACAAAGTCCTTTACATCCACAGACTAATTTGATTCTTACTCTAGGGTAGGAACTAGAGATATTGCAATCCACTTTTTTACGAACAAGGAGACTGAGGCTTAGATAGGTCAATTAATGTATTTATAGTTAACAGCAAATGTCAGAGGTGGAAACTAAACTCAGGGATCTACTGATTCCAACTTCAGGACTCCTTTGACTACTGTCTTCCTTAAATGAGAAAACTGAAACTCAAGATGTATAATGATTTGCTCTAGGTTACACAATTTGCTATTGACAAAAAAGGTCTAGAATCTAAACTCTTAATACAATGTTTTCTCTGTTTCTTTCCATATAATGGAATGGACTGTCTTGGGGACTGTCACTTTCCAGCCACACCCCATTTGAAGGTCAAGTAGAGAATGAATGATCAGACAGCAATAAAATTTCAGGTATAGAAAGATGTAATCTCCTCCATAATGTATGAATCCACCATGGAATTATATAATTTGAGAACTGAAAGAGACTTAACTAGCTATTTAGTCTCTTATTAAAGTTTTACATAGAGGATGAAACTAACCCCTCTTTGGGCAACCCACTTCATTTTTTTTTTTTTGGGCAATTGGGGTTAAGTGACATGCCCAGAGTCACACCGCTAGTAAGTGTCAAGTATTTGCTCTGAGGCTAGATTTGAACTCAGGTCGTCCTGACTTCAGGGCTGGGGCTCTATCCACTATGCCACCTAGCTACCCCCAACACATTTCACTTTTGATGGCTCTTATTCTTATGAAGTTTTTTGCTGACATCAAGTCTCAGTTTACCTCTTTGCAACTTTTATGCACCCCTCCTGGTTCCACCCTTTGTGGCCAAGCAGAACAAGTCTAATACCTTTTCTAAATGAAAATCACTCAGATTCTTGAAAGAAGTTACCATGTCTCTAATGAGTCTTTTCTCCAAGCTAAGCATGATCACTTCCTTCTAATGATCCTTATGTGATATGAACCTGAGGCTCTTCACCATCCTGTTTGTCCTCCTCTGGGTACTCTGCAGACTATCCATGTTGTTGTTCTTAAATTATGGTACTCATAACTGAACACAGTACTCCAGGCAAAGTCTGACAAAGGTGATTTGCAGTGAAACATTTGTCTTCCCATTCCTAGAAACTATGCCTCTCAATGAAACCAAAGATCTCATTACCTTTCTTTTTTGGCTGCCACATTCCACTTCTGACTTATATTGAACCTGTGATACACTAAAACTTTCAGTTTTTTTTTCAGAATAACTACTGTCTAACCATCCTCCCCACTTCACCTTTGTACTTGTGAAGTTAACTTTCTACTACCCAAATGAAAGACTTTACATTTGTTACTATTGAATTAGATTTAACCCAGTTTCTAATTTAAGATCTTTTTGATCTTGACCTTATCATTTAGTGTGCTACCTATCTCTCCCAACCTTATGTTGTCAGAAATTTTGATGAGTGTTACCTATTGATCAACTGTGAATAGCTTAGCTATTGTCAGCAATACAATGATCTAAGACAATACGAAAGAACTCATGAAGAAAAATGATATTCACATTCAGAGAGAAAACTGGAGAGAAGTCTCCAGAGAGAGTCTGAATGCAGATTGAAGCATATGATTTTCACTTTCTTTAGTTTTATGTGTTTTTCCTTTTGTTCTGTTTCTTCTTGTACAACATGACTAATATGGAAATATGTTTTACATGGTTGCATATATATAACCTATGTCAAATTGCTTACCATCTTAGGGAGGGGGGTGGCAGAGGGGGGAAACAATTTGGAACTAATTTTTTTTTTAAATGAATGTTAAAAATTGTCTTTACATGTAATTGGGAAAAATAAAATATTTTAAAAAGTTTTTTTTTTAAAGAATGCTATCTTTGACTTTTTCCAAGTCAGTGATAAAAGTGTTAGACTTATAGGATCAAGCATAGATTCATGGGGTTCTCATTGGAGACTTCCTGCAAGGTTGACATTGAGTGACTAACAATTACTCTTTGATTTTGGACCTCCAAACGATTCTGAATGCCTGTAACTATATTATAATTTGTTCCATTTCTCTCAGCTGAGTTACAAGAATAGTATGTAATAATTTATCAAAAGCTTTACTAAAAATTAAGGTAAACTATGTCTAGCATATTGCCTTTATGAGTTTAACACTCCTGTCAAGGAAGTCAAGGAAACAAGGTTAGTCTGGCATTATTTATTCGTGATAAAACTATGCTGATCCTTTATAATTGCTGCTTCCTTTCCAGGTACTTGACAATCATCTCTTTAATGACCTGATATAGAATTGCCCCAGAAATTAAATTCAAGCTCAGTAGCCTTTTGTTTTAAGATTTTTCTTTTTCCTTTTTTTGAAAACTGGGTCAACATTTGCCCTTCTACAATTTTGTGCTGTTTTCTGTTTTCCATGATCTTTGAAATATCACTGAGAGTGGTTTTGTAGTCATATCTGCCAGTTCTTTCAACAGCTAAGGACATAATTTATCTGGGCCAATTGGTTTGAATTCATCAAGGACAACTAAGTGGTCTCTTACTATCTCTTTAGTTATCTTGGGTATCAACTCACTGTGAATCACGGATTTTTTTCCTGTTATTTCCAATGTAAGAATCATTCTCCTTGGTAAGGAAAACAAAAGCAAAAAGAAAAGCCAGGTAATTATATGTTATCTCTGCTGTCAGTTATCATTGTCCCAAACACTTCATGCCAATGTTCTGTTCCTTCTCTTGTCCTTTTCCTTCCCTACCCCAGTATGC
Source organism: Vombatus ursinus (assembly GCF_900497805.2). Classification (NCBI taxonomy): domain Eukaryota; kingdom Metazoa; phylum Chordata; class Mammalia; order Diprotodontia; family Vombatidae; genus Vombatus; species Vombatus ursinus. The sequence goes on along the minus strand of NW_020950062.1, from coordinate 7,811,478 downwards.
ATAAAATGAACAAAGATGAAAAACTCTCTTTGTTTTCTTAACAGCATAGCTCATTCTGAGCTTAAACATTCCTTATACTATTTTTATAGGATCATACCACACTTCTATTCATCCTCTGTTACTTGACTTTATTTTTTTTAAATGTTTCTTTTTAAAATATGTTTGGTTGTTGATTTACCTATGTATGCACAATGATCTCTTTAGATAAATTCCATTTTTCATATCACTGGGATTATTTTCCTTTGTGTCTTCAGAATCTTGATCTTAAGCATCATCCATTCTTACTGGGTTGATTATCCCTATAGTGTTTTATTTGTTGACATCCTACTTTGCTTTCCTTTGGACACTTTGAAATCTGTTTTTCCCAAAACTAAGGTGCGTGTCAGACTATGATTATATTTCCTCCCCTTTTATATCACAAACTCTAGGGAAGAATGTTACTACTCTCCCTTTCCCTCAGGATTCCCTTCATTTCCAATCCAACAAACAGTTTCTTCATGTTAGTAAGATCAGATCAAGAATAGAATTTCCCTCTTCTTGGTTCCTTCACCTTTTGAAGAATGAAACCATCATTAAGTCAAGTCAAAAAGTGTGTATGTGTATGTGTGTGTGAGAGAGAGAGAGACAGACAGACAGACAGAGACTCAGAGACACAGAGAGAGACAGAGACAATCCTTCATCACTACTAAATCATACTTCCATACCAGGTTGTGGTCTGTTTCCAAAATTCTTCATTTATCCCCTCTGTATGAGTAGGTAGAATATTATAACAAAATTGACCTGTTTCTTCTTCCATTGACCATCATCCAAATATTTTCTGTTATATTTTTTCCATGGATTTCCTCACATCAGCCTGTCTTTTAAAATATAAAATGTTGCCTTCCCGCTTTACCTATCCTGTTTCTATTGAATAAGGTATATCAGTTCAGGGCCTGGGTAGTCATGACTTTCATCCCATGAAGTATCAATAATGCCTATGAGGGCAAATTTCTCTCCTTGCATTAGAACTTTTTGTTTCTTTTATTTTGGCCTAAACTTGGAACATTTCTGTATAAACACTGAGGTAATAGGTTTTACTACTGGTTCCTTTATTAAATTTTGTCTCCTGTGAATTTCTGGTTGGCTAAATTGCTATTCTTCTTTTTTCATAGCTTTCTATGGCATCTAGCATGGGAGTATACATAGGTAGTTTTGTCCCTTGGAAAACTTTTTTTAAAATTTAGAGATATTTTTACTAGAATTGTAAAACACTCAGAAAATACACTTTTTCCTGTCCTTTGTTGAGGTACTCTATCTCTGCGGAATCTATTACCCTTATATTTTAAGCTATGATCCAGAAATATAAAGCCCATTCTTAGATACCACCTTCTTAGTCAGCTGTTAATTTCCCAGGTAAATTATTCTTTTCTATTCATCTTCTGTGTCCCTTTTCTTAAATGGGCAATAGTGAAGAAAACACTACCTATGCCCTTGAACTCAGGTTCTCCTGACTCCAAGTGTAGTACTCTAAGCATTGTGCCACCTAGCTATTATTATCGGGCAGCCAGGTGGTGGAGTGCATAGAGCACTGGGCCTGGAGTCAGGAAGATCTGAGTTCAAATCTGTCCTCAGACACTTACTAACTGTGTGACCCTGGGAAAGTCACTTAACCCCTATTTGGCTCAGTTCATCATCATCTGTAAAATGGGGACACACATTGGCAAAGCTGCTAGAATGGTTTGCCATTTCCTTCTCCAGTATGTGTCCCTATTTTACACAAATAGTTGGACATGAATGAACAACAAAAAGCTGTTATGATCATCATCACTGTTTTTTATTAATATTTTAGCAAGTACCTTCACTTTTTTCTCTCTTAATTCTTCCCCTTCAGTTTCAGTGCTCCCTGATCATCTTTGATTCTCCTTAATCCTTTTTATAGACTCCTTAATTGTCTTTGGTCCTGCTCTTGTTTACTCAGAAGTAGAAACCATACCTGTACCTGAGCTTAGAGATCATTCTCCTTTAACTATTACTCAAAATTTCCCCAAATTTCATTAAATTTCTCCTCTTCAAATTACAATTCTGACCTACCCCACTAGTGCATCCCCTCCAAGTCATGTATGTGATTTCCTTCTTATTTTGCTTAAGGACTTCTCTCTTTTCTTGTTCATTTTCCCATAAAAGCTGAAATTAGAAATTTGGTCAGCATATAACATTCTCAATAAGTAATCATCCAATGTCTGTTTAAATATCTCCAGTGATAGTAGGAAAACTCAATAACTCTCAAATCAGCTCCCTGAAGTTTCAAACCGCTCTAATTGTCAAGAATTTTTCCCCCCATATTGAGTTGAAAGCTATTTCCCTGTTACTTCAACCCATTAGATCTGGTTTTGTGTCCAGGAGCTGCACAGAATAAGTCTAGACTCTTGCCAGTATCCTAAGTATCCCAAAGAGATAATAAACTTAAGTGTCTTTCCTTTTCTAAGGAACTGTATTCTCAATTATCTTTTCAAGACTATCTTACCATTCAGGAGAGTGGAATTAATGGTGACAGAAAAGAATAGGTCTAGTGAGACTAGGCCATGTGGAAGCATAGGAGACTTTGGTAAGGGAATGGAGTTTCAAATTTGAAGACCTTGGATGTTATGGTACAACTCCATTGAATGGTGGAGGTGTCTGTTAGGGCAATTGTACTGTGTGACTAAAATAAGGAAGAGAACTTTGGACTTATGGAGGCTAATGATTCAAGTTGTTAGAATGTTTGTCATTATAAATATTGAAGGATAGAGAGGGAAAACTAAGAGCCCTGTTTTAACATCATTGAGAAAGTTGGGAAATGGACTACAGTAATAGGAATCAATTGATAGATTCATCAACAAGCAGTTTTTAAATATGAGGAAATATACTATGTGCCAGATGCTATGCTATGTGTTCAGCATATAGTGACACCAAGCTCCCTCAAAGAGCTTGCGTTCCATAAGGGGATATGTTATGTGCATATATAAGTATAAATGAGATATAATAAATGCAAGGCAATATGGTACAGGGAAACTAGGAGCTAGGGATATCAGGACAAGATGTAGAGGAAATGGAGTGCAAAAGGAGTAAATTATATACACCAAGTTAGTTTTATAATCTAATCAGATGTTTTCCAAGGTCCCTTCCAAATATTAAATTTCAAGATTCTGTTTTATATGAAATTTTCTGATTTTAAAAAATGAGTATTATCTATCTCTAGTCTTCCCTTTCTCATTCCAATACCTTGTAAGACAGGTATATAATAAAACATACACAAATACTATATATAACTTATAAATCAGATCTTATACATTTAAAGAAAAGGGCTTCACCAGAAAAAATACAAGAACCAAATTCATTTTCTGGTTTCAATCAGAGGCTAGATGATCTCTTATAGTAGTTAGGTTGAGGAAATTGAAAGAAACTCTATTTGCCTCAATATTGACCCATAAGCATTTGTTAAGTACCTGCTATGTGCCAGGCACCAGTGCTATGCTCTGGGGATACAAAGAAAGGCAAAATATAATCCCTGCCTTCCAGGAACTTATAGTTTAATTGAAGAGATAAAATACAAACAACTATGTATAACCAAGATATATGCAGGATCAACTGAAGATAATTAATAGAAAGAAGGTACTGGCATTTAGGGAGTTTGAGAGAGACATCTCTCCCAAGTTTAGCCACTATTTGAAAAAAAAAATGAGGAGAGAGAGATGAAAAGAAAGAAAATTCCAGGCATGGGGAATAACCAGTGAAAATACCTGCAGCTAGGAGGTGAAATGCCTTGCGGAGGAACGAAAAAGAGGTGAATGTTATTGGAGTCTAGTAGAGTAGTGGGAATAAGTAAGTTGTAAGAAGAACTGAAATGTAGAGGGAAGGGCCAGGTGATGAAGGTCTTTGAATTGCAATTAGAGGATTTTATATTTGATCCTGGATGTCATAGGAAGTCACTGGAGTTTATTGAATGGGGTGAAGGGGTGACATGGTCCTTGACAACCAAGGGAGGAATAGATTGGAATGAGGAGAGAATTAAAGGAGGGTGACCAAGGAGAAAGCTATTAAAATAGGGGTGGGGGATTGAGAGCATTATAATAGGGATTCTTTTTTTTTTTTTTTTGGTAATGGTTGGACAACTGGGCTTTTGAGGTCCTTTGGAACTTTAAAATACTATGATTCTATTCTCTTTGTTAAGGCACAGCTCCAGTGTTCCAAGGTTGTAAAGAAACCTCTTTATTAATCTAAAGTACTATAGAATTGAGTTATTATTGTTATACATCCAGAAATTTTCCTTCTTCCTGATTGTGGTACTAAATTATTTTTTTGTGGGTAAAGTAGTAATGGAGAGCCAACAGAAATAAGGTAAAGAGTAGTGCTATTATCAAGGTAAAGTTCCTTTTAACATAATAATTAAAATTTGGGCTTTCTTAATGTGTGTGATAGTCATTCCCCCTCCAAGAGATCCATTTTGGAGATATTTTTCCCTAAGCCTACTTGTCTTCTGCATGAATTATAAAGTGATCCTGGTAACTTGGCAACAACCTCAGCTATCTTATATTATTCCTTGCATACCACTTGCATGTTAAGTGGCCTAAAGATTGTTTTATGACTGATTTCTTTTTCTAGTGTGGCTCTAATTACAACATGTATTCAATCTACTGCTCCCAACAATATGTGAAAGCTCACCGATTTCAGACATCATGTATTGTTTTCTATAGATGTGATGGATCTTGGCAGAAAAGAACTCAAACACAAAGATTCATTTCTCCCAGGTGCACATCTAGGAGCTAGCTAGGCACCCACACAATGACGTCTGAGGGATTTCTGTATTAGTCCTTGCACCATCCACACATGGGTTTTGGAATGAAGAATAAAAGACTATTTGGATAAGGAAAGGGAGAGAAGGGAAGAAGGAAGGAAAGAAGAGAGGAGGGAAAGTGAAGAGAGATGAAGGGAGTGGAGGACAGGGCAGAAGAAGGGATCTTTTGGAGAGAGAATGACTGTTATACACATAAGAAAACCCAAACTTTAAATTGTGTTCAAAGAAATCTTGGGTAGGGCAGGACAGAGCAGGATAGTAGAAGGGAAGGGAGAGAAGGAAAAAGCAGGAAAAGATAGGGCAGAGGAGGGTAGGGGAGAAAAGGATAAGGAAGGGGAAAGGAGAGGAATGGAGAGAGGAAAAGGGAAGGAAGAAGAAAGAAGGAAAAAGAAGAAAAGGAAGGAATGAAGAAAGGAAGGAAGGAGGAAGAGAGGGAAAGGAGGAAAGAAGGAAGGAAGGAAGGAAAGAAAGAAGGAAAGAAAAAAACAACAATAATCTCAGGATAGATACTTTCCAGGGCCCTAGTGAAGCACGGTCATTTTTCAGAATCATTTTTCAAATTCCCTTTCAGGATGTCACAGAGAATGAGACTGTCAAATCCATATCTAACCTACATATATTCCTCACACAAATGTACAAAGCTGTACAGTTGAGATTAAGTGCCTTATGTCTTCAAATTCTTTTATTGAGATAGAAATCTCTTCTTTTTTTTTTAAAGAGATGATAAAAAAAACCTTCTGAAGTACTGGAAAATTATGGTTTCAGATCTCATGACTATAAAAGTCGTATTCAGTCATGGTGACATTACTTTAGCATTAAAGGTGAGGTTCAAAGTAAAACTGTAAACCAGATGAAGTTTGAATTTGCCATCCTTCTGTTTTCCCTTCCCTCCTAGTGCCCATATAGATCTCCACCCCCCAAGCCTGTGCTCCCTTGGCAAATCCCGTTGTTCCAAGCTTTTCCTAACCACCTGTGAGGCTATCTGCCCTCTATTATGTATGTATTTTGCATGTTCTATCTATTTACATGTCATTTACCCTACTGGAAATACAAGCTCCTTGAGGACAGGGACTGTTTTTGTCTTTCCTTGTATCCTCAGTACTTAGCATAGTCCTTGTCAATCAGTCAGTTAGTCTGGAAGCCTTTACAAAGGCTACTTGATTGATTGAGTCTGTGTCCCATTTTCCAGGATCCTTTGTTTTATAAATTAATCTACATGGGTTCATATGCTATGCCTCCTAGGTAACAGGACATTTTAACTCGGGCTTTATGGAAATAGACCCTCAACTCAATGGAGTGACTACTGGTCAGAACTTTAAGCAACTTTCCAATTCAGAAGAAGTAGGCAGGGCCTTGTGGTACTTTTCAATTCATATAAGGAAGTTCACAACTATTCTGTCTTTACCTAGAACTAGTCCTAATTACTTAATAATAAAAATTTCTGGTTTAATGTACTGCAAGCTCAGTGGGAGTTAACAGTGCAACATAGCCCCCCAAAATTAAATTAAATTAAATTAAAAACTAATGAGATCCCAAAGCTACATTATGAGAAGGGTTCAGAATGAGAGTAATAGGTCCACTCTGTGCCTTGCTCTATGCAGACCACATTTAAAGCATTATGTTCAATCCTAGGTGCAACATTTTTGGGAAGACATTGGCAAACTGGAGCTGAATCAGAGGAAGGTTGGCAGGATAATGAGGGGACAAGACCCCATGCCATATGAGGATTACTGGAAGGAATTAAGAATACTTCGCCTAGAGAAGACTTGGGGCAGGGCACATTAGAATATTTTAGCATATCTGAATGGTTGTTGCGTGGAAGAAAAATTAGAAGAATTAAGAAGAGTCTCCCTGACAGAAGGATTGCAGAAAGGCAGATTTAGGCTTGAAATCAGGACAAATTTCCAATAATTAGAACAATCTGAAAATGTAATGAATTACCTCAGGAGAGAGTGATTTATCCTTCCTTAAGTTTTTTCAAACAGCTTGAAAGATCCCATGCCCAAGATATTGTAGATTTTCAGTTAGAATTGATTTGGATCAGTTGGCCTTTCCATTCCCTTCTTACTCTAACATGTGCATGGTTTTGCATGTCTTTTCTTTAAAGCTATTCTTTTCTTTTGAGGACTATGCATCCATCAGATGTTCAAGAAACAATTTGCCTTATTCAATATAATTGACAATGACAATCTTCAACCTGAAACCAGGTAACTGCATTAAACAGGGGGAGATGGCCTTTGTGGTGCCCCTGAAACTCCACCGTGTAGTCAGTCATGTGCCTATACTCAGGGCTGACCAGGCCTAGTTCCAAGTGATGCTTTTTAAGCATCCTAACAATAATGTAGCACATCAAGCAACATGCTGAGTAGGGGTCTGCAGTGTTCCATAGACATTGCCTCCGCAGTCATTGCCTTCCATCTCTTCAGTAAAAGGAGAGAAGTGCATTCTCATGTCTCTTTGTTGGAGCCAAACTTGGTCATTTTAATTACACAATGTTCAATTTCAACTCTTTTTAAGTTTTTGTTCTTTGCATTTATATTGTTGTAGTCACTGTATATCATTCCCTGGTTATACTTTTTCTTTGTATCAGTGCATATGTTTTCCCATGCTTTTCTGTGGTTTTCATACTTACTGTTTCTTACGGCACAGCAAAACTGATTGATTAATTTATCCCTTCTCCCTTCCTTCCTTCCTTCCTTCCTTCCTTCCTTCCTTCCTTCCTTCCTTCCTTCCTTCCTTCCTTCCTTCCTTCCTTCCTTCCTTCCTTTCTTCCTTCCTTCCTTCCTTCCTTCTTTCCTCCTTTCCTTCCTTCCTCCCTTCTATTCCCTCCCCTCCCCTTCTATCCCTTCTTCTTCCCTAGACTATTTATTTTACCTGATTTTCAATAAATGCTTGAGTGTGCATTCTTTCCCCTGAAACCCAACAATTTTGCCAATATGAAATAATTCTAGACAGCCTCTACATCAGTGGAGGCAATTTAAATTAGTGTCGTCTTTCTATTCTGTCATCTTTTGAAATAGTCTTTTGTGGGTTTTTAGGCACTACTATGGCTTCTTGAGCAGTAGTCATGCCTCACTCTATGGGGTTAAACAGATTCTCATTACATGCTTTATTGCACATTCACCTCCTTTGTGATTCTGCAATATAAGATTAAGAGGACTAGATCTGGGAACATCACTGTTTTCTTTCTTCCTTGTCTCAGTGTCTACTAGCTGAGAAAAGTGCTACTAGGCAGCTGCCTTCCAGTTATCACATATCTTGCTAAGTGAAGCGGGCCCATGTCAGATCCTTAGGGACAGGTGCTTGCTTTATGCTTCCTTGTGATGGGATTGATTGACATTCTCCTCCTAAGGGCTATGGGTTCCCCATGCCAGAAGTTCCCTTTGAAGTTCCGGAAAGCTCAGCATCTGAAAGGATGCCTGATAGAGGGGTGTATACGTGTGTGAGGGGTTGAGAAAAAAGGGGGTTTGAGAGGGAGCAGGGAATTGGTAGGATCTCTATTATTAATGTGGCTTCCTCTGTGGACTGAGGCATTCTTTGAAAAAATGTCATTGAAAAGGTTCCCTGGTGGTTTCATGGTGTCTGCTGTTTGAGATGCCCTCTGAAAAAATTCCATGATGAAAATTACCTGGGTACCTTTTTCTGTTTCATGATGAATATATGTACAATTACAAATTGTTTTTCAAAGTGGGGAAAAAGTGATCTGTTTGCCATAAAATTCTATGGTCGGGGTTGGGGTGGGCACACATTTGGAGACAAAGGGAATTTATTGTAAATAAATCTTTATGTAGGGTGACATACTTTGATGTAGCTGATACCTTGGTTATATAATAGCTCAAGAATACAGAAAAGGTATGGGATGTTTTATACCACGCATGAGACCAAAAAGTTTGTTCTTCTACTAGAAATTTCAATCTAAGGGCTTCTGTTGAAAGGGAGACTTTCTTTTGTGAGAAACCAGGAGGGCCCACTTATAGTTATTATCAGTGGGCTGTACATATTAACTCTGAAAAAAAAATTAACTCATTAAGTTTAATGGCTCACAAAGCATCCTGGGATGCTTTGGAAGCTAAGCCTTTAACAAAGCATCTCAGTTCTAAGAGGGCAAGTATTGAACTTACAAAAGAAGAGCTCTTTAAAGTGGAGATTAAGCAGTCGACTCATTATGGAAAAAGCCAGAAAAGAAACAGTCTTTCTTCACCAGAGCAGTCATCCATTTCAGAAACTTGCACTTTTTACACCCTTAGAAAATAATTTGATAATGGAGAGAGAAATGAGACAATAGTGAGAAGGCACAACTCAGAACCCAGGTTCCTAGATGGGGAGCTGGGGTCAGGAAAGGAAGTCACTTAGGATCATAAAACCGTAGACTCAGAGCTGGAAGAGATCTTGAAAGTCATGTAGTACAACCTTCTCATTTGGCAGTTGTGAAAATTGAGGCCCAGGAAAGTTAAATGACTTGGCCAAGGTTAAGTATTGTAAAAATAAATAGTAGGACAATTTCTATCCCTGACTCCAAATCCAGGAGTCATTCCAGTATATCACACTGCCTTCCTTAAAATGGAAGATGGTAGTGCACATCAGTATGTGTGCGTTCTGTTTTTATAAAAATATGTTTGAGCATAATACTGAAAATGAGGTTGAATAGATAGATTAAGGTATAAGTGGTGACAATCAGAGTCATTATTCTTGGCTTTCCAGTCACCATCAGTATCCAGATGATGAAAAAATAAAACAGGAAAAAAATTCCCTCCTAATTCTTTTTTTTTTAATATAGGAAATACAAAACAAGGACAATGAGAACATAAAATTGAATATAATATCAGAAGGAAAAGATAGCCAATTGAAAAATCCTTCACTTAATCAAGAAGAATTAAATTTCAAGAGCAAGAAGAATGAATCTCCAAGATTCCATTCCATATTTGCTTATTTGCAGGGCATTTTATTTAGCTATTGCACACCAGCAGAGTGATGTAGGCGCAAGGCATTGGAACGTCTCTGTTTAAGTCATTAACCTAATAGTTCAGATCCTAATTTATTATCACTAGAGACTTCCTTCCAACTCTTTCACCAGTTTTTCTTTCTGCATTGCATCTCAGGCTCCCATCAGTCATTCAGAGATATATCACTTGTCTTGTTCTTGTCCAAATTATTTGCAAAGATACTATAATTTAACATTGGCCAACTTAGGTTCATGCTGGAGTTAAAATTATTGCTTGCCTCGGGTTTCATTTTGATTCCCTGATAAGTCATTTCAAATATGAGCCATGTGCAATACATTTCCATTTATTACTCTTTTTAAGTGAACTAATCTAAATTAAAATCTTCCAGAATCAATATCTCATTTTTATCATCGAGGTTTCTGATTCTATCATATGGAGCTTTTAGTTGTCATTCACTATACCTATTTGTTTCTAATGTTGGGAGGAGGATTTGATTTTATATAATGAAAATAGTGTATTTGTTGACTATTATTTTATGTGATGTAATTGTTCTCAATTCAGAGGACCTGGGTTCAAATCCCAACTCTAGCAATTATTGTGTTACCTTGGTTATCAGGTGGCACAGGAGATAGAATGTTGGGGCTGGAGTAAGGAAGACTCCTTTACTGAGTTCAGATCTGGCCTCAGGCATTGTGTGACCCTGGGTAAGTTACCATTTGCCTCAGTTTCCTCATCTGTAAAATGTGCTGGAGAAGGAAATGGCAAACCACTCCAGTATCTCTGCAAATAAAACCCCCAATGGGGTAAGGAAGAGTCAGACATAAGTGAAAACAACTAAACAGTAACATTTGGTCACATGGTCCTCAGATTCCTCATCTATAAAATGAAAAAGCTGAATTAAATGGCCCCTGAGTTTCCTTCTAAGTTTAGATCTATGATCCCATAATCCTATTTGCCTATGACTGACTTTAAATCTCACGATCTTCATAGAACCCCCAATATTCCCATTGCATTCTTTTCACTTTATATATCTACCACAAAGTTTCTGTAACTCCTTATCATGCAGCCAAGTAAATGCTTAGCATAGAATTCACAGTATGTAAGATTACAATCTGAAAGACTGTCACCAAAAAAAAAAAAAGAACTAGTTAATAATCCCTATGCTTTCAGTTTCCTATTATAATCCCAGTCACCAGCTGAGACAAATGGGACACCATTTTCAGGTTCTCCAAACACTATTAGGTTGCTCCCCCCGACACATTCATTTTGTATGTTTCTTATTGGTTTTTACAAGCCTAGTGTCAACGCTGAGATATTGCAAAGATGGTTAACATACATACTGCTCACCCAATATATCCTCATTGGTGACATAAAAAGAAACAGGAGCAAAAAGTGGTACAAGGGAAATCCATTCTCCTGACAAAGATCCTTTTAAAAAAAACACACAAGAGAATTACTCAGTCAGGTCTCATCCTTCCCATTACTCTTTTATTCTCCACTTGTATTACACAGCCTATGGCCAATCCATAAAATAATATTAAAAAAAAGTCTTGTTTTATGCAGACACGTACTCATTTGTCTGCATAAAATCGTCAATGCATATATTTTATGTTCCAAATTCCAAATGGCCTCCCATATTTCTTCTCAGATATCAAGGGGTTGTTTTCTGGGTTTTTCAAGAGCAAAGACTGAAATGAATTTTGACTAACATTTGGGAAAGAAGTTGGTCTTTCATCTTCCCACCAGTACCAAAGGGTCAGTCTTTGAGGTAATTGCTCTTCCTTTTCTTTGTCCTTACAATCTGGGAAAGATTTCCGGAAACACTCCAAATTCTAGATTGAACATGTATTCCGTAAGAATGACAGGGTGGATGCAAATCTGGATAAATAAAAAGAAGCATCAAATGACATAGCTTCAAAGGATGTGGGACTGAAGTTATAAAAGTAACATTCATAAAGGTTGTGAGCTTAGAGTTAGAAGGCACCGGCGAGGCCATGTAGTCAACGTTTCATTTTGCAGATGAGGAACGTGGGACCCAATGAGGTAAAATAACTTGCTCAGGGTCCCATGGGTACTGAAACATCAGAAGTAGGTTTTGAACCAAAGTCATCCTACTCCAAAGCCACTGTACTTTCTGCTGTAGTACATTACCTTCCATTGATTTCATCATACAGATAGCTAGTGATAGACAGATAGTTGTGCAAAGTAGAGTAGAGATTGTGGTATCATAGAAAGAGCATTTAGTGTGAAGTAGGCTCATAGACTTAGAGCTGAAGGAGGTCTTCAAGCTCATGTACTCCAACTCTTGCATTTTATAAATCAGAAAACTGAGGCCCAGAGAAGTCACATGGTCATACAGGTAGTAAGCAGCAGAGTCAAGATTTGAACCAAGGTCACCTGACACCACATTCAATACTCTTTCTATGGCATAATGCTTCCTCTCTACTTGGGTTAAAATCTCAACCCTAACCCTTAGTAGCTATATGACCATGGGCAGATGCTAGAATTTAGATGTGTATATTTAGAGCTCATAAGAAGCTTGGCAGCTGGATGGTGCAGTGGATAGAGTGCTGGACCTGGAGTCATTCTGAGTTCAAATCTGGCCTCAACCACTTACTAGCTTGTGACCTTGGACAAGTCACTTAGCTCTGCCTTAATTTCCTCATCTGTAAAATAAGTTAGAGAAGGAAATGGCAAACCATTGCTGTATCTCTGCCAAAAAACCCCTATATGGGCTCACAAGGAGTCAGATATGACTAAACAACAACTGACAGAAAAACGAAAGTCAGAAGAAGTTGCAGGGGATGAATTTTATATTTTTGACATTTTCAGTTTTAGGTAATAGTGGGTCACTATACAAGGAAATATTGGGGTCAGTGAAGATACGTAGCTAAAGAGAGGTCAAGGCATAAGATGTAGACTTGGGAGTCATATTTAAGGGTGCATATTTCAGGATATTTTTGTTTATTCTGTTTATGACTTTAGATTGCTCAATCAGACTAATTTTCTTGAAGTCACAGACCCTGGCTCATAGGGTGAAGAATTTTGCCCCCAGTAGGGAACTCAATGAATAGTGACCATCTGAAATGGTACGCAAAGGTTATTATGTATTTACTACACACTATTTTTGATTTCTCACTCTTGGTTTGATATAGTAATAAGCAATGGAACCACATATGCTTAGTCAAGGGAATGGAAATCCCATTTACTGAGGTTAACTCAAGTACAGTAGGTATGAAAGTCCAGTCATTCGTAAGAGGTTTTAGAGACACGGTTTAGAGTTTCTTAATATATTTGTAAGGAAGATGTTCATTGATTAGTCCTACCCCACTTAAAAGTAATTACCTTTGTCAGGTAAGAACACTTTTTGAGTCAATCCAATAACCAGAACTAAAGAAGAATAAGGCCTATATAACTTCCTTGAATCAGTCAAAGGTGTTTCTACTAGATGCAACAGAAAGTCTATTCCAATTTGGTGAGGAACTTTGGAATGCCCTGTAGGGCCCATATAAAACTAGGGAGCTAGTTCAGAACCTGGGTAGATTTGAGAAGGCATTCCAGTTAAAGCCTTAAGAAGGAATCAAGGGGTGATGAGGATGGTAGTGGTGAGGAGAATGATTGTGGTAGTGGTGGTGGTGAGGAGCAAAGTCCTTAAACTTGGCCCTGGTCTTGGTCTCTTCTTCCCCCCATCCCACGCACCCTCTTGGCTAAAAGACCTCGTGAACTTTAAAGGTTCTATAGGATTTTTGACTTTCCATCTTTATATCTGTGCCCTAGCAGTGTTCCCAGAACAGCTGAGGGACATTGCCCTGGGAGTCAAGGACAAATGGATGCAGATTCAAGAATTTACAAAGAGTACAGCAAAACAAGCTATCAAGGGTGGGGAACCTGTGGCCTCGAGGCCACATGTGGCCCTCTAGGTCCTCAAGTGGGGCCCTTTGACTGAATACAGTCAGTTGAGGACCTAGAGGGCCACATATGGTCTCCAGGCCAAAGGTTCTCCACACCTGGTTTCTATACCATATCAAGGAAAATATATTGAGGACTGCAACTAAAGAACTTCCAAGAATTGTGAGTTGCCCCTTTGCTACATGTACTCTAAGCTTTATCTCACTTTCTCTTGGATTTTTTGTAGACTTATGGTAGACTTATGGTACACACAGAATTTTGGGAGTTATTTTTTGCCAACTTTTCTTAAAATGCCACCTTAGTAAATACACCTTTCTAAAAACTAATTGTCTGGGTAATTAATTGTTAGTAATTTATAATCATGTCAAAAATCAATTGGGGAATGGCTGAACAAGTTGTGGTATATGATTGTAATGTAATATTATTGTGCTATAACACATGATGAGCAAGACAATTGCAGAAAAACTTGGAAAGACCTACATTAACTGATACAAACTGAAGTGAGAAGAACAGGAGAATATTGTAAACAGTAGCAGGAATATTGTATGATGATTACCTGTGAATGCTTGGCTATTCTCAGCAATACAATGATATAAGCCAATTCCAAAGGACTCATGATCAAAAATATTATCTGCCTCCAGAGAAAGAACTGACAGAACCTGAATACAGATCAAAGCATACTCTTTTTTTTATTTTATTTTTTTCATGAGGCTTTTTCTTTGGTTTGTATTTTTTTTCACAACATAACTAATATAGAAATATGTTTTGCATAAGTCACAAATATAATCTATATCAAAGTGTTTACCATCTCAGGGAATGGAAAGGATAAAAAGAGAGAGAGTAAATTTGGAATTCAAAATTTTAAAAAATGAATCTTAAAAATTGTTTTTACATGGAATTGGAAAAATATCACTAAAAGAATAATCACAGGGGAAGCACACTGGTTGGAGCTATGAGCATCATCTTTAGAAAGACAACCTCAAACCCTCAGGAACAACACTATAGCCCTGAGGGAAGGTAGTAGGCACACTGTGGGGACCCCACTTGTCATTATAAATGGGGGTTGGGATAATCCCCCAGAGTATGTGCTACATCTGTATTCTAGGTAAAAAATGACATATTTTGTTTTAACCAGCACCCCATCTATTATGTACTCTTTGTAGATGTTATGAGGAGTGCAAAGTAAGCAGAACGAATTATTAAAACCATATGTATATTCAATGTAGTAAGCGGTTTCACCCTGTTCTCCTTGAAATCTTTCCACCTCACTGACACAGAACTATAATCACTTTCTACATCCAAGAAAACAAAACGCAAATAGTTAATTTGCATCACAATTTAAAGAGCATGATCACATGTTCCCAGATGTTCAAATCAACTCTCTCTGTGCTTCTCTCAAGTCTTTGCTAACAAAGCCAAAGCCAAAAATCTATTCTCAGCTCCCACCTATTAATTATATATACTGTATATCCTACCAAAATGAACAATTAAAAAGTAATTCCCAAGTTCAATGCTTACATCATCAGTAATGTGGGTTACATTCTTCATCCAAAAAATAAGGATCTTTAGGATTGGGACATTATATCTGCACAGTTTTTTATGGACAAATTTTCAAAGAGGGGACAGACCTTATTATGTGCCCCCAAAGACTAACCAGGCACATGTTTTGTGGATAAATCATATCCGAACACACATATAGACACATCCAGGTTTTGCCATGTAAATATTGCATCTACTTATAAATGAAATATTATGCTGAACATGGAATTATACTTTTGAGTGTTAAAATTCTGAGCCAGATAGGATTTCAAGGCATACATTGAATAAAATCCTCATACGCTTTCATATTATATTAAATCTAGGTATAGGTGTGATAAAACATTTATACCTTGCTTTAATTTTAAATTGCACTTATAAGTTTATGGAAGTTGAGGATAGCTATGTTATGTTATTGTACATACTGTGCTTCATCTAATTTGTACACAGTATACTGAGACAAATGAAAATGGGCTCTGAGAAGGTAACACTGTCTTATGGCCAGTTAAACAGATGTCACTGTTAGCTATGAACAGAAAATTGAATTTGCCTTTAAATGTCACTTACAGATCATTTATAGATTTCTGTCATCCCCATAAACCTAAGTTATTAAAGTTTAAAAGTTAAGTAGAACTCCCCAAGGACTTTATGAAGTTCCTTCTTTATTTAAATGTGATGCTATACTTTTTCTCTGATTATGGCAGACACTTTTCATTGAATGGCCAATAATAGGCCCAGCCCAAGCCTCTGTGGCTTATCATTTAGTTTCTGATGGCTTAGAATGAGTATAAATAGTATAAATAGCAATTGTTTTCTGTTCTGGCCAGAAACTCTGAGGGTCTTCCTCTCCCAGATTGATATCTTTGGGGTGGTAAACTGGGCCATCTTTTGTCTCAATTCTTACCTAGCCCTTAGTCATTGAATGGGTGTTGCCTCAGACAAACTGAGACCTGGGAAAGATCTTGATTTAGAAAGTCCAAGGTCACCTACTACATCCTGGGCCATCACCAGTCATCTTGACCTTTGTCTTGCCACTGAACTTTAATGACTGTGAAGGAGAGAACAAGGCTAATGACTTTGCGTAGTTCTGCCTCACTTATGTGCAATTCACACACAAGTCAAGACATTACCTTCATGATGTTATTGGTCCTCTTCCAAAACAGAAAGACAAACAATAACAACGACAACAATGGCAGACACTGGGAATAGTGACCTGATTAGGAACTTTATCATTTAGTCATGAATGAATTCATTCAACAAACATTTATAAGCACCTACTGTATGCAGAACATTGTATTAGACACTGGGGGGAGATACAAAGATGAAATAAGGCATTGCCCTTGCCCTCTTGTAGCTCACAATCTAGTAGGGGAATATGACACAAACAGATAGCTAAATCCAAAATAATATGACAATATTTGACTTGCCCAAGACCACACAACCGTATAGCCTGAGGTGTAAGTATTAAAGAAGTCCCCATCATTTCCCGTGGTGATAGTAGAAGAGGTTTATGGATTGACTTTATATATGAGACACAGTTCTGTTTTGTTTTTTAAAAGCATCAGTTAGAAGAGTGACACCCTGTCCCATCAGCTTCTAGCATGAGTCATTGCCCAGCCACTATCTGGGCCTGTGTTTGGGAGAGACCCTCAGAG